>NC_137467.1:140404908-141055190 GCF_964235325.1 Thermobia domestica | reverse complement strand
CATACCATCGAAGCTAGTAGAGATATAGAGTGGGTTAATATTCGAGAAATAATGCATCTAGCATAATAAATATGGAGAAAAATGATTGAATTAAGTTAAACTTAATTGTTAATGAAGAAAGAACAATTAAATATGCTCACCTGCATAAATCGCATTGATCTATAGTGTGATACGGAACAGAGGCCTTTCTTTCCAAATTATCGAGGAAGTTCCTCATTTTCAGATTCTCTAAAACAAGAGGACAAAATCCTAGTTCTTCTTCTTTTGTATACCTTACGATATTGATAATAGGTTCTACATTAACACAATTCTCTAACAAGGATGATTCTTGATTCCTTGGTAAGTCTTTCCGCTTATTTTTCATACATGTTTTATCATATTCTATTTCTAGCTCATCATGGCAACAATCATGAACGTCCTCGTGGTCCGATTGAATAACAGATGTCAGGTTAATATTATTACTTATGGTCAGTGATGGGCACAAGTTTTCAACCTCGTCGCTAATGTTTATAGTCTCAAAAATTGATTTACAACTTTGCTTGATATACATAAATTTCTCATTTTCTTCTTCCATTTTCGGATCTTCGAAGCTATTGTTGTTTATGTTGTTGAACTGGAAGAAAATAAGTTATAATTAAATACCAGGAACAACTGTATAAGAAAACAGCCTTTTTAAAACATTTACCTCGATTCCAGACAATTTAACTTCACGTGTCAATGGTTAAAGACTAATAAAATGATGATTTGAAATTTTACGAAATTACAGTTTTTGGAGACATACTGTATTTACAGACTTAAAGATAATTATTTATCTTTGACAGCAAAGATAAGACAGAAGAGCTTCACAGGAAGAAAGGACCTTTAAACAATGGATCCGGTTTAGCAATTTTTAGACGCCACTTAAGAGAATGTCAAAGAACACTGAAAGTACGTGTATATCCACAAAAATTCCAGAACTTAGAGTTAGCGACTAGTGTTCGGTAGGAATGGTTTCTGCCTAATCTCACAGGGCTGCGCAGTTTGTTTCGCACGAAAATAATTGTCACTGAGTGAGATTAAATACGGAATGTGAAGTCTTCACAACGTTGTAATTCGCCCCTCCTTTCCCACCCTCAATCAAAATGGTTTGCTTTCTGGCGCGTCAACAACGCGATATATCGTTTCCCCCGCTGTTTGAAGCTAGACCAGCTGGGGGGACAGTTCAGTGCCTAGAATAGATTAACCAATCACGTCACGATGTTAGTGATAAATAAATAAATAAATAAAATAAGTAAATACATAACTAACTAACTAACTCGATGATCTTTGGAACCCGGGGATTCAATGCCGCGTTCACATAAGCTCTCCACTGAATTCTATCCTTAGCCAACTGGATCCAGTTTCTACTTTGTATTCCTGCTTCTGAGAGATCTATCTTATTATTCTCTTCCTATCTACGCCTAGATCTTCCTAATGGTCGTTTTCCGGTTGGTCTTCCAGTCAAGACTCTGAAAGCGTTCCTACTTTCTTCCATTCTAGCTACATGACCTGCCCACTTGAGCTTCCTAGACTTGATGACCCAATGTTTGGTAAATCATATAAATTATGAGTTCCTCGTTATGAAGTTTCCGCCATTCCCCATTCCCGTTCCTCTTCGGTCCGAATATTAGTCTCAGGATCTTGTTCTCAAATACTTTCAGTCTATGTTATTCGCTCAGAGTAAGCGACCATGTTTCGCAACCATACAGAATAACAGGCATGATTATCGTTTTATATATTTAATACATAAAATATATTTTTAAATAGATATTTACATGAGATACCGTTATCACTGAAATCGATAACTGATATTTCAGTGCAGAGAGAGAGCGTTATACAAACGTGAAGTCTTAAGGTAAAATACTTTTTAACATGTACAGGGTTTTCATAAAGTCTGGACGGATTTAATTTGCTTATAATTTTCATAAAAATGCTCATAATGAAATCAAATAAAGTGCAAACGGTAGCGGAAGGATTAAATTTTTAGTTGGCAACACTGTTAGATAAGCGGCAACTCTGAACACATTGAGAGAGGGAGGGCAAGGGTCAGATTCTTTTTTGAAGAGGAGACCGTGAATGGAGATTCGTACCTGGATATGTTGCAGAAATACCTCATTCCGGAACTGGAGGCACGTGGAATCCAGAACGACATTGTGTTCCAACAGGACGGGGCACCCCCTCACTATGCAATCAAGGTGAGACAGTTCCTTGACGAGAAATTCCCTAACCGATGGATTGGCAGCGGTGGCCCGACCGCTTGGCCGCCAAGATCACCCGACCTTACCCCCTGCGACTTCTGGCTATGGGGTCATGTGAAAACGGAAGTTTATGCAAAGAAGCCAAGTGGTTTGGAGAACTTAAAGGACAAAATCAGGGCGTCTATGGCTGGCATTTCGGATCAAACACGGCGGAACGCTGTGAGTGGATTCCAGCGCCGCCTACGCGAATGTGTGGACGTAAATGGCGCCCAGTTGGAGGTGTGGCGGTGAATGAACTGAGCTGGTGCAGATCACAGGTAAAAATTTAATCCTTCCGCTACCGTTTGCACTTTATTTGATTTCAATATGAGCATTTTTATGTAAATTATAAGCGAATTAAATCCGTCCATACTTCATGAAAACCCTGTATATGAATTGTCCAATTCAAAATTGATTATCATGAATCTAATTGTCTGGTTTTGAAATTTTATGCCCTGATGTAATCTCTTTCTTTGTCAAACCTAAGGCAGTAGGGAAGCAAGGGGGGGGGTATCATAATTTGTACGTGAGAGATACAGGCGACCATCATATTTGGATTGACGAGTGCGTCTGACTTTAGTTTTGCGCCCTGCAACTAGCATTCATCCATGAACCATACATTAAAAGCTAACACAGAAACTGATAATATTAATGAACTAGCAAAACAAACAGCACATGAATGAATATGTATTTAGTTTTATGTAAATATATGTTTATTTTTTTTACATTCACCATATTGGAAAATTGACTACCGCCTAGTGACTTAACCATAAATGAATTTCGGTTCGTGGCACATCCAACAGGAACGTTACTGAAACTGTTATACCACTAATTTTACAATCATATAACACAACAATGGTACCGGTAGCTCTGGAAATTTTATTAACAGGTTTTTGTTATGTCAGTGCATTAACTTTAAATTTATATACATTATATGATACATGGTTCAGAAACATTTATATCTATCGGGATAAGTAGACAAATACTACCGTAGTATCGTAAAAAAATATGTTATCCATTGCACAAAATACATTTTATCATTGTTCAAATAAAACGAAAAATGTAAAGACCGTACATAAAAGAGAGAAAGGAAAAAAAGATTAAGTCTTACGACTCTGACGAAAAGTGCCCGAGCAAAGCACTTGAAATAACGGAAAGAAGCACATTAGAAAGAAACATTATTTGGGTGAAAAGTCTGTTATTACAATTTGTTCTATACGCTCAATAAGTAATTACATGTTACCAGCCTAGGAGCGCAATAAATTACTTGGAAAGAGTTGCCATACGGCTGAACTATTTGAAACAAAAAGCACACTACAATGAACGTACCTCACATAGAGGTAACAATAGATTTATTCGTTAAATAGGAGATCCAAATCATGGATTTTGTAATGTTATCAACGAACAGACTTGCGGTTGGATTTTTTATTCGACGTTGCCCCCCCCCCCCTTCACACACACACGCGCGCGCCAAAAAAAAATAAATAAATAAACATGAGAAATGAACTATGAATTCTACTAGATTAGAATATAGCGTCTCGACGCTACATGAAACGTTGATCTACATCTTAATGTAGGATCCGAATCACATGAAGACCCGCCGGGAATTGAACCCGAGTGTTTCAAATGAGGAATTAGAATTTTTATTTAAGATAAATTCTTTATGTTTTAATTAGCAAAAAATAATATGCCTTTATTTCTTGCTACGGTTAGTATTTTTTAATTAATCGTTAAGGATTAATTCTAATTGCGGGGGGCCAAAGTACATAAGAAACAAAAATTTTACAGGAGAAATGAGTTGTTGGTGGTAAAATAATTATTGTTTGAGTAATTCGTGAAGTAAATGGAATAGAGATGCAATGTGTGCAATGAAGAAATAACAGTGAAACAAAATAATACGGTGCATAACTTTTTGAAAGCCACTGCCGATCTATACAAACCATGAAGGTAAGTAGAACGAAATGTAACCTAATCTAACCAAAAATTAAGCTATATTTATAAGAAAGAAAAAAAAAGTGTGAAATTTTATGAAAAAAATGCCACCCCCCCTCCCCCTTCCGTAATTAGAATTTAACCATGGTGTGTTTAGGTTGATTATAATATAGGTCCAGTCTTATCACATCATAGCTAGAATGATTTTCGAAAGATTAGGTTTCAACATTCAAGTTATGAGAACTTGATATTTGATAAACTAAGGAAATGACCGAGTTTATATCAATTTAAATCTCCTATAGGCGTTCATTTAATGGTGCACGCAGATGTGAAAAAAATGCACGACTGGACAAAATTTGAAACGAGACACCCAGATCAAATCTTGGTCCAGTCATGCATATTTTCATTCTGCATATCATCGGGTCTGTTTATTGTTGCTTTCCATCTAAGTTATTCCAAAAAATAGATCTACATTCTGGAGATGTGTTAACAGTTAAATGTCTATTGGATTATTCTCATTGCCTATTCAGATACCGTAATTTATATATATAATTGGTTAGATAATCAGATCGCTTGTAATCGGGGAAGTGAATCACAACACTGAATTATGTTTGCCATATAAGTCCTGCATTCGTTTTAATACAAATCATATCATTATTTCTGTGTCACTGGATCACAGAAAAGGGAAAAAAAAGTTAACAATTTTGACTCTCGCCCAAAATACTAGGTTGTCAACCTGGCTCATTCGGTAGTGATTATTATTATTCGAAATACAGTGTGGACGTATGGCATAAAACACGAACCAACTTGTGCTAGGCGGCCACTAAAAAAAGCACGAATGCTATCTAACAGAGTCAGGCCAGGAGCGCAGCATGGGCCCCGAGCTGCAGTGAGGGAGTGCATTCGTAAGGAGCAGGCACGTTAGCGGCGGTGGATATACGCATAAACTAGGATAGTGGAAAAACACTTCATATGTCATAAAATGCATGGCTTATGTGTGGCATAGCTTTGGGGGGATACTAAATGCCACCCAAAAATATAATTAGATTAAGTTTGGTTAGACGTTCCCCTTCTTTTCTGTAGTTTCAATCCGTTTCTACACTTACAACAAACTGTTCGCCTGTTTAGGCCCTGTCTTTCATAAAATTTCTACAATTGATACTCCTATTTTTTTTTCTACAACGCGATAAAACTCAAACACCCCATACGTGACAATCTCATCACTTTCACACTGCCTTCCCCATAAATCATAAGTGTACCTAGAACACAGTGTACAGCTCACAGATGACGAGAACCCTTGCAGAAGTCGTGTATGGGCTCGCCCACTTTTCGCATGGAGGTTTCAAATATCACCACGGAACACCACAGATAACTACCCGGAGTAGCAGACGACATCTAAGTATAGACCACACCTCAAAAACCGAAAATGGACTTGACCGTCTCGTTGACCTTTCCCCGCTTCCCCTGTTTTAGGGTTTTTCTCGTCATCTGTGAGCTGTACCTCTTCGCCAAGCAATCCCTTCTGCTTTCACATACAGTGCCGCTTACAACACAAACATTAACATGTATTTTTTTTTAACTTCAACTACTTCCCTCACCTGACTTCCACTTACTCTTCCTCACATATCAAAATTAATTCTCCAATTCATCTAGCAAATTTTCTAAAATTGGTCCAGCGATACAGCAGTTAACCCCAGGGGTAAAGGTGGATCTGAAAAGGTAGGGGGACGCATGACGTAACGGCGTCCTCCGTGCCTATCTTTGCCCATTGTATTTTATATATATAAAGTGGGGGGACGCCAAAGATATTTTCAGGAAATAAGGAGATTGGCGTCCCTCCCACTTTTACCCCTGGTTAACCATAAATCATAGTTGTTCCTTAAATTGCAACGCACTTACATTATATTTAAAACCTACTGTTTCTGTAAAATATCAATATCCAACATAATCCGTCCAAAATTCCCTCCACGAAACATTTCAATGAAATTTTGTGCTGCGGAAGTTAAGTCCAGCTTCTCAACTATTGTACCATCGTAAGTTCTAATTTTTCTAGTCTTCTTTAATTTTATTGCTAATTTTATCAGCACTTCACGTATATCATCATTGGGTTCCTCTAAACCAACGTATTCCATGTAACTGAAGCATTCATTTTTATTTAGCCAGTATAAAAGATAATCCGCTATGATTTCTTCTCCTATTAAATGATCCTGAGAACACGCACATAATGCTAACTTAAGTCCAACCTCAATATTTTGTACTTTGGGGGTAAGAATACCCGGAGTATCCATCAAATATATAAGCGGATCATCACACACTTTGATTTTGTTTTGAACACTTCGCGTCACACCAGCCACGGCACCTACTCGGGCAGCTTTAGGTTTCGCTAAGTTTTTATTTCTAAGTGCATTTATTAGCGATGATTTTCCAACATTTGGGACTCCTATTACCATCATACAGAACTCTCTCACTTCACTTCTATTGTATCTTTCTGACTCAATAATAAGTTTTGAAGCAAGGGGTACCACTTGTTTAACACCTGGACACTTCTGATTTCTGCAATTTGTATACAACACATGCGCAATACCTTCACTTTTCAATTTACTTGTAATGTCAGCTTTATGCTTAGTATCAGCTAGATCTTTTTTGTTAAAAATTACAATATGAGGTTTCAATCCTGTGACAGTATATCGAAATTCAGGATTTCTACCTGATAGAGGAACCCTTGCATCATGAACTTCCAGAACACAATCTACATTCTTCAGCTGCTTCTGCATTTCTTTCAGTCCTTTGCCCATATGACCTGGAAACCACCGTAACACATTTTTATCAACAAGTTCAAATTTCTTTCGAAATTTTGGAATACCTTTAACAATGTTCGATGCCATTCTCGTTAATAATCAACATCAGCTGTTCTTACACATCTACACCATGAGCTTCATTGATCCTTGCACTTCATGCAGAGATCCGTAGAGTGAGTATCTATCTATCTATCTATCTATGCATCTCCCTTGCGGGAGATTTTAAAATTAAAGTCACAGCACTAAGGCCAAGTTGACTGTTTCACTAAAATTGTCTTAAATCTTCTTGTTGTGATTATAATTGTAAAAAGATGGCCCGTTCCAAAATGGACGAATTGGCCTGTTTCAGATAGTTCAGTTTCCACACTAGTTTGTTATTGAAAAAGGAAGGCAGAAGCGTAGAACATACAAAAAATTATATAAAACACTATAAAAATTGTAATGCACTATATTATGTCCAGAATGGAAATTGTTGTTAATAATTAAATTGAAATAGTTAAAGAGCATGACGCTCTATGATGTAAAACATTCTACGCCATCTTGCCAACCGTGTAGAGTGAGTATTATACAATAATCACTCTACGCAGAGATCAATGGAAGTTTTCATCTTACTTTCCAGAGGATTTAAGAACTTGGATAATTTCACTACGCATAAGCATACACAATTCAGAATGGCGATTTCCACTACTTTTTATATCAATTTCAAAGAACAGGGCGTGGAATAAATAAATAAACAAATATATCATTATATTTTATATAAGTAATATTAACAAAATAAATTAACTTCACAAGTGAAGGTTTGAGTCCTTTAAATTTCGGCCACTGAAAAGGACCCCGCCGCATATTTCTGTGGAAATGATTTAATCGGTACCCAAGAGTATATCGAAATTATAAGAGGTAATCTGGATATATAGCAAATGGTGAGTGTTTTATATTTTCTTTTAATTTGGGGATATCTTGTAAATCTCCAAGTATAATAATTTGCTTTCTATCTCCTACATTAAAGCAAACTTACTCTTGTCTTAAAAATTTTAATAATAGCACACATGACTGACTTCCGTGAGTTTAATGGGGTCCTAATTTTACGATTACAAAGACAGGATTAAATTGCATTACTATACTAGTTATTGAACCTTGTCATTGTATGAAATATTTAATTATTACAAATAAAAACTGTAAAGATGATCAAATTTATTACGAACGATTTGTTCACAAATTAGTTTGCACTTCCACAGTTAATTTATGTTCCAGTTTAAGCTTTTATATCATGAAATGTAATTTATATCGTAAATACTACAATTAATACTAAAAATATAGATTTATTAGTTTATGCTACACACATGTTTCAAGTTTGAAATATATTACGAATTTTATAATGTAAATTCTCGTGAAATCAACCCAATTCACGAATGAACAGAAATGGATTTGTCCTTACTTATTACTATATTGGAGATTTGAAAAAAATAATCAGATGAAATCTTTCAGTTTTACCTCCCACGTTTATGCCGTGCAATCTAAAAGAGTTAGTGATGATGAGAATGAATAGAATGGTGGAATAAAGGAAGTAGAATGAAAAGGGGAAACCTCAAGAAAAAACTTACAAACATTGTGTTTGTCCACCATAAAGTTCACTTGGCGGAGCTGTAATCAAGTGAGGGACTCCCTTGTACCAGATTCGAAATCTTTATTACTAAGCCACTGCAGAGATTCGATAATAAGATCGATAATCAATTAATAACTAATAACATGTATTCCAGGATGTACTTGAACAAATTCTACCCATACGTAGCTAGTTCACTTACCTCTTCGTAGCAAAAAAAATAATTAATTTAACGTCTCACGTTAATGTCCTTTAATCTAAAGGAGACGGATCACTGAAACTGGATAATGATGAAATTAAATGTTTGTGCTCTCTCATAGGGAATCGAACCCTGGAACACATGCACCAAAGGTACACGCATAAGACACTAGACCTAGGGGAAAGATTTACCTCTTTGCCTTGAGTTCAGTTCATTACCTCTCATTATGAGAGCTTGGTTTGGGTGACGAACCTAATAAACCTAATGGGCCTTATGCAGAGTCTGAGTAAAGCCATACTACGGGTTTGACTAACGGATGGTTATCAAAATTGTATTCAGAGACTCTGATTAGGTCGTAGTATTTGACGAAGCTAATCACATGTGACTAATTAATCTAGAGCATAGACTAATCTTTTACCCACGGAGTAGTAATCGCGTCACTTTGCCGAACTTTTTGGCCCCTGGGTCCCTGCCTCAGGACCCATGGTCCCCGACCCGGGGTCAATGACCTAGGGGTACCTAGGACCACCCCCTAAAATTTGGCAGGGGTACATAGGACCACCACCAGGATCCATGGTCCCTGGCCTGTGTCAATGACCTAGGGGTACTTAGGACCACCCCTCTAGATTTTGGCAGGGGTACATAGGACCACCCCTTAAATTTTGGAAATTGCTAAATCTAAAAATTGGATGTGGTAGCCTAGGACCACAGTATGTACCTCGATCAGTATTGGGTGTCTATGTCGTTCCCTTTTATGAGTAAAAAATTGCCAAAAATTCAAATTTCGGGGTTTTTTGACCTAATTTATCCCCCTTGATGAGGTATTATTACCCTATATGCTTATATGTGCATATACAGGGGTTCATTACCTTTCATAAGACATGGGTATATTGCTGCACCCCTTTAAAATTTTGGGAGGTGTACCTTGGCCCACCCCATCAATTTTGGAAATTGTCCAATTTAAACATTTTGGTACAATAGTATAGAACCCTAGTATGTATTACTGTAAATTTGGGTGGACCACTTCGTTCCCTTTTAGGGGTACAAAATTGGCAAAATTTTAGTACAACCACATGTTTTTTTTTTTTTTGCTTATTTTATTCCCTTGGATGAGGTCCTATTACCTTATATAGTTATATGGGTGTACCTTTACTAATAATAACAGGGCCATTCAATATCAAATCACCCAGGAAGGCGTTAAAATGCTGAGTGGAGTCAGAAAATCAGTTTTATCACCAAAAGTTACGCCCGAAAATTCTGTGAAATAAAAATACTGGGTTTTCGAATGCCTAGAACCCTATAATTAGTTGCGTTGTTAACGGTCTGCTCTAAAATAATTAAAGGCAAAATTTGAACACACAATTAGAGAATTGTCTGAGAAATTGAAATCGAATTGTAAGTATGGATAGGAGAGGTGAAGTGCTAAGTGACAGGGGTGTGTGAATATCATGGCGGCCATCTCGAAATCCGCCATCTTGAGGGTTAAGTCGGAAGGGGGCCTGTGATGTATGATTTTAGGCTGGCTGGTTTCTCCAAAATCCAAATGTGAAATTAGTTTTTACCTGCGATTACTTATTTATGAAAAAAAAAAATACGGCAAACTCAGTACAGCAGAATCAAGATCGCCGCCATTATGGCTACGGCCGTCAGATCTATATTACCCACGTGTGATATTTGATGCCAATCTCTCAAACAGTCAGCAAACCAAAAGAAAGTTTTTATTTATTTATTTATTTTTATATTTAATTTTATTTTTTATTTAATTTTATTTATTTATTTATTTTGCCATATCTGGTATCATGTGAAATGCATATTTACTATGTGAATGTGTTTTATTGTTGTCATACTATAAATTCACTCTTAGATGTATTCATTAATCTAGGTGCGCATCTATCCATCACATATAATGCACACATGTCCGCGAAGTAGGGCCGTTGCGAATCTCCGGTGATACACATGGCAATCAACGAGTCAATCACTCAGCATAGCATATCTCCATTCTTTGTAATTTCCGACATCACACTCATTAGATTCTGGAACAATAATCATACCATCGAAGCTAGTAGAGATATAGAGTGGGTTAATATTCGAGAAATAATGCATCTAGCATAATAAATATGGAGAAAAATGATTGAATTAAGTTAAACTTAATTGTTAATGAAGAAAGAACAATTAAATATGCTCACCTGCATAAATCGCATTGATCTATAGTGTGATACGGAACAGAGGCCTTTCTTTCCAAATTATCGAGGAAGTTCCTCATTTTCAGATTCTCTAAAACAAGAGGACAAAATCCTAGTTCTTCTTCTTTTGTATACCTTACGATATTGATAATAGGTTCTACATTAACACAATTCTCTAACAAGGATGATTCTTGATTCCTTGGTAAGTCTTTCCGCTTATTTTTCATACATGTTTTATCATATTCTATTTCTAGCTCATCATGGCAACAATCATGAACGTCCTCGTGGTCCGATTGAATAACAGATGTCAGGTTAATATTATTACTTATGGTCAGTGATGGGCACAAGTTTTCAACCTCGTCGCTAATGTTTATAGTCTCAAAAATTGATTTACAACTTTGCTTGATATACATAAATTTCTCATTTTCTTCTTCCATTTTCGGATCTTCGAAGCTATTGTTGTTTATGTTGTTGAACTGGAAGAAAATAAGTTATAATTAAATACCAGGAACAACTGTATAAGAAAACAGCCTTTTTAAAACATTTACCTCGATTCCAGACAATTTAACTTCACGTGTCAATGGTTAAAGACTAATAAAATGATGATTTGAAATTTTACGAAATTACAGTTTTTGGAGACATACTGTATTTTATGAATTTTATAATGTAAATTCTCGTGAAATCAACCCAATTCACGAATGAACAGAAATGGATTTGTCCTTACTTATTACTATATTGGAGATTTGAAAAAAATAATCAGATGAAATCTTTCAGTTTTACCTCCCACGTTTATGCCGTGCAATCTAAAAGAGTTAGTGATGATGAGAATGAATAGAATGGTGGAATAAAGGAAGTAGAATGAAAAGGGGAAACCTCAAGAAAAAACTTACAAACATTGTGTTTGTCCACCATAAAGTTCACTTGGCGGAGCTGTAATCAAGTGAGGGACTCCCTTGTACCAGATTCGAAATCTTTATTACTAAGCCACTGCAGAGATTCGATAATAAGATCGATAATCAATTAATAACTAATAACATGTATTCCAGGATGTACTTGTGGCCCCGCGTAGCGTAGTCGCTAACGCTCTCGCCTTCGGTGCGAGCGGTCCCGGGTTCGATTCCCGGTGGGGGCGCTCGGTCGAAAAAGTGTAACAGCTTTTTCAGGCCAGCCACCCTGAATGAGGTTTTCCTGGGTTTTCCTCATTCACACCAGGCAAATGCCGGGGTGGTACCTACCTTATAGGTCCCAGGCCGCTTCCTTCCTACCCCAATCCTTTATTCCTTCCCTTTCCCCGGATTGTGTGCTCGCCGAGGGACGTCATCCCTCAAATCGTGAAGGGCTAAATGGCCTTAGATGCTGAAAGCCCAGAAATCCAAATCCTAAATCCTAAATCCAGGATGTACTTGAACAAATTCTACCCATACGTAGCTAGTTCACTTACCTCTTCGTAGCAAAAAAAATAATTAATTTAACGTCTCACGTTAATGTCCTTTAATCTAAAGGAGACGGATCACTGAAACTGGATAATGATGAAATTAAATGTTTGTGCTCTCTCATAGGGAATCGAACCCTGGAACACATGCACCAAAGGTACACGCATAAGACACTAGACCTAGGGGAAAGATTTACCTCTTTGCCTTGAGTTCAGTTCATTACCTCTCATTATGAGAGCTTGGTTTGGGTGACGAACCTAATAAACCTAATGGGCCTTATGCAGAGTCTGAGTAAAGCCATACTACGGGTTTGACTAACGGATGGTTATCAAAATTGTATTCAGAGACTCTGATTAGGTCGTAGTATTTGACGAAGCTAATCACATGTGACTAATTAATCTAGAGCATAGACTAATCTTTTACCCACGGAGTAGTAATCGCGTCACTTTGCCGAACTTTTTGGCCCCTGGGTCCCTGCCTCAGGACCCATGGTCCCTGGCCCGGGGTCAATGACCTAGGGGTACCTAGGACCACCCCCTAAAATTTGGCAGGGGTACATAGGACCACCCCCAGGACCCATGGTCCCTGGCCTGTGTCAATGACCTAGGGGTACTTAGGACCACCCCTCTAGATTTTGGCAGGGGTACATAGGACCACCCCTTAAATTTTGGAAATTGCCAAATCTAAAAATTGGATGTGGTAGCCTAGGACCACAGTATGTACCTCGATCAGTATTGGGTGTCTATGTCGTTCCCTTTTATGAGTAAAAAATTGCCAAAAATTCAAATTTCGGGGTTTTTTGACCTAATTTATCCCCTTTGATGAGGTATTATTACCCTATATGCTTATATGTGCATATACAGGGGTTCATTACCTTTCATAAGACATGGGTATATTGCTGCACCCCTTTAAAATTTTGGGAGGTGTACCTTGGCCCACCCCATCAATTTTGGAAATTGTCCAATTTAAACATTTTGGTACAATAGTATAGAACCCTAGTATGTATTACTGTAAATTTGGGTGGACCACTTCGTTCCCTTTTAGGGGTACAAAATTGCCAAAATTTTAGTACAACCACATGTTTGTTTTTTTTTGCTTATTTTATTCCCTTGGATGAGGTCCTATTACCTTATATAGTTATATGGGTGTACCTTTACTAATAATAACAGGGCCATTCAATATCAAATCACCCAGGAAGGCGTTAAAATGCTGAGTGGAGTCAGAAAATCAGTTTTATCACCAAAAGTTACGCCCGAAAATTCTGTGAAATAAAAATACTGGTTTTTCGAATGCCTAGAACCCTATAATTAGTTGCGTTGTTAACGGTCTGCTCTAAAATAATTGAAGGCAAAATTTGAACACACAATTAGAGAATTGTCTGAGAAATTGAAATCGAATTGTAAGTATGGATAGGAGAGGTGAAGTGCTAAGTGACAGGGGTGTGTGAATATCATGGCGGCCATCTCGAAATCCGCCATCTTGAGGGTTAAGTCGGAAGGGGGCCTGTGATGTATGATTTTAGGCTGGCTGGTTTCTCCAAAATCCAAATGTGAAATTAGTTTTTACCTGCGATTACTTATTTATGAAAAAAAAATACGGCAAACTCAGTACAGCAGAATCAAGATCGCCGCCATTATGGCTACGGCCGTCAGATCTATATTACCCACGTGTGATATTTGATGCCAATCTCTCAAACAGTCAGCAAACCAAAAGAAAGTTTTTATTTATTTATTTATTTTTATATTTAATTTTATTTTTTATTTAATTTTATTTATTTATTTATTTTGCCATATCTGGTATCATGTGAAATGCATATTTACTATGTGAATGTGTTTTATTGTTGTCATACTATAAATTCACTCTTAGATGTATTCATTAATCTAGGTGCGCATCTATCCATCACATATAATGCACACATGTCCGCGAAGTAGGGCCGTTGCGAATCTCCGGTGATACACATGGCAATCAACGAGTCAATCACTCAGCATAGCATATCTCCATTCTTTGTAATTTCCGACATCACACTCATTAGATTCTGGAACAATAATCATACCATCGAAGCTAGTAGAGATATAGAGTGGGTTAATATTCGAGAAATAATGCATCTAGCATAATAAATATGGAGAAAAATGATTGAATTAAGTTAAACTTAATTGTTAATGAAGAAAGAACAATTAAATATGCTCACCTGCATAAATCGCATTGATCTATAGTGTGATACGGAACAGAGGCCTTTCTTTCCAAATTATCGAGGAAGTTCCTCATTTTCAGATTCTCTAAAACAAGAGGACAAAATCCTAGTTCTTCTTCTTTTGTATACCTTACGATATTGATAATAGGTTCTACATTAACACAATTCTCTAACAAGGATGATTCTTGATTCCTTGGTAAGTCTTTCCGCTTATTTTTCATACATGTTTTATCATATTCTATTTCTAGCTCATCATGGCAACAATCATGAACGTCCTCGTGGTCCGATTGAATAACAGATGTCAGGTTAATATTATTACTTATGGTCAGTGATGGGCACAAGTTTTCAACCTCGTCGCTAATGTTTATAGTCTCAAAAATTGATTTACAACTTTGCTTGATATACATAAATTTCTCATTTTCTTCTTCCATTTTCGGATCTTCGAAGCTATTGTTGTTTATGTTGTTGAACTGGAAGAAAATAAGTTATAATTAAATACCAGGAACAACTGTATAAGAAAACAGCCTTTTTAAAACATTTACCTCGATTCCAGACAATTTAACTTCACGTGTCAATGGTTAAAGACTAATAAAATGATGATTTGAAATTTTACGAAATTACAGTTTTTGGAGACATACTGTATTTTATGAATTTTATAATGTAAATTCTCGTGAAATCAACCCAATTCACGAATGAACAGAAATGGATTTGTCCTTACTTATTACTATATTGGAGATTTGAAAAAAATAATCAGATGAAATCTTTCAGTTTTACCTCCCACGTTTATGCCGTGCAATCTAAAAGAGTTAGTGATGATGAGAATGAATAGAAGGGTGGAATAAAGGAAGTAGAATGAAAAGGGGAAACCTCAAGAAAAAACTTACAAACATTGTGTTTGTCCACCATAAAGTTCACTTGGCGGAGCTGTAATCAAGTGAGGGACTCCCTTGTACCAGATTCGAAATCTTTATTACTAAGCCACTGCAGAGATTCGATAATAAGATCGATAATCAATTAATAACTAATAACATGTATTCCAGGATGTACTTGAACAAATTCTACCCATACGTAGCTAGTTCACTTACCTCTTCGTAGCAAAAAAAATAATTAATTTAACGTCTCACGTTAATGTCCTTTAATCTAAAGGAGACGGATCACTGAAACTGGATAATGATGAAATTAAATGTTTGTGCTCTCTCATAGGGAATCGAACCCTGGAACACATGCACCAAAGGTACACGCATAAGACACTAGACCTAGGGGAAAGATTTACCTCTTTGCCTTGAGTTCAGTTCATTACCTCTCATTATGAGAGCTTGGTTTGGGTGACGAACCTAATAAACCTAATGGGCCTTATGCAGAGTCTGAGTAAAGCCATACTACGGGTTTGACTAACGGATGGTTATCAAAATTGTATTCAGAGACTCTGATTAGGTCGTAGTATTTGACGAAGCTAATCACATGTGACTAATTAATCTAGAGCATAGACTAATCTTTTACCCACGGAGTAGTAATCGCGTCACTTTGCCGAACTTTTTGGCCCCTGGGTCCCTGCCTCAGGACCCATGGTCCCTGGCCCGGGGTCAATGACCTAGGGGTACCTAGGACCACCCCCTAAAATTTGGCAGGGGTACATAGGACCACCCCCAGGACCCATGGTCCCTGGCCTGTGTCAATGACCTAGGGGTACTTAGGACCACCCCTCTAGATTTTGGCAGGGGTACATAGGACCACCCCTTAAATTTTGGAAATTGCCAAATCTAAAAATTGGATGTGGTAGCCTAGGACCACAGTATGTACCTCGATCAGTATTGGGTGTCTATGTCGTTCCCTTTTATGAGTAAAAAATTGCCAAAAATTCAAATTTCGGGGTTTTTTGACCTAATTTATCCCCTTTGATGAGGTATTATTACCCTATATGCTTATATGTGCATATACAGGGGTTCATTACCTTTCATAAGACATGGGTATATTGCTGCACCCCTTTAAAATTTTGGGAGGTGTACCTTGGCCCACCCCATCAATTTTGGAAATTGTCCAATTTAAACATTTTGGTACAATAGTATAGAACCCTAGTATGTATTACTGTAAATTTGGGTGGACCACTTCGTTCCCTTTTAGGGGTACAAAATTGCCAAAATTTTAGTACAACCACATGTTTGTTTTTTTTTTGCTTATTTTATTCCCTTGGATGAGGTCCTATTACCTTATATAGTTATATGGGTGTACCTTTACTAATAATAACAGGGCCATTCAATATCAAATCACCCAGGAAGGCGTTAAAATGCTGAGTGGAGTCAGAAAATCAGTTTTATCACCAAAAGTTACGCCCGAAAATTCTGTGAAATAAAAATACTGGTTTTTCGAATGCCTAGAACCCTATAATTAGTTGCGTTGTTAACGGTCTGCTCTAAAATAATTGAAGGCAAAATTTGAACACACAATTAGAGAATTGTCTGAGAAATTGAAATCGAATTGTAAGTATGGATAGGAGAGGTGAAGTGCTAAGTGACAGGGGTGTGTGAATATCATGGCGGCCATCTCGAAATCCGCCATCTTGAGGGTTAAGTCGGAAGGGGGCCTGTGATGTATGATTTTAGGCTGGCTGGTTTCTCCAAAATCCAAATGTGAAATTAGTTTTTACCTGCGATTACTTATTTATGAAAAAAAAATACGGCAAACTCAGTACAGCAGAATCAAGATCGCCGCCATTATGGCTACGGCCGTCAGATCTATATTACCCACGTGTGATATTTGATGCCAATCTCTCAAACAGTCAGCAAACCAAAAGAAAGTTTTTATTTATTTATTTATTTTTATATTTAATTTTATTTTTTATTTAATTTTATTTATTTATTTATTTTGCCATATCTGGTATCATGTGAAATGCATATTTACTATGTGAATGTGTTTTATTGTTGTCATACTATAAATTCACTCTTAGATGTATTCATTAATCTAGGTGCGCATCTATCCATCACATATAATGCACACATGTCCGCGAAGTAGGGCCGTTGCGAATCTCCGGTGATACACATGGCAATCAACGAGTCAATCACTCAGCATAGCATATCTCCATTCTTTGTAATTTCCGACATCACACTCATTAGATTCTGGAACAATAATCATACCACCGAAGCTAGTAGAGATATAGAGTGGGTTAATATTCGAGAAATAATGCATCTAGCATAATAAATATGGAGAAAAATGATTGAATTAAGTTAAACTTAATTGTTAATGAAGAAAGAACAATTAAATATGCTCACCTGCATAAATCGCATTGATCTATAGTGTGATACGGAACAGAGGCCTTTCTTTCCAAATTATCGAGGAAGTTCCTCATTTTCAGATTCTCTAAAACAAGAGGACAAAATCCTAGTTCTTCTTCTTTTGTATACCTTACGATATTGATAATAGGTTCTACATTAACACAATTCTCTAACAAGGATGATTCTTGATTCCTTGGTAAGTCTTTCCGCTTATTTTTCATACATGTTTTATCATATTCTATTTCTAGCTCATCATGGCAACAATCATGAACGTCCTCGTGGTCCGATTGAATAACAGATGTCAGGTTAATATTATTACTTATGGTCAGTGATGGGCACAAGTTTTCAACCTCGTCGCTAATGTTTATAGTCTCAAAAATTGATTTACAACTTTGCTTGATATACATAAATTTCTCATTTTCTTCTTCCATTTTCGGATCTTCGAAGCTATTGTTGTTTATGTTGTTGAACTGGAAGAAAATAAGTTATAATTAAATACCAGGAACAACTGTATAAGAAAACAGCCTTTTTAAAACATTTACCTCGATTCCAGACAATTTAACTTCACGTGTCAATGGTTAAAGACTAATAAAATGATGATTTGAAATTTTACGAAATTACAGTTTTTGGAGACATACTGTATTTTATGAATTTTATAATGTAAATTCTCGTGAAATCAACCCAATTCACGAATGAACAGAAATGGATTTGTCCTTACTTATTACTATATTGGAGATTTGAAAAAAATAATCAGATGAAATCTTTCAGTTTTACCTCCCACGTTTATGCCGTGCAATCTAAAAGAGTTAGTGATGATGAGAATGAATAGAATGGTGGAATAAAGGAAGTAGAATGAAAAGGGGAAACCTCAAGAAAAAACTTACAAACATTGTGTTTGTCCACCATAAAGTTCACTTGGCGGAGCTGTAATCAAGTGAGGGACTCCCTTGTACCAGATTCGAAATCTTTATTACTAAGCCACTGCAGAGATTCGATAATAAGATCGATAATCAATTAATAACTAATAACATGTATTCCAGGATGTACTTGAACAAATTCTACCCATACGTAGCTAGTTCACTTACCTCTTCGTAGCAAAAAAAATAATTAATTTAACGTCTCACGTTAATGTCCTTTAATCTAAAGGAGACGGATCACTGAAACTGGATAATGATGAAATTAAATGTTTGTGCTCTCTCATAGGGAATCGAACCCTGGAACACATGCACCAAAGGTACACGCATAAGACACTAGACCTAGGGGAAAGATTTACCTCTTTGCCTTGAGTTCAGTTCATTACCTCTCATTATGAGAGCTTGGTTTGGGTGACGAACCTAATAAACCTAATGGGCCTTATGCAGAGTCTGAGTAAAGCCATACTACGGGTTTGACTAACGGATGGTTATCAAAATTGTATTCAGAGACTCTGATTAGGTCGTAGTATTTGACGAAGCTAATCACATGTGACTAATTAATCTAGAGCATAGACTAATCTTTTACCCACGGAGTAGTAATCGCGTCACTTTGCCGAACTTTTTGGCCCCTGGGTCCCTGCCTCAGGACCCATGGTCCCTGGCCCGGGGTCAATGACCTAGGGGTACCTAGGACCACCCCCTAAAATTTGGCAGGGGTACATAGGACCACCCCCAGGACCCATGGTCCCTGGCCTGTGTCAATGACCTAGGGGTACTTAGGACCACCCCTCTAGATTTTGGCAGGGGTACATAGGACCACCCCTTAAATTTTGGAAATTGCCAAATCTAAAAATTGGATGTGGTAGCCTAGGACCACAGTATGTACCTCGATCAGTATTGGGTGTCTATGTCGTTCCCTTTTATGAGTAAAAAATTGCCAAAAATTCAAATTTCGGGGTTTTTTGACCTAATTTATCCCCTTTGATGAGGTATTATTACCCTATATGCTTATATGTGCATATACAGGGGTTCATTACCTTTCATAAGACATGGGTATATTGCTGCACCCCTTTAAAATTTTGGGAGGTGTACCTTGGCCCACCCCATCAATTTTGGAAATTGTCCAATTTAAACATTTTGGTACAATAGTATAGAACCCTAGTATGTATTACTGTAAATTTGGGTGGACCACTTCGTTCCCTTTTAGGGGTACAAAATTGCCAAAATTTTAGTACAACCACATGTTTGTTTTTTTTTTTTTTTTTGCTTATTTTATTCCCTTGGATGAGGTCCTATTACCTTATATAGTTATATGGGTGTACCTTTACTAATAATAACAGGGCCATTCAATATCAAATCACCCAGGAAGGCGTTAAAATGCTGAGTGGAGTCAGAAAATCAGTTTTATCACCAAAAGTTACGCCCGAAAATTCTGTGAAATAAAAATACTGGGTTTTTGAATGCCTAGAACCCTATAATTAGTTGCGTTGTTAACGGTCTGCTCTAAAATAATTGAAGGCAAAATTTGAACACACAATTAGAGAATTGTCTGAGAAATTGAAATCGAATTGTAAGTATGGATAGGAGAGGTGAAGTGCTAAGTGACAGGGGTGTGTGAATATCATGGCGGCCATCTCGAAATCCGCCATCTTGAGGGTTAAGTCGGAAGGGGGCCTGTGATGTATGATTTTAGGCTGGCTGGTTTCTCCAAAATCCAAATGTGAAATTAGTTTTTACCTGCGATTACTTATTTATGAAAAAAAAAAATACGGCAAACTCAGTACAGCAGAATCAAGATCGCCGCCATTATGGCTACGGCCGTCAGATCTATATTATCCACGTGTGATATTTGATGCCAATCTCTCAAACAGTCAGCAAACCAAAAGAAAGTTTTTATTTATTTATTTATTTTTATATTTAATTTTATTTTTTATTTAATTTTATTTATTTATTTATTTTGCCATATCTGGTATCATGTGAAATGCATATTTACTATTTGAATGTGTTTTATTGTTGTCATACTATAAATTCACTCTTAGATGTATTCATTAATCTAGGTGCGCATCTATCCATCACATATAATGCACACATGTCCGCGAAGTAGGGCCGTTGCGAATCTCCGGTGATACACATGGCAATCAACGAGTCAATCACTCAGCATAGCATATCTCCATTCTTTGTAATTTCCGACATCACACTCATTAGATTCTGGAACAATAATCATACCATCGAAGCTAGTAGAGATATAGAGTGGGTTAATATTCGAGAAATAATGCATCTAGCATAATAAATATGGAGAAAAATGATTGAATTAAGTTAAACTTAATTGTTAATGAAGAAAGAACAATTAAATATGCTCACCTGCATAAATCGCATTGATCTATAGTGTGATACGGAACAGAGGCCTTTCTTTCCAAATTATCGAGGAAGTTCCTCATTTTCAGATTCTCTAAAACAAGAGGACAAAATCCTAGTTCTTCTTCTTTTGTATACCTTACGATATTGATAATAGGTTCTACATTAACACAATTCTCTAACAAGGATGATTCTTGATTCCTTGGTAAGTCTTTCCGCTTATTTTTCATACATGTTTTATCATATTCTATTTCTAGCTCATCATGGCAACAATCATGAACGTCCTCGTGGTCCGATTGAATAACAGATGTCAGGTTAATATTATTACTTATGGTCAGTGATGGGCACAAGTTTTCAACCTCGTCGCTAATGTTTATAGTCTCAAAAATTGATTTACAACTTTGCTTGATATACATAAATTTCTCATTTTCTTCTTCCATTTTCGGATCTTCGAAGCTATTGTTGTTTATGTTGTTGAACTGGAAGAAAATAAGTTATAATTAAATACCAGGAACAACTGTATAAGAAAACAGCCTTTTTAAAACATTTACCTCGATTCCAGACAATTTAACTTCACGTGTCAATGGTTAAAGACTAATAAAATGATGATTTGAAATTTTACGAAATTACAGTTTTTGGAGACATACTGTATTTTATGAATTTTATAATGTAAATTCTCGTGAAATCAACCCAATTCACGAATGAACAGAAATGGATTTGTCCTTACTTATTACTATATTGGAGATTTGAAAAAAATAATCAGATGAAATCTTTCAGTTTTACCTCCCACGTTTATGCCGTGCAATCTAAAAGAGTTAGTGATGATGAGAATGAATAGAATGGTGGAATAAAGGAAGTAGAATGAAAAGGGGAAACCTCAAGAAAAAACTTACAAACATTGTGTTTGTCCACCATAAAGTTCACTTGGCGGAGCTGTAATCAAGTGAGGGACTCCCTTGTACCAGATTCGAAATCTTTATTACTAAGCCACTGCAGAGATTCGATAATAAGATCATAATCAATTAATAACTAATAACATGTATTCCAGGATGTACTTGAACAAATTCTACCCATACGTAGCTAGTTCACTTATCTCTTCGTAGCAAAAAAAAAATAATTAATTTAACGTCTCACGTTAATGTCCTTTAATCTAAAGGAGACGGATCACTGAAACTGGATAATGATGAAATTAAATGTTTGTGCTCTCTCATAGGGAATCGAACCCTGGAACACATGCACCAAAGGTACACGCATAAGACACTAGACCTAGGGGAAAGATTTACCTCTTTGCCTTGAGTTCAGTTCATTACCTCTCATTATGAGAGCTTGGTTTGGGTGACGAACCTAATAAACCTAATGGGCCTTATGCAGAGTCTGAGTAAAGCCATACTACGGGTTTGACTAACGGATGGTTATCAAAATTGTATTCAGAGACTCTGATTAGGTCGTAGTATTTGACGAAGCTAATCACATGTGACTAATTAATCTAGAGCATAGACTAATCTTTTACCCACGGAGTAGTAATCGCGTCACTTTGCCGAACTTTTTGGCCCCTGGGTCCCTGCCTCAGGACCCATGGTCCCTGGCCCGGGGTCAATGACCTAGGGGTACCTAGGACCACCCCCTAAAATTTGGCAGGGGTACATAGGACCACCCCCAGGACCCATGGTCCCTGGCCTGTGTCAATGACCTAGGGGTACTTAGGACCACCCCTCTAGATTTTGGCAGGGGTACATAGGACCACCCCTTAAATTTTGGAAATTGCCAAATCTAAAAATTGGATGTGGTAGCCTAGGACCACAGTATGTACCTCGATCAGTATTGGGTGTCTATGTCGTTCCCTTTTATGAGTAAAAAATTGCCAAAAATTCAAATTTCGGGGTTTTTTGACCTAATTTATCCCCTTTGATGAGGTATTATTACCCTATATGCTTATATGTGCATATACAGGGGTTCATTACCTTTCATAAGACATGGGTATATTGCTGCACCCCTTTAAAATTTTGGGAGGTGTACCTTGGCCCACCCCATCAATTTTGGAAATTGTCCAATTTAAACATTTTGGTACAATAGTATAGAACCCTAGTATGTATTACTGTAAATTTGGGTGGACCACTTCGTTCCCTTTTAGGGGTACAAAATTGCCAAAATTTTAGTACAACCACATGTTTGTTTTTTATTTTGCTTATTTTATTCCCTTGGATGAGGTCCTATTACCTTATATAGTTATATGGGTGTATACAGGTGTTTATTTCCTATTGTAAGACATAGGTACATTTGTGCACCCCTTTAAAAATTTGGCAGGAGTGCCTTGGCCCACCCCTTAAATTTTGGAAATTGCCCAATTTAAACATTTGGTATAATAGTATAGAACCCTAATATGGATCACTATAAATTTCGGTGGTCTATCTCGTTCCCTTTTAGGGGTATAAAATTGCCAAAATATACGTCAGCAATACGTTGTACCACGTGTTTGGTTTTGACCTAATTTATTTCCTTGGATGAGGTCCTATTACCTTATATGGTTATATGGCCATGTATAGGAGTCCATTCCCTATTATGAAACATGAGTACATTTGTGCACACCCCGGAAATGGTACCTTGGCCCGCCCCTTAAGTTTTAGAAATTGCCAAATTTAAACATTTGGTATCATAGTACTGGACCCTAATATATATTACTACAAATTTGGGTGGTCCACCTCGTTCCCTTTTAGGGGCCATTTTGTTCAGCTTTAGGGGTGAACATGGATACAGTGGTCCACCTCGTTCCCTTTTAGGGGGCATTTTGTTCCGCTTTGGGAGTGAACATGGATACCTTGGAAGCGTCCCGAGTTTGATTCTTGGAAATGTTGAATTTAACGTCCCCGCGAAAACGGTGAGAAATGATAGGACGAAACATGAACTTACTTGACTGAGGATTGAAGCAGGGACCTCATACAGTAGAGACAAACGCTGAGCCATCGTACACGTGTGTTGATTACTATGCAATGGTCCCGAGTTTGATTCTTGGTGCTAACGTTAGAAAAATTAACGTCCCACTTGAAACGATGATGAGAGATGAGAAAACATCATAAACTTACTTGCTTGCGGATTGAAGCAGAGACCTCACACATCAGAAAAAAAAACGCTGAGCCACCATGCCAACTTCTGTGCGAGCAGTTTTGCGTATGAAAAAGAACATGATCAGATTATGTTACATTACTACACATTTCTGCTCGTTGTTAAGCATAGGAGTTTGTTATTGTGAAATTGCAGAATCTGCTTATACTACATCAGCATTTTTCTCAGCTGACGGACTTTTTAAAGCGCAACTTTAGATTCATGTCAAAGACAGTTTCGTAACATATCGATGAGTGTTACATTTTTCAATCAAGTTTAAGGAAAATGAATCACATTTTAGATGTGGTAATTTGAATGTCGTAAGAAACTAACGAGTCAACGGTATGATGTCATGATCAAAATTGCTATACTAGATGTCGTAACAATTGATGTGTAAGGAGAAAAACGTGAATAATGTCACAACCAATCAGATTGTTTCTTACATCACGTTTCGGCTCATGATACATGATGAAAGCTGTGTTTTCATTGGTTCTCCGTGATGTCATTGATTCATTTCCTCGTTTCTGATTGGCTGATAGTGTTGTCACTTTATAGTTGAACCGTTTCAGACCTAAATAAAATTCTTAATTTCATTTTTAAAGTTCTACTTCCACGAAGATCTTGAATGAACGTAGGTGTACCTCTTGTGTCAGCGTGACTTTACTCCGTTCCTTGAATTTGAGGTAAGTATCAACCGCGTTTTCTTAATATCAATGGAGTGCTTTTGCATAAGGATAACATTGTTATCACTGTTTTTATTTTAACATGAAATATTTAGCAAATGGAAGAATAACTTGACCGGGGATCGAATTAGGAATCCCGCACATTAGAAGTAGGCGCGAGAAAATTGTTGATTTTGGTTTAGCGTCCCTTCAGTAGTGGGGTGCTAGGAATACAGCTTAATGTTGAATTTGAGCGCATACTGGGTGTTGAACCCGGGCCAGAGTTGCGTAACGCTAACCACTTAGCTCAGTTTCTGAAAGTAAACAAAGAAACTACGCACGAATTTGTTCCCTACAACGTGAGACGTGGACTTGCAGTTTAATGTGGGATCTGATCTCCCGCCGAGAAACGAATTCGAGTCTTTCTTGCCTTAGCTCGAGAAAAGCAAGCGCATGAGATTTTGTTTTCGTTTCATGTTCGTCATATGTTTTAAAGTTCAGTGTCAGAGGAAAAATGCTTACTACAATGATTCTTTCAGCACAGTTAGAAAAACAATTTCATTCATTCTTTTTTATCACTACAGAAACTTAGATCATTTACATGTTGATGTTGGTCCGGGTTTGATTTCCAGTATGACGACAATAAAAATTTTAACAGTAAAACTATTTGAGATATGATAATTCTTTTAGGATTAATCGTGTAGTCATTTTGATAATGTAGTGATCTCTGAATTCAATTTTAATTCGTGCTTTTTTTTCTCTCGTTTTAGATATTTGTTTTCTTTGCCTATTCCTTTTTTGCTTACCTTACCTTTTTCCCTATTTGAATATGGCTACTTCTGGCTTTACTGTCTTGCGAGAAATCAATAGACATTATCGGCGTTTTAATCTCGAAGGACGAATGCCGGAAATTCAAATTAATGCTCCGGCCAGTGGCACCGATATTGTGGAGTGGGTTCAGGCCTCCTTTCAACAGATGTTGGATTATTTATTGGAAAACGTCGACGAATCATCGATGGTTGGATTATCGATTTTATCCCACGATGAGAAGAACAAGCCATTTTATTTATCTTTCCGGCATGCAAGTAATTTGACACTGGAGACTTTATGGGCTTCCTTTGATCGCATCCTTCAAAGTAACGATAGTTTTCTCATGAACGAACCGTTCATTGTCCATTTTCATCATGTGGATGTGCCCCGTGGATTTGGAAGAATGCGTCGAGGTCTTTTATCAAACGACGAATTATTAAAACGCAAGAAAGGCATTTTACGTGTAAAAAACACCGACAAGAAATGTTTAGCGTATGCAATTGTGATTGCTATTGGCCTAAAGAAATATAAGGATACGAACAAGAAACTGTACAGACAATACCAGGACCAGAGCAAGTGTGTTGTTCTCCCTGACGTACATGAACTTTTATCCAGATCATCAGTGAATTTAGATCATGGAGGATCCGTGGAAGAATTGCGACAATTGCAACGCTACTTAACCGATTATAAACTTACCGTATACACCAGCTTTTCCGGAGAAGATATTCTGTATGAAGGGCCGGGTGGCGAAGACAAGATTCCAATCAATTTAATGTGCATCAATTCTCATTATGACATCATCACGTCATTAACGGCCGTTTTTTCAACTGTGTATTATTGTGCTGCATGTCACAAAAAATATGATCATCGTATTGCACACGTCAAGAACTGTTCGGCCATGTGTGAGAAATGTTTGCAGAAACCACCATGCAGTAAGACCAATACGGAGAAGCAATGTCCAGAATGCAATCGTGAATTTTATGGTGAAACATGCTATACAAATCATCTAACTGTACCATATCATAAGGGCCAGCCAATATGCAAGATGGTGAAACAGTGTTTCAAATGTTTACGCATTTATTCGTTTGTCCATACAGGGGAAAGAAAACATGATTGTACAGATTATTTTTGTAATGTGTGCCATAAACACGTTACGTCTACCCACCAATGCTACATGAAGCCTGATACGACTCAATTAAAACCTGGAGTTCCATCAGTGTTACATGCCAAGAAGGCTATGATTGTCTTCTATGATATCGAAGCCACACAGGATACTTTCTTCGATGAAGACACGTTCATTCATAAGCCCAATTTACTGGTGGCCCAACAAGTATGTTACAACTGTGTTCAAGATGAGGATATACATCATCCGTGTGAAGTTTGTGGACAGCGGGAACATATTTTTCAAGATGATCCGATCAATGCCTTTCTTGCGTATTTACGTCAACCACGACCCAACATCAAACTTATTGTATCTTTGGCACATAACTGTAAGGGCTATGATGGTCATTTTATTCTTAAATCTTTAGTGGAAGAACATGAATTGAAACCTACTTTGATCTTGAACGGAGCAAAAATTTTAAGCATGAAAGTGAATCACTTATCGTTTATTGACTCCTTAAATTTCATGCCAATGGCTTTAAGTAAATTATCCAAGGCATTTCATTTACTCGCGACCAAAGGATATTTTCCACACTTTTTTAATACTGCTGCAAATCAAACGTATGTGGGAAAATTACCGGACATCCATTATTATGGTGCAGATGAAATGAAAGTGGATGAACGAGAGAAATTCATGACATGGTACAACGAACACCAGAACGATACGTTTATTTTCCAAGAAGAATTGGTAAACTATTGTGTCCAGGACGTCAACGTACTTCGAATGGCTTGTATATCTTTCATGACCACTTTTGAACAAGAAACTCACGTCAATCCTTTCCTGGAGGCTATCACTTTGGCGAGTGCGTGCAATTTAGTATTTCGACGAAATTTCTTAAAACCCAATACTATTAGCATTCTTCCTGCACGAGGATACCGTCACAGAAACAATCAGTCACGGATTGCTTTGCAGTGACTTGCCTACATGGAAGAAAAAGAGGGTCATTCAATTCAACATGCTGCGAGAGGAAAAGAAGTTTATGTTGCTGGTTTTCATCTGGACGGCTACTACCAAGATCCCGACACTAAAGAGGAACACGTGTATGAATTTGAAGGGTGCAGATTCCATGGATGTCCTTTATGTGTCCCTACAGGCCGTGATCAACCCATTTATGAGAACTCCGAAGAAACAATGAACTATCGCTACGAGAGAACACAGCGTAAAATGAAGTTATTACGATCCATGGGATATAAAGTACATGAAATGTGGGAATGTGAATTTCGTCAAGTGTTAAAATCCAATCCAGCATTGGCCTCTTCTTTAAGCACACATCCTTATACTAATAAGACACCATTAAATCCAAGAGACAGCTTCTATGGTGGCCGTGTTAATGCCATTAAATTGTATCACGTCGCAAATGAAAATGAAGGCGAAGAAATAAAATTTTTGGATATCGTTTCCCTGTATCCTTATGTGAATAAATGTGGACGGTATCCAATAGGGCATCCACGAATATATCTACAGGGAGATCCAGAAATGCCCGACATTCAAGATGTCAACGGATTGGTCAAGTTGAAGATTTTGCCTAGCAGAAATGTGTTTCATCCAGTGCTGCCATTTCGCTCAAATAAGAAGTTGCTGTTTCCACTTTGTGCTGCCTGTGCCACAGCATTAAATCAAGATTCTGAATGTACACATTCGGACAGTGAACGAAGTCTAACGGGAACATGGGTGTCCTATGAAATTCAAAAAGCCATTGAACTTGGGTATCAAGTCATTGAAATTTACGAAATTTGGGATTACGACATCACCGTATATGATCCAGAAACCAAGACTGGCGGATTATTCAGCGAATACATTAACACATTTTTGAAATCGAAGCTGGAAGCTTCTGGTTGGCCTGCCAATTGCGTCACCGAAGAAGAAAAGCAGCAGTATATCCAAGTGGTACAACAACGGGAAGGCATAACTTTGAATGCAGCAAATATAATGACAAATTCAGCACGTCGTAGTCTTGCAAAGCTCTGTTTGAATGCCTTCTGGGGACGACTCGCTATAAGAGACAATTTCAGCCAAACGACCATCATTAACGACCCCAAAGAACTGTATCAAAAATTAACTGCTCCAGACATAAAAGTCAACCAAATTTTACCTGTTAACGATTCGATGTTATACCTTTATTGGCAGTATGAAGATGATGTTCCAGTACAAAATCACAATGCTAATGTTGTCCTTGGAGCATTTACAACGTGTCAAGCTCGTCTGGAACTCTACAAATATTTAGAACTGCTGCAAGAAAGAGTATTATATTTCGATACAGATTCCGTGATATTCACGCAGCGACCATCAGAGCCCACAATAGAACCAGAAGTATTTCTTGGTTCAATGTCAAATGAACTTGAATCAATTGGACCAAAAGCATACATTAAAAAATTCGTGTCTGGTGGCCCAAAACAGTACGCCTTGGAAATCTACAACCCCGACACGAAATCAACCAGTTATGTATGCAAAATTCGTGGATTCACACTCAATTATACTGCAAGTCAAAAGTTAAATTTTAATAGTCTGGAGCAAATGATCATAAATCAATCGAGTGAAAAAATCTCCATTAGCACGCCGCACAAAATTTACAGAACCCACGATCATCATCTTGTCACAAAACCTGAAGAAAAGAAGTACAGTTTCAACTATAAAAAACGCCGATTAATACCAGACACATACGAGACATTGCCCTATGGGTATAAAAAAGCCAGAACAGAATAACAGCCATATTTTTCCCTAATCCCACCAACATCACCTCCCAAAGACGGGGCAAAGAATCAACGCAACACGGGACATGCTTCAACGATGCACGAGCGGAAACAAAACTCAGATGACATCACCTTGCAGAAACCAGTGGAGAAAAAAAAAAGGAATTCAGGTACGTCACATTTGCGTTTCTTTTCTCACCTCACTCTCTCTTGATCAGTTAGTTCGATGTTAATAATCTGTTTTTCTTCTTTCACAGGAAACAAAATAAATATTACCATGTATATTCATATGTTTTATTTTCTCTTTACAGAATTTGTACCCGTCACGGACACGTCTTCCTTTGAAGAAAAAAAATTCTGTATTAATTTTCACATGCTAAAAATAAATGTACAAAAACATGATTCTGTGTTTTTATTTCACATCCTAAAATCAAATTCTTTTTCCTGTACTGCGATTTCAATTTCTTTTTTCTGAATCAGTTTACCGGTAAAATAAATCAATGTTTTGCGGGAAAAAAATCAAACTAAATTTTTGTTTCAGAAAATTTTTTGTGTACGAAAAAAAAACTGATTCAGAAAATTTTTGTGTACGAAAAAAAATGTTTTCAGAAAAATTTTTTGTGTACGAAAACAAAATTCTGTTTCAGAAATTTTTTGTGTGTACAAAACAAAAACTGTTTCAGAAAAATTTTTATGTACAAACAAAATTCTGTTTCAGAAAAAATTTTTGTGTGCAAAACAAAAATCAGTTTTCGTCACGAAACTGCTCCGACTAAATGAATCGATTCATTCTGATAGTGTTGGCAACACTGGAAAAATTTCGGTAAGTATCGCTCAGGCACTGAGTTACAGCGAACACAACTAGATTCGAACCAACAACCTTAAATGTCTGATTCATCTCTAAATACAGCCAACTAAACAATAAGATTGTGTGTATACGTCAATGCTTTGCACTGAGTCAGCAATGTTTTCTTCAAGGTCAAAGTTGCACACGAAGTAAAAAAGATGACAACACAGATCTTCTATCTTTCTATATGAAACATAAACCTAGTATAAACTGCTCGCACTGAAATGTGTAATGTAACATAATCTGCTCGTCTTCTTTTCATACGCGAAACTGTTCGCACTGAATGGAGTACGGCGGCTCAGCGCTTGTCTCTAACGAGTGAGGTTCCTGCTTCAATCCACAACGAAGTAAGTTCATGTTTCCTCCTATCATTTTTTCATCATCGTTTCAAGGGGACGTTAAACTCAACATTTCTTAAACTAACACACAAAAAAAAAAATCGAACTCGGGACCATGACATAGTAATCAACAAACTGAACTTCTCAATGGGCCATGGTGACTCAGCTCTTATTTCTGATGTGTGAGATCTCTGCTTCAATCCGCAAGCAAGTAAGTTTATGATGTTTTCTCATTTCTCATCATCGTTTCAAGTGGGACGTTAATTTTTCTAACGTTAGCACCAAGAATCAAACTCGGGACCATTGCATAGTAATCAACACACGTGTACGATGGCTCAGCGATTGTCTCTACTGTATGAGGTCACTGCTTCAATCCTCAGTCAAGTAAGTTCATGTTTCGTCCTATCATCTCTCACCGTTTTCGCGGGGACGTTAAATTCAACATTTCTAAGAATCAAACTCGGGACGATTCCAAGGTATCCATGTTCACTCCTAAAGCGGAACAAAATGCCCCCTAAAAGGGAACGAGGTGGACCACCCAAATTTTGTAGTAATATATATTAGGGTCCAGTACTATGATACCAAATGTTTAAATTTGGCAATTTCTAAAACTTAAGGGGCGGGCCAAGGTGTGCACAAATGTACTCATGTTTCATAATAGGGAATGGACTCCTATACATGGCCATATAACCATATAAGGTAATAGGATCTCATCCAAGGAAATAAATTAGGTCAAAACCAAACACGTGGTACAACGTATTGCTTACGTTTATATTTTGGCAATTTTATACCCCTAAAAGGGAACGAGATAGACCACCGAAATTTATAGTGATCTATATTAGGGTTCTATACTATTATACCAAATGTTTAAATTGGGCAATTTCCAAAATTTAAGGGGTGGGCCAAGGCACTCCTGCCAAATTTTTAAAGGGGTGCACAAATGTACCTATGTCTTACAATAGGAAATAAACACCTGTATACACCCATATAACTATATAAGGTAATAGGACCTCATCCAAGGGAATAAAATAAGCAAAAAAAAAAAAAAACATGTGGTTGTACTAAAATTTTGGCAATTTTGTACCCCTAAAAGGGAACGAAGTGGTCCACCCAAATTTACAGTAATACATACTAGGGTTCTATACTATTGTACCAAAATGTTTAAATTGGACAATTTCCAAAATTGATGGGGTGGGCCAAGGTACACCTCCCAAAATTTTAAAGGGGTGCAGCAATATACCCATGTCTTATGAAAGGTAATGAACCCCTGTATATGCACATATAAGCATATAGGGTAATAATACCTCATCAAAGGGGATAAATTAGGTCAAAAAACCCCGAAATTTGAATTTTTGGCAATTTTTTACTCATAAAAGGGAACGACATAGACACCCAATACTGATCGAGGTACATACTGTGGTCCTAGGCTACCACATCCAATTTTTAGATTTGGCAATTTCCAAAATTTAAGGGGTGGTCCTATGTACCCCTGCCAAAATCTAGAGGGGTGGTCCTAAGTACCCCTAGGTCATTGACACAGGCCAGGGACCATGGGTCCTGGGGGTGGTCCTATGTACCCCTGCCAAATTTTAGGGGGTGGTCCTAGGTACCCCTAGGTCATTGACCCCGGGCCAGGGACCATGGGTCCCGAGGCAGGGACCCAGGGGCCAAAAAGTTCGGCAAAGTGACGCGATTACTACTCACGGTTTAGCGTGCAACACAACATTTCGTATTTCATATATTTTCATCTTTACAGACTACGCATGCGGTGATCTACTTTTCCGTAGTTGCCACATTTATTTTTCTCACCCGATGCATTAGAGTTGTATAAGTTAATCTATCCAAATTATCATTTTAATTGTACTCAAAGTTGACTCTGAATACCAAAAAGTGGATTTTCTTTAGTATAGACTTAGTACGCTACTAACTAGTCAGCGACTAAATCTCGATTAACGAATTCTCTCTGAATACTACCCAATGCATCTGCCTTAGAACCCTTCGTATTTTCTCCTTAATCACTACAGCAATCTCTATCGCACACTAAATATAACTGGGCAAGAGCAGACTAGTCAATTTTACTCGTCTACACTCAATGTTATTGGCACGCGTCACACGTCCCGCAGTCGACGTCTTCCTTGAGTGTACGACAAAATCCAAGCGGACAAAATCCAAGAGGACAAAATCCAAGCTAAATTCTGGTAAGTCGGAGAAAATCCAAGCAACAGTATCACGTGCGTAGCTGTGGTATGTGCCTGTGAACACCCTAATTAAATTGTGTGTTTGTTTCTTTCTTCAATTGTTAATTGCATTTTAAAGTTTTATCTGTAATAACATTTCATTTACTTTTAAAGAACTGAAATTCCAACAAAATATGAAAGATTGTCACAGTAAGAGTGCAGATGAGCTTTAATTACTCATAAAATATTCTGGCTACTGCTAGGACATGCCCAGGTGGATCCAATTTAGGGTAATCAGAAATGTTTTGACTAAAAAGAGTATATTCACATAAATAACCAGAAAATGAAAGCACTGACTTGCTAAATCAGAGATAACAAATATCAGCAAAGCAGCCCAGTCTTAAAAAGAGTACACTTACGTAATTCTATTCTATTCATTGAGAATTAAAGTAGAAATAAAATTAAAAAGATATAATTTAGATTTTAAAAAATGTACTTCTCTATTACTAATTTAGATTTAAGTATTTACATGAGTTACACTTTTGAAAATAACCAATAATATATATATATATATATATATATATATATATATATATATATTTCATTTAGTTTGGCTAGACACATTTTCACATTTCGATTTTCTAGATAACACTTTTACATGATTTAATTCACACACATTATTACATTATTAAAAATACACACTTCAATAGCATTCAAACATAATAAATGGTGGATAGCAACGAGTAAATAAACAGGCAGCATTCTACCATTACCATATTCACATTTTGATCTTAATAGATAGATCTATATTTCACTTATTTAAAGTATAAGCGAAACACGAGAATACAATAAATAAATAAATAAAATAAAACAGCATTCTACAACTACCGTACATATTTCACATTTTGCTCATTTCTGACGAAAATTTGATCAGTATATCAGAATTATTTGTTTCAAAATACTGTGTATAATAAAATTGAGATGAAAATACATACTTTTACAATGTATTTGTACATACATAATACTTTTACATTCTTTCATATGGATGTGATAAGTAATTAAAGCTCATCTGCACTCTTATGGGGCGTTTACACTTGGTCGATTTAGTCGCACGGCTAAATCGACTCGTTGCATTTGCGACTAAATCGAAGCAACTAGGCCGAATCAGATCGATGGATGTGTTCAATTGTTTCAACCGAAATTGAATGCTCCTTGTCGACTCGCTCTCCTTTGGTCGATTCGAAGTTGACTGGCAATTTTAAAGATGTCCAAGCAAGCAGTAATTGGTACAATTTGCGGTGTTATAGCAGAAGAAAATAGAACGTCTTTCAATTCAGTTGCCAGTCGATAATTCGCCTTCGATCAACAAGCGATTAAGTTGAAGTTCCGTTTACACGGTCGATTAAGTTGAAAGTGACGTCAATTCAACTGAATCGAACGCAAATCGACTAAGTGTAAACGCCCCATTACTGTGACAATCTTACATGTTCTATTGGATTTTCAGTTCTTTAAAAGTAAATGAGATGTTATTTCAATAAATTGAAGAATTACAGATAAAACTTTAGAATGCGTGACAATTGAAGAAAGAAACAAACACACAATTTAATTAGGGTGTTCACAGGCACATACCACAGCTACGCACATGATACTATTCCTTGGATTTTGTCCGCCTTGCAAGAATTTAGCTTGGATTTTGTCCGTTTGGATTTTGTCCTCTTGGATTTTGTCCGCGCCCCAATAAAATTGCGGGTTTTTTTTGAGAGAATTTGGATTGTATCTCTTTCCTTCATATCGCCAAATATTCAAAAGTGTTTCACGAAATATTTTAAGATACATTTTGTATCAATGTATTTAATTTATTTTCAAATTTGAATATTTAATACTAATTTGGTGGAAATCCCAATTGCTTCTAGGAAGAAATTAATGGAGACTAGTGCATTGGTTTAAAACAAAGTGCAGTTGGTTGGTTTACAAATAGTTCAGGGGTGCCCACAAAGGGGGGCTGTGACGCAAACTGCGTCATTGAAATATTTGGGGGGGTTAAAAATCTATATAAATATATTTGAGAGGGTGTAAAAGTTAATCGAAAAGATTTTTTTTTTCATGGAAGAACACCTACGGATAGACAATTGAAGGGGGTGCGTCATGGACATGAGGGGGGTGGCACCACTGAATAGTTGGTCTAAATGAAAAATATTTTGCTCACTTTCCTTGCTTTAAATGATTCTCTAAGATATTCTAGACTTATTTCCCAGGCGCATGCCCAACTAATTGAACACATATTTATAATGTGCGTGCGAACTGATATGTCATGACAATGATTTTTCATACAAGAAGAAAAAACACCCACCAACGTGTGATAGGGTACAGTAGAAAAGTGACGTAAGGTCGAACGTTTGTTAGGCTAGAGTAGAACAGCGAAAAGTAAGGTTTCGTAGGTATGGTTAATGATAGTACGTTAGTTAGCAAAGTAGGTAATGTTAGGATTGGTTTAGTAGAGTAGTTTATGTTAAGTTACTAGAGTAGTGTAAGTGGAGTAGAGTAAGTAACATTATTAGAGTAAGTTGTTTGTTGGAGCTTGTATGTGCATTTACAAGTACTTTCATGTGGTTTCTCCGTAATGGATTCGTATATGGTATATTTGTATACATAAAGTACAGATTTAGAACACTACAGGAATACTCCATCGGCGGAAAATAACCTCCAGCACACTCATCTTCCATATGCACTCACTTATATTAACCCTCGTATAGGATTTTTCAAGGTTTCACACTAGTGGTCCTACACTTGTAAGCATAATATACAACTATATTATTGTGTGCAGAAATACTTCAGCTTCGAAAATTAATATTTAATATACGCAGTCCTTTATATATATATATATGTATTCACTCATTTTAACCGTACAGTTATAATGTTTATGATGAACTATTGCCCACCTTAACTCAGGAGTCTTTTGAGATAACTCCGCCCGCTAAAAATAAACCCAGTTGATTTTAGGTAGGGACTTTTGTAGGAAATCCTAGGAATCTGTAAACAAAGTATATACTAGTAGGCTAAGAAAAAGCATCAATATGAAACTTGAGTTACAAGTTGCCTATAGGCAACATGCACTCAGCGGACAACTGACAAAGATATGAAAAAGAATCATTGAAAATTGACTAACAGGGTATCCGAAGGTAATTATAATATTGGCACATAAAATTTTTACCAAAAATATGCTGGGTCCTAGGAGGATAAAACTTTCAAAGTTTGTTCCAGCTTTTGCATTTTGATGCGGTCCGTAAGATGTTGCGAATACCAGATCACCAAAATACGATCATTGTGTTTCGTTCACGCAAACCGCTGCAGAATGTAATATACTTGTTTTCTCACAGGTCTGCGATGAAACAGAAAAAAAATTAACAAAGAAGAGGCCAGTGATCAGTTGTAGCTAATGTAGGCGTATTCGTAAAAAAATATCAACAAACATGGCGAATGGCAAAGGAGATAGTGACAAATGTTCAGATAAAAGTTTGATTGACGATTTGTGTGTAAGTAATTTGCAAAATTAGCATTACTGGATTGATACACAAGTGTAAAAAGGATGTTTAGTTAATATCTGATCATATGTAGACATTTAGAATCATAATTTAGTAGTAACCATGGCGCCAAGTAGTGTGTTGAATGATGCGATGCAATTTGGCAATGTGAATTTCTCTAGATTCTAGTTCAATAAAAATTAGGCAATTGAGGAAAATTTATATGCACATTAAGAATAGTGTATCAAATTAAGTAAACCTGTTTCTTTCGCTTTTCTTGCTTTAAATGGATCTGTTTAGAGGTACTGCACATTTAATACTATGGTGCATGCCCAAATAATTGCGTACATATTTATAATATGCACGCAAACTGCTCTGTCCTCGATATGATTATATTCTGTCCAATTTCCTGTCATCCTATTATATGCAATCATTTCTTTACGAAATTCACTCTTAAGAGCCTTCATCCCGGCGAAATCAAAATACCGCTAATTTTACAGTAATTATGTGATATCTTCAAATAGATAAAAGACAATCGAAATGTGGAACAAGAGCGCCCTAGACAATATTATTTTACATGAGAAACCGTTGTCACGACTCACTTATCGCTTTGGATTTCGAGCAATTTTGAAAATCGGCATTTATTTTCGCGTTTCTAAACAGCTGAAAACGGAAAGCCGCTAGGTGACTTGTGATAACGGTACCTCACGCAAAATAATATTGTCTAGGGCGCTCTTGTTCCATATTTCAATTATCTTTTATCTATTTGAAGATATTACATAATTACTGTAAAATTAGCGGTATTTTAATTTCGCCGGGAGGAAGACTCTTAATGCCTTTCTTAGAACTTCGTGGGTACAGATTCACTTTACAAGGACTTCCCGTTACGGGAATAAATAAACATCCAGATGCATACCATAAAAATTAGTGTAAAGAACAAACCAACTTGTGCTAGGTGGCCACTAAATCAAAAATGTCTAACAATATGGGCAGAAGTGCAGCAGGGGATTTCTCCGCAGGGAGCAGGCACGTCAGCAGTGGAGGGTATGTACATAAAAGACGATGATGCAAAAGAAAATCACCCAATTGTTTTCAAATTAAAGTATGTACGTTAGAGAACCTGTACTGGTTCCACACTTGTAACCCTATACTTGTAGGGGCCGCGGTGGCTCGCTGGTAGAGTTTTCAGCTTTCTTGCATGGGGTTCTTGGTTCGATCCCAGCTCGCGCCAGGTGAGCTTTGTGGTAGACAAACATCGTGTGCGTGGGTTTTCTCGGAGTTTTCACACTTTTTTCATTCCACCATTTTCTTCCTCATCATCAGTGTCTACTTTAGCCCAGCTGACATAGACGTGGGACGTAAAACTTAAGATTTCATTTCATTCTCTATACTTGTAAATATAAAATACAAGTTTCCTACATCTCTCCATTGGTGGAAATTAGTTCGTTACACGGTCATCTTTCGTGCGCATTTATTTTAACCTTAGTATAGCATTTGTAATGGTTTTACAGTTGTAAACATGAAATAATGTACTGGTTTCCTAGATCGTGCAAAATTACTCTGACAGCGGAACTTAATTAACTATATAGACCTCTTATATTTGGTCTAGGAATTAATTCGTGCGGTTGGTACGCACACATTGAAGCTGTAGTACAAACACAAAATACATAAATACCTTAAGAAAAATATTGTCCATCGCTAGCCACCACTTTCGCCCATCTGTCAGGCAATGTACGGATTCCGTGGCGAAAGAAGTCCTCATCCTTGGAAGCGATCCAGTCAGAGACCCATGTTTCGATATCTTCTGAAGAAGTAAACCGCTGTCCAATCAAATCGTTGTTCATGCAATCGAACAAGTAGTAGTCCGAAGGAGCAACGTCTGGTGAATACGGCGGGTGGGGTAAAACTTCCCATCCGACATTTTCTAAATAGGTTTTGACCGGTTTTGCGACATGTGGGCGAGCGTTATCATGTTGAACAATAAGTTTATCATGTCTGTTCTCCCATTCTGGTCGTGTTCTTGCCAGAGCTTGCTTCAAACGCATTAATTGTCGTCAATAACGTTCTCCATTCATAGTTTCACCCGGTTGCAGCAGCTCATAGTACACCACACCTTTCATATCCCACCATATGCACAGCATAACCTTTGCACAGTGAATATCTCGTTTTGGTTGTGATGGACCTGGTTCACCTGGTTTCACCCAGGCCTTTTTTCGTTTAGGGATCTCGTAATGGATCCACTTCTCATCACCCGTAATAATTCGATGCAGAAACCCCTTTCTGCTCTGTCGTTGAAGCAGCAATTCGCAAATGGTTTTTCGTCTTTCAACGTCTCTTGTCTTTCAATTCATGTGGAACCCAATGTGACATCTTTTGAATCATTCCCATGGCTTTCAAGCGTTTGGAGACTGTTGTTTGATCAACGCCTAATGCTGCTGCAAGTTGTTCCTGCGTTTGACACGAATCCTGCTCGAGCAATGCTGTCAATTCTTCGTCTTGAATTTTTTTTTGGCTGTCCAGCTCGCTCTTGGTCTGCCAAGCCGAAATCACCACTTCTAAACCGTGCAAACCACTTCTGACACGTTCGCTCAGCTAGAGCATGGTCACCATACACTTCCACCAAAATACGATGACTTTCAGTCGCACTTTTCTGCATGTTAAAGTAATGCAGAAGGACACCCCGCAAAAACACTTTATCAGGCACAAATTGCGCCATGTTCACTTAACTACAAACTGGTGTTGTTGACGCTTTAATCCACTGCCCTATACTACGAACGATACGCGATGACAGGGGTTTGCAACACATGTGTGGATACACGGAACTGTGGGACGCTCCGTTCGTTGCGCCATCTGTTGTCCACCCGCACGAATTAATTCCTAGACCAAATACTTGCAGTAGCTAACTCATTTTAACCGTAAAATTAGCATTTTTATGAATAACTATTCTTAATCAGTACCAAAGTTTACCACCAATGCCACCCAAAATATTCTTTCACAAATTCGAATATTAGAAGTGTCAGCTGTGTAGATCCCAATTTAAAATGAGAATCTTTCCTAAATATGATTTAAACTACTATTTGTACTAAAAATAAAGCTTGAACAATGCGAAAGATTTTCTTTGTTAAAATTACTACATCATCCAAGAAAAATACTATGTCTACGGCTCGTAATGCTAATTTACGGAAAGCGTTCCATTTATATTTTTGGGTTAGGAAGGCTTAACCGTTATGACTCAAATACATTGTTTTCGTTATAAAACTAGGTGCGCGAACTCCCGAAGACATTTATTTCACAGTTACAAGGATTCTGCCCACCAGATGCGTACAAATTAGCAATATGCGTGCAACATGCGATAAATGTGACAGAGGGTTATTTGCCGGAGAGTAGGTCCAAAAATATGAAAAATACGTAAAATATATAGAAAAGATATGGTGAATCTGTCATCTTCCGTGGAATTCATACAATAAACAAGTGCAATATGTTATTTTGACATGTTGAAAGCTGCGTCTTGTTTATACTATTTTAAGTAAACGCATGCTAACGTCAGACATTGGAGAGTGTAATGAGACAATTAATTCTCTATCTTGAAAGATGCCCGGAGGCACAGTTGCTCAGTTTAGAACGCTTTGTGGCGGACAATATTGTGTCCGTCTGTTTTCTTGAGGCACTCTCATCTCCCCATCATATTCATTGCACCACTTCTACAACCATCATTCCTTGCCTAAATCATACATCTCCTTTAGCCTAAAGACCATAATCGTGGGACGTTAAACTGAAAGATTTCATTTTTGAAAGATGGCTGTTCAATGTGACACTTCGATTTTTAGTTTTATAACAATGTATGAAGGTGAGGAATAGGAGTGATTACGTTTTCTGAGAGGCTTGGATTGTTGAAATTGAACAGATAGTGTGGTAAATGTAGGAAGGACTTAAAAATAAAGAAATGGTTACACATTTAAGTGTGATCGTTGTAGTGATTGTGTGAATGTAATTGGAGTGATACGAAAGGAACTAACCGAACCGAAGCTAGCTGTTGCTATTTAGCGACTTTCTCATTTACACGTAATGACTGTCGCTTACGCGTCTGCTCTGTATGGACGCGCTACTACGCAGGCTCACCATCTTTGCTCTTCCCTGACTTAGTAAGATAGCATTCTTGTTTTATAGTAACCACTTATCACTGTTTGGTTTTTGTTTTTCACATTTTAGTTTTTATGGCATGTGTCCGGACGCAGTATTTATTGGCAATGGCAACCTTAAAGTACTTCTATAGTGAATCTACACCAAAGAGTGCAACTCTTTTACTGCGAAACACTTTCTAAAAATAATGACAATTGACATTTTAAAGCTTGCTGCAACGAATACGTAAAGCACACATAGCCTTTTCCGCTGATGTAGCTAGTACGTGTACTCCTGATGCTCGTGGTCCTGGATTTGATTTCAAAAAATGAATTTCATCACTTACTTTCAATATTTATCCGCCGTCTCTTTTAGCTTCAAGACATAACGTGGATATTAAACTAAAAACAAACATTTTATGTATTCCGGTTCAAAGAGTGACGAAGTTAGTGAGCATGAGACTGGGTATGTTCTTAGGGAGCAAGCGCAGAGCAACATTTAATATGCGTGCAAACGAATACACGCACAGAAACGTAACAGCTTTCATTCTTCTTCCTCTAGTGTGGTCGCGGTTGCTCAATGGTAGACGCTACCTCTGGTGCATGAGATTCCAGCCATTCCATTTGATCCCAGTTTATCAAAGTAATATTAGGCCCTATATTTCTGCAATAAATTCTACAAATAATGGCCCTGTTGTAAATCAGTATCAGGTTAAACCTATGTAGGTTGTGTTCATATAACAAAGATTAAGATAGCAGTAGCATAAAATGATATAAGCATTAGTGATAAGGCAAGTTATAGTTTTAATAATTGTATATTCATTAGACTTTATCTGCATCTGATCTATTTACTGTTAAAGTATGGCTATGTAATTCTATATAATTCTAAATATACTATGCAATTCTCAGCAAGGATATGAACTGAATTTTCCGTTTTAAGACTCTATGCGCAGTATAACTCCATGTTTGTAAATAAAACATCACACAGAGAAAGCAGGTTTAGGCTTCCAAGCGCTTGCAATCGGCGCCGACAGCTTTATCGGAATGATTTGATTCTTGCTCGCTGGTTGTCGGTGCTAGTTGATCCATATGATTCCTTGGTGTACGTACCCTGAGAGAGGTACTGAACGCTATACACATTTTATATGAATTTCTCCAAGTTACTTGAAGCCCCATTACCTTCAAATAGTGCCTACTCTTGCTTTTCATGACAATAAAAATCAGCAATACATACGGAGTCCGTTCAAATTATCTTTCTCTCTGTGCGTTTAATATTAGATGAGGGTTGGGGTTTTAATTGAAGCTACTTTTAATATGCTGAAGTGTGGAGCAAAAGAAACAAACACTATTACAGCAGACATGTGATTGACAAATGCCGGAGAGAGATAAATACGGAGCTGAAGAGAGAATATTCATTAAAATTTATTGTATTACAGAATTAGTATATTTATTACTCTCGTTATAGTTTTCCTTCTGCTTCAGGCCCGCTATTCATTAATGCAGAAGGTTGTTTCAAAAGTATGTTACATACAGTAAATATATCTTTTTAAAAATCTCTGCATTGCAGTGCATAAATATGGATATAGATACTAGTTTCTGTTTTTCAGAATTTTAATGAACACTATCAAGAAGGAAAAACTCATCCTACTTAAGTAGTCATCTTTCATGTAAGTAGAAGGTTTTTGCCTGCCCTACGCACACGTTCTCTATGTTTAGCAGACGGCACAGTTAGTCGGCTCCGATAATCGAAAGCAGGATCCCTGCTTCTTTTGTGTACGTACCCTAAGAGAGTGGGCCGTGGTGGCTTAGTGGTAGAACGTTCAACTCTGATATGTGGGGTCGATCCAAGCTTGCGCCAAGTTAACTTCGTGGTGGACAAACATTATGTACATGGGTTTTCTCGGAGTTCTTCCGTTTCCTCCCATTTTCTTCAATCCACCATTTCATTCATTTCTCATCATCGCCGTCTTCTTTGCACTAGCCGGCGTAAACGTGGGGCGTGAAACTCAAAAGATTTCATTTTTTAAATTTTCGTTTGTACCCTGCGAGAGGAACTAAACACTATACACCTTTTAATAATGAATTTCCTCAAGGTACTTGTAGTGCCTACCGTTGCTTTTTCGACGTCCCAATACAGTTCTTTTCTCTTTCTCAGTCTGTACACTTAACTTGAGTGTTACAAAATATATTCACTCATGCAAGCGTACCTAGTAAAAATAGAAAGCCACTAGTAGAATTAAAGCATCGTAAGATATTAGAAGACAAGTTCTTTATTTAAAAGAGGTTCGAATATTTTCCATCTGCATATTCTTAGCACAATCAGCTCTTCTTAGCACAATACGTAGCAATAACTTCCTACAGAGTGTAAAATATAGTTAACACTGGCAATTTTCTTTTCTTTCAAAGAAGGTCTTTAAATCACAAAATCCGTCCTATTTATAAGAAAATATTAGAGTAGGTTTAGGGTTTGACCTTTGATCGTCGCTTAAGGTGAGCACCATATATTCGGAATCTTAAGTATCATGTCTTTGAGCTATGAATTTGCTTCGAGTGCTCTCCCTCTGTCTTTGGGATAGTATTGTTGTATTGCGATTATATCGTAGTATAATTCTGTACTGTAAGACAGTATTGCTTATTCATTTGGTCCTTTGCCTCTGTTAAAAAAATTGACATTGTTCTCCACCTGGACATTCGGCTAACTGCTTGCCTGTAGAGCAACACATTGCTCCATACGTGCTTTCCTGTTGTTTGTCTTTATACAAAACAAGATAGCAGTGGCATAAATAATATAAACGTTAGTGATATTAAAATATGTTGTAGTTTTGATATTTTGTCATCTTCATTAGAGATTATTTGCATCGGATCTATTTACTATAAAGTAAGATTAATTAACCAAACGTTTACACCACCTTCCCAGTCGCAAGGTAAGGCAGGAGAGCACACAGTACAAACTGTTAAGAAGTGCCTCAAAAAAAAAATGTTTAAAACGGAAGGAGTGTTACGAAAGCTAAGTTCAAACAATGGTTGACAGAGATGAACTACATGTTACTTCATACTCCTCATCCAAAAGGAGAATTTCATCAGCTACTAAAGTCTTTAGTTGGTTATCTACAGTAATTTTAAGTTCCTCAACATGTTTCATTAGGTATTCTGCCATTACTGGAAGATCACTTGCTGCAACTGAGAAGCTTCCATGCTCCACTGTCTTCATGTACACTTTCTCTGTTTTGATATCGTCCATTGATTGTAGTCTCCTTCGCCCTATCCCTCTCTTTCTTGCTACTACCCCCTCCCTCATGATACAGTTCCCTCTTACCCAATGTCCCAGTCAGTTTCTCTTCCTCTTCTTAATGATATCTAAAATTGTTCTTTTCGCCCCCAAGATTTCTAACACCCTCTCATTCGTTTTCCACCCGACCCAGCTAATTCTTTCGATTCTTCTTCACATCCACATTTCAAATGTTTCCAATCGTTTTCGTCATTTTTGCGTGATGTCGATATTTCTGACCCATACAGCACTATGCTCCACATGAATCATTTTAAGTATTTTTCTCAATTCTTTATTCAAGGCCCTACAAAATGGTCTTTCTCCTAAAGGCTCCTTTCGCCATTCCTGTGCTTGCTTTTATTTCACCATCACACTTCATATCATCACTAATAATACTACTCAGGTATCGAAAACTAGTCAGCTGTCGTATTTCCTACCTTTCTATATTTGGCACCGATCCCTTCGTTCCATTCACCGTGACTTTTGTCTTTCTAACATTTATTTTCATCCCATATTCTTCACAACTCTTCCTTACGTTTTCTATCATCGTATTGATTTTCTCCTCAGATTCTGCAACAAGCGCCATATCATCTGCACCTAATCATTCTACCTCATATTGAAATGCTGTCTTCATTTTGTAGACTCTTTTTCACTATCTCTTGTAAATAGATATTAAATAATGTAGGCGAGAGATCAGCATCCCTGTCGAACTCCCCTTCCAGTTGCACTTCCGTCTGTCATTTCCTCCCCTATTCTAACACTTACTTGTTAGTTCATGAATTAGGAACTGTTGTTGTAAGTTTTTTATGAGTTTTCGATCTTTCCATTCCACCACAACTTTCTTTAAAACTTCCAACAACAATTTCTAATTCATGTGGTCAAAAGCCTTTTCTAAATCAATAAATACAACATACACCTCTTTCCCTTTTTTCTATAAACTTTTCTCCGATGGCCTTTAATAATCTAATTGCGTCTCTTGTGCCCTTATTTCTCCTGAACCCGAAATGTTCCCCCTCAACTTCATTTGTTCTTCCATACAACCTTCTGTTCAAAATTCGAAGCTTTTTTTTTTCTGCATGCGATAGGAAACTAATAGTTCTATAATTCTCGCATCTCTTTGGGTTCGATTTCTTAACCATCGGTATCATGATCGTTTTCAGGAAATCTTTTGACCACTCTCCTGTTCGATATATTTCATTTCAAAGTCGGAACAATTTCTTGCTCTTTTCCCCCATATTCTTAATGAATTCGATTGATATATTATTATCTACCCTGGTTTTCTTTCCATTCCTAATCTCGAATATCGCTTTTTCGAAAATACAACCCGAAGAATACTAAACCCTTTATCATCCTCGCCTACTTTATTTTCTACTTCAAGATCTAGGCCACATGGTCTATTCCTACTGTCATGTAAGTCCTCAATATATTATTTCCATCTTCTTAAGACTTTATTTCTCTCGCTGACTATCTTCCCATTCTTATTTTCTACTGCCATCTTAATACTCAGTTCCATATTTTACTTTCTTGTACATTTACTCATATTTCCCAACTCTTTCTTGTTCGCAGACGAATAAAAGCACTCACGAAAGTGAGAATAAAATTTCTACAAATTCGTTTCAGGTGGGTCAAAAAATATGAGTGCTAGACAGTTCTTCGGGACATACTAAATTTTAAAAGAACCTAGTTGTTCAAGGAACTGGAAACCACATTTATCAAGTTAATGTTAATAGTGTAATTAACCCTGTTCACAAACAATGAATCAGAGTTCTCATTGTACGACTGGAAAAATATAAAGATATGAATCCCTCTAGAAGGTTACTTACAGAAGAAAAGTGTAATCAAGTGGAGGGGGAAAAGAACGATAAATATAGAGAACGAACAGACAAAAACGAACAGTAAGGAGTGTCTAGAACGTTTAAAAACTCAAGTAGACAATGACAGACACCTGTGTGGTGGAACAGTACATGTAGGAAGGATTTTGCCCTGACAGATTCAAAGAAAAGACAGTCATATTTAAAATGATGGATACAGTTTTCAGTTATATTTTAAATGATGGATATTACGTTAAAGAAATATATAATAGGTATCTTACTGTGAATACAATGGTTTGTAAGACTGTTGACATTGGTGTTTTGAATTTAACACGAAAGTAATCGAGGGGTCTCGGGTTCGAGTCCATGTAAAGGACAGTATCTCTCGGATGCAAAACGAGTAGTGGTTCGGATTCCACTTAAAGCTGTAGGTCCTGTGCATCACAACTCCCGCTATTGCATAAGAGCTACACAAACGTTAAGGCCAAACAAACTTATTTATATCCACATGTAATCTAAATAATTAGTGTAAATCTACTTTTAAAAAATAAATAAAAATGGTTTACACAAACCTTGTCTCGCAGTGTAAGCCATACCCCTAAAATATATCGAAGTAGTTGCAGGACTCCAAAGGGATTACTTTACACGTAATAAGTATACACACAGATATTTGTATTTTTGTAAATAGGCTATATAAACTCTAATGTGCCTTAATTTCAATGAAATATTGTAGCAGATGATTATTTACAAACATATGTTTTCAGTCAACATTGAAAATTAGTGTTAAATATATAAATTATTAAGTATATTCCTATACTGTATACCTTTGTTACTCTGATTTTTCTCCTGATACAAACTTCGTTGTAAATACACATAATAGGAAGGTTCACAGTATAGTAACTATTTATGATATTACGAATTTCATTTTTATACCGCAGTTTCTTTATTGAAATTCAATCCATTTATGAGATATCATTAAATCGCTATTCGTTTGAAAATATGATTTGGAAACTATGAACTTCGCACAGGCTCCGTACTGCTTGTGTGAAGGAGGCTGAAGACCACATCAAGAACAGTGCCAGTGCCAAGTAAGGAGATTTAGTACTTGCATGCACCTGAAAAATACAAATAAATAAAATAATTTGGAATAGGTAATCGTTGTGTAAGTGCACTTTACAATAGCATAATTTTATTGCGGTAAAAATAGTTGTATTAAACTTCTACATATAAGTTAACAAAAAAAAAAAAAGTCGCGTCGTTAAAATACGTTATTTCGTATGGAAATTTGGAAATTGAAAATGTCCACCGATACTGGAGTTGCGAGTTGAAACTTTTGCATATGTTGTGTTAAACCTATATAGGGTGGTACGGAAGTAGGCAACCCCCCCCCCCCCTTTAGTTTCAACAGTATAATGTTAGTTATGGTAGAATGTCTGTACACAGTTACCTTGAAGATTTAAGAGTCTTCAGAGGCATAAACATTGATATGATCACCATCCATGTCGTAACGCAGCTGAATTCTTCACCAAGTTCTCGCAGATGTTTTGCGGAGATACTCCGGAGTCACGAGTAGAAAACAAATGAACATGGATAGCAATGTCTGCCATTACCCATTTTGTTACCAAACAAATCTGGGTAAAACCTAAAACCATGAGAAAACACCAATTAGGGGTACGCCCACTTCCGGACCATGCTGTATAATTCTCGGAAAAGGATACTCGGTTACGTATTCAAACTATCGGTTTTTTTTCATCTACTAGGAATACAGTTATACTAAACGCAATGTTAACTTGAGAGCCGAATCACAAGCGCATTAATACATCTTGCTGCGCGAACCTTTTCGCAGGAAAGCCTTTGTATGTGTGTGTGTGTGTGTGTGTTTTGGTTGGGTTCTCATTCGCCAGGGTTTCAACTGGCGCTACTCTGGGTCTCAGCTGATATGCGCGGAGCGGTGATTTCTCGTTCTTTTCCTGCCGCTACGAAAAATGTTTCTTGGTTTATTTGTTTTTAATAATTCATGAAGACACGACAATAGTAATAAATGTATTGGAAATTTGAGTTGATTTTGAGTTTAACGTCCCGTTCAGCAGCGAGGCTATATGAGACGTGGACCTACTGATTAACGTGGAATCCGAACCACATGAGCTCCCGTATTGGAAATTTGCACGTGATGTATTTGCAATCCTCACAATTAAAACTCGAGAGCATGAAAACTATTTTGATTATTCATTTCAATTGATTAAGGTAAGAAAGGATAAGAAATGAAGTTACTCTCATATATCTACCTGGAAAAGGTCAATCATAAACAGAACACACAAGCAGCCACCCTCCCATATAGTAAATTAAAAATACGATTTTTTTTTTTCTCAAAGCACAGCAACTCTACGTTAGCAATGAGTAAACCAGCTGCGAACCGGCAACAATCATATCAACAATTTCTTCAACAGTTTTGTCTGCATATTTTTCTCTTAGTCGAGAGTACACATTGTTGAGAATTTACTTTGCTTACTTTAAAGAGGTTTACCTTCCTCATGTTTGCGATAATACTGAGAAGATAATTCGGATTCATTCATGATTTCAATTTCGCGCTTAACACTCTCCATGGTTTCACTTTCACTACACCCACGTACCCACACTAATGCAAGCGCGAAGACGATATTTGGCAGAGCAGTGTTACTCTCTGCACAAAAATTGCAGAAGTTACATGTGAGACCCGTTCTTTCTTTTGTTTCATTTATCAGCAGGCATAGAAGTTTCTTATGGGCTAGCAACTCTATTTAATTTATGTATCTTATAAAAATATTAAGCCATTTCCTATCCATTGTGGACGATTTCTAACATTGATCAATTAACTAATTTTACTGGTCTTCTGTTTTTGATAAAATATTTTTCCAGTTTATAATCTTGCAACACTTGCAAGGGTCTCGCATCTTAGCTACCGGCTTTTCACTCTTTTCTTTCCTTCTCTCTTTCCGATTCTGAGTCGTGACGTCATTTTCATAACCCGTTACTAATAAATCTAGTACCTTTTATTTTAAATATTGTTTCTATATTAACATTTTTATATACTTGAACTCAATTAGCTCTTTGAATTTATCTCCTAAGTAATGTTTTACGTGTGTAACGTGAAGAACTATGTAACATGCGCGGAGTCGCCCGAATTGAAGTTGCGTATCTCGGCTATCAGGATAAGGTCGCGGCGAGTATAGGTGAGTACTGTTTTTATCATATATGAATATTCTTTAAGTAACTTAAATCTATGTCCAATAAATGCTCTCAAAGAAAATTAGCTTGTAGTTATTAAAGGTTAATTTAAATACGTATAATGATAGATTTTTCTTTTTTTTTCCGAAAGGAGAAAGTAAACCAGCTTTATCAGTTTAGGGATCATTACTTCGAAACCCATTCCTTAGACAATGCATCATGTAGAACAACAGATGTTCAAGAGGAGTTGAAGAAGGTTCTACAAAATTTCAACGAAACAAAAGGTATTTTTCATTCCTTGTAAATTATATTTTACATTTCAGTTCATCATTATCTTCTTTCTAACAATATGCGTAGTTCCTTTTCCATAATATATTTTTCAGAATATTGAATATTCAAGCGAAAATTTGTGTAGCTTTACAGGTGTATGAGTGGAAGAAATAACATTTTAATGTTCACTGCATATTTAGTGTATTTAATGGTAGTTATTTATGTAACCTGAGACATCGAAAAATCTTGAGAAATATATATCGTACGAAACAATGTTTCAAATAAAAATATATTTGGCTTGAGGTTTGGCTGTATTACGTTTGCTGACTTAATTCTGTGTCTTTCTCCTTTATTTGCTTGAACAGAACGTTCTTGGACTTAATGTTAACGTTTAAGATTAACTGTTGTCTGGAACATTCGAGTACCGCATAACGTTTATCTAGAGGTCTGTAGATAGAATGTGTATTTGCCTTGTCTGGAACTATCTAGAATGTTCTTCCTACCACTGGACAAATAGATGTTGCACACTGCATGCTCTTGTGTGTTCTTATTTCAAAGAAGATGGCGGTCTGCAATACAGAAATTTTCGTATTTTAAGTGACGAACTAGATCACGATATCCCAATGGTATATGCAACACAGCAACTTTTGAGAAGTTTCCACATCCCACAAGTGACAGAAATTGAGTATTTTACTGACGGTTGTGCATCACAGTATAAGAACTATAAATCCTTGAATTTCTGTCATTATGAAGCCGATTTTCAATTAAAAGCCTGGTGGTTATTTTTTTGGAACGAGCCATGGCAAGTCACCCTGTGATGGTATTGGTGGTACCATAAAGCGAACTGTAACTAAACCAAACCCTCAAAGAACTGTCAGTGAACACATCATAAGTGGACAAGCAATGTACAGCTACTGCAGAGACTTCGTTGGTAGCATTCGGTTTTATTTTGTAGCAAAAGAAGAGATGCAAACTATTCGAGAACAATTAGCTGCAGGGTTGGAAAAAATAATTAAAAAAAACGTGTTTAAAACACACAAAAACATGTTTTAAACATTTTGAACAGTTTAAAACATTTCAAAATCGTGTAATAACGTATTATTAAGACTTATTTGCTTTTGCAACCGATCTTTTCATTTATTTTATTCTCGTTAAGACTATACTGTGTTGGGTACAGAATATTTCAGTATAGACTAATAATTCTCTACTTATTTCATATCACGACCTCTTTTTATTACACCCTCTTGCCAGTGACTCTCGTAAGTACCTTCTTGGTTGTAATAAGCTCTTTAGGTATATTTTAAAATCTACCTACTATAGAAAGTTCACACAATCTATCAATATACATGGCAAAACAAAAGTTCTCACCATCCTTGTGTATTGAGAACGGGTTGAGGGAGAATGATGAAACTTGGAAGTGGTCTGACACATCAGATGGAGCTATCAAGCATCGTGGCGGACATCTTTGATTGGTATTCGAAATTTCAAATGCAAAGGGAGTCATGTTACATGTTTTAAGGCTAGAATTTTACCAGAAATACGGTTATTTTAGTCCTAAAGCAAGTCATTTCGGAGTTACTGCTTCTGAAAGTTTTCTAGTTATGCCTTTAGGGACTAAGCTAGCGTTTCGTGGAGGCGGGTGAGATTTTTGTTGCCAAATTTGATTACTACTTCAGAACACTGATGCTAATAAAATTATTTTAAAATAATAAATTTTCAAAAAGTAATGTTTGAAGCACACGTCGTGTTGTGCTAACTTTAGAATATTTTCTGTAAGCCTATGTAATTGGTTGTTTTTTGAGTCAATAATTTACTGAAGAAAAATAATATTTGGGGCATTCAGAGCACAATGGATCCAAATCCATTTTCACTAAAGTTCAGTTTTGGTCAGCAAATGAATTCTATTTCAAAACGTAATATCTTCACAGTCAAGAGTCCAGAACACATGTAACTAAAACCATGCGAAAGGGCGTGCGATAGTTTCATATGACAGCCGCTAGACAGGGGCGTCAGTAAAACAGGAGGGCAACCGCCCCCATTCCCACTCTGGATTTCAGATTTTGGGGGCATTAAGGCAGTTTTAAAAACCTTTTGATAGGCAAAGTTCAACAAAACAAGCTTGAGGTCCTTACACCGAATAAATACGGAAAACATACAGATTATTAAAACTGGAAAGTTGCTTAGGTCTGATTTCCAGAATTTTAAGCAGGCCCGAAACTCGAAAGTAGAGCCATCTTTGGAATACTTGGTCCAAAAAATATACAAGAGAGCAATATTTCCTTACGGCCAATGGAAATCGATTATAACTGATCAAAATCCTATTTATTCGGAGTAAGGACTTCAAATTTTTATGTTAGACTTTGCTCAGCAAAAGGTTTCTAAATCTGCATTACTGCCCCCAAAATCTGAAATTCGGGGTAAGGGGCGGACGACGTCCTCTAAACGAATGCCCTTCTCTAGCGGCAATTATAGGCCTATAAAATTATAGATTGCATTTGTCATGTAGTTTTTTCCTTTCTTTCATCTCGGATTCGTGATTGTGAAAATATGACGTTTTCCGTCGGTGTATTCTTTTGGACACACTTTGCATTTATTTAACGTAATTATGAATCATCGACTATGGCATTCGTTAATCGTTCCCATACTGAGCGTAAACAATATAATGTTAATTTTTTAAAGTTATGAGCACGGAGGGGGAAAATAGCCTTTCTCCCCCATTCCATCAACGCCCTTTTATAGCGGTTGTCCTATGAAACTCTAGTCCACACCTTTTCACGTGGTTTTTGTTTAATTTATTTGGTACCCTTGGCTACAAAGATACTACGTTTGCTGAGCAAAAGTAAGCCTTTCTGAAAATGGTGCTCTGAACGTCCCATATCTAAAAATATTTTATGAAAACTGAGTTGGATCCAAATTTATCCTGCAATCCAAGTTTGTTCGAAACGCATAAAATTAGTTTGTTTAGTTCGATTACAGTCTTGAATCAGTAGTAAGGCTATATGAGACAGGACTTTTTGTTTAAAGTAGGATCCGAACCACTAACTTTGAAATTTTACGTCGGATCGCAATCAAAATCTATACAGCAAATTCCGACGTCTCGTACCTCTACCCTCAAAATTTAATGTTAAAAGACCGAAAATTGCGCCCTGTAGCGTGGTGCATACATGCAGACAAACGAACAAATTGAGATCAAATTGTCCCAGACACTGATGTTCGGCACTAATGTTACAGTAAGTATCACGCTTTAATGCTTAGTTACGCGGGCGATTGCTATACTTTGCGCTTTCTCGCCTGGTTCCTTCATACAAGCTATGTCAAAGTGTAAAGTTTTTAAGAAAATTTAGAACAGGTGGGGAAGAGAGACGAAATAAAAGTTTCATAATATAATGAAAAACATATTGTTGATACAAAATTAATTCTTACTAACGTTAGGATCATCAGAAGCAATTTTCGGATCAACACTTTTACCCTTTGTTTGGGTTTCCAGTTTTTTCACAGCATTGCATTTTTCACAATGATTCTTCATTCTTTGAACTAAACCAACCATTTCTTTCTTACATGTTTTTCAACGAGCTCGTATGGTCGTTTTCTTGTCTGCTGGAGTTTGAGTTATTTTAATAAATTTGTTCCAAAGAATGTCCTTTTTTCCTCTCGTAAAACTCATGTTAAAGGATTCCAACTTTACGGAGACTGAGAACCAACATGTAGTGTATCAACGAATGCCTGCGATATTTTAATTTCAGAAATGCAATTTAGAAAATAACCTTTTGTTTAATTTCCGAATACAACACAAAAATTTGTTTCCATGATAATTATTTTCAGTTCTACAAGTAGTTCAACCTTCGACTACGACACTTTCTCGCAAGTTAACTGAGAAGCATTTAAACAATACAATATACCTTGAAAATAAGGGGAAAAAAGAAACCAATAATAATAATAATAAATTGTAGATCACCACATTGACCTGCTGTAGCCACGAGAAATCAAAACATTCACATGGGAATAAAATAGTCTTCTGAATGTGGAGCACTTTTGACAATTTTCTTTCTCTGGAAGATTTCTCAGAATATATATAACTATGTAGTGTGCAATACAACAAGTGGTATATTGAGCTGGTACCCGAAGTGTTCTCAGAAGAAGGAGATGCTGCTATTATTTTCATGCACCCTCGTGGCCCTTCTGCATCATTTTACTGGCCACAGAACACAGACACTTGGTTGCTGCCTTTCACGAATGTTATCTGACAAGTAGATGTAACCACGGCCACAGGGCGAACATCTCAGATATTTCAAGCAATTTAGTGACAGAACAGTGGAGAGTACATATGCAAAAGTAGATTTTCAACTGTACATACTGGAAGAGTGTTTTTATTTCTTTATTTTACGCCAATATTATTTTCGTACCTGGGTGCTTCATATGTCAGAAGCTCTGAAATGAAACGTTCAACTCATCACATTTTTTAAAATGGTTCTTACGCATTGCCCATCACCATTTTTTTTTTTACTATTGAATGGGTATGTTGCTACGGTTCTTCACACAAAATTTCTTGCAAATTGCGATGGGAGCTTATGTGTTTTTACAATTACAATGTTATTTTTTTTTTACCTGCAGTTTTTTTTTTTCTTTCAAGTTGTTGATTTTCTCTTTCCCTTTTACCGTTGCGAGAATAACTGTATTTGTAAAGTATCTGTAAAGTAGAGGAAATAAACAAAAAGAAGTTCATGTTTCTACGTTAACTTTAAAGACAGTTACGTCCTCTTTTCAGTGTGCCCTTCGCTCTCGCGACTACTATTTCTCACGTTACAGGCTTCAGTTTCAAAGGTCCATAAGTCCAGAACCAATAAATCGATCTTCAAACGATTTGCAGTAGCATCAAAAACTACATAAGCACATTGATTTTTATTCCATTCTGAGATAGATGGGTGTCAGCCTCTGGCTTAACTGACGTGGAATGACCATTTTTCTAGTTCTTTCACGGTTCTAGTCACAGTGAAAATATGTAAACACAAGTTCCTATTCTACAGGACTACTATAAGATAAGATCAGACATGCTTACAATAGATGGTAATATAGCAGGAAAACGTCACACTTCACATTAAGTTCGTAACAGAAGTTATCATAACAGTTATGTGATCTACTTAATTATACGCATTAGATATTAGATGAGATATTAAATCTTTCTTTTCAGTAAACAGTGTTGTTAAGTTCCCTAAAACAAATATTGCAACAGTGATAAATGATACCTAAACTAATTGTATTATATGAGGAAGTGCAATGAATCAATTGACTTTTCGTACACCATGTAAATTCAAGGAAAGTTCAGGGTTAAATAATTCCAAGAGTGAGTCAGAAATTGTCTCCGGTTGGTTGTTGGTTGGTTATATTGGCATGGGCGTCTCTGGCGGGGGACGCGTCCCCCCTCCCAATATTTTGAAGTACAAAATATTCAATATTTTATTCTAATTTACTTTATTTACTAACGACAGAATATCATTTAAATAATAATAATTATATTTATTTGGAATATAATATTCAGGCTGTGAAACGATTGTAATCGAAAAATGAAATGAAATGAAATCTTTGAGTCTTACGTCTCACTATTATGCCGATGAGGCTAAAGGAGACGGTCATGATGAGTAATGCACGAAATGGTGGAATGAAGAAAGTGGGAAGAAACGGGAGAGCCCCGAGGAAACCCACGCACACGGTGTTTGTCCACCACAAAGTTCACTTGGCGGGGGCTGGGATCGAACCCGGGACCCCAAACACCAGAGGTGAACGCTCTACGTCTAAGCCACCGCGGCCCCTACGATTGTAATCGAGTTCTTGATATACCGTAGGGGGTCCGTGAAAGTAAGCAGAAAGGTAACAAATAGAATCGATTGGGCTAGGTAGTACAATTTAAATCACTTTCTTTGATGTCCCCCCAAATTTTACATGCCAGAGGCGCCAGTGAATTGGAGTTTAGCACCGAGACTATATGAGACGTAGACCTACAATTTAAGGTAGAATCCGAATCACCGTAATAGTTCAAATTTTAATGCTCTTCCATCTAGAATGGAAACCAGGGCCCCGTTGACCAAAGACGCCCGCTAGCCTCTGAGTCTTAGGTACACTCCGTATGTTCTGAAAGCAAAAGCATCGTCTTCAAGAGTGGAAGGTGTGTAACTTACTGTTTAGAGACCAGATTGGGTAGAACACCGGTATCGTAATCCAGACCCAGACCTACACTTTCCTACTGTTTGAATTTTAATTGTATGTATGCTTTGTAACAGAGGAATTAACCAATATTACCAGGTTATCATAAAATAAGTATTGCTGCTCAGAGAATTCTGGAGATGTAACCACTTGACGAAATGCAACCAAACTTGATAGAAGTATATTTGGGAACATGCAGAAGCGATTGGTGTAGAAAAAAATAGTTCCACTTTTCGCCACCAGAGGTAATTGTAGCGCTGTACAATAAGTAAGTGCAGCGTGGAAGAAAAATGGCACTAGTGATGCTAAATGATAAGAAAGGCTGTATTTACCTCTCCTGTGGGTCTCGTGGCATTGATTATCAATGCTATTAATACCCCGTGGTCAGTGGTGGATTTACGGGAGGAGGGGGCTTTTGAGCTCAATCATCCCTTTAAAATTTTTGGATATCTTACAAAAAACGAAGTTAAATGTTAGTCTTTCCTGTGCTCATGAAATGTAAGCTCCCTCCAAAATTCCAGGAAAAGATTAGTGTCAAATCTCGCCTCCAAAGGTTATTGTGTTTCTGTTCAGTGTTAAATACGGTAAATGTGGTATGGAAGACAAATTATATTGTTGTTATTCAATGAAAGAAAAGCCGTAATTATGCCCCTGTGGGACGCATGGCATTGATTTATACTCTTATTAATAATTCCGTGGTGTACTGATGTGCTACGGGCGATGATGGTGATGTGGGGTTCTGTCCAAAGGCAGGTCTTTGACGTGAAGGTCCCTGGCAAGGGAAACCCATGGTACTAGTCACCATGACATGAGATGATGATGACGTTCTAAGGACGAGACAGACAGGTTAACATGGAATCCGACTCACGTGTGTCTTCGCCAGAAAGGAACCCGGCACCCCTTGATCACAAGGCAAAGAATGTGGGAAGAAAAAAGAAACAAACACCGAATCACCAACAATTCACTTCTGGCACACAGTGGTGCTCAGACCCGTATCACTGAAATACATGCAGGCGTGAGTAAGCACTTGGAAAGATAATTACAGATCATTCAGCATCACTAGTGTCGATTTTCTTCCACGTTGCACTTACCTGGCGTTGTAAAGCGCAACAATTACCTCTGGTGGCGAAAATTGGAATTAATTTTGTTTTCTACACCAATCGCTTCTGCACGTTCCCAAATATACTCCTACCAAGTTTGATTGCATTTTGTCGAGTGTTTACGTCTCCAGAGGTCTCTGAACAGCGATACTTATTTTATGATAACCTGATATTTTACCACATCTACCTGTATATAAGAAAATCTGCGACTAGGTCGGAGATTGAACCCGGGCCTTTGAGTTACTGTGCGAATTGCTAGCCACCACAACGTTCTACGATCAGTCAATTCAGACCACATGGAATTTATCATAACTGTGTCGGTATATTTACAAATATATATTGTACATGAAAACTCGATAACCTTCTTCTAGTCATTGAGTTGTTTAAGCACAACAGATGTAAGCTACAATAAATTCCATGTTTTACATTTACTGATCATTGGTGATCTCAAGAGTAAAAATGTATGATTCCACCTGCACTTTAAGTCAGGGACCCGGCTTTGATCCCCAACTGAGTCGAACCTTTTTCAGTCTTAAATTTCAAAATAATTGTTTGATAAAATTGGAGTATTAATTGTCTCTTAACGATTTTGTAATTTCAGAATCAGGTGAAAGGGAGAATAAAGCAATGTATTATTACCTAAAAGGTCGAGCGTTAAATGTAGGACCACAGTATGACCGAACAGCGGAAGAAGCTCTCTCGAAAGCAGTTAAACTAGATCCTAAGTTAGTGGAAGCTTGGAACGAATTAGGGGAATGTTACTGGAAAAAGGATGATATCCAGGGAGCGAAGAACTGTTTTTTAGGTGCCTTACAACATGTAAGTGGTGTAATCATTTTCGTTTATTTAGTATTCGTAAAACTCATATCGATTTTCAATTCTGTTGATGCTCACAGCTTGTTTTTAATAATAACGAAAGTTCAACACTCACCTAAGCATCCAAGTAACAATCCAATCGTAGACGTTTCAGTTATAAGTTTCCGCGATCATCAGTGTATATTTTGTAATATTTTTTGATAAATCGTCATCTTCGTTGCAAAAATTGTAAGTTAGTAAAGGATTGCTCTTGGGTTTCCTTGCTTTATAATCTGTGTTGTCTTTCGATAGCGTGTTTATAAATAACTGGTGCAGTTTTAAAAATCAATAATAAATCTATTTATTACCTTATATGGGCAATCCTTACAGCATAAGCAGCGGTAACCGTCGAAGTTTCTGATACAGTAATTATAATCTTTCAATAAGTGCACCCTTGGTCACTCGACACACATCCACTCGATAATCAAATTCTTTCCATACTCGGTGTAGATCGTCGGCCGTGATGGTCTGCAGTGCATGCGTTATCCGATTACAAACTTCTTCAAGGGACATAGGCATTGGTAGTACATAAACTCTGTCTTTAATAAATCCCTAAAGAAAGAAATCGCATGGTGTTAAATCCGACGAATGGGGAGGCCAGGGGAGAAGGTTGTTGTCTTCTGTTGCAGTACGTCCAATCCAGCAGGGGGGGGGGGGAGAACAAGATTAAGAAGCTCTCGTACATCCTGTGAAATGGGGCGAAGCATGAAAAAATAACCAGCATGACGAGCAAACATCAGGTAACTCATGAGAAAGTTGGACAGTTGCCACTGCGTACGGTATAGTTTTTACCCGTGTAAGGTAATAAATAGATTTATTTATTATTAATTTTTAAAACCGCACCATTCATTGATAAACACGCTGCATAGAACAATTGATCGACTTGGTCGAGTAAAGGTGAAAACTGATTTCCAGTGTACAGTATGGGTAATTTATGAATTACTCAACACACGATTGCTTTCGATTCATCAATTAAACAGTTAAATATACGTCATTCAGGACAAAAATAATGAGAATCGATTTTTTTTCACAGATGTGTAAATAGGTCGACATCTATCCACTTCATGTATGAATAAAGGTATGGGTTTCTTTAGGATTTTGTTTTCACCACCCCAAGACTAAAAATACCGTACTGAAATCAAGAGTAAAAACGATCAAAAGCTTCAAAAAAGATACTAACAAAAACCTGTAGAAAAAGAATTGCTCGAGTTATTATTTTGAAATTAGAAAAAAAATGTCGATGAAAATATTGGCATAGGTATTCTTGGTAGTTATCAAAATACCCTTGTACGCGTACTCTTACAAGTGAACTTACCGATACTAGTAAATGTGACATTCTGTGAACAATGTATGTGGATACTTTCTATCTACTACTGCTATTTCTACCACCTATTTATTTATTTATTTTCCGCTAAATGTGGGAAATTTACTAATACGGTTTTCTTTAAATACGGATTACGCATTATGTATATAGCGTTATTGCATTCTTTGGGCTCGGATGTATTTTGACTTTTCGCTCTTTGATGATGCAGGGGGCTGAAAATTCTGGCGGAGCAACTAGAGTGAATTAATGCATTGTTGTATCCGTATTGCGCATTTTATGTTGTTTACATGTCAGTAAAAAGTGAAATAAAACATTTACTTTTTTAAAAATATATTTTTCAGAGGAGAAATAAAGTATCATTACGGAATCTTTCTATGGCATTAAGACAGGAGAAGACGAAGTCTCTGGAAGATCGAATCAAAAATATTGAGGAAGGCGTAGCGAATGCGAAGGAGGCTGTACAATTAGACACAAATGATGGAGTTTCATGGTCTATCCTTGGCAATGCTTACCTCTCACAATATTTCACAGTAGCTCAAAACCCTAAAACTATTAAATTATGTATGTCAGCGTATGTTCAAGCAGTAAGTAACCGATAGAGCGTTTTGTTCTTTCCTCAAAATGCACTAGCTATTTTCCTTTTCTTTTTTTCTTTCTTTCTTTTTTTCTTTCTTTCTTGTGTGTTTGTGTAAGTGTGTGTGAACTTGAAACATGCTTGAAGTGTGAAGTTTGATGTACCATAAAGCTTGTTTCAGAAAAATTATGTATTCTTTATTATTACTTGCTGAAATGCCCGTTTCTCGCATGGGATGAATATGTTAAAAGGAAAATATTTGATCGCTCTTCACAACAGTCCTTCGAATCAGCTTTTTACTCAAGGTGACGTGTTAAAAGCCTACTTTGAGATAGATACTGTGTTCTAAAATTCATTTCAGACTTTTCAGCCATTTTCCCGTGATGCGATAAGAATAGATGTCGTTGATTTCGAAAATAATAATAATAATAATAATAATAATAATAATAATAATAATAATAATAATAATAATAATAATAATAAAAACAATAATAATAAAAACAATAATAATAATAATAATAAAAAGCGCTCTTCTCTGCTTGAAACGGTAATTTTCAAAAACGCCGGAACATGTCAAATGAAATGAAATATTTCAGTTTAACGTCCCACGATTATACCCTTTTAGGCTAAAGGAGACGATGATTTAGCCAAATGAATGATGAGGGAAGAATTGATGAAACGAAAAAGTGAAATGAAACGGGAGTACTCTGAGAAATCCCACGGACATGAAGTTAGCCACCACAAACTTCTTTAGCCGGGTATCGAAATAGGGACCCCACGCATCAGAGGTAAGTGCTCTACCACTGAGCCACCGGGAAATGGTAGAGGGAAGTGCTGGTTTCTAATTGGCTGAGGGATGCTGGTTCCTGATTGACCGTTGTTGTTGCTACGAGAAATGGCTTTTCTTTCTGGAAAGAGCCTTTCAGATATTGCTGAGTTGAAACACATTGTCTGAGGGTTTCCCGTTCTCGTGAGATAGCTATGGCTTCTTTTATTGTTCTGTCACAAAAATATGCTGCACTTGGCTGCAATGGTGGTATTTGTAAAATCAATTCTGTATCCAAGCTCTAGGCTATGCTCTGCTAGTGCTGACTTTTCGGGACTCTGCTGAAGTCTTATGTAGTTGTTGTGTTCTTTGCATCGTTGAAACCTGAAAAGTTGAATCCCTGAAGATGAATGCAATGTCTGCATTCGAAACGTCGGATGTCAATGTTTTTACCCAGTTGATAACCCGAGAATTACTAAAATCACATCGCCAGGAAAAATTCAATTCTTCTTCATTATTATTATTATTATTATTATTATTATTATTATTATTATTATTATTATTATTATTATTATTATTATTATTATTAACAACTATAATGGTCAGAATACATTAGTTGTTTCACAATTCCATTCAAGCAGGCATCGTAGATATTTTAAGGTGTTCTCTGATTTTCAAACTTAGATTTAAATAAAACATAGTATTTTAAGTATTGCACATCATTGTGTGCATATCAATACCAATTAATCATAAGGAGCAAATAATGTTACCTGTGTGGTGCGTCTAAATTACGAATCTTTCTTAATCAGGACCGAGGACCCTAAATTAAACCTGGATAAAGGTAGCCTAATCAAGCAATGGTCTACTTTATTAATTACAGCAAAAAAATAAGATCTTACATCTATTCATACTGCGCCGAAATTTTTACAGCATTTGAGTCAGTACACTTCACAAAACATCCATCTAGTTCTGTATTAATGGATATAGAAAATTTGTCGTCTTAAAGAAGGAAGTTCACATTATATGCTCATCTTCAATTGTTCTGTGTACACTTTTCTAGTTCTCAGGAGAGTTAAAAAGACATACTAATCTACTTAATTTCGACCTTAAATGCTGAAGTTATCCTTTCTTCCGAACACAAGAAGAAAAAGATTGATTAAGGAACAATTAAAGAAGTAATCCGGTGAGTAGGACTACATGATTAAGTAAACAGTGGGATTTGCGTTTGCGAGATATTGTAGGATAATAATACCTCATGACGCACCACACAGGTAACATTGTTCGTTCTACATATTTTAAGTATACTTTAATAATGGGCTATTATAATGATCTTATGTTAGAAACTACGAAGTGGGAATGGGAATCCTCCCTAAACTCTCTCTAGCTTGCCATGATTGTTAACAGATATTTAAAAAAAATCAACAAATGTAATTAATTCAGACTTTGAGATATTTGTTACGTGGTAATGGGCCATAACACTACACAGAATTCGTAGACAAGCGCTTCCATTTTACTTTCGGGTATATTTATTTTTTAGATTTCAGTTCATTACTGTGTTGAAGCTGATATATATATATATATATATATATATATATATATATATATATCTGGCTCAAACCTCTTGACGTTTGAGACGTGTCCCCTTCCGTTGCACTAGCCAGTAGGTATTATGCTGCGTTGCCGCATACGAACTTCATAAACCCTCACTTGTAGAACTTACGCTAATACGCTCGATAAGATTAATGTTCTTGGAGGCTCATTTCTCACTCCAAATGAAGGACCTTGTTGTTCTGAACATGTACGAAAAAGAATTCACATTCATAGGTCAAGTGGTTCAGCTTTTATTATACTTCTTTTGTTTACATGTTAAGTCACATATACCCCAGACATCATCACGCAGCTGTATATGTATAAACAAACATCGAAACAAGGGCTCACGTTGAAGATAAAACCCACACAACCAGACTGCCTTTCAATAACTGGAGAAACAAATAACCATGATATCACTCTTAGTTTGAATGTTTACTTTGGAGTGTGCGGTGGAGGAAAATTTCGTTGTAGTTTTTAGGTAGATTCGTTGTAGCGAAGATCAGATTACACTGTATTATTTTTTGCGTTTCACTATGTCCCTTAGTAAACCCAGTACAAGTAAGACTGATCGTTCTAGTGGTTACGGTAGTAAAGTTCGGAAAGTAGTGTTCAGAGGACTCAAATTACCCATAGGTAAAGGTAGTACACTCATTATTTGTCAGGTGGGGTTAGAAAAAAACAGGTTTATTTAATGAAACCAAATTGGTGTTTTGGTCAAAATCGACTGGAAATTATCACCAGGAAATGACCTCAGATTCATTTCGAGACTGGTGTTTAAACAGATTTTAAAATTATTTAGAGGAAGGCAGCATAAGTATTTATTTATTTATTTATTTATTTTGACTTATTTTACATGTCGAGGTTAAGGCTATATGTAGCCTTATCTACCACCTAAACATGACACAAAATTGAAAAATCAAAGTATATAGCTAACAATAGCAAAAGAAAAAAAAGTTAGAAAGTAAGTAAAAAAAAAAAAAAAACAAGAAACAGACTGTCACTTGAACACACACACACACACACACACAAATATAATATAGTGCTACACGAAAGTACATACATGTTATAATATGTAATAAGTGTTGAGTTTCATGTCTTTATGACAGGCTTCTCTATTGGCTCTTCTGTCTCTGTGTCCATTCAACCCTGCTTCGATAACAATAAATTATAAACTGCCCTTTTAAAAGATGCTAAAGATTTTGACTCACGTACCGAGGTTGGCAAAGTATTCCAATCACGACACGTTGAAATTATATATGATTTGGATGAATAAATTGATCTATGAATAGGAATTGCAAGTTGGCTATTAAAACGTGATCTTGTGTCCCTCTCATGGAAATCGCTTAAAAAATTAAGATGTTTTAGAAGATAGGAAGGTTCTGTAAAAGTAAGTGTTTTATACAGCAGTACCAACGAGCGCAATTTTCGCCGTTGCTGCATCTTCAGCCATTGCAGCTTTTTAAAGAATGGCGTAACATGATTTGAGAATTTTAAGTTAAAAATAAAACGTATACAAGCATTTTGTACTCGCTGCAAACGCTTTTGTAAATGTATATCAGCGTCAGTTAAGGCGGTGTCACAGTACTCCAAATGTGGTACCACTAGGGTTTGAACAAGAGTTTTTTTCAACTGTGTTGGTAAAAAGTTTTTTAATTTGCTGAGAGAATGAAGAATTCCAAAAGCCTTCTTGCATGATGCGTTAATTTGATCGGACCAAGTTAAATATTTGTTAAGTATGACGCCAAGATTTTTCACAGAGGAAGAGAAGGGAATATTTACGCCTTCTAAAGTTATATTGGGAACAAGTGAAGCATCTATTAACGTCGTTGCACGTTTGGAAGTAATTAAAATTGACTTTGATTTGACTGGATTTATAATCAAACAATTATTTGCTGACCATTTAGCCAAATTACTCAAGTCTTCGTTCATCTTTGTTATACAAGTATCTATTTGCTTTGGTGAAGAAGATAGATACAATTGAACATCGTCCGCATACATGTGATACTTACAGTGTTTTAGAGATTGTGCTAAGTCATTAATATAAAGGCAGAAAAGAAGAGGCCCTAAAACACTACCTTGAGGAACCCCACAAGGAAGGTTATGGGCAATGCTCCGAATTAATCGGTCTGTATAAATAAATTTCCTAGCTCGTCTACAGAAAGCAAGATATTATGCACTGGTTGGAACAGAACGGCATTCCCTTCTCCCCTTCAGAAACGAAAACAGAACTTCTGGAAAAAGTTATACCTTTTAAGAACAGGCAGAAGATATATGAATTGGATCAACTTGCGATCGAAAGAGGACACGACATTATCCGACTTCCCCCATACCACTGCCAGTATAACGCAGTTGAACTTATTTGGGCTCAAGTGAAACGTGAAGTGGCGCAGAAAAACACTGCCTTTAAAATTTGGGACGTAGAAAAACTAGTTACCGTAGAACTCGATAAAGTGACTCGCGAACACTGGGCTGCTTGTGTGAAACATGCAGAGAAATTGCAAGCAGATGATTTCGTAAAAGAAATAGGACGCGAAGAAATTTTAGAACCAATAATACTTAGCATGACCGAAAGTAGTGATAGTGACGATAGTGAGAATGAGGACGAACCATTCGCCTCTGGATTGGCAGGGAACATGTTCAAGGTATGTTTTATTTTACTACTGTTTTTTATTGTTGTCAATTATTATATACTTGTATATTCTGCAATTATTATATACAGTTATTTACTAATATATAAGTTATTCGCGACCGTTTAATATAATTTCCACGCGTGAGGGGAAGTGGCAATCTGACAACGTCGGCTTCGCAGTTCACTGGCTCTCACCAAACGTCAAGAGGTTTGAGCTAGAACGTAAGTTAATCATTCATTTTAAAGGCAACAAACTAAAGTAGGAAAAATGATGCAAACATATCGAATATTGTAAAATAATTTCTCAGTTAAGGAAGAAATTAGAATATTAGGCGTGTAGGGCTTAATTAACACTTTTTTCTTTCAACTTTATCAACGCCTCGCCAAAATCGCCAACATTATTATTAATACTGAAATGTATATTCTGCAATCGAAAACAAATTATTGAATTATAAAAGTGTCTTGGTGCCCTCAGCTGACTTTCGACAGAAAAAAAAAAATGGATATCAGGTGTGTCAGAAAGCTTTAAAAGCGATTTTGTCCAAACACGGATGTTTTACAGGATGATTTGTTTCAAGCCTGCGTTTTATTGTATTATATGTTATAATTCTCAAACATTGTAAATGAAATTCTTGTGCTTACATTATTATCTAACATTTTATTTATGTTTTTTTCTTAGGAAAAGGATATAGTTGCTAGCAGTGATGCTGGTTTGTATTACAATAAGGGCGTTGTAAGTATCATCGTTAAATTAATCAGTCAATTAATAAAAACTATATTACATAGCATTAGCATTATTCTGTGAATCCATTAAGCAGTTACATTGATTGCTAAACTAATAAGTAAAGCTAGTGTCAATCTATATCAACTTTAACTGCTATCTGAAAAAAAAATTATGTAACTATTTGATGGATTGGTAGAGCTACTCTATGGATCTTTATCTGCAACGTTGCCACATAGTGGAATTCGCGTCTCCAGACAAGGATCCGAAAGCCATGCAAATATATATATATATATATATATATATATATTTGCTCTACTTTGACTTGTATTGTAGAATGGTGCTCTGTGGTCCAAGGGCGCCATTTTTAGAACACCCCTGAACTTAAAATTTTTGGTATTCTTAATTAGTTAATTTAGAAACTGCATAGATACGATTCTGTTTTTCTTCAGTGGTCGTTAGAAAGAAATTTTATTCAATCGTTAATATTTTACGAAATATTAGTAACGATTATGTTGTCACAGGATTATTTTTTCATAAATTCATTTTAAATTTATATTTTTATAAGAATGAAGATAACAAGTGAAATACAATATAAATATCTCCTTTTTTTCTATGACAGCTGTCGCTGAAATACCTGTATCTATTTTCCTCAGGCATTGAAATACGAAGAGGAGTTCAAACAAGCTCTAGAATCGTTTGCTCAGTCTCAGAAACTTGATCCTACGTGGGAAGATCCAAAGTGTCAGGAAGCACAGTTACTCAAATATTTAGACAATGTACAAGACCTGATACGAACAAAAGGACGATTAAAAGGCAAGAAGTTACATAATATGTTACAGGTATAGTTAATTGCGAATTATTATTCTAATGTACTGTACTTGGTTTGGTTTAAAATTATGAAGATTTGAAATGGATGTTAAGTGTTGGCCAGTGCCATAAAGAAAAACCAAAGATAGACATGATGTTTTGTTCCTATGTTTATTTCCGTAGACAGCAGTACACATCCATTCATGCCTTTAGTGAACTGCTAAATTGATAAACGGCAATTATATCTTGTTTACTTCAAGGTTTGCCCATGTTCATCCTGCTTATTGAGTAACAGGAAATGTTTTCAGAGTCGAGAGTATTTCCTAAGGTAAGCAGGAAGTCGTATAAGACACTTCATTTCAGAAGTATTGACATTTGAAACGTTTAAAACCCTAAGTTTGGAGGAAAATAACTTGAGTACTATGTTAAAGCGATGTGATACAAATAAATCCATATCTGCTTTACCCAAAACTGCTTATATCACGATATATTTGAAACTGTGAAAGATATTTGCTATCTTAAATTGAATCCTAAGGGTAATAATGATTCTTCAACTGATTGGTGATACATGCATGCAGTTGTGTATTAAAATCAAAGGTGATCACTTAATTGAACGAAATACAAACACTTGGGGTACTCCAGTTTTCTCCTACATTCTCATTCTACCAATTCTTCCATCATCGTTCGCTTGCCCTAATCATCCGTCCCCTTTAGCGTAAAGGCCATAATCGTGGAGCGTTAACCTCAAAGATTGTACTAAATAAAGACACACACATCTTCCAAGCCGTGAATACCTCGTCAACGGACTGTAGAAAGAAATCAAGTGTGAGAGACTCGAGAAAACCCTCGAAAGAGCAACAAAATGCAGGAGAAAAAACATGCTGAATATAGACGTATATATAATAAGAGAAGAAGGAAAAATTCCTTCAAGCTTCACTAGAAGATTTAGTTGCGAGTTATTAGAATCAGGTCCTACACAAAAGATCTCAACTTCCTTAAGGAATCCAGTTCTGATTGCCTGTCTACGAACCAAAGATTTGTCATGTCGGAGGTGAAGAATTTTTCCGTCTGACAAGGTTACTTGTACTCTAATTTCAGTTATACGACCACATACTGATTATAATCCTTTCGGATTGAAGTATTCAAAAAGAGAGACGGTGGACTCAAATCGATTAGGAGAACTGTGCGATCTTATAGTGAAATTAATTAGTGAAGTGAACTGTTCGTGACTGTAGACAGATAGAGGAAACGAAATTTTTCCTTTCTACATTTAATATTTTTTATTAATTTTCTTTTATTTTCAGGTCAATTTATGTCTGTGAATTATTTGTGAATAGTAAGTGTGTAGATATAAATGAAATATTTATCTAAATATAAACTAATCCAGCCTTTACACTTGCAAAGAATATATAAAGAAAGTATTTTTTTCTTTTGTTTGTGTGTGTGTGTCTAAAGTGAATTGTGAAAATTGTAATCAATCGCGGTATTAGTGGTGAGGTCTTTATATATATGTAGTGGGTTCTTTTTTCCCTGAAGTAGTCTTATTTAAGAGACTGTGGATAATTTGGTTATTTTCTGAATCTACTTCCTACGTAAAGGAAAATTGGTTTGTTTTTCCGTCTCGCATTTGATCTAATGATGATCTTTGCTAAATAAGACGAGACATGTTACCTAACCAAATCTATCCTATGTAAAACTTTTAGATTTCCTTTTAAGAGTGCTCCTTCACCGTAAGGGTAACACTGAGTACGATAAGACCAGGATTTCAGTTTAATGTGCTAAAATTCTTTAGTAAAAGGAGGAAAGAAGGCATCCCTAATGACAGCATATCCATTTCTCTTTCACAGGCCCGAAAATTCGAAGGAGTTTAGTTACTCTATGGAAAGCAAAAAAACTAGAGAATTGTTTAGAACTTTAAAGATAAGAGTAGCCCAGTTTGTTATATCTTAATCTATTAATATAGAGAATCATTTTCAGTCTAGAGACACCTTTTTTTTCTTATTGAATAAAATTGCTATTAAGAGGGAGTACTATTATGACTTTATATTACAGATATGAATCCCTAGATTAAGAAAGAACTTTAGAATTAGGTGATATGTATGTATTTATATATGAATCTTTAAAATTACCCTAGACATAATGGGCCTTATGCAGAGTCGTTTTGACGTATGATTAGCGTTATACTAAAGGCCTGACTACTGCAGGAAACATATGTTAGTCGAACTCTTTAGTATGGTATTAATAGGGCGTCAGAACGACTCTGCATAAGGCCTAATCTTTCTAAAACAAGTGAATAATTGAATTATCATTACAAGCCTAATTATAATTTTAATTAAATGTAAGTCTCTTTTTACATTTTTTGCGGCTTGAAGATATTTATCTGAAGTATTATAAGCGTGGACCAAGAGATTTCTATATTCCGGCGGACGAGCTTGCAGTAGCTGTGTTCTACTTTCAAGTTGGAAAGATAGTTGACACGAATCGTGATTCTACGTGTGCCTTGATAAAACACCAACAAGGGAAACCTATGGGTTTAGCAACTTCAATGAAAAATATCCTGAATTAGTAGTGAAAAATATATTTAACTTTACGCCAGAATGTACGGAAGCATCTTGATGGAGTGTTCAAAGATCACGCAAAGGAAAACGTGAGAAGTATTTAATGAACTGGGGAAGAAAAGGAAACGTGCTAGACTCGTGTTAGATAAATCTGACGATTTTGTGACAAATGCGATTCGTGTTAGCGAAAATTCTTGAAGCGATAAACAGTGACTTAGATCTCCCTAATTTGAAATGAGCGAGTTTGTGCAGAATTTTAATAGATTAAATGTTGATGAGGGTAGACTTTAGTATCAATTTCATAATATATGGCGTAGTTATTGTACACTACAATTTGTAGGTTTACAATAAAGAGAAATGTTTATCTCGATTTTCTCGAAAACTTTGCATGAAGGTTTATACTCAACCATATAATTTTGTTCAGCTCAATTAGATCTATCTGCTGGTATATGTTTTATCTTGGTCAATGTTTTTCCCGTTAAGTACTAATAGTATAGGAATATGTTGTATTCACTCTTTCATAAATTCATACGTATCCATTCTGTATAGCATCTTATTTGTTTAATAGGCTTTAAATGAGAGCCATTTGGGACCATATAAAGGTGGCTCGTATACCTCTTCTCACGGGCAGACTGTCAAACTGGACCACGTTCAATTCAAAGATCTCCAAGAAGGAATGAACATTGAAAAAGTTATTTTAGGAAAGGTTGTGTGTAGTGTATATGCGGAGGATACAGTTCCTTTGTAAGTACGAACCTTCTGTTTTTTTAAGTTCGTGTATAAGTAGAGATTATTTCTATACATAATCTATTTGTATGTGATTAAACTAGATTATTTACAGATACATGTAATGTTCTGTTCTTGTTAGGTCTCTCAGATAGGGTATCCACCACAGAGAGGGAAACGACGCATTCTGCGTCATTGAAATTTTAGTGGGTTAAGAAAAAATAGTTTAATATTAAGACCAATCAGCTAACAATTTGTTTAAAAACCATAATTTATAGAAAAAAGTACTGAATTCATAAGTTCTGGTATATACCCCGTAACTCCCTGGTATGGTAGTTACCTCTGAAGTAGTGTGGCCCCGCGTAGTGTAGTTGCTAACTCTCTCACCTTTGATACGAGTGGTTGTGAGTTCGATTCCCAGTGGGAACACTGAGTCGAAAATGTGTAACAGCTTTTTCAGACCATCTATCCTGAATGAGGTTTTTCCTCATTCACAACAGGCAAATGCCGGGATGATGTTTAACACAGGTCCCAGTTTCGCGAAGTCAGGTCAAAGCTTCAATGTAGTAGTGCTGATTGACTGTCCCCAGCCAACCACAGTAGGAACCCACTAAATTATTACAATTTCATGAACGTCATAAACAGAAGCAGCACAGAAGTTTTGAACGTGACACATAAGGGACGGAGGAAACCGGGCACTTCCACTACATGGATTACAGCGTGGTTTTCGCGACTTAGATAAAAATCCATGTTTCGTCAAAGGTGATTACAGATTCCAACAAATCTAGTTTATTTTCAATTTCTTATAACATGTCTGGACAAAATTCTTGGTGTTCTTTTTGTCCCTCTGAGAGATATTTCGGTACAAACCGGCACAGATTTTCCTCGTTTTAATTTTTCTTTAATAAACCACCGAATAATTTTTCTTTGATAATTCCCTGTCCAAGTTCAGTAGTTTGAGCCAATGCACACACAATCTTCTGTCACTTCTGATCATCTCGCGTTCGTTGTTGATGTTCATATCAGTAAGTAAAGACAGTGAGGGATCATTCAGATCTGGGAAGGATCATTGTCTTCAACACTTTCCCTCCTTTAAAAAAAATCGCCACTGAAAGACTAATACTGTAGACTACAAGCATCACCGTATTCCTCGGTCAGCATTTGGTATATTTCAGTTGGCGACATTTTAAGTTTCGCAAGAAACTTGATGTTGATTCTTTGATCCAGTTTGAAACTAGCCGTTTTCCGTTACAGCATGGTTACATGTGTTTAAAAGTAACACTTTACTCAGAAGTGCAAAAGTCGGTTGAGTTCGAACTTCATGTAGACGGAGGGGGAAGGGTGAACACAACACAATATTAACCAATTTATGCAATTGCGTCCGATTATGAAATATTGATCGAGTACAGTAGAGCTCCGATTATCCAAACCTAAACGATTGAAGTGCTGTAGCAATTAATATAGGCTTTTTAGTTATTATACTGTATCTCACTCCTTTACTACTGTACATACAGTAGCACCCTTCAGTTTGCAGAAAGTTTGCATTATTTGAGGTTAGTCAAGTGCACATTAGCTCGGAAAATTGGTGCTGTACTTTCTTTACCTCTCACATCTCTTACTTTATTCACTAGGGCTGTTTCGAGGGAAATGTTAAGAGATCAGCACTATATAACAATATAGTAATGCTATATTTCTCGGGGGTTCTCTCGTTTCCTCCCAGTTTCTTCATTCCACAATTTCATTCCTTTCTCATCACCACTGTATCCTTTAGCCTAGCCGGCATAAACGTGGAACGTAAAACCTTTTTTTTAATTTTCTTACTTGAACGTTTACTTAAGAGAACACCGTCCCCTCATATCCAACCTTGCTGTTCAGTGTCACAATAACACAACCCCAAAATTTCCAAACATACTTCGCCCCCATAGCAGAACATGCCGCGATCTGTGATGTGATCACGTCTTTGCAGAAAAATTGCCAGAGGAAAAAAAAAAAAAGCCAACAGAAAAGTATAAAAACATGACTTGGTAACCAGCTCAAGAAATGGGGAAAAGGTTTTTGAATTGAAAACGCTCTTTAAAGTTACAGTAACAGATTTTCGAGACAAATACTCTGTTGCAGTGAAGCTAATGATGTCTTGTTTAAATATACCGTTGTCGAAGGCCATATGAGAAAGCTGGAATTCAGTGGTTACTAGTGTGATAAAGAAAAGGTCAGCAGCAAAGGATGGATGACTTAGTGATGATATTGGAACAACAGACCAGATTACATACATTATCCTAAATGGACCCCCATCAGGATATATAAAAAAAAAGAAAATTCCTTAAAGCTGATTTCATTACAAATTACGATGTATCGTATCATAAATATTTTAAATCTGCTTCTTTTATCAAAACTCTTTCAAAAAACGTGACTTCACAGGTTGTAACTCGAACTAGGGATACCACTAAAAACTGTTTACCTTGCTTCATGTAACGCTGTAATAAAATCATGCTAGTATATCTTGATTTTTTAGTTTAGAATTCCTGCAGAAAATTTGTGACTTACAAAAGCTCATCGCAGAAAGACAAAGAATGTTCTACCATCGGGTACTGCGCTTTATGTCGGTCGGTAGATCTCCATTCAGTGCTGAAACTATCAGATATGAATGTACGGAGTAGAACGTGGAATCCAAACCAGTTAAATTCTTACCTGGAATCGAATTCGAGTCTCCTATCAAATCCAGAAATTGTGGGTGTATACCTATTTTTGGGCCACCCTAGTTGCGAGAAAGCTCGCCAAAACCTATGGATACTTCTGTAATCCATTTCTTTCGGAGATGAGATAGTGTGATGAATGGCGGCCTGCATTATGATGTATGAGCTGCCAACTACACTAGAGTGAAGATCCAGTATAATTAATAGATCATATCCTTCATGACCTCGGTAGTATAAGAACTTAAAGCAAAATCAGTCAGCGAGGGAGGTCAAGGTTATGGTATTAATAAAATTGAAAACACTGTACTAAATCTTTGTATATGTTTCTAGCAAGAGTGTTGTGGCTTAACTTTTTTTAAGTCACTTATTTTGTCTTGCTTTCTAAGGAGAATTTCTTCTGTTTCAGTACATTCTGCCTTATTGACAAGGATGAAACATGTGTTGCAGTCACAGTATATAATCTTGCTCAGGGAAAAGGAGTGATAATCGGAGATTCAGTAGCTATTCCAGAGCCTTATTTTACACATGTGAGAATAGAATATAAAGATCATGTACGTACAATACGTTTACTATTTTCTTTTCTTAATTTTAGTCTTTTAATTGTAATAGGAGATGATCTGGTTTACTTCTTTCTAATATTAGTAGTAATTGTTTTCCCATGTGTTGAATGGTTATGTGCTTAATTTTCGGTTTGTAACCGTACTGACAATATTAACATGAGGTTGTATTTTAAAAATTGCAAACGTTATTTGGTGTGTATATATATATATATACATGTATATATATATCCATCTCTCATCTTTCTTAACAAGAAAGAAGAGCCAGGGATCCCTCCTAGAGGCAGTAAGAGCATTATCCCTCCCTATATACAGTATGTATGAATATGTTCGGTCCGAGGTCCCGCCAAGTGACCTATGTGGTGGACTACCTTTGTGGTAGATGAAATCCGTTTGCATAGGTTTTTCTCGAGATCCTGCCGTTTCCTCGTACTTTCTTCATTCCACCATTATCATCTATCTCATTACCACCACCGTTCCCCATAGTCTTGGTGCATAATCTTGGAGCGTTAAACTCCAAATATATATATATATATATTGACTATAAGCTGCTGGACGAGGAATTTAATTACTACAGCCAATACGAAGAAAAACGGAAAAGTTTTACCCTGATTATAATCAGTTGTACTAGGGATCGGAAATTTCGTCCACTAACTTGCTTAATCCATATAACCCCCCTTAACACACTTCTCACATTTGTGATTCATTCCTTTAGTACGAAAATACATACTCCAAGCTGGGAGGCACACCACACACTGCAAATATATAGAGAGCGTTCATCCAGCAATCTTCAAAATGTTCAACACTTAAACAGATCGGCCAAGCGTTTTTTTTTTTTTTTTTTTTTTTTTTTTTTTTTTTTTTTTTTTTTTTTTTTAATGCAGAACCTGTTGCTTCAAACTTTGATACCCAGATTTGAATAGTTTTTCTATTCGGAACAGAATCATGTCGGCTAAGTCCGAACCGAATGCGAAATGCCCTGTAAGTAATAATCACAGAACCACCATTACGAATATACTCCTCCACAACAAATGCACGATATTCACTGCCTACGCCATTGCGACTACAGAAAATGTCACGTATATCGCTATCGATCGAAACCCCCTCTGCCTTCGTATCCCCGGCACAACTCACACAGCGCCCTCTCCAAATACGGGAGGTCTTTTTATCGTACCCTGTATAATGTGGTAGATTACGTTTAACATGCTTAGGATAGAAGGGAGGAGGTATCCAGTGTATTAGACACCGTAATACTTTGTCCATTAAGATAGTGATATTACAGAAATAAAATTCACATGTTATCTATGTGTTCTATGAATATAATTTAACAAATAATAATAATAACACTGTGTGATTACAACTAAATTGCAGAATATATATATATATTTGCATCTTCTTCCGACGTGTTAACCAATATTTTTGTCACAGCATGTGACCAATAAAGTTTTCTTGGGTTCTAACATTATGTTTGAAATAAATAGACAAAATAATTTTCCCCTGAAATAACCTGTCATTTCGCAGCGTCTAATTTACTGGATGCTATGCGCTAATGGGTTAAATATACAAATATATACCTATATAAAAATGTATAACGTGCGCTTCAGTTAGATTTTGCATTATTAAAGTATTAATTTGTGTTTTCCAGAGCTACAGCTTTGATACAATACGAGTGGAGAGTCCTCTTATCATGGTAGTAAATGGAAAGAAACTAGGAAGGGATCAATTAGCTGGTGCTCAGTTGTCAACATACAAGAAGAAAGACTAAATACTATGTATAAACGTGTGGAAGCAGTGAAAGAACCGTCTGGATGTGTGTTTCAAAAGAAAATCGTTCCAGAATTTCAAGGTAGAGTGAAACTGATTTGAAGTTTTTGTGCAATGTGAAAAGACACATCAGCATCCCTTCATTGCTAGATATGATGCTTTTCTGGAAAGTAAAGGTACAAACAACAAATTATATATATATATATATACAGTGGCGGATCCAGGATATGTTCAAGGGAGGGGCTAAACCATATGTTGCTGTTTTATCCAGTGTAAAGCAGGATTGAAGCCCATTTTATCCAGTGTAAAGCAGGATTGAAGCCCATTTTATCCAGTGTATACCTGAGCGTCAAGGGGGGGGGGCTATAGCCCCTATAGCTCTCCCCTTGGATCCGCCACTGTATATATATATAACACCACATAGGTGCTATCATTTTCCAAAATTTGTTCAAACGCTAAACAAGTTTTTGTGTCTCAGACTCGTAAAAATCTGCGCTTGCATCTGGAACCATGTTGTCGCTTCTTCCCTGACCTATCATCGTCAGTGTTTTCCACCAAAATGTTTCCTTAGGTAAAGGCAACAGATGATAGTTCGCTGAGTGCCATTTAAGGCTGTATGACGAATATTCAAAAACGTACCACTCCAGTTGTTTTGAGTTGCACGGCGAAGATGATTCAAAATCTGATAGTATGTTTCAGCATTAATCATTCATCCAGAAAGCATAAAATCTACCAGTATGACATTGATTGCCGACAGCTTGCGGGGTCAAAATGAGGTTTTAAACTTTTTTGACTTTAGGAAAGGATGGCGCCACTGCTGTTACTCTGCTTGATTTAGGTGTATGGCGAACACCAAGTCTCATCACCTGTCACAGTAAAGTCCAGGAATGCATTTCCGTCTTCTACGTAGCGCGTAAGAAAGTTCCATTGCATTTACCATTCGTATGGTTTCGTCAGTCAACCCAGCGTGCACACTACTTTTTGTACCCTAATCCAATCACAATTTCATGAATATTCTTGAAACGTTAGGAAACATAACTCATTTCTCTAATTTTCACCGGCTTCGCACGCATCTCTGCTTCAATGCAATTGCGAAGGTCGTCAGTGATCCCGCTTCCCTCTTCATCATGAATATCACATCGATCTTCTGTGAAGGCTTGGAACCACTTCGCCATATTTTGCCGATGGACATTTTCCGTGTTTTTACAAAAACCTGATCACGCTAGGCACCTCATACCTGGTAGGATTCGGTATTGCTGTAGTCATTTCCCAGTGCGTGCTCCTCATACAAGACTCAGCGCAGCACTGGCGAATCACTCCCAATCCTCGTCGAGTGGATCAAGGTTACTGCCAGTTATGCCAACTTCGGTACACATTTCCCCCTAACGTGTAAATATGTTTGTATCTTTATTTTCTTGATGAGCTTCGTAATTAGTGGGCAAGAAATATTGATTCGAATCTTGATGAAAATACGCGTTATTTGAATTCCACGTTATTCTCTAAAAGAGGACATTAAACTACAAACAGAAAACTCAAATGTCGTCCGTACATCAATAGTAGAGGATCCATAAATAGCCAGATGATTAACATACATGGTCATGGATTTGATTCCCGGTGGGGACAAATACGATTCAAATCCTAAGTTAAATTTTAGGTCCATGTCTTATATAGTTTTGGTGCTGAAAAATAAAACTCCAGACAGCAGTACTGCAGAAGGTGTTTGTATCGAGGTATCGGTACATGTAATGCCACAGTATTGTTTCTGTATTGATTTTCTGTATCAAATACCACAGTATTGTTGAATTATGCCTAGAATTACCAGAGACGATCTTAAAATATTCAAATCAGGTTTGATATACAGTGAGATTACACAGCATTGCAGGGAATAAACATAACTTTCATGGTCATTTTTTTTTTAATCCACTGTTTGCTACGAATGCTCGCCTTACTTTTTCCTGCATACTGAGGATAGTTAATTGGTATTATTCTGTCCAATTTGCCTCCCGCTTCCATTCTGTTTACTAGATCATAATTAATTGTAGTTGTTTTCTATATTTTCATATACCAGTAGCTCACCTGTTGATTACACTTGAAACATATGTTAATAACTTATGAATTATCATAATTAATGTGTACACACTTTTGATAATAGTATCATTTTGTTTACTCCCCATTAATTTACTAGTGAAGGAAATTTTATTCCAAAAATTTAAGTGGGAGGAATTCGCCCCTCAGTCTCCCGGGATTTCGCACCTCACACGTATAAAAAATACGTTGACAGACAGGACAGCATTTCGACCGTTACTGCATAATGTATACAATGAAATAAATATACAGCTTTTTAAATTCCTTGCAAGTAATAGCGTAAAGCATTAGGAAATCGCCTAGTAAGTAGTGTTTAAGATTGAACCCATATCGTCGTCGTTTTAAATGTAATTTTCATTCTTAGATTCTCTACAAGAGCTGTTAGTCTCATCATGTCAAACAGCCGTTTGTCCTGGCCATTCGTGCAACTCGTATATACTTGCTTTGCCCTTTCATATTGTGAAAATCCTGCAGAAGTTTCTATTATTAACAACTGATACTGTTTGAAATAACGACTGTACTTAAAATTTGGAAATATGTTGAGAACACACGTATGAGAAGATTGTTTATAGAATTATGATATAGTTGAAATGTATCTTGTAAACCACCTCAATTTGCTTTGAAGCAATCGAAGTGTACATGACATCAGAGCACTACTTACTGCTCAGAGGAGAGCCCAGAGAAGTACTAAGAACCAAGAACGAAAGAGGACAGGAATCAGTACATGTTGAGACGGTTGGCAGTGCACAAGCAATCATGAATTAGGAGAGGTATATCTGCAAATATCGATGTTCTTTTACTTAAATGTCGCTATAGGGTACATATTCAGTTTAGAAATAAAGAAACCTTACCTTATATCTGGGTAGTAGAAATTCTTCACACACTTCTGATGATCTGTAGCACCTTGTCTTCGGCCGTGCTATCTACACCTCGAAAATGTAATCGCGTTCCTTCTGTGGGAACCCTTTTCTTAAGAGAAATAAATTCAATCCACACTTTCAAAAAATTAAACTTGGCCTCTTAAAAAGTACGTTATAAGATAAATAGGCATTTTATTTTCTTGAAAGACGTGTAATTTTCCACGTATTCGTAATAAAGTTTTTGCATTTATCTTCCTGTTAAGACAGGCAAAGGGGCCGCGGTGGCTCAGTGGTAGAGCGTTCACCTCTGGTGCTTGGGGTTCGATCCCAGCTCGCGCCAAGTGAACTTTGTGGTGGACAAACACCGTGTGCGTGGGTTTCCTCGGGGTTATCCCGTTTCCTCTCACTTTCTTCATTCCACCATTTCACTCATTTCTCATCATCACCGTCTCCTTTAGCCTAACCGGCATAACCGTGGTACGTAAAACTTAAAGATTTCATTTCATTTTTCAAGACAGGCGAAATAATAATACACTGAAAATATTATGTAATAAAAAATACCAGTTTAAAGCTTTTGTAGAAGATTTAAATTCCAGTCTTTATTAATGCATCTTCTTTTTCTGGTGGTTATCACTCCCAGTCTTCACTATCATCATCTCCTTTTCCTGTCACACTCACACACAGTAGTTTTTTTTTTAATAATAATAATAATAATGTAAAGGGCTAGGCTCCAGTTATAACACGAATATAATTTTTACGAAACTTCTTTTATACTGAAAATATCGTGCAGTTACTTTTCATAAAATGTATTTTATACATCATGTAATTAAAATATCGACAGTCTTCGGGTTAATTGTGCCTTTGTTACAAATGAATAAATCGTGCGTAATTTAAGAAGTGTGTAACCACCAAAGTTTAACAACGTACATTATAAGTAACGTTGAACGTAGATTTGAGATTATAACAGCATCTTCTTAAAGTGTATGTTAGACGTGAGCAAAATAGCACAAAATTACATATTACAGGATGTCTTCCTTTTTTTTTTTTTTCTTTCTTCTTTTTTTACGTTAAGTTTCGTACAACAGTAACTCTTTCAAAAGAAAATAATTTTAGTGTAAGAGAATATTCTGAGAATAGGTTGCGCATGAGTTGCCCAAAGGAAGGGAAAGAAACGCTCACAAATTAAATCTTCCGCACTTATACAATTTGTTCTAATCTCAGTACCGGCTTGTGAATTCGTGCCTCTCGGCTTCCCTCTGAAATCGTAGACACGATTAATACAACTAAGATGAAACATAAGACCATCATGAAGGTTAGAAAGAAAAGAAACACCGAAATAAGCAAATACGGCAATAACATTTTGCTATTCCTGATATGAGTTGTCAGATGTGTATCGCATCTAATTATGGAACTATCTACTGAAGTTCAGTTTTATTTTTTATACTCGCTTTATTAAGCACAACAGCCTAAACCAGATAAGAGCCGGAAGGTGTACTTTCTTAAGCGTTTATAGGAATTCGGACCAGTTGTAAGTGTAATTATTAGTAACACTCTTGATCATTCCTTAGTCAAATGTAATCTGCAGCTTAGTAAGGTCCCGTCTTGAAGCTTCTAACCTTTGTTCTTTTTTTCTGTTTCAGCAGGTAACATACAGCCACCACTTTCGACTGAAAAGCGTTTATATTTTTGCCTTGAGTGAGAAGTGTGCGTGTAAATATATGGATAGTAAGTGTGTGATGTAATATGCAGAGAAGAGATCATTGGTTTCAGTGGTTTCTATTTAAACAAAGAAAAACGGACTAAAGGTGAAGGAATAACATTCCCTTAAAGTGAAACGAAGGTGCTGAAATACTACCAGTTGAGATTAATTATTTTTTCCTATTGTACTTTTTATTATTTGTGTAACACAAGATTGGAAAACACACTAAACGAAATAATACTGCGAAATAACAAAACATATATTTTATCGTATTCTAGTTCATTTCCGTTTGTACTATGTACAAATCTCGTGGTGTCAAACATAATACTGAGCGTTTGGACAGTGTTTGGTTGCTATTATAATTTAATCGCTAGCTTTAAACTATGTGTATAAGTATGTCAAGTCATCTGATAATTTATATAATTCCCATAAGTGTAACTACTTTGTAAGTTCATTTCGCTTTGCTAAAGCGATTTTCTCTTTTGTATTGTGATTTTGTTAATAAAAGATTTTTATAAATAGATTTCTTTCTTCGATCAACAAACACAGAGTGGGAATTCGGAAGCGAGACTGAGTTTGTAGAAAATAAGTAACAAATGGAATCAACGTATCTCAGTTTATTCAAATTTTGTCCATAGAGTTGCACTATACAGTAAGTCATGGAATGATTTCTGGAAGACTTGAACTGTAATGAAGTTCAAGGTTGTCAGCGTTGTCTGGGTGGCGGAAACATCGTCAAAGATGCCGCCGCTTGCTTTGCGGATCGTATTGGAAAACTCATATTTCGTACTCTGCAATTCTCTTTCCAGTTTCTGCTCCATTGTTAAGGAATGAGCCACAAGACGTGTACACAGTTTCTGTTTCTTTAAATCCTACATTATTATCTAGCAAACAGTCTCCTTTGTTCCCTTTGAGTTCGATATTACCATGAGATTTGCATTTCGATCATTCGTAATGATATCCCGAACTTTGCCAATCATTTTAGTTGCTCCAACAAACCTGCTTAGACCTGATCATTAGTTACCTTCCACAAACTTCCTGCTAGCAGTGAACCTCTTTAGCCATTCAAAACCACGACAAGGAGAAACTCGGTTGTTACCATAAGCCTTTGTCAACATCTCAAATGTGTTCGTGTTAAATTCACTTAAGCGCATACAGAACTTAAAGTTAACTCTGTTCCATTGCTGAAAAGGTAACGACGTATTACAATATCAGTATATACTTAGCCGCGTCAACCGGCCGAACTGGCCAAAAACTCAATGTACACTTGTGCCAAAGAGCTTGTCTTATTAAGCTGGACTTGTATCTCGGTGGCATTCGTCTCTCATTTGTTGCCACAGTCCGATTGTTAGGTTTAACTTTTGATCGCCGCTTAATAAGCTGGACTTGTATCTCGGTGGCATTCGTCTCTCATTTGTGGCCACAGTCCGATTGTTAGGTTTAACTTTTGATCGCCGCTTAATAAGCTGGACTTGTATCTCGGTGGCATTCGTCTCTCATTTGTGGCCACAGTCCGATTGTTAGGTTTAACTTTTGATCGCCGCTTAATAAGCTGGACTTGTATCTCGGTGGCATTCGTCTCTCATTTGTGGCCACAGTCCGATTGTTAGGTTTAACTTTTGATCGCCGCTTAATAAGCTGGACTTGTATCTCGGTGGCATTCGTCTCTCATTTGTTGCCACAGTCCGATTGTTAGGTTTAACTTTTGATCGCCGCTTAATAAGCTGGACTTGTATCTCGGTGGCATTCGTCTCTCATTTGTTGCCACAGTCCGATTGTTAGGTTTAACTTTTGATCGCCGCTTAATAAGCTGGACTTGTATCTCGGTGGCATTCGTCTCTCATTTGTGGCCACAGTCCGATTGTTAGGTTTAACTTTTGATCGCCGCTTAATGTGGGCACTACCCATTTGGAATGTTAAGTAATCTTGTCTCAGCTCTGAAGTTTCGCCTTGTATATTTTCCGTTTTATATTCCGATTGTATCTGGTCCAATCCCACTACAGGGGTGACCTTATTCGATTCAAGTTAGATTGCAGTTGTATTACTTATTGATTTGCTCACTCCTCTCTCTGACACTTTTCATCACCTGAGCATTCGACTAGCTTCTGGGGCATTCCGTGCTAGTCCTTTATGCAGAAGCCCAGATTTTGCGATCGGTATGCAGCCTGTGGTACGTTTGTGCTTACGAAAGTCTCATTGAAAACGAATTTATATGACGATCTCTTTGCTGGTTTTGTACCCTTCCACCATGCTATTGACTCCCACCAAGGGTTAACCTTCGGGTGTTAGCGCACAGGTTCTCAGGAATTGCTGGAACAGTGCCCTAATTTATGTACTTTATACAGACAGTTCAGAAAGTGAAAATTCTGTTGGGCACACATGAAGACAGTTCGAAATTTAGTCTCCATGGCCTGTGTTCGATATTCACTGCTGAAATAACAGCAGTTACGCTTGCTTTCGATCACACACAGCCACCCCTTATGAGATAGCTTTCGCTGCGTTACATTGCACTAACTTACAACAATGGTGGCTCCAGAAGAGGGCGCGCACCCCTTCCTCAAGAGAAAATATAACTCGTTGTGTATTATTTTAATAGGACAAGCTTACAAGATTTTTAAATCAATATATTAGACCAATTATCTGCTCTTATTACTACAAATTAGCCAATATCCCCAAGTATTAAAGCACCCCTCCGGCCATTGCTTTCTTTTACTCAAGAATGAAGATATATAAACCTGCAGAGACTGAAGGTGTAAATTGTGCAAAAATGTATAAGAATTTTTTTGAGGTGTTTTTACGTAATGATATGTTCTTTATCCCTAGCACTAAAAGTGAATGAACATTAACCTTCCTCTACTGGCGTTAAGTACACGGTCAAACTGGGTCAGGAGGTATTTTAGCAAGTGGACTACACAGTCACTTTTTAGTGGCAGTGATGATGAATGCTCAGCAACGTCGGATAGTGAACCGATAGTCGACTTCGAACTAGGACATAACGCTCCGGCAGCAACTCAGAATATTTGTCATGCGAAAGGGAAGGTACAGTGAACCGCCATAGCAACTCGTTGGTTCCAGGAATTTCTACAGGTTATAAAAATGTCGAAGACCAGCCAAGGTCCGGGCGTCGCAGGGTTGCGAATTCTGAGGTCATACGACACGCTATTGAGTAAAATCCAACCAGTAGCACACAACGATTGTCAAACCGTGAGGAGCTGCCGCATTGTGCCTCATGAGTTGACCCTTGCTCAGGCCCAGAGGAGAGTGAATGTTGCCAACAATTGTTGCAATATCCGCAACAGTCGAGTATGAAATGCTGTATGTGTGTGGTGGAACTATGAAAGGGTAATTCGTAACAATCGTACCATCAATACCGACCCGTATTCTGAACAGTTGAAACGGATATATGCTGCACTATGCCATAAACATCCTGTATTGGAAACCCGAAAGTGCATCCTGCTGCAACAGGCTAACGCAAAACCACATTCGGCTCAAAAGACGCAACAAAAAATTCAGGAACTTCATGGCATCGAACTGATACCACACCCAGCGTATAGTCCTGACCTTGCCTCATCAGATTAGTATCGGCTTTGGCCCATAGCACAGTTCCTGAAATCACGATGCTTCACCAGCCAGCAGGAGGTGGAAACAGCAGTAACTGACGTCTGCATTTCGGACACACTCGTCTCACTCATTCCTATTTAATCATTCGTATTCTAATGATTGTATTGTCCCATTAACTATTCAGCACTTTCTTGTAAAGTGTCCAGAATACCCAGACCTCAGAGAACACTTAGACCTATCTAAAGATCTTAATCAGCTTACATAAGTATCAGATGTACAAAATATACTATGGACTATGTGTAACTATGGATAGTGCGATCTCTAGTGACCGTATTCACATTTTTGTTCATGAGATTAGAATAGGTAACGTACTCTGAGGTTTACTTTGTTATGTGCTACTATTATTGCTATTTTTTATTTATTTTTATATTTGGTTATTCATTCTTTTAACCTTTTCATGTTCCCTGGTTGAATTTAAAATCCTTTGTCTTGTACTGTATTAATGTCTTTATTTTGACAAATTTGTACTTGACAGGGGCGGATCCAGGACGGACTTCTGGGGGGGGCGGTCGGCGGTAATACTGCTACTTTTAAGAGCTCCAAACTTGTTATGGATGGGTTTATTTATATATAAAATAAGAAAGTTTCCTCTTGTGGGGGGGGGGCGATCGCCCCGATCGCCCCCCTCTGGATCCGCCCCTGGTACTTGAACTTCAATTTCATGAGTTTTATTTAAGATTTATAATGTACAGAATGTGTCGGGCGTTGATCTTATCATGACGGAGAAAAGTAACTTTGCTGCTGACGTCCCCATTAAACCAGTAATCAGTACTGTAGTCCTAAATTGTACGAGGTGTGTGTGTTTTTTTTAAGTAAGTACCGTCTTGAAATTCGGCCGCTACAGCGCTGCGGTTGGCATCCCGTGCATGTGCGGTGTGTGCCTAAATATGTTGGCAAGTCACAAACGGCATTACGGGAATATTCGACCATGTTTATGTATGTTTGTGATTAGTTAAAATAGCTCCTCCGATTGAGGATCTCACCGACTGTGAAATAAGCGGTGTGATTCATTTTCTTGGTGCTAAAGGCGTGAAAGCGACTGAAATTCATCGCCAGATTAGTGAAGTGTATGGAGGAAACATTATGAGCGATGGAATGGTAGAAAAAGCTGGGTTAGAGCTTTTAAAGATGGCCGTACGAATGTTCATGATGAGAGCCATCTTCTCTCATTACTGAAGACTTGGTGTAAAAAGTTGACGAAAATGTGAAAGAGAACAGATACTTTATACTATGTTGTCGTTTCGTTATCTGATAAATTTCCTCAAGTTTCAATTTTTTTTTTTTTTTTTTTTTTTTTTTTTTTTTTTTTTTTTTTTTAAATGACTATGTGACTCAACGCCACGACTACGACGATGTCAAAACGGCTGTGTTTTTGTGATTGTCAAATCAGGCGTCAGATTTCTATGAGGATAGTATTCAAAAGCTTGTTGTACGATACGATAAGTGTCTTAATATTGGTGGAAACTATGTAGAAATGGAGATTAAGGCACGGACTTTCATGATACAATAAAATTATTACGAGAAATATATTTGTTTATTATTATTATTATTTCAAAACGGTACTTACTTTAAAAAAACAAGGCTCGTATGATTGGCATAAAGTGTATGCCTATAGAAAAAGACTTTTTTTTTTTATTAATAATTTAAAACTTATGTATTAATAATTGCACTCAAATATAAAGACTTCGACACTGTTTTATACTCGAAAGCATTTTATGCTATTTTCTTTGATACTCTTTAGATAAATTATTCCATTAATAACATCAATGAGTGTAGTAGGCACGTAGAAGAAACCAAAAATGAAATCTTTGAGTTTTACGTCCCACGATTATGCCGGTAAGGTTAAAGGAGACGGTGATGATGAGAAATGAATGAAATGGTGGAATCAAGAAAGTGGGAGGAAACGGGAGAACCCGGAGAAAACCTACGAGCACGGTGTTTGTTCACCACAAAGTCCACACGGCGTGAACTGGGATCAAACCAGGGACCTCAAGCACCGGAAGTGAACGCTCTACCACTGAGCCACCGCGCCTTAGAAGAAACCAACTCACTGCAAGAAGGAACAAGGAAAATGGCGCATTATATAATTTTATATTAACCTACATTACAATACAATATGTCTGAGTTAGGCAAGTAGCTACGGAGGGCAGCTTCCCACAAAAAAAAAAAAAAAAAAAAGACCAACACAAATATTTTGGTATGTTTTATATCAGGTTTATTAGTGTAGAACTGTCGTTCATCGATCGGTGCTAGTTTTCGTCGTTTCTAGGTTGAAATAGGACGAAGGTTGAATTACCGTGGGGAGTGGGAGCACAAAAGAATCAAAATCTAAATAAAAAGGACTTTTAACACGATCTCTAACATTATTCTCTGATATTTACATTAGGCATAGTTTGACTGACGAAAGCTTTCAGAATAAATTTTATGAGCACTACATCGAAGAGTGTACATTCCGAATTAAATTATTGTACAGGGTATCTATCGGTCACGAAAGTCGCGAAAAAGTTACGAAATCAGAAAACGGTCATGAAAGTCAAGAAATTTACCTTGTGGGTCACGATTTTTTTTTTTTTTTTTTTGGTACAAATAAAAGTATAGACTGGAAAATTTTGTTCTATAAAACGTCAAAATTCACCACCAAAAATGTCTATGGTCGGCTTTAGACGCTACCAAATCGGAAGCAAAGCACGCTTCTATTGTATGCATGAAAATTCGCCTAATTAGCACCCAAATTCGCTCTTATGGTTTGGTAAAGAAAAGGTCACGAAATTTCATTTTGGAATTTTAGTAGACACCCTGTTGTATATGAGTATTTTGTTCTGCTGTCCTTTCAAATCTCACTAGGTTACACTGAACAAAATTATAAAACATAATTTTGGTTCGAGGATCATACTAATAAACAAAATATGGTGTTTCACAGCTACTCTACTCTAATTTCGACTAGAATAGTGACATTTTTTTCTTTCAATTTTAAATCGATACTCACATTTGTTTCTACATAAAGTAGTGTGATTAACATTATATTATAAATAGCTCCTGTTAAATAGTTTTGTTGGAGAGTTTTAGATGGCACAAACACTTTAAACTTTAGATTCAAATTTACGGGTATTAACTGTAAAAATTAATATTTTCGAATCAAGAAATATTACTTACAATCAGCTAGTGAATCAATGCAGAAGGTTCTTAATTTGGAACAAACTAACTTTACCTAAAGAATAATTCTTTCAAGTCAAAGATGATGATACAGGGGACCTTAGCTTCTTCTTTACTGAAATACTACTTCTTCTTCGTAGAGACAACATCCCGAAAGCACTGGAAAAATTGAAAAGGGGAATCCCGCGCCTCAAGTCAGTTTCCGATTCAGTGACGAAGTTAATAGTTCTCATGGAAATGGTTGTCTCCTTTGACGAAAGCCAAAAATAAATTCAGTAATATAAGTTCAGCAGTGGGTGGACCAAAAAAAAAAAAAAAAACACTTACTTTAGAAGATCCACTACAGTAATTACTCCTTCCTTTACAACAGTCATGACAAAGAAAAAAGATATCAGTCCTCTTGCGACAGTTGCGGGGACATTCAATTACATACAAAAATATTAATCAACGTAAACCAAAAAGCAATAAATAGGAAGCAAGGGAATCGTAAGAATCCCGGTATTCGCAAGCTCATCAAGACAAACCCGAACCCTAAGTGTCATTACGAGAAAAGAAAATATTGTGAGTTTAAAATCGTAGTGTTTCTTGTAGGTGTAAAAGCTACAACCTCTTATTTCATTGCACAAGTGAAAGATCTTGGGGACGAAAGACCTGCTCACTCCAATCTACGTAAGTACATCAAAACAAAGTTCGGTGAAAAAAATTTAGTCTCCAAAGTTACACAAAGCTTTGGTTAGAATATTAAGTTTTAAGGGACTAAGTATTCTGCTAGTCTTGTAGGAACTTTTTAAGGAACAGTGTACGGGATCAAGACTTTTACAGTGACAGAATTTGTAATTGGAAGTCGGTATTGGATCGGGGAAATGAATTGATAACCACACTTCCTCTAAAAGCACATAGAAGCAATTCAAATTTGGGACTGTATAGAGAGAAATATGTTAATATAATTATAGGTACAGAACAAATAGCAAGAAATAGGTACCATGCTAAGTGTGTAGCTGAGGTAGTGTAGTTTCGTACAGTAAATGAGCTACCATATCTTAGAGATTGAGGATGTAAACTCAAAGATCTGCAAGAATTAAATCCTCATAAATTAAGTTCTACTAGACTTTTTACAACTGTTCAAGTACACAATGGAAAAAAGAATCGAAACTCTAACCAAAGTCTATAGTTACACATATTCCTCAGAACACTCAATATACGGATGTCACCTGAAGTTCAGAACCAAATAATAGATATTTTGGCAGAGACGGTGCTGGATAAAATAAGAACAGAATATGATGAAAGTGAATTATAATATCTTTGCTTGAAAGCATATGAAACACAAGACATTCTGGTGTGGAAAATTTTGTCAGTAGTTGTAAAATTTATGAAAGAAGGAAAGATACTCGATGTTTATTTAGTTATTTTCAATTATCGGATTTATCATCTAAAGACATGCTAGAAAAATCGTTGAAGAACTTCCCAACACAGGGTTTTTTTTTTAAAAAAAAAAGAAGAAATAATTTGTCAGTACTATGAAGGTGGTAATGTTATGGCTGGATGTAAGGGAGGTATTCAAAAACTATTACAAGAAGAACATCAAAAACTAGTCTTTCATATTCGTTAATCATCAACTTCACATTATAGTAATTTATGCTTGTTCAGTGATATTAATGCAAAAGAATATTTTGAATGAGCCAATTACCCTACAAGTTTTTCAGAAAACATCGAGTGTTACAGATGTGCAAAGACTAGAAGCTGAAGAAGTTAATGTATCAATTAATGTAAGAATTAAGGACTGGACACTTGGAAAAAGAGAAAACTATTCAAGTGAATATTGATGGTATAATATCTGGTCTGTAGTTTTTTCTCAAGGGGAATTGAGTCATGTAGATACAGAGTTATCTATTGAAGTTACGGGACTTTTAAGAAAGTGTTGCATATTAGAATTCTGTTTCATTGCCGCTCTAATGTTACAAATTCTATCAACATTTGAACCACCTAACAATGTATTACAAGACAGAGAAATGCATCTTGTAAAGAAGATTAAGTTGTGAGGTCTTGTCTGTCAGTTTTGGAGCAGAAAAGACAGTCTAAAATTGACAACATTCTTAGAAGATTTGCATTAAAATATCAGATCCTGAGTTCCCTGCGTTGAAGCGAATTCGTGTCCCGTCTTTAAAAGATTTTGTTGAAGAATCTCTAAATATGGACTCAAGATGAAACAATACACTTAAAGCAATTTTTTTCAAGGGGCATTCGACCGTACAATATTAGCAACTAAATAGTAATGAACAGTATTTAAAATTCCTCGATTATTTGTTGCAACAGAAACATTTTGAAGAGTTCCAAAGTATTGCCATTGTTGAATCTTCTAGGGTGCAATAAAGAAGTTTTCGAATTAGAAGCTGAATTTATTGGAAGTAAATATTTTATCCAACAACAAGAGCGACAGTAATATTTTAAAAGATCTTGGATATGTTGTATCCGTATAAAATGATTTTCTCAATGTGTGTAAAATTGCTTTTCCCAATGTGTATAAATTATATGCAAGAGTTGTAACAATTGGTGCTTCAACAACTTGTGAGAACACATTTTCTTGTCTTAAAAGGGTTCTTACACCACCAAGAGAATGAATGTTTCATGTAGAAAATGCAACCTTGTTCTATTGGCATTCGAAAAACAACACTGGCTAAGCGGTTAGCATATGCGCCTTTGGGAGACTTAGGTTCAATTCTCGGCGAGAGCTCATGTGGTTTGGATTCCACGTTAATTAGTAGGTTCACGTCTCATATAACCTCGCTGCTGAACGAGACGTTAAACTCAAAATCAACTCAGCTTAAAAAACAACATTCAAACACTTTAGAAATGAAACTTTTTGTCTACAAATTGCAAAAAACATTCTCAACGATTACAGCTATAGAAGGTTTATGGGAAGTGAAATAAAATTTAGAAGCATTTTAAGTATTTTCTAAAATAAATACTGTACATAGAAGTCTATCAATTAGCATGGCTTGCGTTACTTCTTGTGCTATAAAGGCTTAAAAAGAAATACTTTTTTTTTCAAAGCAGCGTGTTAGATAAATGATATTTTTAATTGTTTAATTTGAAATAAATTAGCCTAATCCTACTTCATTAGTTATTCACAACACAAAAGATAGACGTTCTCAACTTTGCTAAGCATGTATGCATCTTGTTTTGAAGTTTATGGTATACAGTTTCATAGTTCTTAAAGTGTGTCCACGTTACATTGTGATCAACCGAGAACTGCTTTTTCAGGTGTTCAAATAATACATGATTAAACGGAACAGAAGTGTAAATTATAAAAAGTGTTTCTTGACTGAAACGTTTTATATGTGATATATCGGCATATGTATTGTACTTTACAAACTTACAGAATTGCGATGGAAACGAAAAATTGCATCGTAACATGCGATGCATCTATTATCATAATTTAATAACGAAGTTAGGTATTTTACAACGAAGACATACCATAGCCTTTCCTCCGTAAGAAAAGGGTTGTATTTTTATATCACATAGAGTATAGTTGTGGTAATTCTCCCCTCGAAAAGTGGGAGACCCGGGTTCGATTCCCGGCGGGAGCTCATGTGGTTCGGATTCCACGTTAATCAGTAGGTCCACGTATCATATAGTAATGCTACGTAATGCCAACTCTTCGTTTCTTGACGATATTACAAATTGAGCATTAAAAAGAAAAAAGCATATTCTAAGCCATCCCGTCTTACAAAGAGAAGGCAGAGTTTGTTAAGTGAACTTCGGGTCCGGATCTGAGTTTGATTCCTGCTCGTCATACATATTTGTTTTGCTTCAACCATTAACTATAAGTAAAATATTAATTCACTATATGTTTATAATCAATAAACCAATAGAAATTTTCAAATCACTTGTAAAATTTTTCAATGTTCCATGTTAACTGGCAAACAAAATTTAATCTATTCCGTAAATATACTGATATCACGAGTTATATTATGGTTACAATCAGTGGCGTATTTACGATTTTATTTCGGGGGGGGGGGGCTTTGCCAACTTTAATCCTGGAAAGGTGAAAATTCTCCAAGATATTTCATTTACTTTAATATAGTAAATAACATTTCGGGGGGGATTAAGCCCGAAAGTGCCCCCCTTAAATACACCATTGGTTACGACAGTCGTTGTGTAACAAATGTTCTTGACGCTCCGTGTCTACATCTGTTGAAGTTTGCGAATTACAAAGGAGTTGAGGGGGAAATCTCCTTTGCTAATACTGGATGTTGCTATAACCAAAGGAGATTTCTTTCTCATTCCCCTTGTAATTCGCACACTGTCTACAGATGTAGATACGAAGCGTCAAGAACATTTTTTACACAACGACTGCGGTAACAATAATATTTACGGAATAGATTAAATTTTGTTCCTACCGTAGTTAACATTTAACATTGAAAGATTTTACAAGTGATTTGAAAATTTCTATTGGTTTATTGATTATAAACATATAGTGAATTAATATTTTACTTATAGTTAATGGTTGAAGCAAAAAAAAAATATGTATGACGAGCAGGAATCGAACTCAGAACCTTTTACTCATGAGTCAAAGATTTTCCTCATTTTCCCACGCCGACACTTGGTAAATTTGTGCGTCATACAATATATGCAGCGAGTAGAAAACTTTAAGACGGTTTTTCTCCGTTATTTTTGGCCATTGCGCTCTCCCAGTTTGATTCTTAATTCTTTAAATGTGCACTATCAACTCACAAAAAGTGGCCCCGAAATTCACTTACCAAAGTCTGCCTACCTTGTTAGACAGTCTGTAGAATGGCAATATATCCGTTTTTTTACATATACAAAAATTGTTTATGTTTGTTATTTCGTGTCTACGTAAAACAGTAAAATATATACATAAGAATTTCCTTCGGTTCCGAAAAGTGATACAAAGATTATAAATTGCGATGCAAATTTAAATTGGATTATTGGATTAGCAAATTGTTAAGTAATTTTCATAAACCCCCAACGAGAAGTGATCCCAACGAAGTAATCCTGGCTACTTGGGCAGTCAGGCGGTGGATGATGTTATTTGAAACGTCCACCCCCTTGTCCCCCTCTAGTGTTGTCTCTACTACGATTTCCTGCTGGGACACCCTGGATATATATATATATACACTACGAACTAACAAAACCTTTATATCTGTTAAGCTATGGCTATAATAAAATCTTATTACATTGAGGTTACAAACTTCAAAAGCAGTTACGTTGCTTAAAACCACAAAACAATAGTTGATAACTACTAAGACAATTATTTGTAATTAAGTATTTTGTAGCTGAGTTAAACTAGAACAAAGTATGAAATATTTCTCAGATCATAAATTTTCTCCCCATAATTTTAGATTATTATCCAACACTTCATCGAACCATTGTTGTATTTGTGGGTCATGAATTGCACGTCCTATTGATTTCAAATCAATTTGCAATATAATTTCATTACGAAGGAGTTCGTTTAGTTGTTTGAGAGACTTAGCATCGCTCTGTAGCTGTAACAATGTTGGGAAACTAAATGGAAAGTAGTGACTGTCTCTTCGGAGGTGCATGTTGGCCCATTTCCGTAAGGTGACATTTCCGCTAGAATCTTGAATTTGCCCCACTTCTTCCGCATAGAATGGAGAGAAAAAACCATAAAATTCGTCGTTCATGGAACCTATCACACTAATTTTTCTTATCATTGCTTTGATCACTTTGTAGTTGTATGGATTGTACACAAACACTTGGAACAAGGAATTACCAGTTGTATAAGAATCAATATAATGCGATCCAACTTTTTGAATAAACTTATTAACACTTGCTACACTACCAACGACTATTTGCTTTACTTCTTCTTGCGTGCAAAAAACTAACTGTGGGTTACCAAATAAAACACTACGTTCGTGCATTTTCGAAATGCGCACCAAAATGTAACTATTGTTTTTCTTCATATGGGTAGAGTTAACACCTAACATTTGTCCTATTTCTGATTTTTCCCACATTCCAACAAAACTTTTCCACGATTTGTGCACTTTTTCGACGAAAAAATGTCTAAAATATGCTTGTAAGAGTTCTTCAAAATCGTCACATAATTCCATCTGAAAATGACCGTCAAAACTGATTGTATCATTAAGTGTCTCTGTCCTTATGCTGTGAAAGATTATATTTTCGAATAACTTGATCTTTTCATGAACGTTCCACATTTTGTATAATTTATAAGAGTCACCGTGAGGCATGACTGAAATGCTTCTGCTGAGATTTCCGTAGTTGGCAAGCACGTCGACAGTATCTCCAACGGAAATCCCTCGTCCATGGATGGGTAACAACTTAAAGGCAATCATCAAGAAGACCGGCCACATATTTTTCTGCAAACGGTGTTGAACACACACACTGCTCTGTTCTGTTCTATTCTACTTGTGACTATCTACAGAAAAGCAAATGCATTGAATGTACAAAATAACCTTGGATCGTTGTTTCAAGTGCATTTTCATTGGGTTTCGAACTAGAGTAATTTAACACAAAACAGCTGAGTATAAGCTATTGACAGTGTCAATTAGATCAATTCGTCTTCCATAGGCACCACTGTTTGCTCTGTAGTTAAAATTCCGCTTTAATATTTCGTGTCTGGCTTTCAAACTTCCTTAGTAAGAAATCTATAACGCAAGAGCTTTAGCTCTTTAATTTAGAATTGAATCATTTTATCCAAAATAAAATTTTGGATTCAAAAAGATTAATAATACACAGTATGAGATTATTAAATCATTTTACTCCATTTAGACTTAAGTTCTAAAGTAACTCTTCGTTAAAAGAAAGAAAGAAAGAAAAAAGTATTTAATACTTTAAATTGCTTGTTAAAAAGTGCTGTTGTGTATATAGTAGTCTTAGTTTGTGGATGAATATATAGAACGGGAATACTCCGAGAAAACCGACAAACATGATGTTCTTCACCAGAAACTCACTTGAGCTGGGTTCAAACCAGAAACCCCTTGTACCAGGTACGAGTTCTCTACTACTGAGCCACTGTGCGCCCCAAAACAAATAATAAGAAATTGCTATAAGGATATATATAAAAAATTCATGGAAACTTCACTTGTTTAAATTGAATTTGTGATTTGCTAAGATTAATTATTTTGGTTGCATATGCAATGAATACATTTCCTATATATACAGTATATCAGGAGTGAAAATAAAAAATAAAAAAAAAGTCATATATCTAGATCAAAAAGCCGAGTATACAAAAAATTAAGCATGATTGTAAAGACTCCTTCACATTTCAATTCAGTTAGGCAGAGAGAAAATCAATGTACTTTGGAAATTATTTGCGAACCACTTGTCACTGCTCAAAATGTCCAATAATTGATATAATATAAATAACTAATGTGCGATATTCGGATCAGCTTCAATGTTGGTCGGTAATAATTTGAGCAGCAATACAGCGGCACTTTCGATGTTCACAGATTATTATAAGCACAGCAAGAGTATTGGTCAATTCTGAAGAATCAGTAGGCCTAATACTTAATGAGGTAAATCGGTGTCTCTCAAACTATGATCCACGGATCACAAGTGGTCCCCGTAGTCGGCCCTTGTGGTACCCTTAGTTTTAACGTTAGTCCAAAAAAAGACAGGAAAAAATCAAATTCAACTGAATTCTGGATCACACACTATGCGACTTTTAAAACGACTACTACCGACCATTGAATAAAAGAGTGGATCGGATTTGCAATGGACATACGGAAACTCTTCTGAAATTGAATTTATGAAAAGCAAGGAGAGAATAGTATTGCATAACTTCTTCGAAATTATAGGGGGCGCGGTGGCTCAGTGGTAGAGCGTTCACCTCCGGTGCTTGGGGTCCCTGGTTCGATCCCAGCTCGCGCCACGTGGACTTTGTAATGGACAAACACCGTGCTCGTGGGTTTTCTCGGGGTTCTCCCGTTTCCTGCCATTTTCTTCATTCCACCATTTCACTCATCTCTCATCATCGCCGTCTCCTTTAGCCTGACCGGCATAACCGTGGGACGTAAAACTCAAAGATTTCATTTCATTTCTTCGAAATTATGATTCTTACAGTTAGTCATATGAACATTCTCAATTTCAGTGCAGTAGCACTTTTTTTCTTTGCAAACTGACAAATTTCTTCCAAAATTTCGTAAATTTCGAGCTCATGTTCGATAGTAGCACCGATTAAATCTGAAACCCAATTATGCTCATTTCCCTAGCGTTTATCAATTAAAAAAAAAAAAAAAAACTAACGGTGTTTTGGAAAAATATATCTTCCCTGTCTTCTCATTGAGTTGTCGATTTCATTCTTTCATGCTAGCTTCTAGATGTCTACTCAGACATACAGGAACATCCCAACTTCAGCCAGGTTTTGAAACTTGTCCCACATCCCTTATAGCTAGTTATCTTGGACCTTTGCTAAATCCATATGTTTCGCACCACTCAGCTTAATACAATTGCCGTCATTCCACTCGCTATATTTTATTTACGAACTAATCGAAAAATTACTAAGAAATTTGTATAAAACATTTGCAGAAAAGACGTGTATTCCCTATCATTCGTTCCTAGCTGTTTACATTTCTTCATCTTGTATTTTCTTAAGAAATTAAAATAAATTTAAAATGAACCATCAAATACAATTTACGTATATCTAAATTGTATTTTTGTATACAACATAATGAGGCATTCTGATCTGGAGGACAACGAACATTTAAGGGATCTGCCCCCTTTTGATTCCCCTGGTTGCAGGCTGATGTACAGTTCAGTACTCCATCTACGTAAATTTTAACAGTTTGAGTCCATTTTTAAAATGTAAACTCAATTTTCAGAACGCACTTTTAAGTAACACCGCTAGATGGCATAGGTATTGCCTTCTAAACAAACTATAATAATCTTCCGTAAGCTTCTGCAAAAAGCAGGACTAGTCGCTTTCATTTCAAAGGCTAGAGATCTGCGCAGATATATATATATATATATATATATATATATATATATATATATATATATATATATATATATATATATATATATATATATATATATATATATATATATATATATATATAATGGTTCACATTCGTACCGCATCCGCAATATCTCTATCCGCATCTGCAGATGAGATAACAAGTACACAAAGTACGGTACATCTAAACCTTGTTTCTTCTTTGACAATCGTAAGTTCAAAAAAAGTCCCTACTACATTATATAAATTATACATAAATTAAACATAACTTTCTTACAAGGCTGTCTGTATTCTTTATTATAAATTAACGAGAAATGTAACAGTTTCGGAAGTATATCACTTCCTTCTTCAGACTACTATTTCAACTGAAATCATAGATAACATAACATAATATGTTATAATAACATAATTGAAATATTTATATATAAATTATGTAGACCCCTAATATTTAAATATTTCTTGTATAGGTTCGTGAATCCTTATACACCTGTATATTTCAATATAATTCAAGCTAAATATTCAATACTAATATCGTATGTCAAGTACGCTAAATAAAATTCATGCAAACAGAAATACGGTAGGGTTGCCAACTGGCCGGTTTTTCACTGGCCTGGCCGGAAATAATGCTGTTATTTTGATTAAACCCGTTGACCGGTATATCCTACACACTTCTTATCAGCCGGTGACTGGAACTTTATTACTTTAAAAAAATACCTAGTTCGAAGTATAGATTCAAGAAGCAACTTTCATTCTGTTACGTTTCACCATGTATCAACGATTAATATATTTTTCATCTGTTTCGATAATTTTAAAGAGATGACAGGGACTGCATCAGAGAACATTTGAAAGTTACTTGTAAGAAATTTTATACATTTATTGAGAGTGAAAAAAACTCTTAAAGCAATTTCCTGTAGTTGAAGTATAAGTTTAAAGAATTAAATTCATTTTGCAAATCCAAAATTGTCACGTAAAGATTAATATACTTTTGTTCATTTGTTTCGATAATTTTAAAGTGGCAGTTACTGGTAAATACAATAAAATGATCAATGTTGATTTCAGTTTCTTACACAGGGTGTCCCAGAAGGAACTGGCAATACTTCGGAAAATGGTAGTATGGATGATTCTAAGCAAAAAAAAAAAAAAAAAAAGTTCGTATTTTTTAACATTAGTCTCTATCTCAACGGTTTGAGAGCTAGGTTATTGCTCACTCTGTAGTGATTCTAAAGAGATGAGACATTTATTACAAAGAACTGGAGTACAATCCCCACATGTGATGATCTAGGCTGCAACATCAAGGCAACACTTGATCAGGGCCGGTCCTAGGCAATTTGCTGGCCCCTTTCTCGAGAAAGAACAAATCTTAAAAACCTCAATTTTAAGTATGCAATCCCATCATGAACAATTAAGGGGAGAAAAAGGCACTCGCACTCAGAAAGGCCTAAACACTACAAATACAATTTCGTTGTGTCTGTTTTTGTTTCTTTAAATAACAATCTATTAGACCTTATGTAGTTGAAAGACAAAGCAAATACACATGCAGAGGAAAGATAGCAATCCTTTTTATATAATTCAATATCGAGGTTCAATCTCAATATACAGTTTGCAATTCCAGTGCAACTAGCTCTTTCATCTTTAATTCTTGATTTTTCTTTTACATCTGTTATTTTTTTAATGATTATTTTGTTTCCACCTTCAATGATAAGGAACTTGTTTGTGACAAAGACAAGACTAGTGTTCATATCAAACCTGAGATAACTAAATGGAACAAGTGTTCGCTACTGTTCGATAATTGAGTTCTCGTATTTGATAACAATTAAGCAATTCATGCTGGAATTTGTTTGATTATTTGTTTTAACACTGTTCATGTGACCTTAAACTAATGCGACCTAAACATGATTTATAAATGTAGTATTCCAATAGAAGATCAGCTTAGTGTTTCCGACAAGGAATATTTATTTTAAATAATATAGTTATGACAGATTTTGTCGTCTCTCGAAACTTGCCATCCCGTGCAAATGCACGTGTTGCACATATAGTAGAGCCGGTCCCACTGTTGCCACACTTGGTACAATTGTACCAAATTCAGCCCTTTTTGTCATTCGTCGGCCCGTTGGTACCACGCTGGCATTTTCAGCCCCTTTTGTAAAAAATTTGGTACATTTCTATCGAATTCAGCACCATTTAAAAATACTTATCACATATTCAAAAGTGTCAGTAAGACTTTCTCTATATCTCTTCCTTTTGATGTCTTTCAGGGAAGCTTCTAGGACCCTCGACCGGTTGTACATCTTTTTACAAATGTCAGTTTACTTACCTTATATTCTTCTTACAGTCTATTATCCTCCTTCGGTCGTGAAACAGGCGAGAATAAAGTGCAATAATTTATATTTTAATATTTCATTATTTACAATGTACACTCGAACTCGGAGATAATTGATTTGTTTTAGTTTTATATTTTTTCATATATGGCTATACCGTTTTGATTTATTGGTCACTTTGAAATAGAGGCGCGTTTGGTTTCGTTACAATACATACCGAAGATGATAATTGTTTTCCCTTTTAATTTGCAGCCTCTGTTATACTTCTTATGCGCAACAAAAGTTTCTTCTACTTCCAAGGTTGTTCGGGTTCCTCTTATTTAGATGTTTTTAAAAAGTATTTTTTTTTTAAAGAGTACTTTCTCGACTTGCACTCTTGGGAGAGGGGGTGGGAGTGTTCTAGAACTTCACCTCTTTTAGTCTCGTGTTATTATAGAGCCATGTATTACAGTGGTATAAAATAATGAATTCAGCCCTTTTTGCTTCAATTTGGTACTATTTTTCAGCCCACTCCAGAGATTGGATTGTGGCAACACTGGCCGGTCCTGCACTTGATAAGACTATTTCTGCAACGGTCCTCAACCAGCACTTGTACCTCACCATGTTTAAAGAGTAGTTTATTCTGCAGCTCCAGAGGTTGAATGTCGATCTCAGTAATTGTTGGTTTCAACAAGCTGCGACACTTGGGATTTTTTCCCCCTTAGTTTGTAGCAATAAAATTTAAAATTTAATTACTGTATGTGTTTTCCGTCAATGGTCGCCACTGGCCATTCTTGAGTATCTTGAGTTACGTTACAGTACTTACCACAAGTTATTTCCTCCAAATTGTTTCGTTTTGTTTTACAATCATCTTGAAAAACATAAATCGTGCCAAGTTTACTTGGAATCTTAAATAAAAATGTAGGTATAATAACGTCTATCGTGTTTTCAAGGGAAAACATAAAACTAACAAAAAGTTGTGTTAATTATGCAATCCTTTGTGTAAAAATGGAAAGAAATATATGTATAATAGATGTTTCAAATGAAGGCCTATCTGGTAGACCTTGGCTCTTAGATGCTAGATTTCGAAGGAGAATAATTTGGTTTACGACTAACAAAATTATGTGAAGGATATTTCGAACAGGTTCTTCTCATCAGTTAAGGATCACAGCATTTAATCAGTATTCAGCGTAGCTAGTATGAATAATGGAATTTTCCTATTCTAGCAATTTTGGATAGAGAATATATAACTTGTATAATTTACACCTCGCAAAACTGCAATGATATCCAAGTATTTTATGTGATTCTTTTCTTTTATCTGTATTTTTTAAGATAAAAAACTGTTTTAGATAGCAGTAATTCTGAAACGGAGCTTGTGGCGTAGCTAAAGCGAGGCTAAAGGGGCCAGAGCTCCTTACGAATAATTTTTACCAGTTTAGTGTTTTCCTCCAGACAGTGGTGCTATTCAGCCGGTTCAGTAGAACCAGTTGTTAAAATATTTCCAGTTCGCAGAATCGTTTGTTATACTCAGACATAACAGTAAATTTTACCCAGTTATACCCAAGAATAGTAAATTTTAGTTTAACTATCTTTGTTTTTAGAAATTTCTTTAGCTGCAGGGTTAAACGTATGATTTCTCACTGTCAGAACAAGATACGAGTATTTATTTCTTATTCTCAAATGCTCAAATATCAAGAATAAGAACTGGGATCACATGAGTGTAGTAATAAGGGTTATTTACATTTGAAACGCATACATATCATTATCAACAATTGTCGATTCATTGCTGTATTAAGGTCTTTCCAATAATTTTATATATTGTCTGTCTTGGATAATTCGGATGCTGTGTATGTCTTTACTTTGTCATTTGTGGCACCCAGTAAAAAATTGCTTTGTCTACCTTGTATAGTTTGTTTCCTAAGAGAATTATATCCATCCATCCTTATATATATATATATATATATATATATATATATATATATATATATATATATATATATATATATATATATATATACAGAACGGTTGTTAAAAATTAGAATACCACTGTCTCCAGAGTAAGTTATATAGATGTAACAAAAGCTTTGGAAATTTTCTTCATTGAGGTATGTTTTCTATTACAGTAAAACCTCTGAATAATGACACCGATGGGACACGAATATTTATTCGTAAATGAAAGGTCTCGGTTACAGAGAGGGTTACACAAATTTATAGAATACTCACACCTCTAAAGGTAATTGTATGTAGCATACGCTTGTACATTAATTGAATATAAACATAGGATAATATGGGAACATTGTACTCAGTGTTCGAATTAATGGGGAGGAGATGGAGATATTTATCTGTGAAAAAAAAAAATGTATTGCTGAGAATATCTTTACATAGGCTGTATGATACTGTATGTTGCATGTGTGATAATGTTCTTCTCAAGTACATCATTATTATTATTATTATTATTATTAGTATTATTATTATTAGTATTATTATTATTATTATATACTTAAAATATATTATGGAAAGGTAAAGAATTTCAATTCAGCGTGTAACCATTCTGTATAGTGGTTCACCAGGTTATTATCTTATGACAGACATTTTATGGAGAAGCGATTTTCTGTTTACTGTGCTGCTTCACCAACTTATTTTCAAATGGTGGAGAGTATATAATGTGCTAAGCACGATGAACGAAGAATAATTCCTGCCTGTTATGAAGAAGTTACTAACACGTTCTAGGGAAAACTTTCCGTGTTCGTAAAACAGACGGTTCTGTCCGGTAATAATGCATGTATTTTTGCCTGGTCAGAAAAAAAAACTTTGTCCGTATTATGCAGGTGTCCGTTAAGTGATGCTTTACTGTATTTGTATATTTTACAAATAGTACTTACAATTCTGAAAACATTATTTGAAAAACATTTAAAATTAAAGTTTAAGAGTTAGTGATTATTTTAGGTTTTGAAATCTCTCAAATCATAGTATTCTCCTCTTTCAAGCATCATAATGAAAGGCTTGATAACAGTTTCGTAACTTGTGTGGGGAGATGGGTGGCATCTGCCCTCCCATTTAAGCTCCCTGCTGTTCGAAGGGGGCCCACTTGAAGATAAGAAATTTTTTCATTCCATATTTAATATGAACTTTTGAATATATAAATAAATGAAACATGGATGAAATAGGTTCACTATATACGAGGAGTGATCAGAAAGTAAGGTTACAAAGCCTGCAGTGAAATGTGTATATATTATTTCATACAAACAGTACAGCCAAAAGATAATACATACCTTAGGTTATTTTTGGACATGTCTCCATTTCGGTTGAAGCACTTGTCGCATCTTCGGATAGTTTGAAAATTCCCTACTGGTATATATTCTGTTCTTGAGTGTTCAGCCACGTTGTCATGAAGTGCTTCACCTCCTCGTCTGAAGCGAGGGTCTCCTATGTGCTCCTTCAAGTGCGGGAACAGGTGAAAGTCGCTTGGAGCGAGGTCTGGCCTGTAGGGAGGTTGGTCGATGATGTCCCAGCGAAACTGCTCCAACAGCGTAGTGGTCTTTCGGGCTACATGCGGGCGCGCGTTGACTTTTGACACCATTCTGCAACGTGCTAACGAGACGTTACAGTCTCTCCGTAAACCTCTACCATTTGCCAGTGAATTTCAGCCGGTTAAATGTTCCGCCCTCAGAAATCGAATAACTCGGCGGAGTTCTTTGCAAGACCAGTTTTCCAAACGAGGCACTATTCGTATTTATACAACTAGAGCCGTAGGTGGCGGGTGGCTGAAAGTGCATAGTTGCCAACTCCATGTATTAAAATTACCGCACATGACTCATTCATCTACAACAGACAGAACTGCAGAAATATCGGCCTTGTAACCTTAGTTTCTGATCTTTCCTCTTATTAAAATAAAAATAGAAGAATCTACTAGAAAGTGTGATTTGTACCTCTTTCAATAAAATGTCTACTATTAAGGCCCTCAGAAATAATATATAGAAGTAATAATAAGAATATTTTTATTACTTCTAGGGGTCGCAATTAGTGTTTTACTGAAGTAGCGGTCAGATGGCATTGAAGTTTCATCTTAGATAAAGAAGTTTGTTCAGTCGTGACGAAGATAAATCGCCATGCTGCCGACGTCCCTATTCTGCCCTTCAATCAATTAATATTTTATTTACACGACGAGGCAGCAGCTGAATCTTAAATTATGCTAAGTTCTTTTGGAAATAATATGGTGGGACCATTCCATGCTTCACTAGTGAAATTGAGGGAACAATATCTAACACTACTTAAAATCTTAAGAAGTAGTGTTAGATATTGTTCCCTCAATTTCACTAGTGAAGCATGGAATGGTCCCACCATATTATTTCCAAAAGAACTTAGCATAATTTAAGATTCAGCTGCTGCCTCGTCGTGTAAATAAAATATTAATTGATTGAAGGGCAGAATAGGGACGTCGGCAGCATGGCGATTTATCTTCGTCACGACTGAACAAACTTCTTTATCTAAGATGAAACTTCAATGCTATCTGACCGCTACTTCAGTAAAACACTAATTGCGACCCCTAGAAGTAATAAAAAATATTTACTAACGTTTTAAATTATAAGGAACCCAATTTTCATATTTTTCTATGGAGCCCAATTTCATATTTTCCCTAAGGGGGTATAAATACTAGTGCTTGGCCTCCCAGGAAAAATTCCAAGTTACGGCACTGCTTGATGGATTGTTTTAGTCAGGGACGTACGCAAGGGGTGGCTCCTGGGGGTCCAGACCCTCCGAAATTTCGACTTGTGTAAATTTAACTTAATTTTAGAAATTTTAATATAAAACACCCTCATATTGAGTTTGGACCCCTCCCTAAATAAATTCCTGCGTACGCTACTGGTTTTACTATAAATTTTACTTTAATAACTGGTGTGCTATTGAATCTGTTATTATAGGCCGCAAATGGCATAAAATAATCGCTTTTGTCGATTTTCTATGAAAACTACTTTCATGGATATCGTTTTGTCCTTTACAATGAAATCTATCGTTTTATTGTGTCTAATGTTTGGATATTAGTTTCTCCTAGCATCACTAATCAGTGACGTATTGCTAAAATTTTTGGTAGTATACGCTCGAATACTTTTAAAAATATAGTGTATAGCTACCCTTACGCCCCTGATTTGAAATCAGTATACGTTGAATTTTTAAAAATATTATACTGTTGTACACTCTCCATTACATGCAACGATAAATTTTATGTATTACTTTTAGGCATTGGTGGCGATTGGACGTTAAATGTAGGGGGGGGGGGTAGACATGATCTGAATATTTGTATATCAATGTTAATTTACAAACTTCCCTGGTTGAAACTATATACATTAATAGGCCATTTCAGAAAAGTGGGGTGACAACTGCCCCCTTTGCCCCCCCCCAATCGCCGCCCATGGTTTTAGGACAACAAGGATAATAGTCTGATACCTCATGATAACAAATGTTGTGGCCAGACTTGTTTGAACTTGTTTTCTTTATGCTGTTAAAAAGATAATAAGTGAGAAAGCCATATTTGATGGAAGTATAATTTTAATTTATTCGAAATGAATGAGTATCAAGTATCAAGGAGATATTATGCGAGTATCAAGGAAATACAAAGTTTAAAAGTAACAAAAAAAAAAAAAAGTTTAATTTATGGAAATAGTTATCGTGCTAAGTTTTGGTGGTTATTAAAGTAAGTGTAATCGAACTGGGACCGCAATCTTTAATTGTGTGTTGCAAATACTACTGTGGAATTGAAAATGTGTGTTCTGCAGTTAAGATTACTATCATTTTGCTTCCTGAGATATCGGAATGAAAATGACATTGGTAATAAATTCTCCAGCTTCTACAATATTGTAAAGAGATTACTCGCATGTTTCGTGAATTAAACTTTTCATAATTTATAATAATATTCCAGAAACAATCTATAGCCAGTAAATGGAGATACAAGAATGGCAGAAAACAAGACCTTATGAACTCTAGTTGCAAGACTTTCCAAAATGATTTTTTTTTAAGAGGACATTTACGAAGAATGTGTAGAGAGAGAGCTATGTTGAAAAAGAGGTACCGTGAAAACAGAGGGATTTGTGATAAGAAATACTGTAAAAATGTGAGGAAACTTTAAAAGATTCTTTCCGTGAAACTCGTCAATTATGTAGACCAGCGTTTCTCAAACGGTAATTCGCATATCACAAGAGGTCCTCTTAGATTGAACATTAGTAAAAATAAATAAATAAAATAAAATTCAAGTGTATTGCGTATCACACACACAGTACATGTAGTTGAGAATCTCAAACCAGTATAATTGTATAAATAATAAATTATTCAAATATACAAATTGTAATACCTTATATTGATGTATTAAGTATTATTATAAAATAATCCTGATAATGTTCATTTTTTTTTTAAATTTCTAATGCATTTTCTTATATTAATATTACTACAAAATAAAAGGAAATGTTAGTTAATACCCTTCAAAAATATAAGTACATTGGTATATGCTTAAAATGTTAAAAAGAAAATAAATTATAAATTTGCTTTCGAAGAGAACAAGAGTAGGGTAGTTCATAGAATATTCTGACAAATAAAAGTGGCCCCTACTTTAAAAAAAAAGTTTGTGAAACGTTGCTACTAGATAAATTGTTCTAAAAATAAGTACTGTACAAAAATTCCACTTTCCGTCAACTACCAATAAAATTCTTTGAGTCACACAGTAGTCAAATCTGTAAGTGCATTTCATCCCAAATACCTATCTTGGGTTTCCAGAGTTAAAAATACTGTCAAGCTTTGGTAGTGCACTTCAAGAGGAGACAAAACAATGCCGAAATAATAATAGTCCTTGTAAAATTTACTGTGAGCCTTTACACATCTCAGTTAGAAACAAATTTAGCTGCGATAATTTTTTTAAAAGTTCATCCTTCGATTGTGCATTGAGGCTAATGGGGACTGTGATGATAATCATTGAGATCGTGGAATGAAGAAATTGGGAGGAAATGGGAGAACTATGAGAAAACCCACGTACACAGTGTTTGTCCATCTAGTGCGATTGGAATCGAACCAGGAATTTCACGCACCAGAGTTGAACGCTGTACCATTTACCACTGAAAATCATGGTCCCCAGCCACGGTGCTGTATGTTTCATAAAATTTCTTCCATATCTACAGTACCTGAAAATTCTGTACAGTTGCTCTTATTCGACAACGCAAGCTTGTTTCGAGAAGAAAAAGTCTTTAGAGCTTATTATTATTTTACAAAATTTTGTAAACGTGTCTTGTCTAGTCTACAAAATTTTTGGTAAAACACAAGAAACGGTCAGTGCTTCAGAAAGCTATCGGAATGTTGAAATATTTTGTGTTCGGAATATTTAAGTTGATAAGAGTGTAATTTGAAGCTAATTGGCGTTATTACAATATTGGCGTAATTATTAGCATAGTATTGAGGAAAATATTTTGAACAAGAGGCGTTTCAAAACTAAAGCTAGAGCAAGAGACGATTCGAAAATACACTCGACAATTCATTGGTACACAAATCAATGAATGTTTCCAACTGCTGTCCATTTCAGCGAGGGGCAAAGTAATGTATTATGTTCTGGAGAACCAAGTGTTTTTGCTATAAAACACCGGTTTCTCCTTACAGACTTTACAATAACTGCCTTTCTAATCTGAGATGGCAGTAGGGGGAGGTGATCAACTATAGTGTCATTTGATAGCATTTGGGAAGATATCAAAATTATCTACCTTAATTTTCCTAGTATGATGTGTATTTCTTGATATATCATTTTTCAACTGTTTGTAATCCATTTTGATTTTTTTGTCGATTACAGCGCCACGCAACGAACAAGATGTTCAATACAAAAGTTATGTATTTTTTCCCCGAGAATCCGAATCTATAATAAGAAATGGGGGTTCCTATTTAAAATTTCAAAGTTGACCTCCTTCCGATCCCGGGGGATGGGATAGGGGTCGAGTGTGATGTCATTGGATGTCCTCCTTGGAGATGAACAATTCTTGTTCAACTTTTTAAAAATCCGATTTGTAGTTATCCAGGTATTTCCAAAAACAGTTTTAAATGCCTCACTCAGTAGGTGTGCTATTATATATATTCTTGATAGCTTTCAAATATTAAAAAAAAAAAAAAAAAAACTAATATGCATATTTCTTCTATTAATACTAACATAAAATTAAAGCAGTTTTAATTATTAATAATACTATTTTAAAAATGTAGGTACTGATGTAGCTAAATCATTTTTTAAATCATAATTTTGCTTTGGAAAGGAACAAATAAGATGATTCGTAGAACATTTTGATTAATAAAAGGGATCTCCACTTCAAGAAAGGCGATAAACGCTCCGCTAGCAGATAAAAATGTATGAAGTCGATTCTGGATTGATGTTTAGTGAGTAATTTTTTTTCTTTTAAAAGCAATTTCGTTTAAACCCATTTGTTGTGAGTCAAGGATAACCTCTATTGTGACAATGTATATATATGGAGAAACTAGAAACATGATAAAGTACATGATAAAATAACAAAAACAAAGGTAAGAGAACTCATTTCGACAGTTTACCTACCTGGTGCAATAACCGTACATAGATCTCATAGAGGAAAAAAAGGAGGAGGAACCATAACCCTGTAAAGGAGGTTTTTGATAAATCTACTCTAGAATTAACCCATCGAATTCCACCTCCTCTCCCTCAAAAAGAGAACAGTTTGACCTTGCTACAGACAAATTACTACTTTTTCTCTTTTTATTAACAGTAGTAATTTTTAAAAAAAATAGTAATTCTTACTCTTTACGATGTATCACTGTACTCTGTACTAGTCTCATATATATATATATATATATATATATATATATATATATATATATATATATATATATATATATATATATTACAAACTTTATAAGGTATCTTATTCTGTCATTGTAGCAGATGATAATCTTATGATTGCGTTCCCATGTCATGTCGGTTAGTAAGTTCCTTTTTTTCTTTGGTTTAATGCTCCTTTCAACAAACATTACTAGGTGTTATGTTGAACTTGGCCCGCTAAAAGTAAGACTATGATTTCAGTTCAAACTGGTAGCGTATGCAAACAGGAAATTTATGAAACAATAAATATTTACTATATTATTAAGATATGTATACAAAATTTACGTGTGTCCTGAAAATATATAAGCTTATAGGCAAGGGCGCCCATCAGGGGGGCAAGGTGGGGCGCTCGCCCCCACTAGAGGATTTGTACTTCAGAATATCGAAAATTCAATAGAATTTTTACATTAGTTACAGCAAAATTTGAAACTATTTTTGAAACGTCGCTTATACTTCCCCCCCCCCTTGGAAACCACAACATGGGCGCCCTTGCTTATAGGTGCTTGAACTCCCCCACGAAATTCTGTATATGCTACAAATTTTAAGGTAAATATACGTATTCATATCTGAATTTAATTCAATTCTTTTTATGAAACTGCCAAGTTTCCCCATGGACAAGTTAAGCATGACGTGTTTCCGTCAGTATTTGTTGCTTCATGTGTTTCCACTGGGTTGCAAAGTCGTGAGATGCATTTGGAATTTACAGTGGTAATGTTTTACTTCGACTTATAATAAAAGAAATAATAGCTTTTTTTTGTTTCTGAAAGAGGGACCAAATAGATCAAAGTTAAGAGGGAAAATTATTTACATCAAAATAAAATGAAACATACACGAATCTACGCTTTTTTTTTTCAACCGAAAATACAAGTTTTAGATCCCTGCACTGATAGCGGGAGCAGTGGTGGATCTAGCCCGAGGACGGAGGGGCGTAGACTCCCAGCTTTTTGAGTGACAAAAATAATTTAAGCTATTATTTATATTTATTTTGAAAATTTATAGTGAACTGATGATATATCTATCATAGTCCTGGTTGTGGCTGCCCCCCAGTTGTTACCTTCTAGATAAGCCATTGAGAAGAAGTGACAAAATCACATGACTCGTCCATATTTAATTTGTCCTTCGTGTGACTAAAGCAGGTGTTTTTAATGTGCCCTTCATGTGACTAAGGCGCGTGTTTTTAATGTGCCTCTCGTGTGGCTAATGCGTTTTTAATATGCATAGTAATGCGAGTTTCTAGTGAAGGAACTTGCCTAGGATAGAAACTACAAAGCACCAGTGGTTCCGTCAGTAGGTTCTCACTTTAATCAGTAGATTCCGTCTTATATAATATTTTTTTTTTTTAAAGAAGGAATGTTAAATTCCAGTCAATCAGCCCAATATTTAACATACACTATTTCTTTTAAAGGAAAACTAAAAATCCCATTCTTTAGGATCTGATTAGTACCCCCCCCCCCCCGTGACAGCGAAGGAAATGTTTTAGCTACGCCACTAACAGCCACACCCTGTAGGCATTTCCTTTAAATAATACAATTTTAAAAGTGTTATCAAAACAATATCATAAACGTGTTATTTTTTTTTTGATAATTTATATTTAATTTGTCCATAAACATGTGATATTAATGAATTTTAATTAAAGTAAAAAGTATTTCTTTTTTTAAAAAAAATACAGTGTGTAAATGGACTTGACCTTGGTGTAAGATCAGAATATTTTTTCGATGTATAATACTGAATAAAATTGTAATTTCAAAAAGTTTAAACAGAAGAGAATGACAATTGAATTTTTTCATAAAATCTGTAACTAATTTGAATATTTTTGTTAGATGAACACTTTGGCACAAATTAGCACATTTTGTTTTCTTGGTTGGTTTTAAAGAAAAGTGTCTTTTTTAAATTAAAAAAAAATAATCGAAAGTTTCACTGGAAGAGGGTGAAAATAGAAGTTTCAATAGATGAGTAATACTTGTTGACTATTATTGTAAATATATAAAAACACGCCACTCCTTAACAACATCGTCGCACTCACACTCCAGCAATCAAGCTGGTACAAAAGCTTTGTTTTATCACAGACATTAAATAAACACATACACTCATGTATATACACACACAGATTAGCACACTTCCAAAAGGCACTTCATTCACATGTTCACCTCCCACAATTTTAGATAGTTATCCAGAACTTCCTCAAACCACAAACGCTTTTCTTTGTCTTCAATTGCGGGTGCTAACGTCCTCAAATCTAATTGCAAAAGGGCTTCATTTTTGAGGAGCTCGTCAAGCTCTTTGAGTAATCCAGCCTCACCATGTAATCGCAGTAAGCTAGGATAATTAAAAAAATAAAAATTCACTCTAAGATTTTTACTGGCCCAATCTTCCACTGTGGAATTCCCACTGGACACTTGGATTTTCCCCATATGCTCCGCATACCATGGAGAAAAGAAACTATGGAGGTCTGTGGGCGAAAAATCTGACACACCTTGGCTTTTTAACCGTTCTTTGATTCTTTTATAAATAGCTGGAGTATACACAAACACTTGATACAAGGAGTTGCCAGTCATATAAGAAGCGATGTAGTGGGAACCGTAACTACGAATGAATTCAACCACTGCAGATACGTTACCCACATCAATACCTTTCACCACTTCTGCAACTGGAGCGACGAGCTGTGGATTACCTAATAATCGGCTGCTTTCTCGTCGTCTCGAAACACGCACTAGAATATAACTATGTTGACTACTCACATACGTTGTGTTGATACCCAATTGCCGCGCTATCGCAGCACGGTTCCAACTGCCGGTGAAAGCCCTCCACGGTCGATCAAGTCTCTCAATCGCAAAATCCCTAAAATACGCTTGAAGGAGCTGCCGAACGTTGTCACAAAGTTCCATGTGGAAATGTCCGTCAAACACCACACTGCGATCTCGAGCTTCACTTCTGTTTACCTGTGAGGTGAAATTCTCGAAGATATCAACGGTGGGTTCACGGAAGAGCCACTTGTCAGAATCGTTGCGAGGAACCACTCTCATGCTGATGCTGAGGTATCCGTAGCGGCTGAGCAGGTCGATGGCTCCTCCCAAATGGATCTCGGGCCGGCAGAGCGGCAGCCGACACAGGCTAACCGCCAGCAGCGCTATCCACATCCTCCCCCAACCGCCGTTGCGCCAGCACTGTCCCGCAACAGCACCTGGAATAAAACCAAACATACACTGATTCAGTCACTCAGTCAGTAGGAGAGCGAGGTACAGAGAGTGAGAGAGCAGCAGTGAGGTGGCCTTGTGTTGGCCGTGTCAACCGAATTATGTATTGTTGATAATGACAGGAGGAAGCAGGGGGCGCTCCGCGGGAGGGCAGGGAGGAAAAAAATGTAATGACCTTGACAACGACGTCACCTCACGCGGTTGCAAAATCATGCATCTACCTGAAAAACACCATTTAAACTTGGGTTTTCCGATTTCGATAGCTAATTCCCAAAAGCTCTATAAAAATTCCATTATTATTGAAAAGCAGTTGGTTTCCTCATTGATTTATCCCAAGGCTAACCAAAGAACATGGACGGGGTAAAAATTAAGAAAGAAAATATGTTGTATCGCAACAACTTTGGTTCCTCTTTTCAAGAGACCTATCTGTTCTTTATCAGGCAAGGTTATTTAGAGCATGGATTTAGTTTCAGATATAGGCTACGTCATTATGGGTATTAGGAGGGCGGGAACCAATACAGTATACATTCCGCTCCAATAAGAAAAAGCTTTTTTTTAAAAAAAAAAAAAAAAAATACGATTACAATGTTTTTGTTTTCAAGGATTGCTTATTTCATTATCCTCTAAGAAAACATAATTCATTATTGGGGTGGTTCTTTAATCCATCTCTTTTGGAAGTGCAATATTATGGTGGAGAACGGCCTATACTGTGAATGTTGAACTTGCAAGTTGCTCTGAGACAGGCCCGTATCCAGGAAGGTCTAGGGGGGCCGGGCCCCCCTAAATTTTTACTGGCCCTCCATTAATTTCCACGGTAGGCTTGCAAGTGAACTATAGTATGGTTGGATCGGGCCCCCCTACATTTTTGGACCGGCTAGGAGCCTGCTCTGAGCACGACCAACTGCACCGGATTCAGGCCCCAGTCATGATTCGGAATAGGACCAGGCCTATATCCATTGGGGACACGGGGGTCGGGCCCCTTAAATTTTTACTCGCCCTCTTAAAATTTTCACTGTAGGATTGCGAATGAATTGTAATATGGTTGGATCGGACCCCCTAATTTCTACTGGGCCCCCTACATTTTTGGGCTGTCTACGGGCCTGAGTAGGACCCGTCCCTCATAACCTCGGTGTTGCATAATCATACAAAATCGCAACTCAGTAATGATCCTTTAAGAGCTGATGGCTGCCAAGCTGCTTAGTATTCATTTGTTCTTGTGATCGTTTATTCTTGTTATTTATTTAAGAAAGTTCTAGCTAACAGCCATAAAGCCATTTTACACTGAACCTAAGAACATGAGAAGGACATTCGGAAAAGAAGCTGGCTAGGGTCTTAGTACAAAATGTACTATTCCAACATTCCCCTGTTCGAATTAAGTACCCCCTCCACCAAGTACGAAGCGGTGATTCTAATAATCCATTTACGTTCGCTGGGTCTCAATTGGGGAAACGATTTTTCATAATCATTATTTAAGATGTTACTGTGTTAAAAAAAAAAAAAAATATTTATCAGGTAGAAACATGTTCAAAAAGAAACTGTAAAACCCCTCACTTTGTCTGGAAAGTTCTGTATTGTTGTACGGAGGGAGAATTATGCCAAACCAGTGGCGTAGCACACTTTTGCGCCCCCCCCCCCCCCCGCAAAGTATAGAAAAGGGTCCCTAGTTGTAAAGCCGATAGAAGTAAGATTGAAGTTCTACTTCTTTAAATCTTTATTCATAGCAAGACTTCGGGGCCCCCTATACCTCGAGCCCCCCCCGCACTGCGGGGGTTGCGGAGGCAGCTGCTACGCCACTGTGCCAAACGAATGCATATTTTCTACAACTCTCAACTCTCTCACAACTTATTACAAGTTAAATATTAAAATTATCTTATTATAGAACTGTTAGTACAAGATTTCTAAAAACTTGATAAAATTAGGTATAATGAATATTGATATAAACAAGTGTCACCTCTCTGACTTACAACTTCACTTGTGTAAGACATATTTACGTGGTGAAGTTTAATACATACAAAGCAGGACCAGATTACCCATTTGGAGGCCCGGGGCTAGAAAAAATATGTGGCTCCTGCTGACTTCACCTAATACATTTCTGTGAAAGTACGGTAGGAAAGTTAAGGGAATATGTTTCATATTTTTGGTCATGTTTTATTTTATGATGATGATTGTATCTTCATGATTCTTTTTAGATAGACAGTCGAGATTTTGATCAGAGTGGGGGCCCCTGTCCACCTGGAGGCCCCCTTAAGCTCCCCTAAGCCCCCTCTTAAAAACCCTGATACAAAGGTAACCAAAAATATTATAGTTACGCTGTAAATCGACTGTTTCATATAACTTAGGTGTTTGGTGGTCAACTTTCACAGATTTTACTGTACAAGAAATATCAGTAGTAATAACATACAATTTCGATGTATATTTAGATTAATTTCTAAGCTTAATTCTAAAAGATTAATTTGAGGATGAATATTTACATAAGGTAATACTACGTTAAGCCAGCAAGATCAGTTTAAAAATAAAATGCAATAAAAAAAAGATAAAATATTATTTTCGGCAGACTAGAGTGAAGAAATTGGACTAAGGCTTAAAGTAGTGGCGGCTTTAGCTGGTAGGCCGGGTAGCCCGGGTGCCTAACCAAAAATTTTGAAAATATATAAACGCTAAAAAGATACAATAAACCATAAATATTTTCCACTATCTGTATTAATGATAGATAATTATTTAACAAATAGCATCAACTACTATCGTAAAAATAATTTATGTGGCTTGGAATTCTTTGAAGCAAAGCAAACAGCATAGATAGCCATGGTATCCTTTTTCGGTTGCGATTTATGTTTGAATATTTCATAACCCATTAAACTAGCCTGATTTTTCTTTTTCTTTTATTTTCTTTTTCTTTTCTTTTCTTTTCTTTTTTTCTTTCTTTTTTTGTCCAAGTTAAAGCTATTTTTAAGGTATCAGGTTATTTCCTCCAGTACGTTTTCCTCAAGTCCAGAAATTGTGGGACATTTCCTCAAGTGCCTTATCTTGATATTGATCATGAACTAGAAATCCAAGAAAGAGATATAAATCTTGGCCAACAGCCAGAATGGGGGGATATGATTTCTATACGTGATAAAATAAATACAATATTGCCAGTGGTTAGATAAAATTTTACTGTTAAATTTTAAGAATGAAGGTCTTTTATATCAAAGGACATCTGAATATTCCTAAACTATATAGACTACACAAGCTTTCAATGTAGAATTCAATCATAGCAGTTTCCACGTTTTCAGTATCCCATTTGAATTACAAAGGCAAAACCCTGCATCTGAACCATTCAAAACAAACGGTTTCTTTAAATACTCAATAAATAATTACAGGCGATATTGTTTTAAATAAATTGTCCTATATGCACGATTGCCTCAGTAAATCATATTAGTTTCTTGGATTTGTATAATATAATTCGAATCAGCTAATTGAAGAAAACTATAGTAAATTCTCCAGTATTGAAAACAAAACAATATGGTAATACACAGTGGTCGAGGTGAGACGATATACGGTGGTATACCATACCGCCTCTGGTTTTTCAGTAATGAGGACATACCGTCTCTGATTTTTCAGTGATCAAGACAATATTTAAATAACCAGAGGCGGTTTGGCACTCGACAGATATGTTGAGTCAAAATCATAATAAAACATACCGCCTCTTTTTTTTTCCCACTTCGAACACTGGTAATACAGATCTCGATAAAACTGAGTCACACTATTATTTTTAAAAACATTTATCATTGTTTTGACCAAATAATGTACATGCATCACAAGATCTTTTGGTCTAGTTGACAGAATAAAATACAGGATAGATTTCCTGTAAATAAAACCTTAGGATTGCTACCCATAAATTATTTATTATTATATGTTTAATAATAAATAATGTTATGACCTCATAAATTTATCGTGTTATGCTTAGCACCTAAATATACCATATCAAAACTCTTACTATTCTATTTCTTAGTGCTTCTCATGTTCTAGATTAGTGTTATTTAACCGGGGGTACGCGAAGATGTTTCTGGGGGTACGTAATGCTGCTTCTGGGGGGCTGCTGGAAATGTCCGTTGACAGTTCACTGCAAATGAAATTGGATAACTTGTCAATTTGTGACTTTTGTATTTATGCTCGAAAAGAGTAAAATGAAATTAGTGACAGTGCTATTTCACAACTTCTTCCATTTCATCAACATATGTGTGTGAACAGGGGATACGGCTGTTTCGGTGTAGCATGTTTCGGTGTAGGACGTTTTGGTGCAGGGCGTTTCGGTGTACGGATGTCTCGGTGTAAGGACGTTTAGGTGTGAGGCTGGTTCGGTATAAAAGTTCTAATGTTTACACCGAAACGTCCACTCTTCAAAATGAAAATTATTCGTTAGGGAGAAATAAATTCATGAAGTAGAAAATATAAAATAAAGCGAGTCCCCTCGCTTCACTCTATGTCAGAACTTCTTATATACTCAAATGTTATAATTATGAATTGATTGGGAAAACGTTTTATGGTAATGATATATAGTAAAAAAGTGTGTGATGCATAAACATTGTGTACACCACACACACCTTATTACGGCAATAACTGTGCGCAAATCGCAAAATACTGCACAATCTTTGAAAGGAAATTTTCAAACACAGGTAGTTTTTCTTCCAAATAACCTCTTTTATATCATGCATATCCAATAAGATTAGCAAATCTAGGAGAAAAAAACTGATTATGAATCAGTGTTGGGATCTTAATTATATTATTACGGAGATATAAATTCATGTTATAGTTGTAGAGGGCAGTGTCAGAAAAAAGCCTCAAGAAAATTTTTAACGGCCTAAAGAACACAAGAAGAGGCTGAATCCTACCAGTTGTTCCTGCAGAAATGGTTTCTATTATGAGTTACTCTTTTGTTCTTAGGGGCCGCGGTGGCTCAGTGGTAGAGCGTTCACCTCTGGTGCTTGGGGTCCCGGGTTCGATTCCAGCCCCGCCAAGTGAACTTTGTGGTGGACAAACACCGTGTGCATGGGTTTTCTCGGGGTTCTCCCGTTTCCTCCCACTTTCTTCATTCCACCATTTCATTCATTACTCATCATCACCGTCTCCTTTAGCCTAACAGGCATAACCGTGGGACGTAAAATTCAAAGATTTCATTTCATTTCATTTCTTTTCTTTTGTTCTTAAAATAGGTTCAAAATTGATGAATTGTGACCACTCCACGAAGCTAATAACAAAATGGACTTTGCATTAGACGCTTGAAGAAAAATCTCTTGGAACCATGATCTCACAACACTTGATGTTAATTGTCCCGGATTTGACGCTTTCACAAAGAAATTTTTAAATTTAAAGAGATTGTGTTGGACTATAAGACCAAATGTTCCATTGTTTTCCTACAAAACAATTAACAGCGGTAATAACAAAACACTATTTGCAGAAATTAAAGGCTGTATGATGTAGCTACGAGTCATAGAATTTACTGACTGTGTCACACTTTCTACTGTTTGTATCCCTGAATACACTGGAGTACGTCCCGTCTGCATTTCCAAATTAAACCGTATTGATCAGAGTTATAAATATTTTCTTTTCCAATAACACGGGTTGCTTCACATTCGCGACAAATGCATTGGCACTGGCTTCTAACTTTTTGGGCTATAGTTTTAATCAAACGTCCTGTTAAAATAAGTACAGAAAGGGGTTTCAAATCAGTCTGCACCTTCTCTCAGTAGTCCCTGCCAATTATAATTGTTCTTGGCTAACTGCAGAACATTTCAAACCAGGCGACTATTTGTAATTGTAATCATCATATCGGATCCGCCAATTTGAATTTTGTAATTTTAACGTCAGGTTCTGAATCACCTGTCCTAAAACCCCTTGGCAGTAAGCTGGCAGTATCATTTAATCTTCTATTTTAATAATTGTTTTCTGTTTATGCTTGGAGGCCACCTCTAACGTTCAAAGGGTGGTTTCTACCCCTAAACCCGCACCATTACCAAAGTTAAAAAAAAAAACGTGACGATTATTTTTTGATATTCTACAAGTATGCAAAGTTTCATTCAAATCAGTAAATTACACTTCCGTAAGTCTCCATGTTAGTGTTGTTCAAATGGAACAAATAAGTTAATTGGCGGACATGAAGTCAGAAAAACGAAAAAGTACGCCATTGTTACTAAGAGATTGAGCAATAACAATGAGACTCATTAACAATGTTAATCAGTTTACACTATTGCAGAGTGGCTACACTATGACACTTCATGACTGTTCATTACAAGCATATGATTAATGCAATCAAATATTAGGCTATACACCGAAACGTCCTTTACAGCCAAGCGTCCTTACACCGAAACGTCCTTACACCGTAATGTCCGTACACCGAAACATCCGTACACCGAAACGTCCTACACCGAAACATCGTACACCGAAACATCCTACACCAAAACGCCCTACACTGAAACATCCTAGACCCGTGTGAACAGTGTTTCTCTGCATTAACATCAATAAAAACGAAACACAGAAATTGCTTGAATCCAGAATCAGCTCTGATTCTCACACTCTCGAAGATTCGACCAAGAATAGAGTGGTTGGCGTTCCGGAAACAAGCTCAGTCATCTCATTAACAGATTAGGTCTAAAGTTACTTTTAGTTTTTGAATCTTTAACATTGTCCTCATTGTACGAATTATCAGGGAGGATGAGTAGAATTGGATGTCCCCCATATATTTTTAAATTTCTCATGTTAATTTTTTCGAATGTGCACTTGTCCCCCTAAAAATAGTGTTTTAATTGGCCCACAGATTGTCATTTTGTTGGTTCTCTCTTTGTCTCCCGTTTTAATCAACAAAACGTGTATTAAGTTTAATAAGTTCATTTTGATTTAATTTCTCTTAAACAGCTTCAGGAGTACACAATTGAATGGCGAACTGTGTCTAGGGGTACCAGAGAAAAATGGTTGAATAGCACTGTTTTGGATCACTAAGTTCTATACAGCATAATAATGCCTTTTGCTTATTTTAGATTTATTTAAAAATGTAGAATATCATCAATTCTACGTCAAATGGCTTTTAAAAGAAAACTGTTAATCTCATTAGAATTTGTCGTGTTTTCAAATGATGAAAATAAATTTAAATAAATAAATAGGTATTATGGAACTTTTGGGGTACGACACAACTGTAAGTTTCCGACAGTTACAGCTTCAAATCACTGAAGGCATAAGCGATTTTAATAATAAAAATCATGTTTCTTCTAAGTGCAAGGTTTTAAGCGTTCAAGGAAACTTATTTACTTTCAGCTCAAGATACAACCGGAAAGTCTTTTCACTTTGAAAGATTAACAAGTAAAAGAAAATTTGGGAAAAAGCCAACCAGGAAGGTATCATCGTGTTAAGACTGAGAAAATTAGCCTGCCTAATCAGGATATACAGACTTGAAATTTGAATCCAAGGTCTCACGATTGAAAAGAGCAGCGCAAATTGTTTACCTCACAGTCCTTTAACTTGATCTTATACAGAACTACTAGTAAGCTTACGTGTCAACAGAAAGTTTGACCAATGAACTAAAGTTTGAATTAAAATAGACCATTTCCTTTAAAAGTGATAATAATATCTAATTTATTCAACAAATATTGGAGGAACATGGTTCCAACAGTGTCAATAGAAACTCGGCAATTGATTAATGTAACTTTTCATTGTCCGTGTGACTTGTTCCATATCACAATACTTTACCCAGCACTTTCAGATTTAAGGGGTTTAAAGAATAAATCCGTGTAGTGATTCTGCCTTGAGATTTGTAAACAGACACTTCATTGTAAAACAGACATTTCATACTCTGCAGATATACCTTACGTTCATTTTCAGTTGGATTAATATAAAACATGTAACATTATATGCAATTTTGTTCGATAAAGTATGATTTTATTCGACACCCTGCAACCCTAGTTATCAGCAACAGCTCAAATAGCCAGCAGCGAAGTACCACCCCTCTTCTTTCTTGTATTATTTAAGAATTTCAGCAGTTGTGCTCCTTCTTTTGGTTAATGATCATCAGATTAAGAAGAAAGATAAGCACTTGAGGAAATGACACCTTTCTTGAAAGTTGGGGAAATAGACAGTTGAGGAAATAACCCTATTTCATTTTTAAGGGTTTGACTCAATCATACCAGTAGATCTATTATTCAAATTATTCAATGACTTAGGTGTACAAATCCAAAAGTATCAAAGAATATTTCCTGCTGTCATTAATCAATCAAATGTGTATATATGTATCCATGAGCGAGGGAGTGGGAGCCGCCCCTGGCTGAAAGCATTGGGCGCAATGGATTATAATGGACTATAGCAAACCACTTTCGTGATATCCAGAAAAAGGGAAAGAAAAAAAATAGTTCTCAACCCTAGGAAGATTACCCAATACTTTTAGTCCAATTTCTAATTTTACCCGGCAAAAAAGAAACTCCTTTTTAGAGAGGAACAAGCAATATTTTCATGTATGGGATATTTATAGCCACCCACCATTAGTCACCGTTACACGGTAAGGTGTTAATAGGTTGCTTCCATCAACGAACTCGGCTGAGACAATCATTCTAGGTATTTATTACAAAAGAAAAATAACAGAGTTAAAAAATTCACTTCGATATACGGATTTTGACTCTAGATATAAACTGTTGAAGTCGCCGTTATCCGTCAGTATATTAACTCCATTAACGAAGTCCGCCGAGGTAATCGTTCTAGCTATCTATCTATTAAAATGCTACAATAGCAAAATAAAATGCCTGAGCTCCAACCTATAACTTTAGATTTCAAACCTTTGATTTATGATTATTTGTGATTTCACGTTTAATAAAGACAAATATTTTAAAGTATTTGTACTTTGAATAAATTATTTAAATAGGCCCCTTTTTCATAGAGTTTATATTTTTTAAATTATTGTTCAAAGCCTTTGTATTTTAATAAGCCTTTTCCAAAATCAATGCAAATGAGTTGTGCTGCGATCTTTGGGAGATTTTTTAAACTATACGTTTATGGACGTTTATATGTTTGTGGCCAATCCTTTTGACAATGAGATCTCGAAAACTACAGGCTGTAGAAAGATGACTTTTCACTGATCGATTGCAAATTTTATGTAGATTGTCCAGTTCTAATTGAATATTTAAAAAACATGGAAGTACACTGGAAGTGTTGAAATTAGAAAAAAACTAAAGCATCATATCCTACGCATTATAATTCCAACACCGCATAATTGTATATGGGGTTGCATACCTCTCAGGCGTTTGATTCATGTCCAAATAATATTGAAAAACGAAGGATAACCATTTCTTCACTCTAAGTTGAATCTTTATTCTTTGGAGTGTTTTGCCCAATGAACACCATATATCACTGACATTATAATTAATTGTGTGTGTAATGTATTTGCTTATTACATACTGCATGCAAGAAGAAAGAAAACACTGATCATACATGAACTAAAAACTAAAACCGGAAGTAGGTTCAAATCTTGCAAACGGTGCGAGATATTGAAAAAGTAATCGAAAAAATCTCCCCTTTATAGTATCTCTTGAAAATTTTTATCAAGACGTCTTTCACTTGCGTTTGTAAAGGGACATGTACAGATGTGAGGAATAACAAGGAGATTCATGCTCATATGTGAATGATGCGCTGTGTAGAGAGCGCAAGTTCAGCTAGTCTATTTTAAAAAGGATTCAAAATTTCACTTATATGTATGGTATATGAACTATAGATAGCTACCATTAAAGTCTCCATTATCCGTTATACGTTAACGGATTCACTCCATTTTACGAACTTGGTAGAGATAATCGCTGTAGCTATCTGTTGCAAAACAATCGAAAAATTCGATCTCATATATGATATATGGGTTCTAGACAGCCCCCGTTAAAGTTGTCGTTATCCGTTAATCCGTTAACGGATTGACTGCATTAACAAACTCGGCCGATATACTCGCTCTAGCTATCTATTGCAATTAAGTTTAAAAATCGCTTACATATATGGAAGCGGAACCGATAAAGACCCCGTTATGCGTTAATTCGTTAACGGATGAACTCCATTAACGAACTCAGTAGAGATAACTGCACTAGCTATATATTGCAAACACCAGATTTAAAAAAAAACGGCTTACATATATGGGATATGGTCTATAAATAGCCACCATTCACGTCACCGTTATTCGTTAGTCCGTTAAGAGGTTGATTCCATTAGCAAACTCTTCCGCGACCAAAAAAAAATTTTTCATCTCGTCTCGATTCTACTGTTTAAAACGAGACGAAAAGTACCTTCTGACTTCGAGACGAAAACATTAAAATTCTCGTTTTGTTTTCGAGACGAGACGACGACAAATTTTACGAATCTCGAGGGCAACACTAGCTCATCCACGTCTTAGATTTCAAACACTGTGTGTTACATGCTTGTATTTTGTTTGCCTATGCAGACATGAAAACCAAGTGTTTTCCATACCATAAGTCTTTTCTCTGCATCTTCAACTATCTGGTCCCGATTCTGTCGGGACTGTACCGATTTCGGATTATTTGTCCCGTGTCCCTACTGAATACTCATCGGGACACATTTTGTCCCGATTTATCGATTTTCAAAGTTAATTAATATTTTGCTGGACCATTTTTACAAAAAAAAAAAACTTATTCTTTTACACACACACACACTTTTATGTAGAATCAATTTAACAAATTTGTGTTTTCACTTAAAAAATGGTTAGCAGCTCGTCTTTAATTTACAGTTATTCCCTAATTGTTTTGAGTTGATAATCAAGCCGATTATGACGATAGTATATTCCATGCAGCGCTAAAAATAGTGTTTTGCAGCCTCTACATAAAAGCGACTGCTACCGCAATGGCAGTAACACTAGCGCTCACTTCAGCGGATGGCCGCCACGTTAACTACAGTATAACTCACTTGAAACTCACTAGTTCTGATGAAAACTAAACATTCTTTATAGTTTTCTTTTTTATGTCAAATAAATTACATTTGTTTTAGTTTGAATTTCTTGTATGAAGATAGCCAAAGAATAAGACTTGATTTTAGTAATACGTTTTGTCAGTAATTCCTTAACAATGTTATGAACTCATTTGTGATAAAAAAAATCTATATAATTTTCTCTGTAAACTTTGTTTATATTAAATAAATTGCAGTTGTTTTGGTTTAAATTTATTGTATATAGCCTAGCCTATTGCTTATACCTTTAACTAATAGCAGTGATGACCAGTGGGTGGTAAAATAATAAAATAAGGTGCTGCATTCATTCAGTTAAGTGTTATTCAACTGATTATTTGCATTGTTTTCAATGACTCGTTGTACGTGTCGTCTCCGGGGGAAGGGTGGGGGGGCACACCGATTGGCCCGTCCCGATTTTCTCTTAAGAAAAGTTGGCAACCCTGCTGGTAACGTTCATAACATTTATACTTTATGCACTTGAAACTTTTGTTGTAAATACATAGTAAATTATATTGTATATTCATTGCTATTTCAAAGATTTTCTTCAACCAAAAGATTTTTTTTCTTATTTAAGTTTGAGTAAAAGCTAACAACATCGTTCTATCATGTGCATGTTGACTGACTTGTTTTGAATGTTAACACTTAAAGATTGCAGAAGAAGTGTAATTTAAATAACAATAGGATTACGTCATTATGTTCGGTGACCTTTTTTCCCCTTTTCAGTATAACAATTAACATGTTGAGCCAAAGAAATCAGCTAATATCTTTTTTAACAGACTGAAGATTAAAAAAAAAAAATGGTGACTTCATACATGTTGTTTGTTATATGGATCTAAATGTTCTGTAATACCTTCCAAATTAATGACAGTCATTTAGAGAAAGCCCCTCAATGTTCGATGTATGAATATTCAAACTGAAATGTGTTTTGCAAGGATAGGATTAGGGCTCTCTATAAGACACGAGGGTGTCTCGTGTGGTTTAAAGGTGTTCTGAAAGTGATGTCTAGTCTCGGAAAATATATCTATTTCTATTGTGAGAGTTCTTCTCGTCTCGGGAAATGTATCTATATCTATTGTGAGTTTTGTCTCATCTCGGAAAATGTATCTATTTCTGTTGTGAAAGCTTTGTCTCTTCTCGGAAAGCGTATCTATTTTTATTGTGAGAGCTATGTCTCGTCTTGGAAAGTGTATTTATTTCTATTGTGAGAGTTTTGTCTCGTCTCGGAAAGTATCTATTTCTATTGTGAGAGTTTTGTCTCGTTTCGGAAAGTGTATCTATTTCTATTGTGAGTTTGTCTAGTCTCGAAAAGTATCTGTTTCTATTGTGAGAGTTTTGTCTTGCCTCGGGAAGTGTATTTATCTATTGAGAGATTTTTGTTTCGTCTCAGTAAGTGTATCTATTTCTATTGTGAGATAGGAAAAGCAAAAATTGATTTAAAAAAAACTTGGAGAAAGCATATAGGGTCTACAGCTGAAACTCCCCTGAAAGGAGCGGAGATCATGAGGAAAGGGGCAGTTGCCCCCACATTTTCGAAGTGACCCCTTAATGTATATAGTTTCATTTGGAAATATAAAGTTTTTGTACATATTACTGATTCATAGGAAAAAATGGTGCTGTATAGTATTTGCCGTTGTGTGAGTACGTATTGGTTGTCTTCCCGTGGAGTTAAGGAGGCTACAAAAATTGTGTTTTAATTGTCACGGAAAATGGCCCAAAAATTAATCTATTGGAGCGCAATAATTCCAATGCACTTTCATTTCTTCGTACAAGGGCTCGATATATTAGTTAGCCGCTTTGAAACTAATTGAGAGAACATTTCGCAAAACAAGAAAAGTCACAAATTGTTCTTTAATTGCACAAAAATCGACAGTTCCTAAAATGTGTTTTCATCTTTCTAATAGTAAGGAATATTGATTAAAATGGGAGTAATAAGAAACACCTTTTACCTTTTTCATTGTTTTGCCTACAGCATTTATGATATTCAGCAGTTACATGCATTTCTTGGTCATGTATCATTGTTACATGCATTCCTTAAATTTTGCTCTTGTGGATGTGTCAAAGAGCGTCATGTTCGTACGTAACGTTTTCAGTACCTTAAACAAATTATATAATTTCATTGAAGCATCATCGAAACGGTTGCGATTTTCGAAAAAGTAAAATTATCCAAGAACAGTCCATCTCGACTCTCAAGTACATCTAACTTTGAATGCCCTCAGTGACACGAGATTCAGTTGCAGATATCAAAGTCTTGGTGCTATTATTCAATATTTCGTGGAAATCGTAAAAGCACTTGGAGAAATAGATGAAAATGATAATAATGTTGGTGGGGAAGCAGATGGTCTTGTAACATCTATTTCCAAGTTTGACTTTATTGTTGTTTTAAATGTAATGCTGAAAGTATTTCAAATGACAAATATTTTATCCAAATATCTTCAATCCGCAACTATTTGTGTTCTGAACGTCATCCATCTTGTTGATGGAGTCTTAAAGAACCTAGAAAACCTCAGAAATGAGGAAGTATTTGAAACGCATTGGGATGAAGCTATTTGTTTCTGTGAAGAAAATAACTTCCAAGGAACTGAAATGCCTCGAAAGTGAAAGGTACCGGCCAAACTTGGTGGAGATTATAGGCCATCAACGTGGATTTCTCTTCAGCTCAAAAATATTTTCTGTAATCTGTTTATTATCCTTTCCTTGATTATTGCTGAACACATCAAAAATCGTTTCTTAAAAAAATGATTTAGAAATTTTACGTTCAATGGAGTTACTATTGAGAATATGTTGTACGAATGAGAGAACAAATGATACAGAATTTGATTATGCATGTTCGCTTATAAAGAAATCTTTTGGGTTAAAAGATAATGACTTGTTTGGAGAAGTTCGATTTTTGCAAAAATGACGTTTGTGCCTATGGATGAAGATGGCAAGTTTATAAATACGTTTATATTAAAATTTAAGAACAATTCCCTTTCTACTAGTTTTCCTTGTCTGTTTAAGTTATTATGCCAGTATTTAACAGTGAAACCTATTATTGGTTTGGAGAAAACTGTGGATTGTTTTGTTCGGAGAAAGTCTTGACATTTTGCTCTTTTTAAAGTGTAAAACATTTTAGTGCTTTTCATAACGATAATATAATGCTAATATAATAGAATGCTACGTCAAGGTTTCCAAAATAGCTCGAGAATGTGACTATACAGTAGTGAAACATACGAGTGAAGCAGTTTAAGGATGTATGAGTGTATATACAATTAAATTTAGTGAATTCAACATAATTGTAGATTTTTGTATTATTTCGTATAACTGGAGTATGGAGTGATTCTAAGTATTGTTGTGTTTTGATGTGCTCCCTGAAAGTGAAAACTGCACCTATTTGCAACAAACATGTTTCGGGAAGTTGCAAAGGAAATATTTCTTTAAATGTCGTAACATATGCTTGTAGTATTTATTGTCTTTCATTTTCTAAGAGTAATAACATACATTTAATAGCATGTGAGGAATTAAAAATTAAGTTGTTCATTAATCCCTGTTTGAATATAACTTTTGCAAAACAAGCATCATTATTTATTACTATGATTAATATTATTCTTTCTATTTATTTGTTTTGCAAATTTGTTATTCAATAATCTGATCACAATTTTCCAGACAGAATTTTAAGATGTTCGTGAGCAAGGAATCAAATCTCTTCTTATACCTTCGTTGTTTAAGAATACAAAGGGGTAGTACCTACTTGCGTTGCTCTTGTCAATTTACTTAATAAAATATGAAATACGATACACGGTGTTTTAACTGAAAAAGATAGTGTCCTATTAGTTATACAAGTCCGCCGTCCGTCAAACAAAGTGTCAGAAACAACCAGGAAAACTAACATTGATATACAAATATTCAGATCATATCTTCTGCCCCACTTTTAGTGTCCAATCGCCGCCACTGATACTAATAGAGAAAATATTTAACAATAACAATAAATAGTAATAACAGTAACAAAAAGAAAATATATAACAATAAGACTAAGTAGTCAGAAAAAACATAAATACAGAAATTAAAGTTTAAGGCGAAACTTTCCACGTAGGCTAAGCAACGTCCACTCAGTGTCTATCAGTTCGTCTTCCACCATGTCAGATTTAAAGAAACTGCAGGTGACTTTCGGCCAGGTGTTAATGGATGTTAACGGATTAACGGATTGATAACGAACTTGGTCGAGTTAACTCAAGTAACACAGGTATTGCCTCAACAATTTCCGACAAATTCACCGTTTCCTAATGTTGGATCAAGAATCTGTGCTACTAGAGCAGAGCGCAAAATTTCCGGTCGCTAGGTCGCCATTAGCGACTAGAAATTCAAAGCTGGCGACCAGGATCTTGCATCGTTTGGCCTAATCCTCGTTTCGCCTAACCAATTATCTGACGCTTTTATTACAGATAAAAGATAAGCTTTGTGTCCGCCATTTTAGGCGAAATAAAGATACTCGTTTGGCCTAATTCTCGTTTTGCCTAAAATGGTGAACTTTAGAAAAATCGTGGAGATAAAACTGGAGGGAAATTTTTCGAAAAAAATATTCCCTACTATGTGAAAACTGAGAAATACACATGCAAAATCAGTTAAATCCCTCTTCCATATTCAGTTTCATAAACTGTTAAATCCCAAACCTGCAAATAACCTAATGGGAAAAGCAGAATCAAACCCGGTTAATTCCATATTTCAAACAATTTGAGGTTTCGTACTGTATAGAATTAGATTAGTAATGTGAATATTTATTGCAACTCTTCGTGAGTCATTCGAAATTTTATTTGGCAGAATTTGAAGTGTGTGCTTTCATTATTTTTTTAATTTTTGGACTGAAAATTAAAAAAAAAAGAAAATGAAATCTTTAGTTTTACGTCCCACGCTAATGCCGGTTAGGCTAAAGGAGACGGTGATGATGAGAAATGAATGAAATGGTGGAATGAAGAAAGAGGGAGGAAACGGGAGAACCCCGAGAAAACCCACGAGCACGGTGTTTGTCCACCACAAAGTCCACATGGCGCGAGCGGGGATCGAACCAGGGACCCCAACCACCGGAGGTGAACGCTCTACTACTGAGCCACCGCGCACCCTGGACTGAAAATGGAGACACTATACGTCTTAACCTAACTGTTCGTGAAACTTTTCTGTGCTTATTTGCTTTTCTTTAATAATTACTAGACAAATGCACGCAAAATCGAAAGAAAACGATACTTTAAGCAGCGGTGATCATAATTTTGTTATCAGACAACACAAAAATTGTCTAGAAAACGTACAAGATACATGAAAAACTGGAAACGAAATGTAGCCAAAAAGACAAGGTGAGTGGACTATCTGTGGTTAAAAGTCGTTTGTTTTGTATTTCAGGGTAACTCTTTACTTTCAACAGAACATTGTTGGATTAGGTTCTTCTCTAAACGGTCTCTTCAGCTTCAGCAGAACCTCTTTCTTAAACTGTCTCGTGTCAATTATCATTAAAAATTATAACATGCTTCTGGTACAACATGTTAAAAAATTTTGCCACTTATTTACCATTTCTGATTCTCTTTCTGCCACTGTCCACTTTCTGCTCAAACTCAACATTTGCACATTTTGTTTTGCTATATTTCAAATTCATATATTGGGATAATGGCAAATAATATTCACCCTATGTTAGTCCATAAAAGGTTACAAACTATTCCAAAATATAGTCATTCAGTTTAGAAATGTATACGGATAGGTACAATTAACTCCACTTGTAGTTATGAAGGGTTTGACGATTTAAAGCAGCTCAAAACTCACGTTTTACAAAGAGTTTTTGAGGAATAGAAAACCGAGAAAATGGTGATGCACCAGAGGACGACGACGATATGGATTTCCATTTAGTAGATGATGATGGAGAGGAGGTTACATAATTCAATTTTTTGCACATTTAGATCCATTGTTTTCAATTTAGAACAAAATTAATGTAGCATTTATATATAAATATTCATTTGCGCCAATCTTGTTCAATGTATAGTTGATAATACATTCCCCCCCAATATTTTAGTAGGCATAATACTGATTTCTGATTCTGACTCCCTTTCTTCTTGATATGTTTTGTATCTAGAGCCTCAACAAAAATGGCCGCTCGTCCAGATGCAAAAGCTGTTATTTCCATTTACACACGCAAAACCTGTTAAATCCAAACTATTTTCTCCAATAACGCAATACACAGACTAGTGTGATTATACAGCTTTCGACAGACCAACACTTACGAGGCCTGTCTAAAAAGTATCCGACCTTAATTTTTTCCACGCAAAGTAGTGATTCTCAGGCGGCGCCACCATGCACGGTGGAAGGAGGAACCTTAATGCGCATGCTTGAATTTTTTCACCGCGTTCGCATGTGCCAGTCGTGAGTTGGTGGTCGCGAAGTGAGGTGCTGTTGGTAGTGTTCGTCGGATTTAGTGTTTCTCGCAAGATGACTAAACGAATTGAGCAAAGATACTGCATCAAATTCTGTCAAAGGCTGGGTGATTCTCAAAGCCAAACAATTCGTAAGATTCAGCAGGTGTTTGGAGAAGATGCGATGGGTGTAACACAAATTAAACAATGGTTCAACCGATTCAAAGATGGCCGCACATCAGTCGAGAGTGAGCAGCGTAGCGGCAGGCCCCAAACTGCTCGGAATGCAGCTGTTGTTGAGCGGGTGCGAAATTTGGTGATGACAGATCGCCGTTTGACAGTGCGGGAGATTGCAGAAGATGTTAGAGTGAGTAAAGATTCTGCACATGCAATTTTGCGTGACGATTTGAACATTTGTACCCAAGTTGTTGTCTCAGGAACAAAAAGACACCCGTTTTGACGTTGCACAAGACCTTCTGGACACCACCAACACTGATCCTGGGTATCTGAATTCCGTGATAACTGGAGATGAGTCATGGGTGTACGGGTACGACCCAGAAACAAAACAACAATCGTCTGAATGGAAGCATCCCGATTCTCCAAGGCCGAAGAAAGCGCGGCAGGTGCGAAGCAAAATCAAGGTGTTGCTGACTGTTTTCTTCGATGCCCGTGGAATTGTGCATCACGAGTACGCACCGGAAGGACAAACAGGAGTACTATCAAAATGTTCTCAGGCGACTCCGTGACGCAGTCCGGCGCAAAAGACCAGACATGTGGACAGCGAAGAACTGGCACGTCCATCATGACAACGCCCCAGCACATTCATTCCAATTGATCCACACGTTCTTAGCCAAACATGGGATTACAACCGTTCGCCAACCTCCCTACTCTCCAGACGTGGCTCCTTGTGACTTCTGGTTGTTTCCAAAATTGAAGACGCCTGTGAAGGGATCCCGTTTTGAGAGTAGAGAAGACATAATGCGGAACACGACGACGGAGCTGAACAACATTCCAAAAGAAGACTTCCAGCGGTGTTTCCAGCAGTGGAAGGATCGGTGGGCTAAGTGTGTGGAAGCACAAGGGGCCTACTTTGAAGGGGATTAGGGTCCCAAATCTGTCAGGTATTCGCAACTATTTTTCCGGCCAAAGGTCGGATACTTTTTAGCCAGCCCTCGTACATTATTTTTAATTTTTTAATGTTCTCTCGTTTCTAATGTTATTTTACAATTATGATGTGTTTAAACAGTTTTTCTCGATTTGTCACAAATTTTAAAATGTGAATTTAACGGGTTTTGCTATTCACCTACTCATATATATTCGTATATATCCTGGGGGCCGCGGTGGCTCAGTGGTAGAGCGTTCACCTCTGGTGCATGGGGTCCCGGGTTCAAACCCTGCTCCCGCCAAGTGAACTTTGTGGGGGACAAACACCGTGTGCGTGGGTTTTCTCGGGGTTCTCCCGTTTCCTCCCACTTTCTTCATTCCACCATTTCATTCATTTCTCATAATCACCGTCTCCTTTAGCCTAACCGGCATAAGCGTGGGACGTAAAACTCAAAGATTTCATTTTCGTATATATCCATGGTCCTAATAAATACATAAAGGAGTTTTGGTGATCCTAAGTCCTCGAAAATAGTCAATATAATATTAATCTATATATTTTGCATTTCTTAATTCTTTATATACTAGGGAATTTTCTCTTATATAATTTCCCTCTAGTTGAATTTCCATGATTTTTTCTTATTGTCCGCCATTTTAGGCGTAACGAGGATTAGGCCAAACGAGGATCCTTTTTTCGCCTAAAATGGCGAACACAAATCTTATCATTTATCTGTCATAAAAGTGTCAGATAATTGGTTAGGCGAAACGAGAATTAGGCCAAACGTGGCGACACGGGCGACCAGTGTTCAGTAGGAGTGGTTTCTGCCTAAACTCACAGGGCTGCCAATTTCTGTTTCGCATGAAAATAATTGAGTTAACTGAGTGAGAGAAAAGACGGAATGTGAAATCTTCACAACGAACATTGGAAAGTGAAGTCTTCATAACGTTGTAATTCATCCCTTCTTTCTCACCCTCAATGGAAAATTTCACTACGAGATTCCCAAATTTGCTTCCAATCGTCACATTTTATGCAGTTTTACCTGTGAGTACTGCTTCACGTGAGATATGCTTCAGCAGTCTCAACAGAGGTAAGACTGCCTACAGAAATTCACTGAATACTGACACACTGGATGATTTGCTGATAATTTCAATCAGTGCCACTTCACTTAAAGACTTTTATCTGAAAACTGTAATCGACAACTGGTAATTCAGTGCAGAGAGAGAGAGAGAGAGAGAGAGAGCGTTACACAAACATGAAGTCGTAAGGCAAGATATTTTTTTAAACATGTATATGAATTGTTCAAATCAAAATTGATTACCCTGAATCTAATTGTCTGGTTTTGAAATTTTATGCTCTGATGCAATCTCTTTCTTCGTCAAATCAAAGGCCGTGGAGGACCTCTAATAATTTGTACGTGAGGTACTGGCGAGCATGATTTTTGTATTGGTGAGAGCGTCTGACTTCGAAATTTTACGCCCTGTACTAGGGAATCGCTTTAGTTATCTACAGCAAAAACAGACTTGTAGACAGTCATTTGAACAAGCTGATGCTAGTAGCAAAAGCAGAATGGACTCGGGCGTTAAATTTCAAATCATGAGGCACAATCCATTGGGATTTCGACTCCCTCTGAAGAGCGTGGATGGATTTTTAACTGTCCTCTTGATGCTTCTGTGTTCATCAGGGTTGCCAACCGTCCCAATTCTGTCGGGACTGTACCGATTTCTGACATTTGTCTCGCGTCCCGACCGGACACTCGTTGGGACGCATTGTCCCGATTTATCGATTTTCAAAGTTAATTAATATTTTACTGGGCCATTTTTAAAAAGGAATAACTTATTGTTTTACATGCATAATTTTATATATAGAATCAATTTAACAAATTTGTGTTTTGACTCGTGAAAAAATAATTAGCAGCTCGTCTTTCATTTATAGTTATTCCCTAATTGTTTTGAGTTGATAATCCAGCCGATCGATTATGATAGTATATTGCATACAACGCTAAAAATATTGTTTATGCAACCTCTACATAAAAGGGACTGCTACCACAGTGGAAGGAACACTAGCACTCACCTCAGCGGATAACCGCGCACTCATTTGCGATAAAAAAAGATCTATATAGTTTTGTCTCTAAACTTTGTTTATATTAAATAAATTGCAGTTGTTTTGGTTTGAATTTGTTGCACATATTGCTCATACCTAGTGACGAGCAGCGGATGAGAAAAAGAAAAAAAATAAGGTGCTGCATTCATTCAGGTTCGTGTTATTCAGCTGATTATTTACATTGTTTTCAACGACTCGCCGTACATGTAGTCGTCTCTGGGGAGGGAGGGAAAGAAGGGGCCCAACACCGATTGTCCTGTCCCGATTTTTTCTTACGAAAATTTGGCAACCCTGGTGTTCATATCCCTGTCGCAGAAGTTAATAGTAAACAGTGAAAGCAGTAAAAATTGGTAGTTAAGAAAAAACAGTAACTGGCAAACCTGTTCGGTTCATCAGTTAATTTTTAAAAGAATTCAAAAAGAAAAAGGAAAATGATAAAATGCAAGTCAAAATTGGTGTGAAAATCGAGTATCTTATGAACCCTCAACCTAGGAACATGCAACTCGGTATACAAACTCTGCATTAAATACAAGCGGACATGAATCTCAGTTCTCAAAATTCGAGTAAGGGATGAAGGGGACAATTTCCATATTTTTTCTGCATATTGAAATTGGCATTGTTTGTTGTTTGTGATCGCATCAGGAAAAAATGGCTCACCCGTTTGATACAGTGGCGGATTCAGGGGGGAGCGATCGGGGCGATCGCCCTTCCAGAAGATGAAAGGTTTTATTTTATATATAAATAAAACCCATCCCGGAGTTTGGAGCTCTTAAAAGTAGCTCTAAGTAGCAGTATTACAACCCCCCATCCCCCAGAAGTCCGTCCTGGATCTGTCCCTGGTTTGAAATGAATTTTGGTCGGGGTCGGTGTCAAATATAGAACAGGTGACTAGTTTTCGATACCTGGGTGATATTATTAGTGAGGATATTAAGAATGAACGTTAAATAAAAGCAAGGATAGGAATGGCGAAAGAAATCTTTAGGAGAAAGAAAAGACTGCTTTGTGGAACCTTGAGTAAATAGTTTGGAAAAAGACTTCTAAAATGCTTCATGTAGAGTATTGTACTGTACAGGTCAGACACACGGACATTACACAAAAATGATGAAAAACGACTGGGAGCTTTCGAAATGTGGGTGTGGAGGAGGATGGAAAAAATTAACTAAGTCGAACGGAAAACGAATGAGAGTGTGTTAGAAATGTTGGGGGAGAAAAGAACAATTTTAGATATTATTAAGAAGAGGAAGAGAAACTGGGTGGGATATTGGCTAAGAAGGAACTGTATCATGAGGGACGTGCTAGAGGGTATGGTGTCAGGAAAAAGAGGAAGAGGACGAAGGAGACTACAATTAATGGACGATATCAAAACAGAGAAATCGTACATGAAGACGAAGAGGTTAGAGGAAGACCATCATGGAGCATGGAAGCTTCTCAGTTGTGGCAAATGACCTGCCAATAATGGCAGAATATCTATGATAATGATGTACCTACCTCAAGCTGGTTTTCAGTACATCATTTTGATTAAAGGGCGTATCTTAAGTGAATAAATGGTTTTAAAAAATTATGGCAAAAATATTATCCTTCAGTTTTACATCTTACAGTTTCATTGAAATGCGTATCTTAAAGGGGGAAGAGGTTACAATACTTTTCCTTCACCTATTCTTCCGGTGCGGAGAATAGGCATTTCAGCTAGTTTAATATAGTGTAAATAATGATAATGTTTTTATTACTATTATTATTGTTTCCATTTAGAGTCCTTTGTCTCTGAGAAACGAAGACTTTTACCATGAATTTTCTTTCCTCTGCTTATACTGAAAAAGAGAAGCAGACACACAATTTGTATCATGATTATATCGTGGGAATTTCAACCAAGTAGAAGTGGGACGTCAAAAGCTATTGTTACATCACAGACGAATTTTTTTCCAGATGTTATTTGTGGTTAGAATTTTTGCGCAATTGAAACACAAGTAATAATATTTCAATCTAATCATGAATATATTATCATATTGAAAGTGAATCAAGAAGGAAGCAATTTTATGCAGTGAAAGCTGGTCAGCAGTTCGATACATGTCAGAAAGGAATTGATCGTCGTAATGAAGATATTGCTGACAAATGAGGCATTATGTACAATGAATGTCCTTTTTAAACTTGTGAAATTAATATTCGTTTAGCTTTACATTAATGGAGCCATCTGAAGCCATGTTTTATCCAGACATTTTAAGGAAGAATTTGCCCCCAAATGTTTGAAGATATAAATGTAGCACGAGATGATGAATATAGTCTTCCCTCCTCCTAGAGCCTAAGAGTTCGCCCCGAAATCGAGAAGACTCAATAAAGCACTGATCTAAAGCATTGTTGAAAAAAAAAAAAAACTTTCTTAGTTCCTGCTAAGGTGTTGTCATCTGCATTGTCAACAGAAAAGGTGGTTTATTTACTTTAGGAAGCCACCAGTGCATAGACTTAGACTATATGGTAGTTTTGAGGTAACATCGTTACCAAATATTTTATTAAACTTCTATTCCATTGTCGACTCTCGAATTTTACCTAATATGCTAAGGGGATTTTATACCTTTTACCAGAGTTTCTTGGTCCCTATAACATAACATGTAAATTTTACTTCGTGAATATCTAGCGAAGTATGGTACTCAACAACTTAAAACTCTCCATACGAATACAGAAAAGCAATAGAAATTGGATAATTGTCTCAATTTCGCCCTTAATGACGTAGATGAACAGTAATGAACTCTTTTTGGTAACATTGTAATGGATTATATACTACACAGTGGTTGAAGATCGTCTGTTGCAATTTGGTCTTTTCAAAAAGGTGACCTAAGTTGAGTTCAGTTGACTTTGAGTTTAACGTCCCTTCCAGCAGTGAGGCTATATAAGACGGGATCTACTGATTAACGTGGAATCCGAACCACATGAGCTTCCGCCGGGAATCGAACCCGGGTCTCCCACGCCAAAGGTGCGTACGCTAACAGCTTAGCCACGAAGGAGCTCTAAGGTGTCCTAAGTGTATGAAAAGATGAACCTTATACTTGTTTTACTGATGATATATTTGTATTTTCTGTTTCACATCTTGCTGAAATTGAAATGTTAATCTCAATCTCAAACTCCAAAGTAGAAACACGAATAAACTTATCTTTGTAGAACTAATAATCAAATATGAAAAAAAAAAAAAAAACGTAAAGCAAAAGCAATGATAACCATCACGCTGAATTTTTCCTTTGCTCTTATTTGATAAGTTTTTGAACGCCGTCTTGTGGACTGAAGTAGCATTTTGTATTTATTTTTGATAATTTCGTTAAAAACAATAATTTGCATAAATAGTTTTTAATAAAGTAGAAATCTTGAATAGCAGCAGAAAAGATAAGATGTCAAATATGTAGCGATTTGACGTTTGCTAATGCTAAAGTGGAAATGCTTATTACAAGTTGTGTTTTATTTATAATTTCACATTTTATTTCTGTCATAGCTTCCGCTTCCACTTCCACGACCCCTCTCCCAGGTTGAGAACCACTGGCCTAGATGATGTCAATATTTTTTTCTTATAAATCCATATCCGAGTACGCCTCATTACGGCAGGTCTTTGAAAGTTGCTAGCATGCATAAGCTTTGCCATTCAGGTTAAAGCCAAGCGCCTACAGTACCAGTCAACCCGCTATAAGTACCTCTTCTACTGGTTGCCTAACACAAAGGTATCAACTTCAGCAACACCCTAATGACACCCCTAAAATGTTGAATAGAAAAATAACAGGACATTTTAATTTCAATGAGAACTGATAAATATGCACAAAATTTGGAATCTGCCAGCGAAAACGGCACATTTCTAGAGTTTGTGGTTTCCGCGATCTCATTGTACTGATTTTAAAAAACGTTAATAGTGTCTACTTCAATTTATGTATGTACAGATCGCACCACTGAAAATGATACAAGACTTTTCCACTGAAATTGCTACAACACGTTGCTTTGACCGTGCATAGAAAAACCAACTTTCATCTTCGAGTAATTATTTATAGTTACGTCTGTTTTTTAATTCCTCCTGCTCCGCTTGGCTTATCTAAAGTCTTCTTCAACTCATTGCTGCTATGACGTAATATACTTCTTCCGTTCAGAGAGAAATTTGCCTGAAGAAATTTTTTTAATCGAGCGTTATATTTTGTTTATCAGATTTACACGTTAACTAAATGTAAAGTGATTTTGTCACGCTTGACAAGCTGTTTCCGAACAAACCAGGTTTGTTTTCAAAAAGGTTTAGAGTGTAAACTCAGGGAAAAACGTAAGTTACTACCTACGGTTACTAAACGTATGTGTTTAATCAAAGTTCACGGTGAATGACAAAGAGAGCGAGAGGGGGGGGGGAGATTCAAATATGACACAAAGAGGAATACATTCCCATATGCAAGGTTAGGATTGGAAAAACAAATGGTCGGACGGTATCCATATTCTGAGGAAAATTGTAATTTTAAGAAGCAGAAGAGTCAATTTCTCAGTCAAACCTGCGAGCATTACTACCGTAGTTGCCAATTGAAAATGAAGAACTCTTTTTTGAGTATATATTATTTGCGTAGGGAAAGAGATATTAACATTTCGAGAATGGTCTTATTTTTATTAATCATAGATTTCGTAGATGGATTTCGAACCAAGAACTTGCTAGGTCACGTACAATTTACTCTATTAACGGTTTGCGTCCTTCAGAATCCCGGTGTTGTGTGAGGACATAGAAAATAATAATAATAATATTTTTTAAAAAGTAATTTCTCGATCATCACTTCCCAATATGCTAAACAGTACTGCCAGATCCACACAAGAGAAATCATCAAACATCTTCACAACTACTGTTGCCTATGAGACAAGAAACAACGTTTTCTCGTCTCGATTCTAGAAAACGGTTTTCTCGTCTCGTCTCATCTCGAAATTTTCTTGTCTCATTTTGTTATTTTTTACATGAATTTTATGTCCTGATATTTTTTTCTGAATTCCATCTAGAAAGGTATCAGAATCCTTCCGCGTTACGAGAGATTCAGAAAGGGTTGGTATAACAACAATTAAACCATATTCATTACGAAAGAATTTTGTGTAATGGCTGCCACATCTTTAAACATTAATAAATTATCTTCATTATGTTCGCACAATCACTTTTTAATTTATAGTTTTTTTTTTTTTTTTTTTTTTTTGCACTATGAAACATGTTAGACTAAAACAATGTTTGAGATCCGAGACTTAGCTGAACTAATGTCGCCCACGAAATTCATGAAATTTCTGGTCTCGTCTCGAATTTAAAATATTTTCCCCCTCGTCTTGTTTGCGAGACGAGGGGAGAAATTTATCACCCTGTGGACAACACTAGTCGCAACATCAGACTCTCTTTCACAAATTTCATTTACGCAACAGATTTTTGGTTGTATGTTGTAGTAACAGAATAATGTTTCAAACGTATTTCACATTTTGTTTTTATCATTATTTTTTTTAACATACAGAAAACAGTAATTCAAAAAATTAGTATCCTGAGTAGACAATAGAATATTAAAAGGCCAATGCAACGAGTATGATTTATTGCAGCAGCTTATTGTGTGAACATAAACGTCATGTTAACTAACGTCATGTTTCAAACACAGATAAAAAATAACTGCAAACAGGATGTAAGTGGACAATCACGTTAACTTGATGATAACATTGTAAGCATACAATAAATCGTTAAAATACAATTATAATCTTGGAAATGTTAAATATTGTATACTTTTTGCAATATTACTTATTTCTACACTGTGTTCGCCTACGTACAACTAAGTCACTGGTACGAACAGGATAACAAAATTCTAACTTGGATTTTATAACTTTAAGTTATGGTCTCTTAACAACCCCCGTGTGCCACTAATGAAAACAGTTGGTTTCAAAACAGCAACTACGAAACATTAACGAATTACATTGTTTGACACGCACACAAATATATCATCAAATATTACCTGTGTGCATAATATATTTCGTAGAAAAACGTACATTTTCTCGTGCTCTGTAACAGGTTTGATCGTACGTAAGTAAAAATAAATTCGACGGGCACATATAAAAATATTTTTAAAAATAAATACATGGATAGGCGATCCATGTATAGGAATCCCAGATGTCCTGTTTACTTTCGAATTTCTAGGATCAATATTAACATATGAAAACCATATGCACGAAGAAATTAAATGTCGACTAAAAATAAGGAATTCGTATTATTATTGTTCAAAAATCTTTTGTCGTCGCGAATTCTGCCGAGAAATTTGAAGCTTAAAATATATAAAACTATAATCATGCCTGTTGTTCTGTATGGTACGAAAACATGATCGCTTACTCTGAGGGAAGAACGTAGACCTAAAGTACTTGAGAACAAGATCCTGAGGCGAATATTCGAGGAACGAGAATGGGGAATGGCGGAAACTTCATAACAAGAAACTGCATAATTTATATCGTTTATCAAATATTGTTAGGGTTATCAAATCTAGGAGGCTCAGGTGGGCAGGTCATGTAACCAGAATGGAAAAAAGTAGAAATGCTTTCAAAGTTTTAACTGGAAATCCAATCAAAAAACGACCATTAGGAAAGCTATTCGTATGGGAAGACGATATTGAAATGGATCTCGCAAAAATAGGAATACAGTCTGAACAGTCTGGTTTAGCCTGAACAGTCTCGGAGTTGCATCATGTGTACCCCCCCCCCCCAAAAGGTTCAAAACTCATATGTCCCGGTTTTTCTCTAAAGCACAAGTTAATATCATTCGTACCATATTTTATTACTAGTCATCGATACTCAATTGATGGAAATAATTTACATTCTTAGACATCGTTTTTGCTGAGTGTTGTGCTATTGTTTATTAATTCTGATATTTTAGCAAGAAGCAAGTGCATAACTATGATTGACTATTAGTTAGTCATAACTAGTAGCAGAATCCTTCCGCGTCACGAGATGTCCACAAAGGGGTCTAATAAAATATTTAAACCATATTAATTATTGTAGTATATTGTGTAATGACTTACATACTCTTCAATGTTGTTAAATGCACTTCATTATGTTCGTATAATCATTTATCAACGTATAATTTTATGTTATAAATCATGTAACACTAAAACGTGTTAGAGATCTAAGAATTGGGTGAATTAGTGTTACCTACGGGACTGGAGAAGACTCTCGCCTCGAAAATGAGACGAAAATGGTCTTGTTTTTCGTCTCGCCTGTCGTCTCGAATCTAAAGGTACTTCTCGTTTCAGGGTAACACTACTCCGAATGGAGTTTTCTATATATCCATAATGAATCCTGTATTCGTCGGGAGTTAAATTGTTATGAGATATAACTGAGACGGATGGTGTGGTCCTGTCATCCAACGCTCTTAAAGCCAAGATAGTGTGGTGGAGAATGGTCTATACTGTGAGAATTACTATTGCACACGATGGTTTACGCATCTACCAATTACGCCGGATTCAAACACTCCAAAATCGAGATTAGAATTAATACTGGGTTATATCCTTCATAAGTTCGGTGTTGAATTAGGATGTGCCTGCAGTATTGAATAAAACAAAAGAAAAAAAATACTGAAACCTGTGTCAGGTGGCGGTCTGTCTTTGCTGGTATAAGAAAAATGTGATTTTGTTCTCGCAATATTAATTTTTAAGGAGTTTGGGTTACCAAAATTCCTTTATACAGGGTGTTCCAAAGTGATCTTTCCAAATTTGATCGCGTATAAGTCAGAAATGGGGATAGACAGAAAGGTGAGGTTGACAGCATAATGTTCAAACGTACTTAAAATTTTGTTCTATATCAACGCTTCCGACAAGTCTCTCTTCTCTAATTTCTTTTGTTTTCGTTTTTGTCTTTATAGGTGAGGTATTGACGAAAATGGGCACCCAAGGAGATGGCACAATTTGTAGAATGATGGGTAGAGATCAAATCTGCCACCCAGATCCAGTGGAACATCGGGCGCGCTACAGACGCACACCCCAATCACTTATGACCATCCAGCAGTGGTAAACGAGGATCAAGGTAATCGGTAGTCTTCTGGAGGAGTTCGAGTTCTCGACGTCTGAGCACGAGTGAAGCAGATGTAGAACGGTCTATACTAATACAACATTGACTTGATCCCTAGCCTTCCGTTACAAACAGAGCACATCACAGCCAGTGGACGTACATATTAAATCCAGAACGTCCAGTTTTAGTACATTGACTTATGCGTAACATCCATTGGTGGTCCATATTACGTTCGGCAATGGATATCCATATTCTGAACTTGAGTGGACGGTCCATTGGATGTCCATATTACGTTCAGAAGTGAATATCCATTTTCTGGACTTCAGTGGATGGTCCATTGGATGTCAATATTTAATCCACAAATGAAACGTCCACGGACCTACATTATTTGGATAAAAAAGGGACGAACGGAAAACAACATTCAATTGTTAGTGACGGCGCATGCGCAGATCCTTGCACAGTGCACTCTCAGCCGGTTTAAATTAAATGGTTGATTAAGGTTGTTGAATTTAAGTAATTTATTTACGAAGACCTTTTTGTGTTGGAGTGAAACAGAAAGATAGAATAGGAACTGCGAAAAAGGTAAGATATGATGAGTGATTTGTTTATATAGATTTATTCCGGTGCACCATTTATTATACAACTGAAAGTTTTGTGTATGTGCACAAAAGTAAGTCATTATCAATTATAAAGCAATTTTTAATTAAGAAGGAACAATTCAGGACGTGGATAACTTCGCTATTACGTCGACATGCCATTTCAAATCTTATATTCGGGTATATTATAATAGGCTGGGGTAACGTAGATGGGCACATGGGAATTGGTAATGTATATATATATATATATATATATATCAGTGAATTCGGATGGTGAAGGGTGTAATAACACCCTCATATAAGATACTAGTGAGGTTCGTTCCTTGTGTACCAAAGCTCAGGACTCAATTCGACATTACTCGAGAAGACGGTTCAACCAAATTTTGACAGATTTCTTACATTCCCAGGTTACATTAGAGTTTTGTATTTCTTTTAGCCCAGCATGCACAAAATGAGGAGCTCCATTACTACTTGCAGATTGACTTCAGGAGAGCTCAGTATGGGTTACTACTGTATCGCGGGACCAATTTTAGAAAATTTACCAGATAAATTGGAGGGTTTCTTTTGGTTCGTGAGTAAAAGTAAGTTGAGGGTGATAGTTACCAAAATACTTGTCGTTAGTTATTTTTGATATTGTAAGCTACACTATATATATGGGGGGCGGAAGGGAAAGGTTCTAGATTACTGGTCCCCCATGCAGATTAGTAGCTGGGTATGTTTCTTTCTGTACTAAAGAGTATACATTTAACTTATACAGTATTGCCGAGCGAGCGTTAGCGAGTGAAGGCGGGTCAGAGCCCCGCAGGGCACGTTGTTTTCTGTCTTTATGGGAAGAGGGGCCAGTAATCTAGAACCTTGCCGGGCGGAAGGGACTATTTGGCGGTATATTTGTTATGAATTTTGGGAAAGGCAGTGTGTAAATGACAAGGTTGTGTCATATCGTGATTGAGTTTTATGAAATTATACAAAAATGAGTGTCAGTTGTCGAAATTGTGTGAAAGGCATGGTCTACTAAACAGGCAAAAAGTTTATTGTGACTAGTGTAAACAAATTGAAGCTACAGAAAAGAAGAGGAACATTTAACCAAACCTAATCGAGTATAATCTAATTTATTACATTTTGGTACTTTTTTGGATTGCATGTAGTACCTCCCCCAAAGCTGTGCAACACATAAGGCGTGCATTTTATGAAATGAACTGTTAGATGAAATTGTTTTCCCACCATCCTCGTTTATGCGTATACTCATCGCCGCTGACGCGCCTGCTCCCTACGGACGCTGTTTCTGCTCTCCTATTTTGACTCGGTTAGATGGCATTCGTGCTTTTTACTGGCCACGTAGCACAAATTAGTCAGTGTTTTATGGACTAGCTTTTATGCCATACGTTCACATCGTATTTCGAACATTAATCATTATCAAGTGAGCCAGGGCCAATATCTAGTATTTTGGGTGAGAAACTAAATAATATTCCTTTCTTATTTTCGTATTCTGGCAATACAGCAGTAATACCATAAGTATAAATACATTGCGGATGTGAGCTCTTCCGTGGCTAAGCAGTTGGCGTGCGAGACCCGAGTTCGATTACCGGCGAGAGCTCAGGTGGTTCGGATTCCACGTTAATCAGTAAGTTTACGTCTTATATAGCCTTACTGATGAACGGGACGTTAAACTCAACAGCAACGACATTGCGGATACCGGTTCTGAAAGACTGGCCTGAGCCTAATAATAATAAAAAAAAAAAATTACGTGTGTGTGGCATAAAGCCTACAATGCATGATGATGTACCAACTTGTGCTAGGTGACCAATAAAAAGCACGAATGCTATATTCCCTAGGTTAGGCCTAGTTTGTTTCAGAGTATAATGAGAGTTCTTGGACATTTTACACTTCTAGTTATCGCTTAAAAGCTCTTCTCGCATCATTTCTCGTCTGCTCAGAGGAATGGGGTGAACATGTATTCGCCAAGCGGTGCTTAGTCTCTACCGAAGTTGCATACAGCACAAGCCAGTAATGTGTATCGTTAGATTTAAATAAGGAGAAGAAAAGTAAAAAAGAAATAATTTAAAGATGAACCCTCCCTCTGGCCCCAATCGACAATAGCACAAGTTCCTTGAGTCCACCTCTTTTCCTTCTTTTACCTTTCTTCTCTTCACCTGCTTCCCCTTCCCCCTTCTAATCACTTATACTCCGTCGTTTCGTAAATGAATGAAAATAATATTTTTGAGTTTTACGTCCCACGCTTATACCTTTTACGCTAAATGAGACGGTGGTGATGATGAGAAATTAATTAAATGGTGGAATGAAGAAAGTGGGAGGAAATGGGAGAACCCCGAGGAAACCCACGCACATGGTGTTTGTCCACCACAAAGTTCACTTGGGGGGAACAGGGTTTGAACCCGGGGCCATATGCACCAGAGATGAACGCTCTACCACTGAGCCATCGTTTCGTAAAGTGAGAATTCTTCAAGTCAACTGAAGGCATTATTTTATAGTGAAGATACGCTTTCACAATACGATATACTAAAAACTTTTAGATGCAGTGTTTATCTACTTAAACATATCTGCAGATATTGTAATATAAGTACTGAAAATACTGCACAATAAAAACTGAAGATGCTGGATCATAGACATTCAGATGAAAGTAGTCGCCAAATTGTGTATTTCTATGTACTTGTTTTTTTTATTTTATTTTAATTTTTTTATTTTTATTTATTTATTTTTTCCCCGGAGTTATTTATTCTCTGTTCTGCCTGAAAGGCTCCCGCATTTCAATACTTCAGTGTGTAACTTATCGTTACAATGATTAGAGAGAGAGAGAGAGAAAAACTCTTTTCGTACCCTCTCCCTTTTCCGTATAGATTTTTTTTATCGTGTATTTAAGTATCAGCGCTTTGCCAAGAAACAGAAATGTCAGTTAATAAATAAACGTAAAAGGTCTATAGCATCATTTTTTTGGGGGGGGGGATCATAATAGTAAAGTTTATTATTTACAGTATCATTTATATTTATTAATTTGAAATAATTACTAGCAGTGATATTTTTTTCTTCGTCACATCTGCCACAGGTGGATAGAAGAAATGTCATTGGTTAAAGATTTTAGCTCTCAGATTTCTAGAAGCTGGGAGTAGGAGATGTAGAAGCGTCTTTTCTTCGAATATCGGGGTTGGATTAACACGTACAATGTAACTATAGATTTTCAGTTATAAAGATTCGGCGTAAAAAGTATATCAACCAGATGAGGTTGAGTGGAAATTAGTCGCAATTCGGCGTGTAAGTGAAGACGAATAGCGTAATGACATCTATGCGTATTGATATCTTGCGAAACTTCATAAATACGTCCATATATTATTTAGTAACGTTATTATATTATATATTTACAATATTTCCAATAACGAGGAAGATTTAGTAAGGAAAAAGTAATACAGATTAATACATCTTATGGTTTTTTTCATTATATCGGTATTTTCCAGTTTTTTTTGTTGTACTTTATTTTCATTTGAATTAAGTACTTTCTTCCTACTTTGTTTTCGTGTGAGAGGAAATTTTCATCTCCTTGTATACTTCATGGCGTTTGTCATGGTTTCTTCGGGGCAGAGCGGTGTGATGTGGAGGGACATGTGTGTGAGCTCACAGTAAGAAAGTTTAACGTTATTTCCATCACCGATGGACTTGTACTAATAACTATCCGATTTAATTTTAAGCTTTCCTCCGGACATGTAATTTATTCCTATTTACTTAGTTCACCTTTTGATTAGAGTAATTTCTATTATTTAAATTTTCTTAAACTGGATTTTTTAAATTTTCCTTTTTATTATCTTTGCTTTTTAACCAACTTTTGGTGGTAACGAAGTTTGTTTGTTATATAGAATTTAACGGTGGTCCTCCTTCGTATCTCTGCTTGGTCACAGACTTATAGCTGGTTTGAGGATAGTATAATCGGTCTGTATTGAGAGGACCATACGTTTTTGGGGTCTATGGCTAATTGTTTCGGTTTAAGTCAACAAATGGTTGTAAGTTTTGTAAGTCCATAGCACCCATCTCCAGAATTAAATGGCATTTACAGTACTGTCCTAGTAGAAATGCAGTGTTAGGTTAATACGTGTAGCATGTTTCCAGAGACACGAGTCTGAAATATAAAACAATGTCAAAAATATTGCATAATCAATTTGGTTTTAGTCTTAATATTTAAAGATTTGGTTTTAGTCTTAATATTTAAAGGCTAAATTGTAGGCTATAATGGACGTAGATAAAATTGTAATTGATTTCATAATTTCTTCTAAGATAGTTAATGAATTTTTTATCCAGGATAACACGGAAATAAAATTTACTTGAAAGAAAAGGGTCGGGTTGAAAATGGGCTGTAGTGTAATAATTTGACGTGCAATGGCTCAAATATGTTTATCTCCTTCTTTAAAAAAAAAAAAAAAAAAAAAAAAAATAGTACAATTTTTATGTTGCACATTTAATGTGCGATAAATATATTTTCGTAGTAAATGGGTTCAATGTTAGATAGATAACATTTTTGAAGTCGATTACAAATATCTACCTTGTAACATTTTTCCTTTCAATTACACATAATATATCATGTCTTGCTCTAAATTAAAGTTAGAGGCAGCGCAGTAACTTAGATTTTTTTTGGGGGGGGGGAAGCATTAATATTTGAGCCCCCTCCAAAAGATTGTTTTGGATTCCCCACAAAATTCGAAAATAGATCTCGTCTTTCCATCTTTCTCTCTTTCTCTTACTCTTTGTGGGCCCTCCAGCTCTCTGCAGGGCCCATTCCGTACATGACAAATTAACTAAAGGGACAATATTTACAAATGTCAAAGCCATAAGAATAAAGATTTCTGGGGCACTTAATAATATAGACATTTTTTACTGAAGTGGGTCCACGACACATTTTTGTTTTATCTACCTGTTGTGTGCTGTTTTGTGTATGTAATGTAGTGAACCTGTTTGATGCTTCATTTATAATTACATGTATTACAGTATATGGAATAAAAAATTGTCTTAAAGTAGGCCCCCTCGAATGGCGGGAAGCTTCCCTGGAGGGGCAGTTGCCCTCCCTGCCCCCACAAGTTACCTCCCTGGTTAGAGGCAAACAGGCATGATTACGTTAATTGCTAAAAAATTCTTTAGTTGCTGTTTTTACATTTTCTGGTTATAACTAGTTTAGATCTCATAGATTAACAGATGTTAGAATGTCAGTTCTACAAAGTTACAATGTATACAAAGTTACAATTACAAATTCCAAGAGACTCAAGTATAACACATTCTTCTTTCCACAGAATCCGTAGAAAAAGCTTGCGGGACAGTTACAGAGAAATCATTCGCTTGTCCGTATTATACACTAGAAACGAAAAAAAAAAAAAAAAAAAAAACGGTAGATTTTTTGGAAAAAAGAAATCGAAATTTTTGCGTCCTTCTGGCCCGGGCCTGGGTACAGTCATGGTTCAAACGTCATTTTCTTCAGTATAACGAGCTCTTTGTAACAGTACCACTACATGTCCGTATCGTACACATCAACCGGAACAATCGAGACAATCGGAAATTTTTCAGAAAAACTCACCGCTTCGGACCCCTCCGAAAAACACTTGAGCCCCTCGTACCCAACCCTGGTTTCACATAGGGATCTCAAAAAGAATGAGAAATACCGGTACCTAATGGTGCACGCAATCAGTATGCAAAGTTTCAATCTGATATCTTGAAAATTAAAGGCGTGAAAAATTTCTGAAATTTGTTTTATGAAAAATTTCACGCCCCTCCGCCCCCACTTGGCGTCGCCAAGCTCACCATCCGGTTTCAAAACGCATCTGGAGTGTTCTTTGGTCCATCCTAGACTTGACCAATAAAAAAAAACGGCTTAAATATTTGTTATAGAACCTAAATAAGCGATCAAATACGATACTACGCCGTGGTAACATAAGTTCCTATAAAGCCTAAAAGGGTTAAGCATTGGAAACAGAACGCCACTGTTGAGCTTCGCACTGCCGCCACCTGTATATATATTATTTCGGAAAGGTGAGGATATATTCGTACTTACAGTATATATTTTTTTCCGATATTTTAGAAAATCGGAAAACCTTTAACATTCTTCGATCTTACAATGGAATAAGAAAGCCTGTTTCTTAGATGGAACGACTTTTGGGAGTTAAACTTGAAATTTGAGATTCATTGTATTGTGCTTGAACAGAATAAAGTATGAAAAGGAAATACATTTTGTGGCCCAAGGCTGCAAGAAAAAAAGTAGATTTTCAGAAACTTAAAACTGCCGCTAATAATACGTTTTGTAATTTGTATTGATTAATTTATTTATTAGTTTAACGTCCGTTTCAGCAGCGAGGCTATATGAGACGTGGACCTACTGATTAACGTGGAATCCGAACCACGTGGGCTCCCGCCGGGAATCGAACCCTGGTTTCCCACGCCAAAGGCGCGTATGCTAACCGCTTAGCCACGGAGGAGCTCATTTTTGTAATTTGTAGTTCAATTTGGAATTTGTAATTGTAACTTTGTATACCTTTGAGTCCCGTTTGTATAGTTTAAAGCCAAAAGGTCCCAAGTTGAATCCGTCATGTAATTTTTACTCTTGAAAGTTAAACATAAAGAACCTTACTTAACATCAACCTTATAATCTGATTTTAATTTTGATCGTTGTGATGTTGATTATACCTAGAATTAATTTTCCCATTTTCTTAATTTCAGAAAATAGAAAAATGGAGCGCACGAAGAAAGAATCTCATGATATATCAGTGAGAAGGTTAAAATTCCCTTGCTTAACAATATTATGCGCTTATAATACATTTCATAATCAAGAATAAAACATGTATACGAAACTTTTAATATCATTGAGATGGGAAAGAAAATCGTATTACAATCTTATTCAATATATTAAAAAGACAAATATTGTGGAGCAGTATATGTAATTAGAGGTAATCCAATAAAGTATATTGTTATGTTATTCGTTTCTTTCTATGTTACGCCTTTCTTATTCTTTAATGTATATAAGTTCAATAATTTGTAACGTTCTCGGCCATTAATGGATGGCATGTTTTGATTGAAGTTAATGTTTCTCCTATGAGTATGATAATATGAAAAAAAGGGGGGGATAGTGTTAAAAAGTTTTGGTCATCATTTGTTTCAATATGAGAAGTGAAGCGTAGCTGTCTTGTCTGTTCTCAATACTAAGGAAAAGGGAGAACTGATATTTCCAAATGAATTTGAAACTTTAGAGGGAGGTTTCGGTTTGTGATATCTTTCTGTGCATCTATTTACAAAGAGTGGAAGAGGATGCAGGTTTGAAGCTTTTTTAATCAACAAATTGTATTAACTAAAGCGTATGGGCAGAATACTTTACATTGTTAATTATATTTTGAGTTCTCATTTTCGGGAGATAAGGATGCATTATTGTAAGGAAGGATTAATTCATGTAAAATTGGAACTAGATTTGCTATTGATACCAAATCTTCAAATAGTTTGACCTTTCAGTAGATACAAATCGAAAACAAATTATTTTCGTGGAACACAGAACAAGAATTTTGACTGGAAAGGTACGAAATATTAAACGTATTAAAAATATTTCTCATTGTTTTTTTGTTTGCTCATAAAACTTTATAGTATAAATGTTGACGTGTGTATTTGTTGACTGATAGTAAAAATTGATGGAAGATGGCTTATTTAAATGTCACTTTGATATGGTAAAATTTAACCTATGTTAAAAAGAAATTGATTCCAGGTAGTATGGCTTCTGTATCGGGCTTTAAGTGAATAATCCTTCTGTGGCAGTCCTTTAGAACATTCAGTGAAAGGCCATAATTGGTCCGTGTAGGAACCAAAAATAGTCACAATTTGTACGTTCAGGTTCCCATGATATCCACGTATGGACATCCTCTACATCAGTTTGAAGTCCATAATAGGTCCATTTTAGCTCCCAATGGACGTCCAGGAGATGCATGGCAACTGTCCCAAAGTAACATCTTGTGTATATCCAGTAGACGTCGTATGGACCAAAAGAACACGTCCTCTGAACGTCCATTGGGCGTCTGTACGTCCATAATTAGTTCGTTTTGGTACCAGAAATGGACATAATATGTACGTTCTGAACGTCCAATAGATGCACGGCAACTGTGCCACCTGTACTCTCCCGTGTACATCCACTAGACGTTGTATGGACCAAGACCACACGTCCACTGGACATCCCGTAAATCCATGCCCGGACGTTAAATGGATGTACATTGGACGTCGGTGTGCTGTGTGGGAAGCGCTGCTATCGGCTGAATGAATTCCACTCGCTTTCTCTCGCTTAGCAACAGCTGAACCCTTATTGGCTCAATGCGTGGGTGTGTGAGGGTGTGAGCTTTAGTTCGCATTTTTGCCACGGCTCAAGACATTTTGGCAGCACAATAACAGGCATTTCTTCGGAGCCCAACCAAATCAGTTCGTAGAACGTCTCAACAATTGCAGCTACCAACGGCCACAGTGCATAGAGTGCCAGTACACAACACAAGCAATTGAAGCTGCCATGCCTACAAGTTGTAGATGCTGCATACGCTTCAACCTGATGACAAGTCAAAGCGCAAAACATTTGCAATTGAGATTCTGAATCGCATTAGCGAGAACCCAGACATTCTGACAAAGGTGATAGTCTCGGATGAAGCGTGCTTTCATGTATTTATCCCCATTTCTGACTTATATGCGATCAAATTTGGAGAAGATAGTTTTGAGACACCCTGTAAATATTTACTTTTTCTGTCCGTATGTCTGTCCGGGTCGGCGAAATTAAAATACCGCTAATTTTACAGTAATTATGTAATATCTTCAAATAGATAAAAGATAATTGAAATGTGAAACAAGAGCGCCTTAGACAATATTATTTTGCGTGAGGTGCCGTTATCACAAGTCATCTAGTGGCTTTCCGTTTTCAGCCGTTTAGAAACGCGAAAATAAATGCCGAATTTCAAAATGGCTCGAAATCGAAAGCAGATAAGTGAATCGTGATAACGGTATCTCATGTAAAATGATATTGTCTAGGGCGGTCTTGTTTCACATTTCGATTATCTTTTATCTACTCGAAGATATCACATAATTACTGTAAAATTAGCGGTATTTTAATTTCGCTGGGATGAGTCCTCTTAAGAACTACTAGATGGATCACCATCAATTTTGGCCAGGATGTACGCTTAGAGGGTGAAAAGTTATGAATCGAGTTTGTTGATGCAGGTAATCCATTCACCGGAACTCGTACAAATAAACCATTTCCGGTTCTAACGTTGATCACTATAGCGCAAAAACGGTAATAGATAGCGAAAGGCGGTTTCTTGCATTCGATTAAGCGTCCCAAGAATACATTTCATTTTCATCCTTAACTCTATACTAAAACCGGAAATGATAGAAATTCACAACAATTTCCGGTTTTAATATTGATCTACGTAGAATAAAAACGATAAGAGATCGCGAGAAGCGCTTTCCTCTAACCAATTAACCATCCTAATGATATATCTCTACTCTAATCTTCCTACTAAAACCGGAAGTGAAATGAAAAAAAAAATGAAATAAAATCTTTAAGTTTTATATCTCACACTTATGCCAGCTAGGCTAAAAGAGACGGTGATGATGAGAAATGCATGAAATGGTAGATTGAAGAAAGTGAGAGGAAACGGGGGAACCCCGAAAAAACCCACGCACACGGTGTTTGTCCACCACAAAGCTCATTTGGCGCGAGCTGGAATCGAACCAAGGACCCCATTCATCAGATGTGAACACTCTAACACTGAGCCTAAAATCGGAAGTGATATAAGTCTACTACAACTTCCGGTTACAGTTTCTATATTAATTAAGAAAATGCCATACAATTAATAAAAAATTTACTATTATAATGAAAATGGATTGTCATGGGAACACTAAAGGTTATGACCGGAAAATGGAGGGTGAGAAGAACTATATTATTAAGCCGTTAAAAAGTCCAAACTTTTCACGTTGTGTACGTGCCAACAAGTCAAACTCTTTCACGTGGAATACATTGTGACATTGACTTTTTTTTTCAATAATTAAACTTTAACATACAAATAAAAATCGCTAGACCTTGAAGAAAGAAAAAAAATGTGGAGAATTCCTATAATTATTTTTTACTAGTATTTTTTTTTTATTTAATTGACTAGCTAAATCCTCTCCGTTAATTTAAAGAAAGTAAAAACTAGTTTTCCAAGTTTATTTCCCAGAAGGTATACATCAATGTTCAAACATGCTTATAAGAACGTTTCTTGCAGCTTAATAATTATGAAAAGGGAAAAAAAGTTTAACCCTGGCACATTTGTTTTAAATAATACGTGAAATATGCTAACCTGGAAATGAATGTTAAGTAGGATTTTTTTGGGGGGGGAGGGGGTCTCACCGTAGGTTATATTTTATTCAAGGGCATATAAGGAAGAAACACAGTGTATGCGTGAGAAAAAAAAAAACTAATACGGCCGCGTGTGTGTGTCAGGCAGTTCTTCAATCGTAAATTTCCTGTTATAGATATGCCATGTAGAGTTAATGGAGATCAAATACATTCACATTAAGTGGTGCAGACGTTTCTAATATTGATGACACGTGCTCCTAAATACGAATGACTTTACAGGTCAATGCCGAACTTCAAGGTCTTGGACGAATTCTTTAAGCTGTGGCTGTTCATAGGAATCAATTCAGTCAGGAAAATGTAACTAAAAATTTCTTTGTATACAACATACTATACACTAAACACGAGTTTTAACCACCACTCCTTGAAAGACTAGCGTTACAAGGAATTGGAGGGGAGACGTTATAAGGAACAGTAAAGATTATAGAAAGTAGGGATGCTAATTGCAAGTTACCATTGGTATCGATTTGAAATTAGGGTTGCCAACTCTGGAAAATAAAAAACCGGCACCCCCTCAAACTTCCGTACGATATAGGTCTAAGTGTGAAGCGTTTCTGTTCGGACACATCCATGGAAAGGAAATGTACTATCGTGAACAAAAGTGCATTAGCACCCGTATTCTGCAAATGTTTAGTTCATTCGCTAATAAGCTTAATAAATACATTATGCTATAAATAAGAAGCTGAAATCGACATTGATCATTTTATTGTATTTACCAGTAACTACCACTTCTTTAAAATTATCGAAACAGATGAACAAAAGTATATTAATCTTTACGTGACAATATTGGATTTGGAAAAAGAAATTTATTCTTTAAACTTTTAAACAAGAAGTACTTCAACTACAGGAAACTGCTTTAAGAAGTCCTTTTTTACACTCAATGAATGTATAAAATTTCTTACAAGTAAGTTTCAATTTTTTCCTGATACAGTCCCTATCATCTGTTTAAAATTATCTAAACAGATGAACAAAATATATTAAGTGTTGATAGATGGTGAAAGGTGACAGTTTTGGATTTACAGAATGAAAATTACTTTTGAAATCTATATTTCGAACTAGATATAAACTTTAAAAAAAAAAAAAAAAAAAACGTCATAAAGGGGCTAGTAAGAAGTTTATACCGGTCACCGGCTTTAATAAAGATACAAGCAATATTGTAAGCTTGTAACACCAATATTTCCGGCCAAACCAGTGAAAAACCGGCCAGTTGGCATCCCTATTTGAAACATAATTACTGATTACATTTTAAATTAAGTTATTGTAATAATAATAATAATAATAATAATAATAATAATAATAATAATAATAATAATAATACATTTCAACTTTAAAAGTGTGAAACTTGCTATCAAAATTATATTTATTTAGCAATTACTAACTCGTTCATATTAGCTTTGATGTCTTAAATAACTTGCACTAGAAAGACAAATTACTCAACAATGCAACGTTTATTTTAAAATAATAACCGTGTGACAGTTTCGCCAACTAACTGAACATATTAGCTTCATCAGACACTATCTAAACAACTGTAATATACAATTAGGATAAGATAGTGTGACAAGGGCGCCGATTTCTCTGTAAATTTGGGGGGAGGGCATTCAGATGCAGAAGGTATATATAGGAGGATTTTAAGACCAATTTCATTCAAATTATGCCAAAAATTGTATATTCATAAATACAATAAGGAGGCCTACATGAGCTTTGAAGGGGGCGGTCCCCCGGCCCCCCAGGATCGGCGCCCTTGTAGTGTGATCGATTTTATATTTTAAAAAAATATATTTAAAAAATAAGAAAAATACAGGGTGTTTCAAAACAACACCGACAACGTTTGGGAGGTGATTCTGGACACCAAGATAAGACATAAGGTATAGACCAACCTGGGTGCACAAACGCTACCTTTCGGAATTATAGGCTGCCGAAAACATGAAAAATTGAACTGTAAGGCTCCATAAGTCTAAAAGTATGGGGCCTACCGTAGTCGGGTCAAGACTCCACTTAAGAACTAATATGTACACTAACCAAAAATACATGTTTCAGAAACCTAAGGCACTGACGCACAGTGCGTCGAGCATATGGGAGTAATGGACAAAAATAAAACAAATAATACTGAAGCTTTTATCACATGTTTATTGTGTCGCAAGGCGCTCTTTGATCACTTAGACTGAAGCAAAGTTGTTCTTGAAGTTATCGAACTTGACAACTGTACTTATATAGAAAATAATATCCCGTTCAGGGACGTCAAAAAACTATGTTAGACATATAAGATTTTATGCAGAGTAGTTCTGACGCGTGATTAGTGTCATACTAAAGAGTTCGACTAACATATGTTTCCTGCACTAGTAAGGCCTTTAGTATGAAGCTAAACATACGTCACAACGACTCTGCATAAAGCCCTTACTGTTTACGGCACTCGTAAACACGAACCCATATAACTCAAAACTACACAACACTAAAATATAATGAATAGCAGTGCATGAAATGACTGAAACAGTTCTCAAATTCCATAGCGCCAGAATTATGAAGCTGGACAGCATCAGTTTTCCAGATCCGTATCTGTCCTCCTTTTCTTTGCGTGAATCTGTATCTTGGAGGGGACAATAGGGGCAGATAGAATAAGCATATGCTTCATCAGTTCTAAATAAGTATTGAAGGGAGAAGTTTTCCGTATAAAGTGTAGCCTAGTGTGACGGAAGACTTTATAGAGACTTCTAAAGCTTCTTCCGCATAACCGACAATCCTTTGGACTATTCGTCATTTCTTGGTGTATTTAATTTCGCTGCTGCTTCTTTGGCAGCAAAGGCAAGCTCCTCTGCCGATTTAGTCGGTACAAGAGGATCTAAGCGCCTTTTCTTTGTTTTTACTGAACACTCTGCGGACTGTTTACTGGTTCTACCGTGAGTACATCAAGCTACATCGGTCTTCACGTTAGTGTGATACGGAGCACTTATCACTGTTGAGACATAGTCCGGAAGTGTACATGCACGATCAAACCACTCTTTATTTTTAGCTAGGAAAACCTACCAAACTCTGTGTGACATCCTCCAGTTTTATTGCTCAAGGTCATATTAATAACTTACTAAATTTCTCTAAACTGTTGTAACATCTTCCGTGGCGTATTCAAGTTTATAACGACTACAAATAGCTTGCATAGATTCCGCTTTCTTCCGACTAGCACTGGTGGTTATTATCCATCTTTCAAAAATGTCCTTGTTTTTCATGGCGTCTTCTTTCGCAATTTCACTAATTACAGGCAATATTGCGGACACTTGCACATACACTATTGCTGAATCCAAAGGAAATCATTGAAGAAAGATATTTCTGCAGAGATCTCAAGACATGTTTAGGCTTTTTTGAGATATTCCAAATATACCAGTGAAAAAATGATTACCAATCGTTCGTCGTAAAGGAAAGAACGTAGTTGTGCTATAACTTCCCACTAGTGACAAAAAGTCTCACCTTTCGCATTGGTCTGAAACACCAGTGCGATCACTATGTAGAAATTGACTCAGGTCGGTCTAATATAGTAGTTTGCATGCTAATAGTTATCTGCAAGAGTGTCGTCTCGACTCGGGTCGGTCTAATGTTATAACTTTGCGCGCGCCCTCTGTTGGCTGACAGGTTGTCATCATTTTGTGGCTATGGATTTCTGTCTTTTGAATCATTTGTGCTTCATTCTGTGCTATTTGTAAGTCCGAAGAAAATTGTTTCTTTTCTAATTTTTGTCCATTGGTCGACGCACTGTGGACGTAACAATTTTAATAGAGGTAATTGATGAGTACTTCAAAATCATATGTCCGTAGCCAAACTCCTTTTCTGAAAAATGTATTTTTGGTTAGCGCACATATTAATTCTTAAGTGAAGTCTTGACCTGACTAAGGTAGGTTCCATAGTTTTGGAGCTATGGACCTTTAAACTTCTTTTTCTTCTTCATGTTTTCGGCAGCCTATAACTCCGAAAGGAAGCATTTGTGCACCCAGGTTGGTCTATAGGCCTACTTTTTGTCTTGTTTTGGTGTCAGGAATCATCTCCCAAACTTTGTCGATGTTGTTTTGAAACACCCTGTATACAATTTCTCCGAGGCTTGTGCAAGGGTGGTAAGTCACAAAATGCATTTCGTGGGATCTTTCAGTTTAACGTCCCACAATTAAATCCTTTCAGCAAGGGGAGACGGATGATTGAGCAAGTGAATGATGATGGAAGAATTGGCAGAATGAAATGTGGGAGGACACAGGAGTACTCCGAGAAAACCCACGGACACTATGTTGTACACCACGAACTTACTTGGCTGGAGATCTAAGCGCTCTGTCACTGAGCCATCTTGCCCCCGGGTGGGAAAATTGAATTGGAAGTTTAAGGATATTGGTAGGGATGCGCACGAGACAAGATTTGTGGCTTTCTCGTCTCGAAAATGTGCTGTAAAAGTGATGTCTCGACTCGAAAAATGTATATTTCTCTATTGGAAGAGCCGTGTCTCGACTCAAATTTTGTCAGGAAAATCCTATCTCGACTCGTCTCGTGCCCATCCCTAGATATTGGTGATTTTTTTTAGATGTCTCAGAATACACAAATTCGTAACTTCGGTACAATTTTGAATTTGACTTGCCCTCTATACACAAGGGAGTTTTGTTAGTTAACATACATTCAACAAGCACCCGAGGTATTCAAAACAGTAAAAAAGAAAACTCCAGGGCTACATGGAATCAAGACCTTTTTTATTTTATTTTAAAAATAACAATTATATGGATTCTATATTTAACTAAATGTTGAGATTCGGTAATCATGCTTCCTGAATGAAAGAAGAGCACCAGGAAATGACTAGCAAAATTTTCAAACGCGATGTCAAATGTTATTGACTTAGCCCTATTTTGAAGAGTCTTTATTGACTGAAAAATACTGGTAACAAGTGTAAGGACATCGATAACAGATGGCAGTACTTTTGTTCATATTCCTTTTGTCAAAACATTCGTAATGCATCCAGTTGATCCCAAGATATGGGCAAGAAAAAATTGGTTGTCCATGTATTTCTATGGGATACATTATGTATATCAGCCTTGGTCGATAGACAACCCGTAGTGCTGTTAGGTCAGCGTGTTAGTATAACGTTCAGTATGCAAAATACTAATCTGTCCGTTGAATACAACGTTAAAATGAAACTAAGTATATTTTCTACTCGACATACCTAGGTATATATAGACTTAAACATTTTCTGTTTTCAGATATTCATTCATTTTACTAGTTTTTGAGTGGGTAATGGAGAATGAGCAGAAATGCAAAAATTCAATTTTTATGTTACTACTTGTTTTTATACAAATTTTCGTAGTATGAATTCATTTTATTACACCTTAACTGCTCGTATATCTAATTTAAAATCTAAACACCCATAAAGAATTCCAAGTTCCCAGTCTATTATTTCCGAACTAATTGTATTCTGGAAACTATGGAAACTAAAGTAGCGTATGTTGCCAATTTTCTTTCTGAAGGAAACTAACAAAACTATTAAATTCAAAATTAACGCAACTTCTAAGCTCATTAGAAGTTTATTATTAATGTGGAACGATTATTAAGAAGGAAAAGATTATTAATGTGGTGTGAATATGGAAACTCCTAGGAGAACCTCTGTCAGAATGGCCATCCCGATAGTCGAACTTCAGACCTAATTGAGTAACTATAACTTAAGAGTTTACTTACACCAATTCGGTAAAGCCTTACAAAAAAGGGACAACATATAAAGCCTTACACAATTGAAAAATGAGTACATTAGCTGAATAAATTATACTAACTTATGGGGACAAATTATAAATTGCATTTTATTAAAAGCATCTATTACCCATATTCGTTTCTACGGCTTCGGTGCGAGTGTTCCCGGGTTTAGTTCCCGGTGGGGGTACTTGGTCGAAAAAGTGTAAAAAGTTTTTTTCAGAACAGCCATCATGAATGAGGTTTTCCTGGCTTTTCCTCATTTACACCAGGCAAATGCCGAGATGGTATCTAACTTATAGGTCCCAAGCCGCTTTCTTCCTTTCCCAATCCTTTCATCCTTTCCTTTCCCCTTATAGTGTGCTCGCCGAGGGACGTCATGCCTCTACGTAACGGACTGAATGGCCATCAATGCCGAAAGCCCAGAAATCTAAATCTTAAAGCCTAAATTGTTTCTACGATTAACGGCTTTTCTGTTTGAAACTTAATGAATCATAAAATTTGAAATAGCAGTTTATAAATGGGTAATTAAGCTTTAGCGAATTTTATGCTACGGCTAGAGAATACGCATAGCTATAAGTATGACCAAGTGTGTGACTTAGTGTTCGTTGACTAATAGAGACTTAATCATGTGTACAAGAAAAGCACATATGTATATATTTCTCTTCTCTTTTAAAAAAGAAAAAGAAGAAATTGCCAATACATAAATAGAACATTTGCCAATCAGTAATATACAGTATTAATGTTTTTAATTACCTTTTCTTTGAGATTTCTAATTAACTGTTAGGATATAAAAAACATAAAATTTAACTGTATTTGTCACAGCACGCGTTCAACACTATTATTCGTTTGTTAACTGCAAGCGCATAAATCAAACGAAGGTTTGCAACTAAACGTTTATCTCATTTATTAATCGAAGAAAGTCTGATCTTGATGGATTTGAAGTTGTGTGTTTGTATGGTATTTTTAAACGGTTACAAATTTGTTTCTGGAAGTAGCCAGTCAGATTAATTCTCTTAAAATAAATATTTTTCTCATAGTCAGTATTTCAAATCAGGTTTAAGAATAGAGAATATACACTACAATCGATACAATGCAGGAAATTTCTAGCATATGCGAAAACTTACGTTAGGTCTCAAATGCAAAAGAAACATAATATACCTAGTATTTTACAAATACTGAAAAGGTTTGGAAATGAAACCAATTCCGATCAATTTTGCTTACCATATGGAGCTAACAGGTTAATTTGTCAGTTCCCCTTTAAAAAAAAAATGATGTGTATTACGTCACTACACGCGGCGATGAAATTACGATAAAACGACCCGGACCAATTCCGACCAATTTTCCTTTCATGAAGGGCTGATAGGTTAACTCGTTAGCCCCCTTACTATGTGTGCCGATCAAATGCTAATCGTTGGCGACTAAACGACGATCATACGATCTGAGCCAATTCCGATCAATTTTGCTTCCATGGGGACTAACAGGTCACCGGTTAATAATACGCATTCAGATCTTAGTTCATGGCTGCTCATATCCTACAGAGCTCATTAGAATTCCTGCCATTTACAAATCTCTATATCGGGAATGAAAATCATAGTTTCTATTATTCTAATTCTGTTTTCCTGCATTTTATATTTGCATCAACTTGTTTTTCCTATCTCCGGATTTCGTGCCATAGAGTAAAGTTCAATGCATAGAGTAAAGTTCAACACAAGCTTTAGTTGTAGTGACTATCCTAGCTAAATCTTTGATATTGGGGGTATTCAATCATTGATAAATGCGACATTCCATATTAAACCGAATATTATAGTTTAGTTACGGCATTGTATTAACTAACAAGAAGTGAATTTCGTTTCATATTCTAAAATTGCTTTCAAATTATATGATGTTCCACGCAGGGTCATCTCAACGCAAGAGACCGACAAGGAGACTTATATGTATAACTCGTACAATTTAGTCATAGGCGCCCAAGCACCTTGGTTTGCGAAAAGGGGGAAAATGCTGTTAAGATAGCACTGGATCCCACGAATGCTCCAGCTTCGGTGTGAAAGCTCCGAATTCGATTCCATGTCAAGCTGTAAGTCCATGTTTCATGTAGCCTCGGCGCTGGAAGAGACGAACTCCAAATCAACCAAGAGTCGTTCTACAAAGCTTGCCATAGTTATTCACATTTATAGTTTCCAAGTCTAAAGGTGTTTAACTAGATGTTCATAATTTATTTAGAAAGTATCCAGTTGAGAATGCTTCAAGTACAATGACAGAACGAACTTAAAAAGAATTATTTTTCTTATTAACTTCTACATGCTTTATATCAATTGTTCTACGTACTTCATTAAGAGTCTTCATCCCGGCGAAATTAAAACACCGCTAATTTTACATAAATTATGTGATATCTTCAAATAGATAAAAGATAATCGAAATGTGGAACAAGAGCGCCCTAGACAATATTATTTTACATGAGAAACCGTTATCACGACTCACTTATCTGCTTTCGATTTCGAGCCATTTTGAAAATCGGCATTTATTTTCGCGTTTCTAAACAGCTGAAATCGGAAAGCCTCTAGGTGAGTTGTGATAACGGTACCTCACGCAAAATAATATTGCCTAGTGCGCTCTTGTTCCATATTTCAATTATCTTTTATCTATTTGAAGATATCACATAATTACTGTAAAATTAGCGGTATTTTAATTTCGCCGGAATGAAGACTCTTAAACAATTCTTGTGATATACCGGTATCTGTCCATTTATAATTTCCTTGAATACTAAATTTTTTCCACATATTTTGTTTAAAGGTTCTATTAAAACGTTTTTACGATATGTTGTTTTACGAAGACATATGCTCAAAATGGAAATCTCAAAATTGAAAAATTCGCAAAATATCATCTCCCTATGACTCCCGACATATGACTCCTTAAATCTAGCGAAATTTGAACTTTTTTGCCCAATATCTGGGGAAAGGTGACCAGTTGGCCAGTGGTCACCAGTTACTATTTGGTACCAAAATATTTACCATCCTCTGAGGTATTGATAAACACCATTATGATCTCTCTATGACTTACCGTTTCTGAGATATGATTCCTTAAATCTCCCGAAATCGGAACTTGTTTGGCCAATATCTCGAGAACGGTAGGAATGACGCGAAAAATTCCATCACTTTCTCAGGTAGTTTTTGATACTCTATCGAATGGAAGCATCGAAATTGAAAATATTCGCAAATAATAGCAGACAGACAGACAGACAGACACAAACACATAGTAACGAACTTTTTAAGTTCATTGAAAATGTTATAGAAAATCTTATCTTATATCTGTATATCTTCAAAATCTAAATTACTAAAGAACTACTTGTACAAGTTGTAATTACCTAAGTACTAAAAACGGTGTTACATCTCTGTTCTCTTGGGAATAATTTAGCCATCTATAAAAATATGTCTTATTTTTTAATTTTTTTTTAACAAGATAACTGAAATTTTAACGGTTACAAACAATTGCAAAGCTTTTCAATTGAGAAAATATCTCTGTCAAATTATTAAACAATTATAGCCTAATAATTTTATTTTTATTCATTTATTCTATTCACAAACGCATACCAATGGAGTGAGTTAACGACTGATCCCATACAATACTTTTGACAATATCTCTGTTAATTTTTCCAACACAATTTTGATTATTTAAGATATTTATTTTGAAGGTATATTTCACCTGATGGCAACCACATTAATTTGGCATGATCAAATTTGTATTGGCAAAAATATCAATGAATTGGCTCATAAAAAATTATACTGATCACTAATCAACGTGTTAAAAATTTCGTTACTGAATTCTCTCTCTCTCTCTCTCTCTCTCTCTCTCTCTGAGTGTGTGTGTGTGTGTGTGTCTATTATTTGCGAATTTTTCAATTTTGAGTCCCTTCCCCATTCCATAGAGCATCAAAAACTATCTGAAAGAAGTTATGGGATTTTTCGCCTCACTTTTACTGTTCCCGAGATATTAGCTAAAAAAAAAAAAAAAGTTCGGATTTCAGGAGATTTGAGAAGCCATATCTCGGGAGTCATAGAAAGATGATATTTTGCGAATTTTTCAATTTTGAGCCCTCCGTTTTGAACATGTGTCTTCATAAAACAACATATCGTAGAACGTTTTAACAGAACTTTTAAACAAAATATGTGGAAAAAATTTAGTATTCACGGAAATTATAAATGAATGGATATATTATAAGAATTGTTTAATGACTATAAAAATCAAGTTCACTGAACAATTGCTATAAAGCCTGTAAAAGTTAGGAAAATTAATTCTTTTTAAATTCGTTCTGGCAATTCTCTTGGAGCATTCTCAACTTTTTTTTTTTTAATGAATTACAAAAAGGAAGAACAAATTTTAAAAGGAACCTGCATGCAGTGCAGAACTGAACAACTACAAGAAACACAGTAGATGTGTTTTATTTTAGGGTTGTTTGTTTTTTCAGAAACCGGAAATGACGTCATCATGAATCGAGCCGTTCATTTTAAACTTCATATAAATCTAAGTAGCGCTAGTAAACATATTCACCTTCGTTTCCTTATTGAAATGTATAAAAATAACATTAGGTTAGGAACTGACTCCCACCATTGGTATATACTAACGTAAAAATAACATTAGTATGCGTTAAATGCGGAACATTATTAGCGATTGACGAAAAAAAATATGCAAAGATGTTTTCAGATGCGCGAAAGTAATTTAAATAATGTCAAGATTGACAAAAAAAAAAAAAAAAAAATCAATTTTGGGTTTCCAGGAGTACCCCAAAGATATTGTCTATCGGTTTTTATGAAATAGAGTGAATATATCATTTTCGAATGCGCAAAAACAATTTAGATTTTCAGTGAACTCCAACTTGCATCAACAAAATTGTTAATTCGGAAGTCAGAGATTTGTACAGTGTTGTTAAAGAAAAAAATGGTTACCCAGGTGTCTATTAAAGGATATATTTTCATGTTATATATATGGGTCTTTGAGGTCAATATTGGGAATACATTTATTATCATTTCAAAATAATATTATGAAACCACATGTGCATCATCATTTCCGATGACCTGCCATTTCTCTGGCAACTCCATAATCTCGTCGCTATAGAACTTTTGTGGCTTCTGTTCAAAGAATTGTAACACATGTTTTTTTACAAGCTTCTTTTGAAACGTACTTAGCACTATTCAGGGAGTACTCCAGAGACCGAAACAAATGAAGTCTGACGATACCAGATTCGGGCTATACGGTGGATGCACTAAAACCTCCCAGCCGAGTTCTTACAATTTCTGATAGGTCATTAGAAATGTGTGCGATCTGCCGTTGTCAGTGTGGTATGTGACACCTTTTCTGTTAATCAGTTCTGGGCATTTCTTTTTGAATTGTTAGGTGCACTCGCGCTAATTGTCGACAGTATAGATCCGAGCCTATCACTCTGCCCGGCAGCAGCAGCACATACACGATATCCTTCAAATCCCACCAAACGCACAGCATAACCTTCTCGGGCGTTAGTGTGGTCTTTGCCGTAGACCATAGAGCTTCTTGCTTCTACCGCGACGTTTTTCGCACATTGTCGTTATCCACATTTCAACACTTGTGATCAGCCGCCTCAGGTTCAAAAGTAGATTAAGGTACAGGCCTTCATGTAATAGTAAAATTGTTACGAAACGTATGCTTATTTATATTATTATTATTATTATTATTATTATTATTATTATTATTATTATTATTATTATTAGTAGTAGTAGTAGTAGTAGTAGTAGTAGTAGTAGTAGTAGTAAAGAAGGATTTACGTAAATTAACTGAACTATCAATACCTGATCCTGTATCTAATACTACGATTTCCAATATTATAATCATCTGACAAAGAGCTCCTTCGTAGCTAAGTAGTTAACGTATGCACCTTTGGCGTGGGAAACCCAAGGAGCTCATTTGGTTTCGATGCCACATTAAGCTGTAGGTTTACGTCTCTTATAGCCTCTCTGTTGAAAGGAACGCTAACCTCAACATCAAATCAAATCAAACCATCTGACTTGCATAAGCCACGGAATTGATACTGCATACGCGTAGGAACGAGTAAAAATACATTGTATTTTAAATAACCTATTACAATAGTGTTTCTGTGGGATAATAGCAGATATTTCCACATTGAAGGTCATCTCCGGAGTCATGGGAGAAAAGTACTTTTCGTTCTCACAATCCATTCTTTGTATTCTTGTAAAGTCATTAGGTTGGAAGATACGGAGATAATAAGATGGAATAAGCTGAAAAACCTGAGTAGTAGCTCCGCGAAGTGTAGTCGCTAACGCTTTCCCCTTTGGTGCGAACGGTCCTGGGTTCTATTTCCGGTAACTGCAAAAGCTCTTTCAGTCTAGCCACCCTGAGTTATGTTTTCCTCATTCACACCAGGCAAATGCTGGGATGGTACCTAATATAATGGTCTGAGGCTGCTTCCTTCCTTCTTCTTCAATTCCCTTCTTCCTCTCCAGTTCCCTGAGTAGTGTGATCACCAGGGAACGTAATATTTTGTACGTAACAGGCCCATAAATGCCAGAAATCTAATCCCAAACCTGAAGTAAACGAAGATCACAGAGTTGGCCCTTTATAACTGAATTCCACTTTTGCCTCGTTAAAATGTGTGTTTACTTAAAAGAAAGTACAAGTTCAGATCAAAACAGAAAACTATTACAACTGTCCAGGAGCGCATTCAGAAATTTTTGATAAGAGGGATCCAAGCTTTGAGGGATGGTCCAATACTACAAGCCACTACGAACGGGTATTATTCTGCACCCGAAAACACGATAGTAATTGTAAAATACTTCCACGTATATTTTTAAGAAAAAAATTAAATAACTAGATTGTTTTTATAAGAGAAAGAGTACAGATGAAGTGTAAGATCAAATTTTCATGTTACATCAATCGTTTCCATGTTAGCTGTACTTGTCAAGTGTACATGGAAAGTGTTTCCATGTACATTTTCTTAATAAGTAAAGCATATTAAGAAAGTGTACAAATATATGTTGAGTTAGGAAGTTCTGGGGACCCAGACAGGGTGGACCTCCGTGGGTGCGTCCTGGCAACTGTCATATGTAAAGTAACGTTAAGTATCACACTTGAGGTTTAACATATACACATATAAAACAGAAAACGAAATTGTGTGCAATTGGAGAAACTCTGAAATAATTATCAACTACTTTGGTACAAATGTTGAAACGCGTCTAACCGTTAATATTAAACTTAAAATGTGGTACCATACGCTGTAAGAATAATAAGATGGCAGCTGTGAAAGATTGCCGAGATAGCCTACTACAAAGACGGAGATCAAATGTTGGCATGCAATCAACCAACCTTCCCTGTGCAAAAGATAGAGACGTCCTCCATAACAGTAGGATAATCTTATGATAATACGTATCTCATCTTTTCCAAACACAAAAAGAAGAGTTGGTTTTATTGCACCATCGTTCTCATATAAACAATGATACGACCGTAGGCAGAGTCATATCTTCCCCTTTCCCTTCTCCGTATGAATCTTTCCCCGACTCTCAAATCAAGTTTACTTCTTCCCCCGCAGAAACTAATTATAATTATCCAGTGGATATTAGTTCGAGAGTAGACAGAGAGTATACAATAGATTGTTCCCTGGGGTTGGTTGAATGTTTTGTCAGTCTACGATTGAAACGTAACTCCTACTACTCGTGTTCAGTTGTAAAGCTTACCTTGCAGGGATGCTGTAAGAGTAAAATTAATGTTTAAAAGACAATACAGTTTTAAGAGTTTAGCACCAGTTTCTTGCTGATTTCGAGGGATTCTTGCCGACGACAGCTTGTATAAATGATATTTTCAAAAATGAAATTATATTAATAAAATTGTGTAAATTTCTTTTAACTATGATATCTATATATTAAATTGTTAAGTTTATATGTTTGTGGTCAAGAAAAGTGTATATGCTTGTGGACGTTTATATATTTGTCGCCAATTCTTTTGACAATGATATCTCGGAAACCACAAGCTCTAGAAACATATCGTTTTCACTGATCGATTGCATGTTGTGTGTAGATTGTTCAGTTCTAATTGAATATTTTAAAAATGGCCGTTATTTCTTTATTACATTTTTTAAAGGTACACCTGAAATATTGAAATTTTAAAAAGTAAAGAATCATATCCTACGAGTTATATATTTCAACACCACACATTTGTATATGGTGTTAGTATATTTCTTCGGCGTTTATTTCATGGGCAAATGATAATGAAAAACGAAGGATAACCATTTCTCCAGTCTAAGATGAATCTTTATTGTTTGGAGTATTTTGCCCAATTTACACCATATATCACTCACATTATAATTGTTTGTATTTGTAATGTATTTGCTTATTACATCTGCATGCAAGAAGAAAGAAAACACTGGTCATACATGAATTAGACACTCCAACCGGAAGTAGGCTCAAATCTTGCAAACGGTGCGAGATTTTGAAAAAAAAAATCGAAAAAAAATCCCTTTATGATACCCCTTGTCGATTTTTATCAAGACGTCTTTCACTTGTGTCTGTAAAGGGACATATGTAGATGTGAGGAATAACAAGGAGATTCATGCTCATATGTGAATGATGTGCTGTGTAGGGAGCTCAGATTCAGTTAGTTGTTTTATTATATCGCGGTAAAATAACAACGCAGGTGTAATGCATGTCCCTCAACTCTGCAACATGACGAGCTTCTTTTACTACAAGATAATAAGTAGAAATATTAGCAACCAATAGTAAATCTTCTAAAAAAAAATTATACCACAACATGTGACACAGAGAAGATAAATCAGTACGTGGAGGTCAAATGTCAGTATGAATATTATATGTCGCTGTGGATCTTGTAAGCTACGATAAAAGTAATATAAGTTTATAGGAAAGGAAAAGACCTCGTAAATATAGGCTATAAAAAAGTATGGCCAAGATGTTTACTTTATATATACACTACTTACTTAATTACATGATAACCTATTTGACAGCTGTATCAATTTCAATTATTTTTGCAAAGTAACGAGAACTAGTTTTCTCTTCCACACACAGAGATATTTTCATAAAATTACATAGTATCTGCTGCACGAATCAACATACTTCCTCTTACAATTAAAACATTCATTTTTAGTTCGTATCGATCCGAGTTTAATTTCTGAGGAAGTAGTTTGAATTAAACTAAATGACAGATTGACAAGTTATTGAACTGAAGATTTTGCACTGTTTCGCTTTTACTTTGCACGGCTCCATAAGCTGTTCTTTGAATTGTTTCAATTTGCTATGGAGGGTAGCGTGTCACCACGTTTGGCCTAATCCTCGTTTCGTCTAACCAATTATCTGACACTTTTATGACAGATAAATGATAGGATTTGTGTCCGCCATTTTAGGCGAAAAAGGATCCTCGTTTGGCCTAATCCTCGTTACGCCTAAAATGGCGGACAATAAGAAAAAATCGTGGAAATTCAACTAGAGGGAAATTATATAAGAGAAAATTCCCTAGTATATAAAGAATTAAGAAATGCAAAATATATAGATTAATATTATATTAACTATTTTCGAGGAGTTAGGATTACCAAAACTCCTTTATGTATTTACTAGACCATGGATATATACGAATATATATGAGTAGGTGAATAGCAAAACCCGTTAAATTCACATTTTAAAATTTGTGACAAATCGAGAAAAACTGTTTGAACATGTCATAATTGTAAAATAACATTAGAAACTAGAGAACATTAAAAAATTAAGAATAATCTGAGTGTTGGTCTGTCGAAAGCTGTATAATCACACTAGTCTGTGAATTGCGTTATTGAAGAAAATAGTTTGGATTTAACAGGTTTTGCATATGTAAATGGAAATAACAGCTTTTGCATCTGGACGAGCGGCCATTTTTGTTGAGGCTCAAGATACAAAACCTATCAGTTTAACAGTTTAACAGTTTATGAAACTGAATATGGAAGAGGGATTTAACTAGTTTTGCATCTGTATTTCTCAGTTCTTCACATAGTAGGGAATATTTTTTTAAATTTCCCTCTAGTTTTATCTCCACGATTTTTTTATAGTCCACCATTTTAGGCAAAACGAGGATTAGGCCAAACGAGTATCCTTATTTCGCCTAAAATGGCGGACATAAAGCTTATCTTTTATCTGTCATAAAAGTGTCAGATAATTGGTTAGGCGAAACGAGGATTAGGCCAAACGATGCAAGATCGGAGGGTAGCTGCCAAGTACCTCTCGCGCGACCTTCTCATACGTAGTCTAGTGAGGCCATCCTCCCAGGCCTCGCGATATAGGAGAATTTTACTATTTCTAATTCATTCTTAGGATGTAAAATTTTTAGAGATGATAAACCATCATTTTGTAAATCATTTTCATATCCATACTATCAATGTTGCGAAGTGCACTATCATTGATACGAAAAAGTCGAAATTGTTGTGATAAAATAATTTATTCATGCTGGATATGAAATTCTCACCTACACCATTGTCTTCCCAGCAAATTTACTTTTGCTCTAGGCCCGAAAATCAACGGGACGGTCTTGACCTCTCGAATTCACCTCATCTAGAAATTAGTTAGCTGATTGAATCCTACAGTTACTTCCTACAGTTTGAATCTTTATTGGCACCTTGCTAAGTTAGAAACTTCTATCATTTGAATCTAATATTTAATTTGAATAACATTTGTTTCACAGTATTGACCTAAGAAGTACAAGAGCTTCCTTGTAGTTATAGCTATCTTTATGCTTAGAACAACGGTTCAGGAGACCCGGGCTCCACTTTCGCCGAGAGTTCAAGTGGTTCAAAACCCACACGCAAGGTGCATATTCTCGTATAGCCTCGATACTTAAAGGAACCTAAAACAAAATCAACTAACCAAGCAGTACGTTATTATGTAGGGACTACCTTCATTTTAATATTCTCTTTTGCTTTCCCTTAACCCCTTCAGTGCGTAATTTTCAGTGCGTACACCGCTGTAAAAAGTGTAGTTTTTTTCTAGAACTTTGGAATTTGTTACCTTTTAAAAACTTTTGAACCTCTCAAGCAATCATAATGAAATTTTCGGCATTATGATCTTTGTTGCTTCTAATTAGCTACTATAACTTGTCATTGTCGTATTTATGGTTATCATCATCATCATCATCATCATCATCACATGGTTAGGTTACACAAAATTTGGGAATGCCTCCACAGATCAAGCTCAATTTTGCTGTGTTGACTCTTGGGGTTCCTAGGTGAGCGCAAACTCGCTATATATTGTCGGGAATAACATTACTCATACTATGGGCAAGTATATTCGCCATACGCAATACAAAATAGCCAAAGCAAAATGAAAGCGTATATATACGCCATCCGCACACCAGGTGCGTTTTGAAAACACGAGTTAACTCCGCACCCACACCGAAGGGGTTAATTTGAAAAAAAAAAGTAAATTCACAGACATTTCTTTCGCAGAGCATTTTAGCAGGTCTAAAGAATTTGTGTTAATTACACTAGTAGTTTTAAATCGGCTAATAGTTTACACAGTTTAACACCTGATAGTGCAGATAGAGACACCCATAAGCGTTAGGTAGGAAAGTAATAGCGCAGGAAGTGACACCTATAAGCGTTAGGTAGGCAAGTGATAGCGGAGATAGAGACATCTATTATCGTGACTTCTCTTATTAGGATTTGCGTGACGCACACACACTGAGACGTTTGTCCTTTTACTTTTAGGGTAATAATAATGAACAACAAACTAATTTTGAACATTTAATACTTATGAAAAAAATCTGATAACTTTTTACACGGCTTTTCATATAGTAAAGGAATTTGAATTCTATATGTAAGAATGAACATTATAAACTGCACCCATTAACTGCAGATTATAAGAGAAGACAGTTGATTATTATTATTATTATTTCATTTGTGAACAACTAGATTATTATTTTTGGTACGAGAGGTCGCTGATTCGATCCCAGGCTACGTAAGTTTCTGCTGGACAATATCGTGTCCGTGGCTTTTCTCGAGTGTTCTCCTGTTTCTTCCTACATTCTCCTCATCCCACCAATTCTTATATAACAATTCACTTCCATTAGTTATACATCTCCTTTAACCTAAATGACATAATCACGGGACGTCAATTCAGGAATTCATTTCATTATTTTGTAGATGACTACTTTTTTATTGAGTTATTCACAAAATAATATTAATATAAATACATAAATAAATATGGAGTGAGGAGATGGTAAAGAGCATTGAGGCAGGCAAATTTTATAAATTTAAAATGCTATCATAGATAAATCGATCAAGGTTTATGAGGTGATGAAATACTTTCCTCTAGAACCACGAATGACGACTTATAAAGTGATGACGCGACACTTGAAGAAGCAAATCTGAGAATAAAATCTGCGAAGAAGGAAGTTATTTGTCCATGTCTTCCTGTCGCCCAAAGGCAAAAAAGTAATAGGAATGGGTACAAAAATAGGTAGAAGGAAAGTGTTAAGTGTGAATACATTGAACATTATAGTATTTTGAATCGCGATATTCCCGTTAGCATCGCGATTTTACCTGCCGTTTATATTCTCCTTTTGTCCATTCTTGTGGGTTGTTAAATAACAGCTGATGTTTGGCCTTGAAGACTTGAATGCTGCTGACCCACATCTCCTGAAAGAACTGCCTGACGACGATTCTTCTTCCACGGAGAGCGAAAGTGACTGCTTTTCTTTCCATTTCAACACAACTTACTCCTCCAAACCAACCAACAACCTCTCAGCTTATGATGTTCTTGCAAACCACGTTGCATTGCACATACTTGGTATTCCATGGCCAATTACACAATTAATTTGTCATTACCTTGAGGAATCAATTTTAACCTACCAGCTTCTAGTGGGAATACTTGTTTTATAGGAGATGCTTTGAATGTTTATTAGCATCTTGTAAAAGATTCGTACGTATACACTTCTATAAAAACTGTTCGAAAAGCCTACATGAAGAGTTTGAATCCTTGAAGTTGTAAGCATTGTTTCTTCCACCCCTTTTTCAAAAAGGGAAAGACTTCCCGGAATATCTTTGGTCAAGTTAATGCCCTTTAGGACAAGGTCGGATTAATACACTCGAGAGCCGTAGGCTATATTTTCCGGAACCATGCCCCTCCCCAAATGAATTTCAAATATATTTCTACTTATATAGTTTGAGGGTGTCGCTGATACTGATTCTGTTTTAAGGTATGAAAAAAAAATGTATATTTTGAGCTAACTTTTAGACTATTTTGTAACTTAGAACGACCAAATTGTCGTCGATCCAGCTACACAAAGTCTCATTGTTCAATATAAGTTTATACGGGAATATCATTCGAAAAGGAAAACGCATATATCATAATAATCCGTAGTGGAGAAACGCCCACGAGAGAAATATCTATGCTAAGGGATAGTGTTTGTGGTATTTGAAGCAGCGTTTCGAGTTCCCTTTAAACGCTATTTGCAAATGAGAGGGTTACGGTGATGCCAAGTCTTTAGCTCCCTTTCAGCTTCGAGAATATATTTGACGTGGGCCTACAGCTTAACTGTGGTTACCACATGAATTCCAACCGGGAATCAAACCCTGGTCTCCTACACGAAAGGCGCGTATGCTAACCATATAACCACAAGAGAGCTTTAAAACAAACTAATTTACGATTACATAGCAGTCTGGTGCAGGGTACATCTTTCAGCAAATAATGTTCCAATCCAACCTCCTCACATGTTGATTCATCCAGACATTATATATATATATATATATATATATATATATATATATATATATATATATATATATATATATATATATATATATATATATATATATATATAAAGCCCTGTAGGAGTATTTTCAGCTTGCTGTATTGCATGAAATATTAAACTAAATTTAGATTTCTCCCACCCCTGGTGCGTACTGGTTCGATCCCAGCTCTTGCTAAGTGGGCTTTGTTGTGGACAAACACCATGTCAGTGAGTTTTCTCGAGGTTCTCCCGTTTCCTTTCGCTTCTTCATTCTACTATTATCATTCATTTTAATATCACCGTCTTCCTGAGCTTCGTTGCACAATCGTGAGACGTTAAACTTAAAACAAAATCAATTTCACAATAGAGCAGTGTTTAGCTCTCATCCTTCGATTGGGGTTTCAACTATTACTAGAATCGAACGAACTGAAACTGACGCGAACACTATATTGGAAGAATAAAGTTAATTTCTCAGAAGAATAAATGCAGAAAGCTGCACAACACAGAGGTCTGAAATATAGATGCTTCGCGAAATATTTATATAATTTATGGTTGCCTGCGAGAAAAGAGTTGAAGCTGTCCCGCATATATATATATATATATATATATATATATATATATATATATATATATATATATATATATATATATATATATATATTCTATAAGTTTCTACTGGTAGAGCTCTGTCTCGTTTCGTGGGTAACTTAACTAGTTGTTAAGTCAAGATTTCGAAGTTCAGAGCAACATGACGCTGCTATAGGAAACACACGCAGCGTATACGGAGTTCTGCTCAGAGTTGTTAACGATAAAGGAATCGAAAATGTTTTGGATTCCAGTCCCGTCGGAACCTAAATTAAAGTTTTAAATCGGTGTGGGAAAAATAAACACACAAGACTGCACTTATTTAATATAAAAACACATTTACACGTGACGTTTCGATCTTCTAGCCAAGATCCTCATCAGACGTACACTCCGATGAGGATCTTGGCTAGAAGATCGAAACGTCACGTGTAAATGTGTTTTTATATCAAATAAGTGCAGTCTTGTTCAGCAGTGTGTTTATTTTTCTGATTTTATTCGCAAGACGTTGACTATGTGTGTCGGTGTGGGAAGAGAACGTAAAATACATTTTGATATACCGATTCTATTCACGAAACCGAAAATCAAAGTCACATTGAATTACGTTTTGAAACGGTTTCATCATCGTTTACAAACGTCGTTAGATCAAGATAATTACAAGCTGCAAAAGATATTAAACAGATTCGGTTTTTACGGAGAACTGGTGTCAGTACCGGGTCCAAAACTGTTTTATAAGAAAAATCTCTCTCGGTTCCGCGCACGAAATATTTTTTTACGGGAAAATCGGTTCCAGTTCTAGTTCCGGTTCCGAAACCAAAACCTAATAGAACCCATTTCCGTCTGTCGGCCCCGTTACCATTAACGATTTTCTCGGAAAATTAGTTTCAGTGCCGAGTCCGAAACCGCTTTTATTTGAAGCTTTCTTTTAGTTCCGCGTCCAGAATCTTTTTTTCCGAAAAAAAAAATCAGTTCCGAAACTGTGATCCAGTATAGCCCATTTATACCTATCTGTCCAGTTACCATTAGCAAAGATTTTCTCGGAAAATTAGTTTCAGTGCCAGATCCAAAACAGTTTTTATTAGTAACTTTCTTTTGATTCCGCACCCTGAATTTCTTTTTTTTTTTCGGAAAAATCGGTTCCGGTTCTGGAATCGAAACCTAGTAGAACCCATTTACCCTTATTAGTTCCGTTACCTTTAACAACTCTGATTATAGTTACAAAGACTAAGTAAGAGATATCAGGGTAGGCCTATAAGACGATAGAAAGACAATAATAATAATAATAATAATAATAATAATAATAATAATAATAATAATAATAATAATAATAATAATAATAATAATAATAATAATAATAATAATAATAAAGACCTCCGAGAAGTAGGGTGTGTCGAATCTCTACTAGACTTGTTTCGCACATAATAGGATTTAGTGGCACTTTTTGTTGTCATTACGGCGGTTAATCCAGGGTTCATTTAGTCTTAAAGTTACTTAGTTAAATTTTACCTCGTTATTCGTCCGTAAGTTTAATACGAGCACTGCTGTACAGTTTTGAATATCTTACGTAAGTAGATAATTATGGCTTTCGAAGAGCCAGATAAAATAATGCTAACATTTATCAACTGTAAGCAAAGTAATATTTATTATTCTTTTTGAAATTATTATTGAGGGAAAGTAAAATTAAGTATATTAAACTAAATTAAATAAATATGAGTTCTTGGTGCTGAGGGCTGGAACTTGTTTTATAGATCTTACAATAGTTTTTTTTTTTCCTTTTATTCGAATCATAAAATACTATGAATCAAAAACACTGAAATAAATGAAATATAAAATATTTAAAAAAACGCTTAAAAAAAACAAATCGTACAAAAAAGTATAGAAAATAATACCGTTTTCAAGAAAATTATTTTTAAAACATTTTAAATTTATGCAAGCCTAAAACGAAAAGCATAGGGTGCACTCTTATATAAAATTACTTGATAAATTCTTCAAATCTGACTTAATATATTGTTGTCATTCGTTCCGGAATCGATATCTGCGTCCCGACGTCCCGAAAATATTTCTTGGGACGCTTAAATGTCCCAGAATTCAGCGAAGAAAAAAGGAAGAGAATATTATAGTTCGTTTTTTAAAGAGGATTTGGTATATAATTATTCTCTTCTACTTCTGAGTATGACAATTCAAAAGTTGGAAAAAAAAATGAACACACAAAACATGAATTTAATTAAGTTCACGATTTAACTACTTTGACATTGAACAAAGCATTCGTGCAAGTTATTGAGTTGTTAGTTTGTTAACAATAAAAGAAATAAAGTAAAAAAAATAAAAAATAAAAAATAAAGAAAGAAGTCCTTTGAAAATAAACGTCACCAGAACATTTTGCGTATGAATTAACCGTTCAAAAAAAAAGTATATAACACGAGCAGACAAAACGTGTGAAAGGAAACATCATATCTCAAATGAGCGAAAAGCCCGAAACATTACAGATACTGAGAAATAATAATAATTAAAAAAAAATGCTTACCAGGGGGGGGGGGGGATAGACTATCGCTTACGTTTGCTTAACTAGGGAGAAGAAGGTCTCCTACTAAAGTGACTAAAAATGTGATTACGTAATAGGCCTACTTAAACAACTCTATCGAATGGAAGAAAGTAAATTAGTATATAATACTTCTGTTCATTTTAAGCATTTCAAAGATTCATTTTTGAAATACGACAGCCCTAACTTAATATCACAATAAAATGTTACTATTATAATATTGTTTTTCGCAATTAAAATAAATTAACGAATATTTACACACAAAACTACATGAGAATTGCATTTTAAATGAATTGTAAGTGAGAGTGTTCCCTTTTTAATATATATATATATATATATATATATATATATATATATATATATATATATATATATATATATATATATATATATATATATATCGTAGAATTTTGTTTTTGTTTTCTTTCCTATATGCTTGCTAAGACTCGGTATCTTCAGTGATACCAACCTGAAACGTTATAAAGTCCCATTTCCATAGGCAAAAATCCCATTTTGCCTCTGAATTCCTCACGTTATACTAATTAAAAGTATGATATAATGTGAAAAATGAAACTTGTGTCTGTTGTTAACTTTCTACAGTATTTAAATCAAGTATCCGTAAATTTCGAACTTCTTTTCTTATAAAATAGTTTATGCATAACATTTTTCTTAATCGGAAACAAGTAGACTTATATTTTGTTGTGAGAAATGTAGTGTGTGTATATCACAACTGTGAGATTAGCTTCTACTGAACGTATCGATGAAGGAAAAACTTGGTTCTCCACATATTTCCAAACATTTTGAAAGTTAATTATTTCCCGTTTGGTTTCATTCGTCTGTTCGCTTATTTTGTTTTCTTTTCATTTCTTACTTACCCGAGCACAAATTGTGCTTTAGCGATTGGTTTTTTGCACATCACAGCCACTTTCGCAATCATGCACTTTTCTGACAGCAAAGGAAAGGACTTCGTGCAAAGATTTCTGTTTGACGATCAACATTGATTTCACACTTATTAACGTCTCACTATGTTTATTTTCCGCTCGTAGAGAATTTTGTTGTGTGTACATATGAAAAATCCCATTTATATTACCTTTTGTCTCTTTCAGAAAAATTAAGGTAAAAAATCCCACGAAATGGGTTTTTCCCCACAGGTTGGCTCACTGGGTGTCTTTCGAAACTATAATTTAGCTGAGAAAGAGATTCAAAAGTTATTGTTAGTCAATGATGCCAACCTCGAACATTATAAATTCCCACCTCTAGAGGCAGAAATTCCCATATTGGTCTTAAATTTCCCGCGTTATACTAATCACAAAATTAAAAAAAGAAAAATGAAAAATTAGACTTTATGTAATAGCTACATTTTCTTCAATATGTTTCTTCTTATCTTCAATATACACACAAATTTTGATCTACGTTTATCAAATAGTTGATGAATAAATATTTTTCTGAAGTGAAAAAGACTAAAATATTGGGAAAACAAATACATTTTGTCCTCAGGATTTAGCATTTATATAATTCTTTTGTGTCATCATACCGAAATTAACTTAAGAATACTAGAACAACTTTATTCTCCTGTCGTTTTGTATAGAACGTTTTTGAAATTGCCTGTTTCTCATGTTTATTTTGCATTTTTTTTTCCATTAATTACATTACTGTATTTGTATTTTAATTACAATTTACACAATTTCAGTTTACACTTCTTTGAGCTTGCATTTTGAGAATCATAAGTTACTTCTTCACTAGCATTTATTTTCCGGTAACAAAATGGGATAATTAAACACTGATTTTAAGATTATTGACGAGTCATTGATCTATTTACGCCCATAGTTTTTTTTTTTCTGTCGATGAAATATCCCATATTTGTTGCCAATTGCAACAGAAATTCTCTTTTATCACTTCCCGTGAACTGATAAATTAAAAAGAAAAAAGTTTACAAGTTCATATATAACAAATTTGGAGTATTTGTAAATGACATTTACTATTATTATACGCTATTCTTTGACTTGCAATGTTTCAATCGTGTCCTCAAATCTTCAAATCTTAAAACTTTCTATTTAACTCATTTCCTGACGTCAAACAATTATGAAAATTTGCACAACAACATAAGTTGGGTGACAATACAATTAATATTCCATTGTTACTTATATGCTATTAATATATATTGAGAACACGATTCAAACATTGCAAGTCAAAGAATAGCATATAATAATAGTAAATGTCATTTATAAATACTAGAGATATTACTTCAAATTTGTTATATATAAACTTGTAAACTTTTTTCTTTTTTAAATTATCAGTTCTACACTAATTTTACAGGACTAGTACGTGCTGTGAAATAGATGAAGAACATTCAGTTGGGTGATACATTGTCAATAACTACATTGGTACTGGCTCTAATCACTGTTTCTGGTTTTCCAGATTGGAATTCACTATTCTTAATTCCAAAAGGTTTCCCAATTGCCTCACAGTGGTGAGTAAAGGCGCATCCAGAGGGGGTGAAGAACTGTTCGTCCCCCTCAGCGGCACAGGCACCAGTGTTGCAAAAGCTCGGTAATAGCGAAAACAGAATTTTTCACCGCCCCCCACCCCGAGGAGTCCGTCTTGGATCTGCCCCTGATGCTGAAACAATATCGAAAACCCTTGCTCCCCCATCGAGATTCGAATTCAGAACCAAACGCACTAAACACACTTCCCCTGACCAGTCGAATACAATGACTGTTGATAGAAAATATAATTAGCAATACATGGGAAGATAGAACGTGCAGTACATAGCTACTACAAACCTTACTAATGTAGATAGTACTTTCTTAATAAAGCACCAAACAACTTGTCATACACAACCACTATACAAGTCACATTCTTGTGAACCTAACAAACGAAGCAGAGAGAAACAACTGCTGCTCCTCGTACTTTTCCAAGTGCTCAAACACGCATGGGACATTATTTGCTAAGTCCTTGAATGGCAGCCATTATGCAAGGTTACACGAGGCTTCTAGTCTTGCTTTTACGAAAACAAATAAGAGCTAATAAGCACAGCATAAACTGCACTTCGAGAAATTATATAATCGTCATGAGAGCTTCTTCTTTAAATATAGCTGTGTATTGAAACCTATTCTAAACTTTTCACTTTAATGACTTGTTTATTTACTCCTTTTGCTTATCACATACTGAGCATCTTTTCCAGTTTTGCTTTTGACGAAACTAGAAATGTGGACGAAACTAAATGTCCTATTTTTAGAAGTTATACGAGTAAGTTGTAGTTTTACTTTCATACAGTGACTAAAATCAGAATGACGGCGCAAAATAAAGTGATCATTTTCCTGAAGGCTTCCAAACGTATTTTGTTGTAATTGAGTTGCGTAACTAATTAGTTGGTTGGAAGAAGTTTAGCGTCCGTTTATCAGCACCAAGACGTCAATCTATAGTTTAAGATGGAATCCGGGAATTACTCCCAAATGCGCCCAATTTCAATTCCTTCCCATCGGGAAGCACCACCAATAGGGTACATATACGATATAGAGCTTTCGCAAAATTAATGCAAAATTTCAGGTACCTGTACATTCATACATGACTGCTGCCATAAAACAAGCTATCTGTGTGTTACGTTCATTTGAAAGCTTTGGCTACATAGAAATTATATTTTAGTCCTGACAAGATAGAACACGAGTTTCGCCAAATCTACTTCAACATATCATAACTCGGTCTCAGAGGCGCAAAGGGAAAGTGCACTATAAAGTGAAATGTTGTTTATAATAATTCTGTTGAGGAGACTTAAGTTTGGAAGGTAAGGAAGGTAATGTATATCGTTCTGCTGTTTATGACAGTTAATTGAAAGTAGTCACCTAAACACTGACGGAAGCAGACATCAGAGATTGCGAAAAGGCACAATGGCTCAGTGGTATAGCGCTCACTTCTGATGCCAGGGGTCTCTGGTTTAATCCCATGCCAAGTGAGTTTGTGCTTGACAACATCGTGTCTGTGTGATTTTTAGAGGTTTTCCTATTTTCTCTCACATTCTCATTCCACAAATTATTTCAGAATCATTTGCTTTCATTTAACGGCGCCGACTTTCTAAATTTGTGTGGATGAATATCAATGGCGGGGCCTGTTAGCCTATATGTTTTCATGGAAGTCTCGATATTTGGTTGATATATTTTTAGTTAAAATCTTTTATGAACACTGTCATAAAGGCCTGTGATGTGATAAAGTAAAATATATTGGTATTATAAGGATAAGCTGAGGCTGCCCTAGCTCAGTCGGTAACCCTAACAGCACAGGATGTGCTAGGCATGTACCATTTAGGTGTCTCAGCTACTTTTTAGGTACCCGGCACTTGGCACATATGATATTCATGTGCTAAGTATGTACTTCGGCTACCTACAGTTTTAGGTACTTGTTACACCTAATTGATATTTGCAACTATGTACCAGAAATGTAGCATTTATATACCTGGCTCAGTTTCGCACTCTAACAGTCATTTGTTTTTATGTCGTCACTTGGGACATATATCTGTCATGTTCTAGGTACGTCCTTGAGGTACATACTGTTTCAGATACTCTAACAGCACAAGATGTGCTACGCGTGCTACATTTAAGTGTTCTAAATTTATCTCCCAGATTTGATGCATTTGTTGCTTCTTTTTCTAAGCGATTGTGTATGTACTATAGCAACAAACGCATCAACTTTATTAGATGGAAACTGTCGCCGATCATTTGAAAGTGAATATGGAAGAACCATGAAATAAAGTAAATAGACACTCGCCATTTTGTTATAAAATTACATAGCGAGTAGATTTTATCTGATCCCAAACTGTTATTGTCGAATATACGCGGTTAAAGAAGCACTCTGATTAGCCAAATTGAAAAGACCTCAACAATTTATCCCTCTACAAGTTACATTGTCTTCATCGCTTCCGTCCAAGTCGGTAGAGCACGCGGCTAGTAATCCAAAGGTTGGTGGTTCGCGCCCACCTTACCCTGGGGTAATTTGTTTTCACTTGTTTAAAGTTTTTTTTTAGAGTTACCTTAATGTAAACACACTACGCATATGAGCGATTTAACATATTTTGGGGCAATAATTTTGTGGTTCATTGACGCTTACAGCAAGGGGAACATACCTAGAACATACTAGGCACGTTTCCCAGGTACATGTCAGGCATGTGCCTAGGGTCGGACATAGACTGTGACTATCACTTGCCATCCATGTGATTTCTCTCTCATAGGTACATACATAAGACACATACTGAGCACATTCCCATGTACCTGAGGGAAGATGATAGGCATATGCCTGCTATGTACTTGTGCTGTTAGGGAATACAGCTGACTGGATTCGAACCTGGGTCCAAGCTAAAAATCTTGTGGGCGCCGGAGCACCTACATAGTCGGCGCGCATGCTTTCATTAATCGTCTGTCTCCTTTAGCGTAACAGGCATAACCATGGGACGTAGAACTACAAATCTCACTGGGGAGAAACTCAACCACTCCTATGTTAAAATCATAACCAGTTGATTTTTTGACCGTAGCACAGCATTTGGAGAAACTATGAAAGGTGAAGTGGATGTTACAAGAATTGACAAGAACCATTGGCATTTTGAAATTTGCCTTTTGCTCCTTTTGAGCAACAAAAGCCATGCATTTCTTGATCACATTAAAATTGAAGCATACAAGAAAAAATGTGATCTCCGTAACTGTAGTGATCCACTACAGCTCACTTAATCACGATCAAGAAGTATTTAGGAAATCGATTGAATGCGCTAAAAATTCTGACTTCTATGTTTAGCATTGGTAAATTGACCAGTGGGAAAGGGCTAATCATGACATGTGACAATAACGTGGAAAAATGATGCTGGAGGAGTTACGTACACGTAATGCGATAGAAAATTCTTTCTTATCTATCATGCTCACCAGAATTTGCCAACTGACTTTCACTTTTTCCGATATCTAGACATTAATTTGATTTTAGTTTAGCGTCCCTTTCAGCAACGAGGCTATATGAGACATGGACCTACTGATTAACGTGGAATCCGAACCACATGAGCTCCCGCCGGGAATCGAACCCGGGTCTCCCACGCCAAAGGCGCGTACGCTAACCGCTTAGCCACGGAGGAGCTCATCTAGACATTAAAACTCATCCAGTACTCAGAATGCCTTTGAGGAGTTTATGCACCCCAGAACCAAAGATTTTATACTACTCACATCAGATTAATATCGCTTTTATTTGATAGTACTGTGTTGGTGAGCCTTCTTATTTTCGATCAATTCCGTTCACTAGTTAAGGCAATAAAAATTTGCTGTTCAAAATCCTGCATTAACTTTGCAGCAACCCAATATATTGTAATATTTTTTTGTAATTCAATACAAGTATTATAAGTAGACTACAAATGCAGTCAATAATCCGTGAATCAAATTTAAAATTAAACACTTTTGGTCGTATCAAATGACTTCACTACAGATACGTTTAGAATTAAGTCAGTTTTCTGAGCACTTTTTAGAGCGTGTTGAACCATATGTGTGTGAAGGATATGAAATTCAACAAGGTCTATTTTAAAGGAATTTCATGAATTCGATTTACTTGTAATGGTTGACAAAACATAGATAGCTATAATGGCTAACTTTATAGCTAATGTCAAAATAACTACTTCACTGGTAACACTAACTTGTCAGCTAGAAGCAAAGGAACCTTTACGATGAAGAATTACCAAAGTTACGAATCTGAGTTGAGAGTATGCTTGTATGGTTGTCATAGTTACTTCATTCTCACTTCCTATTTTCTGCAACATCTAGAGCGCTATGTTGACGAATACGCTAGAAAGAAATCGAGTCAATATTCAGTAACCACCATTGGAAAGCCAAATAGGCTATAGTGCTGGCAAAATGTCTTGAGCCGTGGCAAAAATGTGAACTAAAGCTCATACCCTCGACACACCCACGCGTTGAGCCAATAAGGGTTCAGCTACTGCTAAGCGAGAGAGTCTTACAGCCGTCTGCGCCAAAGGCAGTGGAACTCCTTCAGCCGATAGCAGCGCTTGGAACCGAAGACTAGGTGTCAAGTCAATGTGGTATATTTATAATAAATAATTCAGTTTCCAGTGGTTATGATTTTAACATAGGAGTGGTTGCTCTCTTATAACGATTTGATGACATACAATATGGCTCACAGTGACCTCGCGTAACGTAGTCGCTAACGCTCTTGCCTTCGGTGCGAGCGGTCCCGGGTTCGATTCCTGGTGGTGGCACTCGGTCGAACAAGTGTAAAAAGCTTTTTCAGGCCGGGTTGGTACCTAACTTGTAGGTCCCGGGCCGCTTTTTTTCTTCCCTTCTTTCTTCCCTTTCTCCGGATTATGTGCTCATCGAGGGACGTCATCCCTCATACGTTATGGGCTAATGGCCACAGGTACCGAACTCCCAGAAATCTAGAAATCCTAAATCCTAAATATGGCTCACAATCAATATATAAAAAGTATAATGTTTTCAAAATTCATTTTAGAAATCATTCAAACTATATTTATTATTATGGATTTCATATTTATTAATGTGAAATTTATAATATTTCATATTTTAGAAAGTCTATTCTTTTTTAAAATCATGATGACGCGGCGGGTCAATCGGGTCATAGGAAAACCGTCACTGCTTTTGTACGAGATTATTCAATAAAAGTATAGCATTACTTTAACTTATACATATATTTGCATATGTGATCTAATGCGTAGTGGTAACAAGAAAGTTAAGTCAATGAGAAAATTTAAATATATACACCGTATTTTAGTCGCAGGCTCACAAAGAAGTCTACAATTTGAGAGTTTTAGCGAACAGTTTTAAGGAAGATTATAATATATTAAAAGAGGGAGGGATGGATGAAGAAAGTTTCACTATGCGGAACTTGACAAAATGTAGTTTCTTCTCAGTGAATATGGCATATCATGTGGATTGTAAGATTAAAAATCCTTCACTCTTTAAAAAAGAAGATAAATTTACAAGAAAAATGTAACAATCTTTTTGCCAAGCAGCAATATAAATCATTTTACCTAGTTTTTGTAAAATAAATTACATGATTCCTGGTAAAAAAAAATAAAATAAAATAAAAATCTAAATATCTCGCAGAAATAGATTCCCTAGTAAATCTTTGAGTCATATGTTATAAAATAATAATAAATTAAGTAAATAAAAAAAATGTTTACATTTCAACCAATTATTCTTACTTTTTTAACAAGTATGTTTTTATGCGTGCCACACACAAACAAGCGCCATGTTGTTACTGTTGTCAGAGCAGTTTACTTTTAAAAAAATATTTATGTAAGAATAACATATACCTGAGAGAGCATTAGGTGATTTGTAGGAAAAACAAAATTTATCGACTTACAAGCTGAAGAGTGGAATGTTTTTATCAGGAATTTTGTACGATATTTTCACTCTTTTTTTTTCTTTCAGTGTTGGACATGACATGCTCAGAGGCTTGTTTTGAATTTGATTTGAGTCTAGCGTTCCTTTTAGAAGTGAGGCTATCAGAGACGAGGACCTCCCGCGTAATGTGGAATCCAAACCACATGAGCTTCTGTGAAAATCGAACTGGATTGTCACGTGCCAAAGGCGCGCACTCTGTCCAATAGTCACGATGGAGCTCGTGGGGTTCATATGTTTGATTCCAACGTGGGAAGAGAGATTGAATCCGGTCCAATTGGCAGGTGCACAGATAATCACTTAAGGCCGCTTCCCATCACACTAATTCTTCTCGAGAATTACAAGACGGTCTCTCCAGTCCGACAAGATTATCGAAATCATGAGCTAGTGGCTTTGCTATATATTCCCTTAACTTTTGTGTCTGGTTTAAGACATGTTACATTATGAAACAGAAATTGGTCATAGGTAACACTATACCATACGTTATAGCCTACCAGTGATGGGCAAACTACAGCCCGCAGGCCAAATATGGCTCTCTGAAAGATTCTATCCGGCGTACGACATGATTCCTTATGTGAATAGTGTAAAGAAGAATATGGTTGCTTCGAAATACTTGTGTTGGAAACAACTGAGAGATGCGGATTTAACACTTCTAAAAAAGTAGTGCATCCCAGTTAGAGCCAGATAATGAGAAACTTCAAGGGCTTAGAATCACAAAAAATTTGTAAATGTATCATTATTGTTTTTAATAAATTATTCTGGACCACCAATTTTTTTCTTTTTTCTTTGGACCGCTCTTTAAAAAGTGTGTCCATCACTGATTTATACCGTATCATTCGCACTAACACATACTGAGACTAACAATAGATATTTTCATATTAGAACATTCAATATTGGACACTTTTCCGTTAATATTTAGAAGTATATTGAGATTGACATGTACGGTAGTTTGTCAAAGCTGGGAGATACACGACAAAATCTTTGATGCAGCTTTGTGTGATCCTTAAGTACATACACATACAAAAGTAGACTGCTCTTAATTGCTCACAATGTTTCTCGTGTGGTCGTGGGGATTCCCGTTTCCGTCCTTTTGTCTTTATTTCACCAACTTCACAATTACACTTCATTTTCATTTAATGACGCCTATAGGGTGTGTGTTAGGCTATCGGGTATAATCAAAGAACGTTAGTATATTATTTAAACTTAGTTTCAAGGTTAAGATATGAAGAGATGATGATGATCCTGTAAGTAGTTGGTGTGCTGGAAAGACAGCAGCAAGAAACTTATAGATTTAGGAGTAGGATAACTCGTTTAGCGATAGTGATGAACTGTACGTAATTATTACAAATTGATGAATTTAGTTTGATTGCCTTAAAAAGAAGAAAAAGAGGAAAGACGGAAACTAATAAAAAGTTGGAACGGACCAGAGTTACAAAGAGAAGAAAGAAAGAAAAGAAAAGAATCAGGCCCATTTTAAAAAGAGAGAATAATTAGAACCAGACAACCTTGAAGACAGGTATTTTCACTTGATTTATAAAATAGTTAAGATTGCATTATGATCCCTCGAAGATAGATTTCATAACAATCGTTCATAAACACTGCTATACTAAACTTTCATCCAAGAATTTATTTCGTGTAGAATACTGTTATCCAAAAGAAAATTAAACATACAGTGTAACTCCGAAATGAAATGAAATCTTTGAGTTTTACGTTCCACGATTATGCCGGTTAGGCTAAAGGAGACGGTGATGATGAGTAATGAATGAAATGGTGGAATGAAGAAAGTGGGAGGAAATGGGAGAACCCCGAGAAAACCCACGCACACGCCGTTTATCCACCACAAAGTTCACTTGGCAGGGCTGGGATCGAACCTGGGACCCCAAGCACTCAACGCTCAACCACTGAGCCACCGCGGCCCCACAGTGTAACTCCGATTTTATGTTCGGACATTTAACGAATCCCTACATTTAACGACTACATTAAGTTGGTCCCTCAAAATAGCGCTATATATAGCCTATATAGCTCATTTAATTTCGTATTCAATAAAAAACAACATGTTAGTAAGTTTCCTGCACTTAACGAAAAGAAGTGCGGAAGAAACATTGTTAGTAAATATGTAAAAAGTATTCATATACATTACTCATGGGACACCTAGGACCGATAAATTCAAGTGTCTATGGAAATTTCCATAACAATGTCTTCCTTTTCCTTATTCCAGTTTCATCTACTGCCAAAGGAAAACTGTTCTTCCCGTTACATCTTTCTCCGTCTCGCCTACGCTCAATCAACAAGGAATATTAAGCGTCTAAAGGAATTGTCGTACGAAGATCTATTAAGAGTCTTCATCCCGGCGAAATTAAAATACCGCTAATTTTACAGTAATTATGTGATATCTTCAAATAGGTAAAAGATAATCGAAATGTGGAACAAGAGCGCCCTAGACAATATTATTTTACATGAGAAACCGTTATCACGACTCACTTATCTGCTTTCGATTTCGAGCCATTTTGAAAATCGGCATTTATTTTCGCGTTTCTAAACAGCTGAAAACGGAAAGCCACTAGGTGACTTGTGATAACGGTACCTCACGCAAAATAATATTGTCTAGGGCGCTCTTGTTCCATATTTCAATTATCTTTTATCTATTTGAAGATATCACATAATTACTGTAAAATTAGCGGTATTTTAATTTCGCCGGGATGAAGACTCTTAAGAAAATTCGTTTTCATCGTAAACAGCAGCAACAGCCGTCCGTAACAACAAAGTTCCCTAAGACTGCCTGAGCAAAATCTCGGCACGAGATTGAACCTATCACATAAGTGTTATTTTGGGTTGTTAATGGAAACTGAATTGAAAATATTTTAGATTCAGATACCAGAACCCAAATAAATGTTTCAATCCGGTTCTGTTCTGGCAATAGAACCAAAATTCATTTCAACATATCGGTTCTGTTCCCGAAACTAAAAACCCACGGTGTTTTGGGTTCCAGTACCTAAATAAACGTTTTAATTCAGTTCTGCTGTGGAACCAGTGTCGGATCCAGGGGAGAAAGATCGGGGCGATTGCCTCCCCCCCAGAAGAGAAATCTTTCTTATTTTATATATATAAATAAAACCCATCCCAGAGTTTGGAGCTCTTAAAAGTAGCTCTAAGTAGCAATATTACAAACCACCGCCCCCCAGAAGTCCGTCCTGGATCCGCCCCTGTCTGGAATAGAACCAAAATAAAATTTTACATATCACGAAACTCAATAACAGTGTTTTAGGTTCCGGTACCAGAACTTAAATAAAAGTTTTAATTCGATGCGGTTTTAGGAACAGAACCGAAATATGATTTGTTTCGACGTAATGGTTCGTTCAGAGAAAAGAAAAGCATAAGCTGTGTTTCGATCATATCCGAAAACTAAGGTCATATTGAAATATGTTTTGAAATAGTTTAATTCAAATTGGTTCCCTCGTAATTATCTTGCAAATTGTTAATGGTAATCGCAGATATGCAGTAATACTCTTTGAATATTCGTTGAATATTGAAATCAAACATTCGGAATGTATTCTGATTCGATCAGCTTGAATACTTAAAGAATATTAAGGAAATATTCAGCGAATGTGGAAAAGTAATATCCAGGGATCGTTCGTGGAATCTTCACCGTCTCTGTAGTCGACTAAATGTCAAGATAATCTTGGATATTAACAACGAAACGTGCTCTGGTATCACAGGTTTATGGAAATTTTTATCTCCTTGTCTATTTATACTTATTTCAAAGTCAGAGTGGGATGTCAATGTCACTCATATTATTGCATGTCATCTCTATTCCATGACAGAAAGACCCGAACAAAAGGGAGATGACAAAAGAGCACGAGTCAAAAGGGCCCTTGTTAAAACGGCTCCGCATCTAAAAAGGCCCGGGTCGATACGTCCCTGTGTCAGAAAAGCCCGCACCAAAACAGCCCCTCGTAAGTAGGGAGCGGTTAAAAAGTCTGTTTGATTAAACGACACGGATGAAAAGGATCCCACGCTAAATGAATCCCGTTCAAAAAAGCGCCACATCAGCAGGCCCATGACCAAAGGACCCCATTTCAGAAAGACTACACTTCAGAAAAGATCATGTCCAAAAAGGCCTCGCATTAAGAGAGTCTGAAACGATTTCTTCCTGTTTCGCCTACTAGCATCGCAGTGATATTTATCAAGATTTCTACGTTATCAAGATGGTAGGTGAAACATGAATTCCTATTTTACCTATTCCTGTTTCGCCTACTATTAAGACAAAGGGAAATCTGGGGATTTTAGCTTTATATGAATCCAGGATATTGATTTAATGCAAGTCACCTAAAGGAAATAAAAACATTTTAGCATGAAATAAAACTAAGTGATCAGGATGAAAAGAAATTAAGAATAGAGAAGAGCTATGTTATTGTACACGTTCATTTATTTGTACATTTTTTTCCGTGGTACCGTCATAGATCTACCCAGTTTTCTAAATGTATACAATAGGATACAGTATCAATTTAATCCATTGAACCTGTAGCTGTAGATTTTAATCTCTCCTTCAAAGGATTAATTCGATGATCTAAGCGTTTGTACTTCAATTTATGCACTTTTGTCCGCTCCTTACCTCCAGTAACAACATTAGACTTTCATTCTCCTGTTGTCCTTGCTTCAATAACTCCAACAATGTAAATATATTAGGGTGATCATGAGACATTTTTTATTTTTTAATTCAGTTTTGAATGTTATCCCTCATCGTTCTTGCCCATTTGTCATTTGTTAATATTTCATACAATACAATAAAAATAAATGGGTGAGTAGGGTAACTATGAAATTTTCTTCACTCTTCCACTTAGTCAGGGTCGGATTTAGGGGGGTGAACCGGAGCACGTGCACCCCCCTCCGTTCTGAATATACACTATCTAAAGTGAGAAACTGGCAGTGGAAATAGCAATACTTTCCTAAAATTTCATGTCATGTTTCCGTTTCGGGCTTAAAAGAAAGCGGTTTTGCTAAACACAATAGTTTAAGTCAGTTCCTCATAAACATCACAGATGCCTAAGGCATTAAAAAAATTAAATTTGATTCAAATGTATTGATAGTTATTGGTGCACCCCCTCAGAAAATCCTGGATCCGGTCGTGGTCTTAGCTATTCCACTGTTCATTGGTGAAATCTGACAAACCAACTCTGTGCCTATTATACTACGAAAGTCTGTGGCTTGCACTACAATAGCAATAACCCCTCCTCCAAAATTATTATTATTATTATTAATAATAATAATAAAAACTAAATACCACTGTGTTGTGCCTTACAACAAAGAAATGAACGTACCTATACTGTAAATCTTTGGTTGAATTAGGATCCTCGATTACCCTGTTCGTCATCTTATCCACTAAACGTCTGGCTTCAATTAACGTTCCTTGCGGCTCGTGCGAATGTACACCTGACGATTTTATGGGTTCATCTCCAAGAAGAACTACAGTGGTTTTTCATCTGAGTGTACATTTCATGTAAGTCTTCTCACCATTACGCCTGTTAATCCGATATAAATTATTTCTACATTCAAAAAGTTTGCCTACACGCTTAGTGTTAGCGAAGTTTGACATATCTATGAGGATAAAGACACTTGTTACAAAAAATATTCTCTCAAAACACTTAGAAGACAATTCTATCTATAATTTTAAAAGATGTGCGGCACGGGTCCCGGAAAAAGTCTAGAAAATTTCTGAGCTTTTATGCGTACCTTGGTTACATATCTAAATGATTTCTATCCGGAAAAGGTTAAGAGAACTACCATATGTGGAAGTAAATGTATTGAAACAGTTTTTAATTAGTATACGCCATATCTTAAATCACAACGGGATAGACTAATCATGTTGCATAATATTGCCAACACTACAGGATCACGGACTGATAAGGAAAAATATAAAACTGCTAAAAAAAAGATATACAGAAAAGAGATAAGCAGCAAAAATTACTACAAATTAAAACGATAAATAATTCACAGAATAAACATGCAGCAGTTAGGTCTATAATTAATAAGGGCATTGGAAAACGCACTGTCCGAGACCCATACCAATATTGATAAACGAGTTCAATGAATATTTTGTGAACAACAGAATTAAATGATGAATCAAAAGATAAAAGCTGTTTCTCCAAAAATCAAGATTTTGGCTTTAGAACTTTATTAGCACAGCAAAATGTACGTAACATTGAGTCAATTTTTTCATGGACTGTAATTAATACCAGAACAGTTTTATCAATCGTTAGCAGTGTTGGGTAAGTTACTTGTAAAAATGTAACGCGTTACAAGTTACTTTACTTTCTCTTAAAATGTAACGCGTTACTAACGCGTTACTTGCCCAAAAAAGTAACTGTTACTTTACTTCGAAAGTAACGCGTTACTAACGCGTTACTTTTAGGTGGGAAACTTTGAATGTGTGAAAAAATCTTATTACTTTAATTTTCCGTACTACTATTACTGTCGCTATTTTATTTTTATTTTTATTTTTATTATTATTATTATTATTATTATTATTATTATTATTATTATTATTATTATTATTATTATTATTATTATTATTATTATTATTATTATTATTATTATTATTATTGCACGTTCTGAATTGCTTTATGTAAATGCAAGAACAAATTTTTACTTGACAGCTATATGAATATTTTCATATAATGTAACATTGAATAAAATGCCATACTGCGTTACTCATAGGGATGGGCTACGGTGATGAGACGTACTGATTTTCGCAGTACAGTACTGTTTTTCAAAGAGCTGTCCTGCGTGTTGCGAAGACGTCTAGAAAGTCGAGAAATATCCTTCTTTTAAATGTTCTGCGAAATGTCCAGAGTTAATTTATTTGCAATATCTTAATGTTTCATTCTTTATTCACATTTCGAATCAAAGGCACTCTTTTCCTGAATGATGAACCGCTGTGTTTTTTTAACACTCCTCAAAAGACTAGGGATGGAGAATAATCAACAAACCTTTTTTTTTTTTTTTTTAACAATACATTCATTGCTTTTACTGAGAAGGGCTTGTTGAGATATCGGTAAGGTAGGAAAAAGTTTATTTTTCTACTTATGTTAGTGATGATCAAGTTAAGTACCTGTAGAAGTTTCCTTGTGCAGGTCTAAATTTTCTCTCATTTCTGAAAATAATACCACGCTTCGAAAATCATTTTCTTTTTTAGCCCAGCACGAAGTTTCACTGTATGTTCATAAAAATAAACGATTTTGTCATTCATCAAAGCATTTAGAGTTGTGTTGAATTACTGGAATACTTTAGTTGAGTGCTTCTTCTTTTTTAAAAAATGCTGATTAACTTAAGGTTAACATTAAATGAAATAAGGATATGCGTATTGCCGACGCAGTAAACTACCATATACTATTATACCTGTGTCCTACTTTTCGTTTGTTAGAATTTGGTCACTCTAGGATGGGCGAGTTTTTTTGAAACTCGATTCGACTAGAAACAGACATCTTTGAGCTCGACCCGATAACTCGGCTCGAGAAATTTCCTCCAGCTCGATTCGAATTCGGGTCGAGTTTCAAGTGGAATCGAGCCAAATCTGGTGTGTAGTTTCGAGTACTCTCTTCAAGTATCTTCCATAGACAATATAGGTTATTAATGATATTACTATTATTCTTATTATTATTATTATTATTATTATTATTATTATTTTATTACTACTACTACTACTACTAATAATAATAATAATAATAATAATAACACTGTGTTTAAACATGAAAGGTAGGGGGTTTGTATTTGAATACTAAAAAGCTAGTTGATTGCCAACCTCGGTAGTTGTGAAGTCTAGGAGTCAAGGACATTGTTCACGAGCTTCTGAATTTGGGTTGAGGGTCTAGGTTGAGTATTCGGCCACGAATCAAACATTGTTAAAAGTTATAGGGCACTGGCCAAATATCTTCAAAACTGCTCGGCCCAGGTTTAGAATTGTCAACGACTTGAGCAGCTCAGCTCACAGCTCATTCACTATCGACCCGAACCGAGAAGTGAGCCGAGTCAACAGCTCACCCAACCGAGTCGGCTAGAGCCTTCGGCCCAGATGAGCCGAACCGAGCAAATGGCTCATCCCAACCAAGCCAGCTCGAGCCGATTGTTCACCCCAAGAGAGCCGGCTCGAGCTATCGGCTCAGTTGAGCCGAGCCGGTCTCGACATTGAGACAATAAGAGATGCGAGCAGTGTCCCCTCTCGTGAGCAACACTAAAAGTATTCCATATTACTGCTTAGCTTACATTTCTCATGGCTTTCGCTTTCCAGTGTAATCAGGCCATGATTTCAAAACGAGTGAAAACGAGTGAACCATTTATCAAACTCAACTCGACTCGAAACTAGACGCTAAAAACAGTGAGTCGGCTCGGAACTAGACTCGACAATATTACCTTCGACTCAACTCAAAACTCGACTTGAATTCAAGTCGAGTCGAGTTTTAGCTCGACCCTTGCCCATCAATATGCGTTAGAAAAAATAATTGCTTATTATTCTTTTGCTAAACTAATTATATAATATTAACAATGTTGTTATGTAATATTGAAAATACAGAATATTGAGAAACATTACACTACAACTAATAAAATGAGAACACATTAACTGAAGGTGAATCAAAACTTGCCAGTAATTCTAAAATCGACACATGCTTTTTAAAGCTAGTTGTTCCAAACTCTATAATCCACGGGACTCTAGGATCAGCAAACTGATCTGAAAGAACTCCAATATTACAAACCATCAACAAACTATTTTCTAGTAATAAAGTAGGCCTGCTCATCAGAACACAGTTTATTTACATTAACCCCTTGCTCTATATCGTTAATTATGGTACCCTAATTGTTGACAAATTTTCCCGCCGGGGCACCACTTTACTTTTAAATTCTGTCCACCATCATCTTCAGCTTTTAAGAAGAAGTATCTTTCAAATGTTCGAACGGTAAAATATTTTCGTTCTCCATCTTTATAAAAACAACACCAATCAAAGCAAAATAGACTATCGGTACAATTGCACTCGTAGTTCACTCAGTCAATGGATTGGAGCTGTCAAAATCTACGACAAAACTTTCCAGGTGCTTGCAATCAGTACACGTGATTTCCCTGAGGCTGTCCTCGTCTTCCAAAAACAGCAAGTGGTACTATGATCTTACCTGATTCTTTGAGTACCGGTGACTGACTGTCGGTCAGTGACATCGTTCATGCTCCATTTCGAGAAATTCACTTACAGGAAAGAAACGATTGTTTCCGAAAAATAATTATACATATATTGTAGTTACTCATCCGAAATGTAACGCGGAGAAAGTAACGCAAACTAGGTACGTTACTTAAAAATTTGTAACGCGTTACCGTTACAGTTACTTTGGAAAAAATGTAACGCGTTACTAGGAAACGTTACTGAAAAAGTAACGCGTTACAAGTAATGCGTTACTTGCGTTACGTTACTTCCCAACACTGATCGTTAGTAAGGTGAGACCTTCAAACAGTGAGAATTTCTATGGACTTTCTAAAAACTTGTTAAAAAAGTAATTGATGTTATAATTGAACCTTCAGTGTACCTATTTAACAGGATGCATAGAGGGAATCTTCCCTGACTGCCTTAAATTGACAATCACTGTAGACATACACAAGAAAAGTGATACAAGTAAACCTAAAAACAATTGACCTACATCCTTAGTGCCAATTATATCCAAAGTTTTTGAGCAATGTATTAAAAATCAAGTATTAAACTATCTAGAAACAAATAAACTGATACACACTTCGCAATTTGGATTCAAAGCGTCTGGTGCATGGGTTCCCAGGTTCAAACCCTGCTCCCGCCAAGTGAACTTTGTGGTGGACAAACACCGTGTGCGTGGGTTTTCTCGGGGTTCTCCCGTTTCCTCCCACTTTCTTCATTCCACCATTTCATTCATTTCTCATAATCACCATCTCCTTTAGCCTAACCGGCATAAACGTGGGACGTTAAACTCAAAGATTTCATTTCATTTTGGATTCAAAGCGAGGTTTTGCACTACTAAGGCTGAGGAAAATAAAGTAACACATATATTAGACAATTCTGAAAGTAATTTATATATGTGTGTGCAACACAGCTAGATCCGAGTAAAGCTTTCGATATAGTGTAAGACGATTTATTGGTTGCAAAATTATATTATCATGGTATCAGTGGAATCGAGTTGTCATTAATGAAGTCCTATCTTAGTAATAGACGACAGGCTGTCCTTATCGCAAATGAAAGGTCAAGTTTTTTGAATGTGACGTCAGGGATGTCTCAGGGGAGTGTATTAGAACTTTTACTTTTTCTTATCTGTGTAAATGACTTCCCAAGTTTTCTACCTTGTAAATCTGTTTTATATGCTGACGACACAACACTTCTAAGTACAGATAATACCTTAATGGGAGTTAAAAATAACGAAACGTTAGAAATGCAATCAACATGCTTAAAGTATAACAAACTTTATTTCAATTAATCTAATACAGAAACCACTCTGTAAACAATTAAAGTCGCATTTATTGACCGATTACCGTCAATTCTGGCTGCCAACCGATTACCCTAAAATTTGTGGTATTAGTGTTAACATTATGGTAATAGGGCATAAATACGGCCTTTTATGGGCTATAACCATGAATTTTACAGTAATATTGTAAATTTTAGAGTAATCAATTGGTAGCCAGAATTGACGGTAATCGGTCAGTAAATGTGACCGTAATTGTTTACAGTACTTTCATTTTTATTTTGGTAATCACGTGACAGCCATTCTGTAAAACTTCTGAGAATCTATCTAGATCCAAAGCTAAATTGGAATGTATAATTTATGTAAAAGACTATCTAGAATATTGTTTTTAATTCACAAACTAAGGACAATCGTTACTGAAAGAGTGCTTCTTACAACATAATAAACTTTCTTCCATTGTCATTTACAATACGATGTATTATTACGAGGTAATTCGTAGGGTGCTCAAATTGTCTCCAAATGGCAGAAGAAAGTCATAAGAACAACATGAAGACCATTCTTTAAGCAAATGCAGAAAATGACAATTCCTTCTTTGTACATTTTTAGATGCTTTATGTATGTTAGAGAAAATCAGAATCAATAATCGGTTGGTTATCGCAATAATGTTCACACATATAATACAAGACGTAAAGATAATTTAAATACTCCACATGTTAGACTAAACACAACCCAAAGGAACAATAAATACCTGTATATTGGCATGAAACTCTATAATGAATTACCAATACATATTCAAAGGATGTGTAATGTCTATTTCGAAAACCAATGTAAAGCATTTCTTGTAAATAATCTTATTTATAGTATTAACGAATTTGAAAAAAAAAAAATAATAAGAATCTGATTTTTGTATACTACTGACGCTGTCTATTACAACATTCTTTGTTTAATGAAGTAAAAAAAAATCTATTCTATTCTGTGGCACACACGAAGTTCAACACAAGATTAACCCACACGTTATATTCCTGGTGGTTTATTATTCGATTCAAAAGTAAACATATTCTGAGATTCTGATTTGCTCTGTCCCCCAATGAAACGCCAATCAGAGAACAGTATTTATTTCGACTAGCTACAGTGCCCGAGAATTATCCAGGCAATGACGTAGACTTCGCTCTTGCTCAAATGACATCCCACTGGTTAAAGCAGACGCTTCGTTCAATTCAACGTCCAATCCCAGGAAAGAGAAAATGCGCGAACACAAATACCAACTTAAAAGCACGCTCCGTTCTCTACAACAGAAAAGCGAAAGGAAATGAACCAAAGTGGGAGGCTCGTTTTTGATAAATATAATTGTCATCTTTGTATAACGATAACTGGAGTTCGAGGAGACATAAATGCTATATTTTTTTGCTTTTATATTTATATAACTTTCATGAAGAATATGGTTATTTTATATTTGAATTTTATAAGTATGTGGAAAATAATTTTAAATGATAGTCATTTATGTTTATTCTGTTCTAACAACACTCAGATTTCAACATGCTACAAACTTTCGTTCTATTGAAGATAGACACAAATATGCAAAGGGACGAAATGGGAAGGAAAGTCCAAAATTTATTTTAAAGAAACTCCCATGTCTTCACCTATCACGGTCCTTGAGTTAGAGGATGATATGTGAACGTGTTTCCTGGTCGCGGAAACAGAGCGTGGGGGTTAGTGAATGTAGCTTCGAAAAGTATAACATTTACCAATAGGAAATAAGAACAACACTTCCAGGAAAAACACACAAGCAAATTAAAAAACGAAAGCGAAATGAAATGAACTGAAAAGCGCGTGTTTTCTTGGTGTAGCGCTGTACAGTCTGTGCTGACTGGTGAAAGTTGTCAATCCTTTGTTTTATTCTAGTTCTCGAAATTTTGTGTATGAGAATGGGTGATAGTACCTTGAAGAAAGGCAAGCCGTTGCATTGTGATGCAGGAGACATTGTTTTTAATGTTTACAACTTTTCTTGCAGCAAACAATAATAAATCTGACAGTGTTCATGAAACCTCCCGAGCAACATGTGTCAGTGAGAGATCCGTGTGGCGAATTGTGAAAGAGAAGGAGTAAAGTCAGGACAACCCGTCGTAACACTTTCTGTGTAAAGCAAGGCCAAATACACAGAAAAGACAAACAAATTTAGATTATTTCGATGAAGTAGTAGTTCGTAGGACAATTCACAATCTCTATGCTGAAAGCATTGTCGCCACCTTAAATAAATTATTGTGCGAACTTAAGAAAAGCATTGATTTCCAAGGTTCTGAGTAGGCATTACAACAAATAAGCTTACTGCACAAGTTAGGATTTAGGTTTAAAAAAAAATTCTATTAGAAATAGAAAACTGCTTTTTGAAAGGAAAGATATTGTCGTTTGACGACATAAATATAGGGTCTAATCTTATTTTTTCTTTCTTTGTCGTAACAATGCACATATATATATGCTAGTATTATTCAAATACATTGTTATCTAAATTCTCTCTAGTTCGCTACCAGCATTATTTTAAACTGTAGTTACGACGTGACGTGCGGAGCGTTCAGTGCGCCATCTAAGCACTATTTGTGAATAGTGTAAGTTGGTAGCCTTGCAACTGAGAGCGTTGACGTCACTGTCAAGATAGTTCTCGCCGACTGTAGGATGATTTTTTTTTTTTTTTTTGGTAAAAGTGAAAATATGTAAATCTACTTCACCCCTTTGTTGTTCGTATTGTAATTGTTTAAATCGCTACTATTCATAGATTTTTGTGCATATTAAATTATTTTCCAAAATAAATGAATTCATATTAAAAATAAAATTCCCAAGAAGAATTCCAAATTCAAAAATATCCCTTCATCTTAACAGTAGGCGAAACAGGAATAGACAAAACAGGAATTCATGTTTCCCTACAATCTTGATAACGTAGAAATCTTGATAAATATTGCTGGGAGGCTAGTAGGCGGAACAGGAATAGGCGAAACAGAAGGACACCTATGAAACATTAACCCTCAACCTTAGTAAGAACTCCCAATGCTTTTATTCTCAGTACCATTTCTTCATTAGAAAAACTAAACGCATTCGAACTGAAGTTCCTATTATCGACCATCATTTCTAATATCCATAAAAACTTTAGACCTCAACCTTTAAGAAGAGCACTAACAAGGAGACTTACGGAAGTGTCACTCACCGATTTCAATTAAACTTTGCATACTTGTAGAACATCGAAAAATAATCGACACGTTTTTTTTTTTTTGTTTTGTTTTGTTTTGCCAATGGTGAAGATTTAAGGGCGGAAACCATCCTTTGAACTTTAGGGGTGGTCTACAACAGGGGTGGACTGGCTATGTAAAAAGGGCGCGGTCACATACTCTGGGAGGGCGCCGTCCATCCGAGGCTTTCGCTTATATGGAATACCCCCTCCTAATAAAAGGAAGTGCCGGGGGGCTTTCCCCGGAAAATTAGTACACAAAAAACAACAAAAGATTAAGTAGCTATTGTAGTTAATCACGATAGAATTATACAAATTCAATATTTTCATAAACAAATACAGAGACTTTGAGTACTAAATATATTAGGTCTATATAAATCTGCACACTTTAACTGAGACTACAAAAATCACACCAATTGTTTAAATTCTTCGGCTACATTTGTTAACAGCCTAATTATAACTGAAGATTTGAGTTAAGTTTGGGGCTTATGCTATTTTGCATACTTCTGTCCTTTTAAAGCTATGTTCATCATAACATTAACTTATTTTTCATCTATTTTTAAAATCATTGATAAAACGTATACATGAAACATTTATTACAAATTAACAAAAGTAAATTTAGAATTATATACCTACCTAGCGAAAAAAGAAATTCAAAAACAAAACTGGAAAATGGAAGTAAAGTCACTGCTTTATGCTTGAAGGAGCCTTCGCATCTCCTTGCTTTTCTCACACATTTTGTCAATAATAAGATTGTTGTCTATGTTGGTCAGAATGTTTCTTTCTGAGTTCACCAAGAACAATGATTCCAGATTTCATCTGTAAGCCTTGAACGGAGTCTTGTTTTTATGTATCTGAGCTTTGAAAATGCTCGCTCACACGACACTTATGTTGTCTGTAATGTAAGGAGATACTTATAAACTTTGAATAATTCTGTGTAGAGTCTTGAGTATATATTGTACTGCAGAATCACATCGAAGGCGCACTTAAAGCAAGAATTGCACTTCACTCCATCACATTTTATAGACCTTAAAGCCACAATATCGTCAGTCGGCCCCAAATATTCCTCCTCATCCTCCATGAAATCTTCAGAAAACTTGTCCTCTTCAATCGAATCTTCAATCGTATGAACCTCAACAGCTTCTCGATTCTTTTCTTGGTTCTCATAAGGGGATTTTGAAAACTCTTCCCACATTGATGAAAACGAAAGAAGCTCTTCTTTAAGTTTCCCCTCTTCACAATTAGGAATTAATTCTGTGATTCTTTTCAGTGACAACGAAGCCAGACTTAAACTCTTGAACTTCTTAGGATCAAAGCACTCTGAATCTAAGTACAAGCTTTGATTTTCAGCAAATCGTTCCTGCATGCTGTTAGAAATTTGGTCTAGAACACAGTTGAAAACGGTTACTTCAAATCTGTATTTACAGTCTTCAATTACTTCATCAGAAGCTGGTTCCCCTGCCATTTTCTTTCTTTTTCTACATCTTACCTCAGGCAATTCTGTTTCTATAATAACTTGTTCTAGACTAGGAACATCAGTAATGAGTCCTTCAATACTATTTGACATTTCTGTTGCAAAGTGTTCTGCTGCTTCGTAGACTTTGTCAAACTGATCCCTAGCTTCTTTTAACCTATTTTGAGTTGAGGATATCAGGCGCCATGCTTGGACATAGTCTAAGTTTTTTGTTTGCAAGTAGTCTGATAAAGGTGTGGTATGCTGAAAAATCAATTTAAAAAAATCATAGCCACAATGATAGTCTCAAAGGAGCACAACTTTTGAATGAGAGACATTGCATCATGTCTGACTTTGAAATTGAATTCTTGCGAGTTGCCAATCACACTTAAAGCTGCTACGAGTTCCACATATACTGGTTTTGATTTTCTTGGTCTGGCATCCTTGGTCGGGTGCCCAGTAATGAAAGTGTCCAAATATTTTTACAGCAGCGTTGCTTTTACTTCTCCATCGAGTTATCCTAATAGCTTCAAGACGGATGCTTGGGTTTTGTTCCAAGTACACCTCAAGTCGTTTCTGGGATTCTTCCAAAAATATCTGAATTTCCTGGAGAAGCCCAAAGAAAGATATACAAACACCCAAACTCGGCTAAAGGGCAAGGCCGTAGGCCGAGTAAAGACGGGAACTGGGGGCGGAGCAGTGGGGGTGGGAGGGTTGATATATAAAAATCATCCAAAATGACCGATATTAGAGTCAAATCTATATATTTAGAGGTAAATCTAATATCATTAATAGCATTCCCAGAAAGAGAAAGAGCGAGGCCACAGGCCGAGCAAATACCAGGCTCTGGGGTGGAGCCCTGGCTGGCTAAAGGCTAGCAAATTTATAAAATAATTATGTAGCTTTTTTTTAAATTGTGTTCAGAGAGGAAACTGTGCGCCTTCCCGAGGCTAAGACGGGTCTTAGCCCCTCCCGCGGAAGGCGCAAAGGCACTCATGTGAGGAGGGCGCAGCGGCCATCGGGCCGGTACTTGATTATGGCCAGTCCACCCCTGGTCTACAAGCATAGACAGAAAACAATCATTTAATATAGAAGAAAACATACTGCCATGAGGGGGGTTAGGACAGCAGATTCAGAATATGACGTCAAAGTTATAAAATTCAAAATGGTGGATCCAATATAGTGATTTCAATTACAAAATGTCTTCTGGTTTAAAATTCTCTTCACTTAGCCAAGAACAATTATAGTTGGCAGAGGTTACTACGAGAAGGTTGCAGACCGATTTGAAATCCCTTTCTATCGATTTGAAACCCTTTTACTTTAACAGAATGCTTGATTAAAGTGAGTCCCTGCACCTCTCCCTATTCGAAGTGCTTATGTATAGTGAGTCCCCTCTCCTATCATTATGTTAGGACTTCACATGTCCTCAATTGCTATAATTATCCATTTATTGAGAAAACGCTTCACGGTATTATTTCGTAAAAAAAAAAAAAAAAAAAGTACGTGATGCATAAACATTGTTTACACCAAGCTCACCTTATTAGAGCAATAACTGACAAATCACAAAATACAACACAGTCTTCCTCCAAATAACTGTTTTCGTAACACGGATATCTAATAAGATTTGCAAATCTGCGAGAAGAAAACTGATTATGAATCAGTGATTTGGATCTAAATTATATTATTACGGAGATGTAAATTTATGCTATAGTTGTAGAGGACAATATCAGTAAAATGATTCAAGAAGTTTATCCACGACCTAAAGACAAATACATCAAGAGGCTGAATCCTACCAGTTGTTGGTATCGAATGGTTTATATTTTGATTTACTCTTTTGTTCGTAAAATAGGTTGAAAAGATGATTACTTGTGACCAGTCTACGAATTTAATAACAAAATAGACTTTTCATTAGACTCTGGGAGAAAAAGTTCTTCAAACCATGATCTCACAAGACCTGATGTTAATTTTCCCGAATTTCATGCTTTCACAAGGTCATTTTCAGATTAAAAGTTGTTTTGGACTATAGGGCCAAATGTTCCATTCTTCTCCTCCAAATAATTAACTACGGTGATAACAGAACACCATTTTCAGAAATTAAAGGCTGTGTGGTGTAGCTGTGAGCCATAGATTTACTGACTGTGCCACACTTTCTACTGTTTGTGTCTCTGTAAACGATATAGTGAGAGCTGCAGAGACTTGCTTTAATCAAGCAGCCCATTAAACTGACTGCAGAAAGGAGCTTCAAATTGGTCTGAAACCTCCCCGCAGTAATCTCTGCCAATAATTGTTCTGGGCTAACTGCAGATAATTTCAAATCAGAAGACATTTTGTAATTGTAATCACTATATTGGATCCACCATTTTGAATTTTGTAATTTTGACGTCAGATTCTCAAACAGCTGTCCTAACTCCCCCCCCCCCGCTGGCAGTATGTTTTCTTCTAAATTAAATGGTTGTTTTAAGTCTATGCTTAGATACCACCCCTAAAGTTCAATGGGTGGTTACCACCCTTAAATCTTCACCATTGCCAAAACAACAAAATATGTGTCGATTATTTTTCTATGTTCTACAAGTATGCAAAGTTTCATTGAAATCGGTGAGTGACATTTCCGTAAGTCTCCTTGTAAGTGCTTATAGTCTTAGTCCCATTTCTTTATTCCCAAAAAAATCTGAATCTTCTTTTCGTGCATTTAATGAAAGTATTCTGTTTAGAAGTTTTTAACTGTTATTATCATTACCTGTTTACTTATTTTTATATAATGTGTTTAGTTTCAATTAGATCTTGAATGGATCTTAAGACGAATATGTTGTAGTGGGTACCCTATTATAAGAATATAAATATTATTATATAAATTAATGAACTCTGGTTGTCTGTTTATTTTACGATCTTATGATCCGATGAAATGACTTTTTCTAAGCATTGTTTAAGGCAATGTTTTTTTCATCTTATTAGCGTGGGAGACCCGGTTCGATTCCAAATGGAAGCGCATGTTTTCGGAATTTACGTTAAACTGTAGGTTCACGTCTCCTGTAGGCTCGCTGCTAAAAGGGCTGCTAATTGCTAAACTAAAAATCAAATCAATCGTCCCCTTATTAGTAAATGAAGAAAAAAACAAGTGTGTTTTTTTGTGTGTTTATGAGAATAAGGTTTGAAAAAAGAAGTAGCAGTGTCATGTACACACTATGTGTGAAGGAGTTTTATCCTTCATGGCATGATATTTTTCTCAATTATTATTGAAAGAAGTAGTAGTAGTAGAAGTATACCACTTCCGGTTTTAGTAGATTAGAGTGGAGATGAAATATTATCTTCAGACGATTAAAACTGGTGCTCGCTATCTGTTACGGTTTTTGTTCTGTGGCGATCAACGTTAAAACCAGAAGTGGTGCCTTTCTGCCATATGATATTTTTGGCGTATGTATAAAAGTGTCGTAAGTTCATGACGATTTCATAAATTCATAGATGAAGAAAGGATTGTCATCCTTACTTCCATGTGACGTCTGGTCTCTGCAATTGAGGATATAGTGGGCTAATGACCGAATATCACTAAATAGATAAACAACTTATGCTGTCATATGGCACAATTTGGAGTATTGAAGGCAAAGAAAGTGTGCGTCAGGTAGGTTCCTCAACAACTGATAGTTGGCTACAAGAAAACCAGTATGAGTACTTCATACATGAGCACATCCTGCTCCACTTCCAAGATCATGCTAAGTATTCCCCACAACAAACCATTACTGAGGATAAAAGTGAGTACATCAAGGATATGAGTCAAAAGTTCAAACCATGACATGGAAACATACAAGTTTTTCCACTATCAAAAGATCCAAGATATCACCAAATACAGGTAAACTGATGAAATCTGTGACTCTTAGGATATGCATGGTGTCCTGAAGGATTTTTGTCTCTTAATGAAACAGTGAATGGTACTGCTTGTCAAGCCACAGCCAAGAAAACTGAAGGAAAAAGTTTTTCAACGTGAGAACCTTCAGGTTAGACAAGGGAGTTTTCTTGCCTCAAGTTAATGTTCAACTAGACACAGTTCATACGGTAGTGAATCTCCAGTAACGTTTCAGCACTGGGAAATTCTTTTCCACCTACCTAACAACCCAGATCTGGCATCATCAGATTATTATTACTCCTCCAATATGAGAAAAGCATCTTCATACCAAGCGATGTCAATCATAGGATGTCGACGAGCGTGTGAGATTGATTGGCTGGTCAGTGAATCATAGTTTAACGCCCCTTCCCTAACAGCACAAGATATGCTAGGCATGTGCCATTTAGGTGTCCCAGCTACTTTTTAGGTACCCGATACTTGGTACATATGATATTCATGTGCTAAGTATGTACTTCGGCTACCTACAATTTTAGGTACTTGTTACACCTAATTGATATTTGCAACTATGTACCACAAATATAGCATTTATAAACCTGGCTCAATTTCGCATTCTAACAGTCATTTGTTTTCATGTCGTCACTTGGACATATATCTGTCATGTTCTAGGTACGTCCTTTAGGTACATACTGTTTCAGATACTCTAACAGCACAAGATGTGCTACGCATGCGCCATTTAGGTGTTCTAAATTCATCTCCCATATTTGTTGCTTCATTTTCTAAGCAATTGTGAACTACAAGCAACAAACGCATCAACTTTATTAAATGGCAACTGTCGCCGATCATTTGAAAGTGAATATGGAAGATCCATGAAATAAAGTAAATAGATACTCGTCATTTTGTTATACAATTACATGGCGAGCAGATTTTATCTGATCCCGAACGGTTATCGTTGAATATACGCGGTTAAAGGAGTAGTCTGATTAGCCAAATTCAAAAGACCTCAACAATTTATCCCTCTACAAGCGACGTTCTCATCATCGCCTTCGTGGCCAAGTCGCGGCTTGTAATCCAAAGATTGGTGGTTCGTATCCCTGCTCAACCTGAAGTACATTGTTTTTTACTTGTTTAAAGTGTTTTTAGACTCACCTTAATGTAAACACATTACGCATATAGGCGATTAAACATATTTTGGGGGAGTAACTTTGTGGTTCATTGACGCTTACGGCATGGGGAACATATCTAAATAGAACATACTAGGTAAGTTCCCCAGGTACATGTCAGGCATGTACCTAGGGGCGGACATAGACTGTGACTATCACTTGCCATCCATGTGATTTCTCACTCATAGGTGCATAAGGCATACTTGACACATTCCCATGTAAATCGAGTATTCGTACTTTTTACGGAATAAACACATCATACTGAGTTAAGTTTTAGTTTAGGTTTGGCTACACTGTATAGTTCTCCAGATATAAGCCGTACAAGAAAAAGTTTGATTGAAATATATTGGAGCTTTTGGATCAGGAGACAAAATTTTTGAACGGCCCCTAAATCGAGTTTTCGTATTTTATTTACGGAATAAGCAAATCATACTGGGTTGAGTGATAGTTTGGGTTTGGCTACATTATATGAAGTTCTCCAGGTATAAGACCTACAAGAAAATTTTTGCCTGAAATATAACTATTGGATTTTTTGATCCAGAAACAGGGGGTCAACAAGAACCCAGACTATGATAGGTATATCATGAGCAGAGCCGGATTCAGAGGAGGTGCAACGATGCACATGCAATCCCCCCCCCCCTTCGTTGTAAATATACACTATCTAAAATGAGAAGCTAGCAGTGAAAATAGCAACACTTTCAGAAGGATTCTGTACGATACAAGTATCCATCATATTCCAAGAAATTCCTGATCTAAAGCAGCAGGCTAATTATATACTGAAAATTATACCGATACAAAGCTGCCGTGGCTTAGTTGGTAAAGCATTGGCTTTGAATTCTGAAAGTCGTGATTCGATTCCCGAGACTAGACACTGAACATTTCTAGGACAATGCCTCATTCACACTACAGATGCCTAAACGCATTTAAAAAATTCAAATTTAATTCAACTGTACTGGTAGTTGTTGGTGCACCCTCGGTCAGAAATTTTTGAATCCTATCCTGATCATTGGTTTACACACATCATTTCAATTTTAAATCCGTTTACGCACTTCGTTAACAGGAACTAGAAATATCTAATGTTTCAAAACTTTTCCAATAAAGAATAAAAGACAATGCTACTATAAATTTTCGAATAATAATAATAATAATAATAATAATAATAATAATAATAATAATAATAATAATAATAATAATAATAATAATAATAATACAATTATTTTTGTCAGTCAAAGAACTGGAAGGATATCCCCCAGCACCAGTCTCGATCCGCCACTGTATTTGCCACGTAGATAAGTGCCTCAATAGGAATGATTACGTTGAAAATGATATAAGAATGTAACTTTTGTGAAAGAATGTAAGTATATACCAATTATGGAATTTACGTTGAATGCGAAGAAGAAATTAAATTTCCAGTTTAATATTCACGGTTATGCCTTATAGGCTATTGATTAATGAGAGCGAAAGATGATGAATGAATTGGTGAAATGAGAAGGCATCAGAAGAAATGAATACTCCGAGAAAACTCACGGATACGATGTTGTACACTCACATGGCCTGAAATCGAACCAGAAATCCCTCATACCACAGATGGTCACTATGTCACTGACGCACCGTGCAATGCAAATACTCTTACATTACAATTGGGTTATATATTTTTCTAGGATTCTATCATAATAACTTCCGGTATAGGAATGTTTTATTCAGGGGTAAAAGTGGATCTGAAAGGTGGGGGGACGGTAGGTAGCGGCATGACGTCACGCCATTCCCCTGCCTATCTTTGCCCATTGTATTTTTTTTAGGAACTGGGGGGACGCCGTACATATTTTTTGAGGTGGGGGACGGCCTCACCCCGCGTTCCCCCGCACTTTTACCCCCGGTTTTATTCCGGAAATGTAGATTACCAAATAAATAAATAAATTGGAGGAGGTGGGCTGTTTTGAGACTTTTTTTTTTGGGGGGGGAGGTCTGGATAAGATCAAATCGAAAAGTTGTTAACTTCTATAATGCTTCTTTAAGATGAAATCGATCGACGTTCTGTATAGGCGCATAAAAGTATTTTCTGAAATGATCAGAAAAAAATGTTTCTGAGAAAATAACATGAATAATGCTATAGGTACAGGGAAATATTGCTGTATCACCGGATGTTTCCAGTTACATCAGAACCCGTTTTTACTCCCATATGAAAATTTCTCATAGACAATTTTTATTATTAACTTATTGTGAAGAAAAAAAGAGATTACCTTCCTTTGGGTAAATGGAACTATACTGGATGACTGGGACAAAGATTGAAATCTTTCAAGATGTAATAGTGAAACATAATCCTTTCAATATGAGGGCTGTTAGAAAAGTTTCTGCAAACTACTGTTAACAGTGGTGCTAGCGTTCTCTATTATGAGATTCTGAAGAATAGACGTTTCTGTTTAATTTATTTTTAATTGTTTGTTTTAGCCGATTCGTTTATTTTTTACAGCAGTTTGAAACAGGAGTTTTGTATGAGAAATGGAAAGTCCTTTTCCTGGTACGATAGTGAAATCGTCCCTTTATCAAAATTGAGTTGTTATTGACGCAAAATGTTAGTTTTGACCTTAAAAAAAAAAAAAAAAAAAAAAAAAAAAAAGCAGTGACGTTCCTCACTCAAAAAAATCGTAAAGAAATTTTGGGTGAAGGACATCGGTTATTTTTTTGTTCAAAATGATATAATACCCTTAGATTCAACATTTTTTTTTTCAGGGTATGAAAGCGACGGCAAATTTGTCAAATAAATAAATAAATAAATAAAAGTGAAAAACTTGTTTTTTCACAGTTTTTTGGTCATTTTAGGACCCTCAATATCAAAACTTTCAATCCAGCTTAATATTTAAATAGAGTACTTTGAAACGCTCCTTGTGGCATATTTTTGGGTACCTAACCTCGTTTTGCAATTTTCCACCAAGTTTGCCTTTATTTATTATCATAATTCTTTTACAAAAGATCGATTTGAAATCTATTTTATACACAATTGTAGTTTTTTTTCAATTTACAATTTTGGATGTAATTGAATCTTATAACTTCAAGAATTACGAAATTAAAGCTTTAATGTACAAATATGAAGTTTAAGATTTGAAAAACAAAAACACATTTAAGAGACTGAAAAATGAAATGAAATTTTTGAGTTTTACGTCCCACAGTTATGCCGGCTAGGCTAAAGGAGACGGCGATGATGTGTAATGAATGAAATGGTGGAATGAAGAAAGAGTTAGGAAAAGGAAGAACCCCGAGAAAACCCATGCACACGGTGTTTGTCCACCACAAAGTTCAATTGGCGAGGGCAGGGTTTGAACCCAGAATCCTATGCATCAGATGTCAACGCTCTACCACTGAGCCACCGCGGCCCCATTTAAGAAACTGAGTCCGGTCAATTATTAACAAGCATTTGTTTAACATTTTCTAGTTTTAACCAATCATAAACAAGTATTTGTTAGCAACTTTCAGCTGAATTTATTGATGGGAATTTGTTGTTGGGGTACCGTATTAATTGCGAGCTGAAAACATATATCGGTCCTACTATTTGATGACCTAGCTGATAACAATCAACCTGAATCTCCCCTATTCCAACATACCACTAAACTACATCCTGTAGACATCTCTAACATATAGCGAATCTATATATATAAAAATGAAATTGACTATGTTTGTGACTTAATAACTCTTGAACCACCCGACCGATCTCGATCAGAGCGGGCATTCTACTAGTAGCGAATAACTACTAAAATTTCTTTTAATATTAGTTAACGTGCTAAATCCAAGTGGCACATGTAAAAGATACAGCAGCTTGATTTAATAGTTAATTCATTTACAAAGACTAACATGAATAAGAATTCAATCTGGCAGTTAACCCAAATTCTATAAACACGACTACTCGAATTTTTGAATAAACTAAGATTGGGAGAGTGCGAAACAACTTGACGCTTCATATTTTTACTTAAACAGGTTTCATAGGTTTTTCAATGAGAACAATTTTGTATGTTAATAAAATTAACACCAATCCAGTAAAATTAGGTACGTACACATTTATAAGGAAAATCTCACACATTGCAAGAATGAACTTGATATTACTCCTACGTTTTAATTTTGTAAAAACAGCCTTGAAATGTGGGATAGTGAATGGAAGGTTGCAAATGAGATCACAGCTCTTTAGGTGTTGATTTTATCAACCAGTAGATGTACAGAATCGTGATTTCCCAAGTATGGAGGTTAGCGAAACATTGGAGGAAGAGAATTGTTTTATCTTCTTATTTAGCGTTTAAGAAAATTGATAAAGAAGGTATTTCAGCTAGTAAGTCTCTACGGAAACACACGCCATGTTTGATCAAATTGATAATCGGAATAATACAGTTTCCGGGGCTGGAGTATTTTCAGCTACTGCACAAATGCAACCTATATATAAATCAAGAGTTCCCTCGTGACTTTGGCGTGGAAGACTCGGGTTCGATTCGCGGAAGAAACTTATGTGGTTCGGGTCCCACTTTAAACTGTAGATCCACATCTCATATGGCCTCGTTGCTGAAAGGGACGCCATACTCTTAATCATATCACATCTCATATCAATCAATACTTATTAAAGGAAAAGAAGCGATCGAAACCGGAATTGGCCGCTCCGATACCGATACCGGTACCTAATTTATTTTCCGAGCTGGGCTATATTTACCGACTGCGCACATGCAACCTATGTATCAATTAATCCGTCTTGACGCAACAAAAGGACCAGTACCGAAATTGGTCACTTCCAGTGCACACCTATCTAATTTACTTCCCAGGAGTGGGTTATATCCAGTGTTTGCACACAAGCAACTAATACATCAATCAACTCGTCTTGACGAAAGAAAACGGTTGGTACAGAAGTTTGTCACTTCCCATTCCCATCCCCGCTGGATATAGCCCGTCTTCGGAAATTGTAATAGGTACCGTGTAGCTGAAGTGACCAACTGCTGTACCGATCGCTTTCATTTGTCAAGACGAGTTGATATACAGGTATATAGATATATAGATATTGCAGATGCGCAATTGCTGGAAATATCCTATAAGTGGGTGACCGAAAATGACCAACTCCAGTACCAATCTCTTTCTGCCGTCAATAAGAGTTGATTGATAGGTTGCATGTATGCAATTGCTGGAAACACCCCACCCCGGAAACTATTATTCTCAGATAATTTTTATATGATTTATCATGGAAAATTATTTATTACAAGTTGAATGTGCATCACTGTTAGAAGCAGGTGTATCCCATCCAGTGGCGGACACAAGGGGGTTTGTGGTTTTAATACCCCATCCTTTTAGCAGGATAGCATGCAGAAATATATACGAGGATTTTAAAACACCATATGTACATTTATTTATTTATTTAACAGTCACCAGATACAGCTCAGAGGCCATTTCATTCTGGATATCTAACAACAATGTAAAGGATTTGGGAAGGTATCGGCCAGGGCATGTTTAGTAGATACTATCCCGGAATTTGCCCGGTAGGACTGAAGAAAACCCCAGTCAGGATGATCGGCAGTGGGAATCGAACCCACGACCTCCCGAATACGATACCAACGCTCTACCACTTGAGCTACTTCGCGCAGTAAATTCATGTACAGTCCGCAGCAAAAACCTGCAACATGAGCATGTAAGTTTATTGTGAAACGACGAAGTCTTTTGCTCCAAAATAAGTGTGCAGGGGAGGACGCCGAGGTTTTTCCTGGCGTGATTCGTGCCACTTAGACGTTGATTCCTTGCGCTGTTATGCGTAGTTTCACGATAAACTTACATGCTCATGTTGCAGGTTTTTTGCTGCGGACTGTACAATTTGTACAAGCAAGCAAATTTCAGCCTTACGATAGGAATTAAAATTAAAATACTTTCAGTTCACTGGTGGAAACAAAATATATATACTGCTAAATAAGGACTTTTAATTAAGGCATTTAGAACTTTTTTCAGCATGCAGATCTCAGTGTGACCAACTACCAAAGCGAAAAATCAGAAAATGACCAAAATGTGACATATTTTGCCACCCTCCTATAGAAACATTTATGTTTGTATATAAATACTTGAAATTATAAGAACTTGGGAGCTTGAACTCCTCTTTTATTTGACAAATTTCTGCGTAAACCACTGGCATCATATCATATAACTTCAATGCTGAAAAGAGACACTAAATATTAAACCAACCAATATCTCCGCTCCCCTCCCCCCCAAAAAAAAAGATTTCAGAGTGTGAGCCGATTTCAGTATCTTTGCTGAAACTTGAAAAGAATAACTACTTTACTACTCAAAAAGTTGTATTTCGAAATTATTGACAATGGAAACGTTATTAGTAATTGGTTAATGGAAGCTTTATAATCAGTAGACTAATAGAGACTTCATATAAGTAATACTCACTTCTGTTAGGAATTGTACTCACTTTCGGTCGGTTCACGCACTCTAAGTTGAGAATAATTTCTGTTGCGTCACAAGATACGTAACCCAGAAAAGATTCAGCTGGATCGTATTACAGTTTGGCAATGTAATTTCAGAGATGATTTTATGTTATTGTTTCTTTCTTCAAATTTTTTTAACATAAAATAAGAAATAAATCTTATTAACAATGTTCCAATAGCATTTGCATCAGAGCAGCTTATCATCGGTTTTGAAATTCCTAAAAAACACTAAAAAATTATAGATCTACGACCTGTGGCTTTTGAGATAACTGGGCTAACCTTTCTTAAACGATGACGGAAATGCTATTTCTATAAAAACCCGTTATTTACCGTTATTAACCACTGGTTCCCAAATTTTTCGATTGATGATATAATGTACTTAACTGAACGTCAGCGACGTAGCAACAAACATTTTAGAATTATTATTAATATATGTATAAATTATAATAGGGTAAGCTTGTACAAAGTAAACTCTTTTAGAATTAGGAGTCTGTGGTGGATAAGTGGTAGAACGTTCACTTCTGGTGTATGGGGTCCCTGGTTCGATCCCAGCTCGTGCCAAGTAAACTTTCTGGTGGACAAACACCCTGTGCGTGAGTTTCCTCGGGCTCTTCCGTTTCCTCGGGCTCTTCCGTTTCCTCTTTCTTCATTCCGCCACTTTTATTCATTTGTCATCATTACCGTCTCCTTTAGATTAGGCGGCATAATCGTGGGACGTAAAACTCAAAGATTTCATCTAATTTTTTTTCATTAGAATTGCCACTAGGAATTAGATTTCTGAGCTTTCGGCATCTGTAACCATGTTAGCCCTTCACGTATGAGGGATGATGTCGCTCGGTGATCACACTATCCGAGGAAAGGGAAGGAAGGAAGCGGTCTGAAATCTTTATGTTAGGTACCATCCTGGCGTTTGCTTGGTGGGAATGAGGAAAACCCGGAAACTTCACTAATGATGCCGGGCCTGAAAAATCTTTTACACTTTTCCCCATCGGGAATCGAATCCGGGACCACTCGCACCAAAAAAGAGAGCGTCAATGACAGCTACGCGGAGTCACAAGTAGACTCCATGTAGTGCTGACCATTATTAGCACCGCTGAAGGTGCTGACTGGTAGAGTCTGAGTAAAATGATTTTAACGAGGAGCGCCATTTGAGGAGCGCAGGGTCGCTTGCCTCCCAAGTTTGTAAAACACATGCTTTTTAATAAATCGTATACAAATATACTAATAAACAAGTGATAATGTCATTGAACACCATCTGAAGGAGTTTGATTTTTATGGTATGGTTTATATTTTCTATTGTTATTCAAACGAGAAGTGACAGTATATTTACATCACTTTCTGTTTTAGTAGAGAGGTTAGAGTGGAAATGAAATATGTTCTTTGGACGCTTAATCGATTGCAGAAAACCGCTTCTCGCTATCTGATATCGTTTCTACTCTGTAACAATCAGGGGCGGATCCAGAAGGGGGGCGATCGGGGCAATCGCACCCCCCCAGAAGAAGAAACTTTCTTATTTTTTATATATAAATAAAACCCATCCCAAAGTTTAGAGCCCTTCTACCGTGTCGTGACAAAACGCTGTAACTTTGGCGGAGCAGTTTTGTGAAAAAGAGCCGTAAAGTTTTCATCCGAAAATGTGATCTGTATCGTGTAGAACCAGTGTATCTTGACTTTGGAAACACGTGGTTACATGTAATGTTATGTAAATGCATGTTGTGTGATCAAATTTGGTGAAAATTGATTCGTTGACCATTATTGCCTAGTTACACTGGTTCTACACGATACAGATCACATTTTCGGATGAAAACTTTACGGCTCTTTTTCGCAAAACTGCTGCGCCAAAGTTACAGCGTTTTGTCACGACACGGCAGCCTTAAAAGTAGCAGTATGACAACCTTCCCCCCCAGAAGTCGGTCCTGGATCCGCCCCTGGTAACAATCAAGGTTGAAACGGGACACTTGTTTTTGCTCTATGTAGAGAAATATTGAAACCAGAAATAGTAGTTAACTTCTATCACATCCAGTTTTAGTAGAGAGATTAGAGTGGAAAAGAAATATATTCTTGGGACATTTAATTGATTACAGACAACTACTTCTCTTTAGCTATTACTTGTTTTTGTTCTATGATGATCAATGTTAATACCGGAAGTGGTTGATTTCTGCTACTTTCGTTTTTATTACAAAGATTAGAGTGAATTTTAGGGATGCTTAGTTGGTTGCAGAAAACAGCTTGTCGTTATCTGTTACCGTTTTCACTCTATAACGATCAATGTTAAAACCGGAAGTAGTTTATTTCTGTCACTTATGGCTTTAGTAGACAGATTAGAGCGGAAGTGAAATACATTTTTGGGACATTTAATTGATTACAGTAAACCCATTCTTGCTATTTATTACGATTTTTGTTTTATGGTGATCAATGTCAAAACCGGAAGTGGTTGATTTCTAACACTTCTGGTGTGAACAAAGGGTTAAGAGAGAAGATGGTACCCATTCTTAGAGCTAGGGATGCGCACGAGACGAGTCGAGACAGGATTTTCCTGACAAAATTCGAGTCGAGACAGGGCTCTTCCAATAGAGAAATATACAGTTTTCGAGTCGAGACAGCACATTTTCGAGACGAGACAGCCACAAATCTTGTCTCGTGCGCATCCCTACTTAGAGCACAAAATCAATTCTTAAAAAAATCATTCTCGCTATATATTATCATTTTTGTTGTATGTAGATCAATATTAAAATAGGAAGTTGTAGATTTTAAGCATTACCAATTTTAGTAGAAAGTTAAGGATAGAGACGCTTAATCAATTGCGTTAAAATGGATCTCTATCTCTTACCATTCCTGCTCTATATCAATCAACATTAAAACCGGACAAATGGTTAGTTTCTACAACTTCTGATTTCAGTATCGAAATGAAAAATGAAATGAAATATTTAGTTCAATATCCCACGATTATGTACCGAGGTTAAAGGAGACGGTGATGATAACAAATGAATGAAATGGTGAATGAACAAAGTGGAAGGAAACGGGAGAACCCAGAGAAAACGTACACACTCGGTGTTTGTCCACCACAAAGGTCACCGGCGCGAGCTGGGATCAAACCAGGGATCCCACGCATCAGAAGTGAACGGTCTACTACTGAGCCACTGCGGTCTAGGTTTTAGTATCGACTTTAAAAACGAGCTCGGTTCCTAACTTCTGACCCTATACATTCCGACCAAATTTGGTGATTATTGATCAAGTAGTTTTCGAAATTTTTTGTCTTTTGGACGGATGGACGGACATGGAAAATATACAGGGTGTTTCAAAACAACACCGACAACGTTTGAGAGGTGATTCCTGACACTAACTAGGGATGATTCCATACCGGGACCAAGTACCTGGATAAAACCTATATATCGCCTGAAAGCTCTTGCCATGAGAAGTACGAAACCGTTTTCAAATCACGGACAAACCCACAGCCTCACCCTATAAGGGGCCAGTTGTTGGTGTTTGTGACCCTATGTATGGCATATTCGACAGAAATAAAAATGAATGTTACGATGCATCACGCGTAAGTGCCTGAGTCCATCATGTTCCTTTTTTAACTCATTGCTAGAATATGACTCTGACAAGAGTTTGGTAATATCGCTTTGCACCCAGACGTACCCATTTGGTCAGTGTTGCCAACGAATTGAAAATATAATGTGGCAAATGGTTTCTCTAACACTGGACGTATATCCTTGTAACGTGTCATAAACATCATTCGTCACTAGCGAAAATATACTGTGGACGTATTCCTCTCTCAAGGACTCCAGTTTGTCAGTGTTGCCAACTAATTGTAAAAATGATAAGGTGTAAAACAGGTTTCGTTTATACACCAAGCTTGGCAGGAACATCACACGATAATATAGCAGAAAGACGTTGTGTGTAATCATCCCCAAACCATTCTACACAAGTGCATCGTTTCGGAGTTATAGGCTGCCGAAAACATGAAAAAATGAATTTTAAAGGTCTATAGCTCCAAAACTATGGGACCCGACTAAGGGTGAAAACTTTACTTAGGAACTAATATGGGCACTATCCAAAAATACATGTTTCAGAATCCTGCGGTACTCACACATTTTTTATAGAGGAAGTTCATCTAAAGGCATATAACTTGAAGTACTCACCAACTATCTCTTTAAAAACTGTTGCAGAAGTACCGCACGATTCTGAAACATGGATATTTGGATAAGGCACATACTAGTTCTTAAGTGAAGTCTTGACCCGACTAGGATAGGTCCCATAGTATTGAAGCCATGAACCTTTAAAGTTCATTTTTTCATGTTTTCGACAGCCTATAACTCCGAAAGGAAGCGTTTGTGCACCCAGGTTAGTCTATACTTTTCGCCTTATCTTGATGTCAGTAATCACCTCCCAAACGTTGTCGGTGTGGTTTTGAAACACCGTGTATAAAGGAGGTCTGGTAAATGACGCTACTAATTTTAACTAATGATTATTAAATTCTAAAATTTCGCGACACATCGGTTGCTAACCACTGATTTAGAGCAATGACGGACAATCTGTAACGCATTGCGGTCCAGGACAAAATAAGAACCACTTCATTGAAAAGAGTGGAATTAATAAAATTTCTGAATCTTTGTTCTTCCCTACGTATCCTTTTCCTTGTTTCAGTCTCGATTAAGATATATTTTGATCGCTAGCTACACCCTTTCTGTTATGCATGAAGTTAGATAAAGAGTACGTACCACCGCTCTAAACTTTCTCGCTTTCATTTTTTGAATTGAACCATATTACTATGGAAACATTTATTTTGGAAGTATGAACAAAATTATAATAGCCGTTTCCGGAAAACTTTGTACTGAGGAAAATTCACCTAGGAGCAAACTAGACCTTGTGATTTTTTTAAAAAAATGAATGATTTTTTTTTACCATATTATAAGTTTGCTTATGGAACATTTATTTATGGAGCATGAACAAAATTATGTGAGCGGTGGGGACACTCGGTCGAAAAAGTGTAAAACGCTTTTTCAGACCAGCCACCCTGAATGAGATTTTCCTGGATTTTCCTCATTTACATCAGGCAAATTCCGAGATGGTACCTAACTTATAGGTCCCAGGCTGCTTCCTTCCTTTCCCAATCCTTTCTTCCTTCCCTTTCCCCGGATAGTGTGCTCGCCGAGGGACGTCATCCCTGAAACGTGACGAGCTAAATAGCCTTAGATGCCGAAAGCCCAGAAATCTAAATCCTATATTCTAAAATTATGTGACCCGTTTTTGAGAAAATCGTCCAAGAAAAAATATCCCAAGAGTAACCTACCTCTTTTGCTCTTTTGGATGGATTTTCCAAAGGGAAACATTGATTTATGAAAAATAAAATCATTAGAGCCATTTTCGAACACACACACACACACACACACACACACACACACACACACATATATATATATATATATATATATAATCATACATTTATTTATTTCTATTCGCGGACCGGATGCTCTAATTTAGTTATACGTTTGTTGCATAAAGTTAAATACGATATAAATCGCCCAGAATAATAAGACCATGTGATCTAAATTTGTGTAAATAACTAATAACTACAGTAGATTACGATATTTAAAATATTTCAAGATAAAAATGTGGATAACATGACATGAAATAATTATTTGGAAGAGTTACCGTAGATTTACTGCATACAGGTATCTTGTCACTATAAGTTTTATATTTATAACAATTTTATGAAAGAAAATGTGTGAGAACATAACCTTGAGTAGCTTTCCTGTACTATAACCTTCAAGGCGGCAGCAGGTTTTTAAATATTAGTATAGAGGTCAAGGTGCCCTTTACCTACTAATAACTAAACGCTTGTCGTTTGTTCTTGCATTTAAATTTATCACGAAAGGAAGCAAGATATATAATGTAATCCATACTTTGAGCAGAAATCTTTCCAGTGACGAAGACTTGGTTACGTCAAAATCTTATTTTGACCATGTACTTGTTGTATAAGTGCTATTCAATCCCTACTTCCTGGTTTTCCGTTTGATACGCGTACTGTGTTAGCTTTGGCGAAAGCCTATTGTTAGTAAGGACCTCTCATTCACAGCAAGAGAAGAAAAATTTGACTGTTAAGAAAAAAAATACTGATAGCAGTACCAGTCAATTCATTTTGGTGCCATGATGTTCACTTTCACTTGTATTCAATCACTGTTTAATGATGAATTTACAGCGATTTGACTTCTTCTTCTTAATTTCTTCTTTTTTTTTCTTTAGTCAATCATTTCCCTAAGTTTCTACTTAGACACCTTTCGTTTTAAAACTCTTTTTCTTTGTTTCCTTTGCTTCTGTTGTACCCTTTTTTACCTTCCAGCATTCATGACCCATTTTACTTCCTTTTTTCGTGTTTCGCAATTTTCTTTTTGCCATAGTGTTTTGTTTGCAATCTGTTTATTTTGTTGTTGTTAGTATTTTTAGTAGCTATTTCTGTTTCTTGTAGTTTTGCTCAAATGGCGACGAGTGACGAAATATTTGTTGGGTATACACAAATTATATTTCAGTTACCTTTCTTAAAGATGGTTTTGTCCATCTATTGTGTCAGCGTTTCTCAATTTTTGACACATTTATGTAATACGCAATCCTATTTAATCACCTTACATTAACTATAAAAAGTAAAATTCTTTTTATTAATGTCAATTTATCTTGTATTTTTTAGTCATAAAGCAACGTTACCTAGGGAAGTGCAACCACCTATCAAATAACGAAAACCTGTTATTGTTTTGAAAGATGTAAATTATCACCATAGCATGAGTTATATTGCATAATGTCCTTGGGGACAGTGGTGGCTCAGTGGTAGAGCTTTCGCTTCTGGTGCCTGATGTCCTTGGTTCGATCCGAGCTCGCGCCAAGTGAGCTTTATGGTGGACAAACACAGCGTGCGTGGGTTTTCTCGGGGTTCTCCCGTTTCCTCCCACTTTGTTCATTCCACTATTTCATTCATTTCTCATTATCACCGTCCCCATTAGCTCAGCCGTTATGACCGTGGGAAGTAAACCTTAAAGATGATGTCCATAATGTCCTTACTTTCTCCTTACACACAGTGCTTCCGTCGCGGCACACGTTTGAGTTAATAGTTAGATTTGAGTTTCTTTCAGCAGCAAGGCTATATGAAACGTGGATCTGCAGCTTAACGTAGGATGCAAACTACATGAGCTCTCGCCGGGAATCGAATCCAGGTCTCCCAAGCTACCACGAGGGAGTTTGACACTCATTTGAAAATAGATATATTACGTTATGTATGATCATTATTACAGTACGATACCATACAGTTCTTCTTAGCCATTGCTCGAAGCTCGAATTCTCAACAATTAAGCTGTACAGACTAGTCTTGTTAAAATTCTTGTTCATTATTCGAATAATCCAGAAAAAATTCGAATAACAAATATTCGAATATTCAGAAAAAATATCCGATTAACAAATATTTGAATATTTAAATAACATCAAAAAATATCCGAATAACGAATATTCGAGTATTTAAATAACATCAAAAAATATTCGAATGTTCAAATAGCATTCGAAAAATATTGGAATAACAAATATTCAAATAACATTAGAAAAAATATCCGAATAATGAATGTTCAAATATTTAAATAACATCAAATATTTAAATAACATTCAATTATTGGATAAATATTCGTGCATTTAAATAACACCAGACAAATATTCGAATATTCAAATAACATATGAAAAATACATATAAGAATAACAAATATTCGAATATTTAAATAAATTAGAAAAAAACTATTCGAATAACGAATATTCAAATAATTGAAAAGCACCACAATGATTTTACATTTTAGAGGTGCTGGATGTTACGGGTTGCCTTTTCTACTGAGCCAAACATATGCTATAGGTGCCAAAAGTAGTAGATGGTCCTTACAACCTACTCACTCAGTCTGAAAGGTGGTGACTATAACCATTTACCTACGAGAGATCTTTGGAGCTTAACTTCTGTTTTCAGAACTGGGATGAAATGTGAATCTACAGCTCTTAACGTGGGATCAAAGCTACAGTACAGGATTCCACCTGGGCTCGAACGTACGCCTCCGACTCCAAAGATAATAAAGATAAGAAAGGGTAGTATTGCCCCTGCCCTGGAATACGGGTGGCACAGAACTTGAATAACTTGGAATCCGAACGAGACAGAAGCGTGAAGTTTGTTCCTGGGTTCCTGGATCTGAACGCTGCTTTCGAACCTTTCCCATTACTGAAATCAAGGATCTCCTCGGCATGTGATCAAAAACTTACGCAAGCTCGTTGAGAAGTGGTACCCTAATATAATCCTTGTTACCAGATGTCTTAACTTGTTCATTGAATAACATCATTGAACATTTGAGCAAAGTTAAAAAAAAAAAAAAAAAAAAAAAGCTCCAATATCGGATGTTGGTTCTCAAAAGACACCACGACCAATGATCCAAGTCCTCAACGAGTGGCACCTTAGAAAATAGCATGAAAAATCAAAGAATGTAGACACCATAATAACCAGAAATGCAGTTTTTTTTTTTTTTTTTTTTTTTAATTTTACATGGAAGGTGAGTCGCCTTCCAATTAATGATGCACGCCATCATTATTTCTTTTTAAGTAAAATACAGGTTTTTGTATGTATCTTTAATTTTATTTATTTATATTTTTATTCAAATATTATTATTGTTAATACTCTTTAAATCCAGTGTATTTACTGCTAAAGTAATTTGGAAATTTGAGTTCGTTGGACTAAGGAATGGATCAACTTAGTTTCTATGTTGTATTTGAAGGGGGGAGGGATTTTCTTGGAACTCGGATTCTGGAGCGGATTAAGTTCCGAGTACAAGGCATCACAGTATTCTAGTAATAAGCAGCAAACGACTACTTCATTCTGTGCATCATTCTAATCCTAATAATAAACCGTCACGTTATTAGATGTCGCCACCTGAGCTATCATTTGCCTACCTACGACTAATGCCGTTAAGTATGAGGCAAACGGGCTTGTGCCCCGGGCACTGGATAGGGAGCGCGCAGAATTGGGGATCAAACATACCACTGAGAAATAATCACCAGAAAACGAGATGCGCATAGGCTTAACCTTTCAAACCCATTTGGCGCGCGAATTCTCATTGTAAACAATGGAAAACAGAATTTTCGGCATTAGAAATAGAGCAAAGTCATTTTTAAAAAAATCCAAAGTCATTATGCTTTTCGCTGATATGCCAAATTTAGCTATTTACATGTGTTCGTTCACGGAAACTAATGATGCACTAAAAAATTCTATGAATAATCAATAAACGTCGATCTCTTCGCTCCAAATTTGCAATTATTGGATATTATTACTCAGCAATTCAGTAACTTACTATTGTTATTTATTACTCAGCAACTTTATTTCATGCTTGTAGTTGTAAATTCATGAAGATGTTTATTTCGACTTTTTATTTTGTTTTAAAAAATGAATTTCTGTTTTTAAAAGTAAGTGTATGCTTTTAATTTCATTCGGCGGTTAACTGTGCAGGCAATTTGGCGATTTAAACCTTATTATTTTAGTTTAAAAAAACACATTTTCGGACTTATAGGTATAGGTGAATTAGAGGAGGCTATGCCTCCTAGTACATCTTTGACCCACCTAGAATACATTGAACCTCAGGTAAGATTTTTCAGTACTAAAGTAGGTGTGGGAGATCCGGGTTGGTGTCCCGACAGGAGCTTCCGTGGTTCGGATCCCACGTTAAACTGTAGGTCCACGTGTCGTATAGCCTCGTTGCTGAAAGGGACGCTAAACTGAAATCAGACACACCAATTCTGAAGTAAGGGGTGCCATGGTCCCCACTAAAAAAATATCCTAATTACACCAAGACCTATTGGTTGTATCAGTATCTCGATTGGGAATTAAACCCGGATTATATATTTATTCGTAGATTCCAATGAAAAGGAAAAGATGAATGTTTATTCTGAACTATCAGCCTTGGATACTGAAGCCGATACATCTTAATAGAGAGACTAAATGAGATAGCATGATAACATATTTGCCATGGTGTGCATATTTGAAAGTCTTCGTTACGAAAGACACTGTCCTTGCCATAATTAACCAAGAACACCGCCTTGACAGCAAGCACAAATGAATGTAAATGTCACTTTCATAAGATGACATGTAATGACCTTATGGTACTGAGAAAAGATGACGAACGTGAAACCAATAAAGCCAATTTAATGAAGTTCACATTTTCCATTCCTTTATAGTTTATATGATACGGTAACTTGAGCGACAATGATTCTGTGAGCAAACATAAACGGAAGTAAAATCGTATTTAGAATGCCCTTCTTATGAAAAATTCGTACAATGGTAAACAAAAGAATATATTTCCATTCTTGTACTTTCTCAGTAACATCAAAAAGAATAAATAAATTTCAGTAACGTACAGAGAATTAGAACTACTTTACATCAAATAAACTTTATTAAGTTGCTCCATTCATTCTAAACTAAAGGTCTCTAAAGGGCCGCGATGGTTCAGTGGTACAGCGTTCACCACTGGTGCATGGAGTCCCTCATTCGATCCCAGCTCGCGCCAAGTGGACATTGTGGTGGACTAACACCGTCTGCGTGGGTTTTCTCGGGGTCCTCCCGTTTCCTCCCACATTATGCATTCCACCAATTTAGTCATTTCTAATCATCATCGTCTCCTTTAGCCTAGCCGGCATAACCGAGGGGCATAAAACTTGAAGATTTAATTTTCATTTCATAAAGATATCTAATCTCGCAAGACTACATCAATAATTGAAAAGGAATTTCTATATACTTTAACGTCCTACAATTAAGAAAAAAAAATTCTGATTCTAAGGGAGACGGTAATGATGATGGTGAAATAAATGGTGAATGAAGAAAGTGGGAGGAAACCAGAAAATCTCAAGAAGACTCAAACACACGGTGTTGGTCTACCACGAAGACTATTTGGCCCGACCTGGAATCAAACAAAGAGCTCCTTTAATAATTGAGGATACCACATGTGTTTACGAACGCTAAACGTGGATAGCCAGTCTAAATCTAAGTCCGAGAGAGTGCGACCCCTAGTGAGGTTAGTGAGCGCGAGTGCAAGCCCCATCGAAAATAGTGAGCACAAGTCATTTGCGAGTGCGAGCCAATCAGGCAAATGGGCGTGAGATCGAGCTAGCGCAAGACTCAAGGAAGGGAATATCTACATGTAGTGCAGGAGGTATCATGATTTAAGAAAGAAAGAAAAAAAAACTTTTAGGTGGTATTGAAAACATTAATGAAATATTTAACCTCTTGATAATAAAAGTTTAGTTTAGTTGGATGAAGATTAGAGTCTCTTTTTAATGCCGAAGCTATCTGAGACGAGGACTTAAAGTTTACGGTGGAACCCGAACCACCATAAAGGGTTCAAATTTCAGGAATTTCCCTCGGAAATGGAACCCTAGACTCTGCGCACTTACGTTATACCAGCGGTGAGGGTAGTTTTTAATAATTAATAATAATAATAATAATAATAATAATAATAATAATAATAATAATAATAATAATAATAATAATAATAATAATAATAATAATAATAAAGAATTAAGAATTAGGATAAGAGTTTACATTTCTGGGCTAATAACATTCAAAAAAAATTATAAGTTTATTTTAATCAAGTCTAATTTTGGGGCCACTGAATAAGCTTGAGTTTCTGTGTTTTACGTCCTTATGCAACACCGAGGTTGTGGAAGATGGGAGCTATTACAGTGAGACCTCGATATCTCGAAGCTGAAGGAAATAGACAAAAATTTGAATATCGAGTTTTCCGAGTACCGGTAATCAAGGTTTGAGTTATCAAGATTGCCACAACAAACATTCGAGATACCAAGGTTCCGCATTCCTCATTAAAACTTATTCATTCAACCTCTAGAACTCGAAGTTGTGAAAGTTCCTTAAATTAAATGAAATGACTAGTGCTAATAAAATTCTGTACGTGTATTGTTCTGGTGTGGAGGCTTTCATGTCTCACGTGAGTAAAATACAATTACAATACACGTTAGCAATAATGACAATTACGTAAAAGCATAGGGCAATAGCTTCGAGTTACCGAGGTCACATCAAGAGAAATTCGAATTATAGAGTTAAACTTAGACTTGTAGAGGTTCGCAGTGACGAAAGTTCAAGTTATCGAGGTTTTTAAGTATGATTATGGAACCCTTAAAATTCGACTTATCGAGGTTATAATTTTTAAACATGCGACTTATAGAAGTTTTCTTTTAGCATTAAGTGTTATGGAGAGTTCAAGGGAATGTGAAAAAATAAACACAGACATAGTAAAAGAATATTGTTGAAGCAAGCTACAACAATGTCCAGTTCATAATATACGCAGAACCAGTTTTATCATATTTTTCCAGGTGTTTCTGTGTATATTTGCAAAATTTTAAAAAATTTGGAATGTTTTGCTTCTCCTGAAAAGTTGTGGTTTTAACACTTAGCGGTTCTTCGAGGCGCAGCGACGATAGACTGTTCCTACCACACTTCACGAGAGCTGGGTTATAGTACCACACCACAAACTCAAGCGTCAGGAGTCATTGAAGATAGAACCATTGAAACAAGTTAAAAGTAAAAATAGTGATTTTTAAAGGAGATATTTTAGGAGAACTCAGAGGAGATCGGCGTCCCTTCTGTCATATCGGAAACATTGTTAGAACTAAATATAATTTAAGTATTGTATATCAACAGAATATGGAAAATTAATTCTTATTTCTTCTAAAATCTTCATGGCGCAACGTCACTATAATGCTCCATCGAAATCGCAAGAAAAATATCACGTTCTAGGGTTAATAAAATATTGCATATTCAACTTTGAATTGCTGCAATTTCATCCCACCTTGACACAGAAACTGCAACGTAATCACATATATCCTCCTTTCAAGGAATAATGAATTCACAGGGAAACGTGATTCATTATTATGTGTAAGAGGATTCTGTTTATTTAAAACGTTAACCACATGAACTGTTCATCTATGTTTGTCTAAGTTCACACTAGACTATGAAACACCAATTACATAAATAAATAGCGTACAATAAGAATTGAAATTTGAAGTACGTAGCCTATAAAGGAACATTTCCATTGATTACAAACATGTTATTTTGAAGTGCAATTTTGTGTACATTGTAAGACATTGAGGCAGAAATCAAGGTTGTTAAGGGTGTCGGAATCGATAGACGTAAATGATGAGTAGTTTCGATTCTGGAATAAGGTTGCCAGCGGTCCGTATTTTATCGGGCATTTCGATTTTTGACCTCCTTGTCCGGTGTCCGGCATGACCTCAAAACCGGAAGTTAAATGTCCGGCAATTTTTCTTTTACATTTTCCAATTGAGTAATGGATCCAGATCCAGTAAAAAGTATGTAGATATTATGAAATATTACCTGCCCCAGTAAGACTTATTTTTTTAAAGTATATTTTGTGCATGCCACAATTATATTTAATTTTTTGTTTTAAGTACGATGTAATTTGTTGGCACAGAAATTGCATGTGCCAACTCAACCAAAACTGGAATGAGTAAGTTGAATAAATGATTCAAAAGTAACTAAAGTTACTAAATTCAAACTATGAATCGCTTAATTTTATATGAAAGAACCACTGTCAGGTTGTTCACATTTTTGACGATCGATGATGTCACAATCTTAAGAGTATACCTACTCCAGGGGGGTGTATGGTTTTTACATTCTCAAAAGTTGACAACCCTATTTTGGAAAGGAGACGATTGTCCCGGAAAAATTATTCTGAACATGAACTCAAGGACAGCTTTCCTTTTCTTCCTTTCTTTTTTTCTTTTTCTTCCTTTTTCTTCCTTCCTTCCTTTCTTTCTTCTTTTTCTCCCTTCCTTTCTTCCTTCCTTCCTTTCTTTTTTCTTTTTCTTCCTTTCTTTCTTTCTTTCTTTTTTTCTTCCTTTTCCTTCCTTCCTTTTTTTAAAAAAATATTTTGGACTCGGAACCGAAACCGAGTTTTGGATAAAAACGTTTATTGAGTTTGTTACCGAAACCGATACTGAAATTGAAGCAAAAGTAACATAGAAAAACTAAATTGAAGCAAAAGTAACATAAAAAAAACTAAATTGAAACAAAAGTAATATAGAAAAACTAAATTGAAGCAAAAGTAACATAGAAAAACTAAATAGAAGGAAAAGTAACATAAAAAAACTAAATTGAAGCAAAAGTAATATAGAAAAACTAAATTGAAGCAAAAGTAACATAAAAAAACTAAATTGAAGCAAAAGTAACATAGAAAAACTAAATTGAAGAAAAAGTAACATAAAAAAACTAAATTGAAGCAAAAGTAACATAAAAATCTAAATTGAAGCAAAAGTAACATAGAAAAACTAAATTGAAGCAAAAGTAACATAGAAAAACTAAATTGAAGCACAAGTAACATAAAAAACCTAAATTGAAGCAAAAGTAACATAGAAAAACTAAATTGAAGCAAAAGTAACATAAAAAAACTAAATTGAAGCAAAAGTAACATAGAAAAACTAAATTGAAGCAAAAGTAACATAGAAAAACTAAATTATGTAACAAAACAAAGCCTTTGTTGTTGTACGTAGGTGCTCCTCTTGAGTTACTTCAAAGTTGCTCAACATCGCTTGCATTTGTAACGATCTTGAGCTAACAATATTTGTAAACAATGATGAAACTATTCGGAAACATAATAATTCAATGTGACTAGTTTTCGGTTTCGTTAACAGAACCGATTCTACGTCAAAATGTGTTCCACTTTTGTGGATAGAATCAGTACATTTCGAGACGTATTTCAGTTCTTTTTTTCCGAAGCGCACCGAATAAGAACGTTTATTTAGATTCCGGAACTGGAACTCAAAACATTTTCACTTCCGTTATCAATAACAACCATGGTGTAAAATCGAATTAATAATACACGTTTGAAGATAAAAATTAAGGATTCTCTCATTTCATTTTGTCATTTCCTGATTCTAAAGGTAGTTACACACGCTCAAAGTTTTCAAGAAATTTAGATAAAACTTTCTTCAAATCGAAGTCCAGTAAAGTATCGATAATTCGGGCCTCATCGTGCCACCCAAATAAACCCAAGCGCTAACGGAAGGGCATTCTGTTTCCAGCGCGCCCTTCACATCAGTTACGTTGTGTGTCCTAACGAGAGTGGATAGTTATGAACTTAGTACCGTACCTTAAACACACAACGTATCATTTTTCCTGAACGCTCAAGTTGAGTTCTGATATTTCCTAAAACTATGCTATTTTTTTTTATATATATATATTACAGTAAATTTTAGTCCTAGTGTTTGATTGAAAGATTAAATGCTGTAAATAAAAGATAAAGTTGTCTATGAGACAAATTAAGGCGGTCTCATCTCGAAAATATATTGTGAAAGTGATAACTCATCATGAACGTTTGTGTCGTCTCATCTCTTGGGTAACCCTAATAAAAGAATGTTTGTTCCTACACGAATAACATTAGCCACTCTGGAGAAATTAGAGCATTCAGCCAAACTAGAGAAAAATTCCTTCAGAACTTAAGATAAATGAAAAAACCGTAGGAGATTTGTGTCAAAATAGAAAGAAATTAGAACAGTTCTGATCTTCAGCTTCTAAAAGATTCAGTATTAAGTTTAAAAGTAGTGTAGTTAAAAATAAAAAGGAAGATAATATGACGGTCTGTTATGAATTAGTCGTAATATTAAACTGATTTAAAAATAAGTACAGTATAGTTCATATATACTATCTCATACTTGTACAAAATCTGCAAACTAATAACATCGGTTGCATCTAATCCAAATTATCGATAGTGTAATCATATCATTCATGTGATGAAGTAACTTCTGACATGTAAAATTTGATTAAACTTTTATAAAATAGAATCTATCCATTTTAAAAATACGTAATTTTCTTCATGCTGTTACTTTTTCGAATAATTATTGTAAATCGTTTAAATACTGTACAGGGTGGCCCAAAAGTAGGTATACAGTACAGTATTGCATTTTATATCATTTCTTATTGTTATCCATCAGGTAGACTTAGTTTCTTTATTATTTGTTTTTAATGTGTTATTACTTACATCTTAAGCTCGGAAGAGTCGAAGCAAATACACCCATAAACTAGAATGTTTACTTGATCAATGCAGGGGTGTATACCTGCATTGTATATCTTGTGTCTACTTAAAATACAATATTAATTTATTTGAGCCAATAACAAATAAATACTACAGAAATGAATATCTATGTAATATTTGTTTTTAGTTCATTGACTTCTATGGGAATTATTTTTCTCCTTTCTTTGAAATGAACTTTAATTTTAATATTTTAACTTTGGTGATTTATTCTTCAAACACTCAATACGGTTAAATAGTAAAATTAATCTTAACTTTATAATGAGAAATAAGTCATATTTAAATAATTATTTAAGATCTACTCCTTTGAAATGTTTTAAATATTCTGATATTAAATAAACATATCAATCAAGTTTAAAAGAATTACCTTGCCGAGAATGTGTGTTCTTCTTCCCCATGTATTTATAAGGATGGAATATTCTTTCTTCAATGCATTCGATACTAGAACTTTAGAGAGACTGCAAAGATTCTGTAGTAGCAAGTAAATGTTCTTTGTAACGTTCTGTACATACATATATGCTCTTGAACTCCCTCCTCTATATTAGCTACGTAACAAAACAATTTCAGTATTTTTTAAAAAATAGTATTAACCTTGATCTTTCGTTCTTTTAAATCGAATATTTTGAGTTCAACATGGTACGGATTTTTTAAAAAAGAAATTAAAATTCTTAACATTTATAATGTTTTGAGTTTTCTTACACGTTTCTCTTGTTTTTAAAAGGTAGAGAAGAAAACTGTTTTTGAACCTTTAAAAGAGCAGAAAGAATAATTTGCAACAAATGTGAAATGCGGAATTCGATAAATGATTAACACAACTCGACAAATATGCAGTTCGAGAAATACATTGAATATTATATGAAAAAGATATGTATTGGATAATAAACGAAAAGGATTCTATACAATATTAGTAAGATTTTCAAATTAAAATTGACTAATATTTAAACAATAATAATAACCAAAAATAGGTTAATAGTACTGTGGAATGTCAATGTTTCATGCCTTATTTGTTGTTGAAGCCATATTACGCATTAGGATGCATAAAATAGGCATTCTCTACATACACACAGCCTAGGAGCACACAGCACGTATCAAATATCACTTTAATGTGTTCAAAATCAAGCAGCAAGAATCATTCCAGGTCACAGCAAGGACACTACTATTGCCCAGTTACACAAAGACTTGGGTAGCCTCTACATCTAAGATGTCAATAAACAAAATCAAGAGCCTTCTGGTGGACACACATCGCTCAGAACACGAAATTTTCAAGACGTTGGACACTGACATCGTCCATGTCAAACTTTAAGGAGGCAGACTACTAAATATTTTTGAAAAGCTAACAATTTTTATTTTGTCCGTTTTTCGTAAGTGAAAAGAGGTAATGAAATGCAACTCTCCATAGTAATAGATAATGTTATTCTACACCCGAAAATACGAATCAGAAGAATTATTAGTGTTACCATCCATAGAAATTAAAGTGTGTCCAGAATTTGAATTACCCAAAATCTAGGTTAAGGCAGCGACTAGAAAAATGAACTCAACGGTAGTTGATTACTTATCATGTAGTCTTGGTTTCTTGTTAACAACTTTTTAAATAATGTTTGTATTTATTTTGTAATAACTTACAGAAGTTATTACAAAATAAATGTTATTACAAAAACCAAGACAACATGATAAGTAATCAACTACCGTTGACTTCATTTTTCTAGTCGCTGCCTTAACCTAAATTTTTGGGTAATTCAAATTCTGGACACACTTTAATTTCTATGGATGGTAACACTGATAATTCTTCCGATTCGTATTTTCGGGTGTAGAATATCATTACCTATTATTGTGGTAAGTTATATTTCATTATCTCTTTTCACATACGAAAAACGGGCAAAAGAAAATTTGTTAGCTTTTCAAAAATATTTAGTAGTCTGCCCCCTTTAGAAGTCTACCAGCTTCACAATCATCTCATTGTCCAACACAAACACAATGGGACTGTAACAGTAGCGCTCCTGCCACCAACATCAAAATCAAATAAAACAACATCTTGGTATCTCCTAACTTAGTGATGGAATTTTAATGTTGTGTTTTTCTCTGCTGGTGTTATTCTATGTAGTAGGTGGGGTTATGGATTGAGTAAAGTGTTTTCAATACTATTCTGTACATTTACATTCGGCGTGTAGTTTGTTTGTTGTTTTCCATTTTATGAATGATGAAATGACGGAAAATAAACTTGTAATTTAATTAACATTAATTTAATTAATGTTTTTTATTACAAGACTTTATTATGAAATAAATTATTTTCATGTCCTATATTCAAATTATAAAATCAATTGTCCATCCAACTCAGAAAAGAAAGAGCCCATTACTAAAACAGTCAGATCAATTATAACTCGGACTAAGCGGTGCATTCCCTATTTACGAAGTCTTACAGTTAATCAGGTTTACCAACCCTTACCGTTGCTTTAATAATTTCTTTACAATTCATTTTTATCTTTGGGATAGTGATTAATTCCTTTTTTGTTTAATTTAAAAATTAAAGTTATTTTGACAATATAACGTCATGTACATTTTATCCTAACTAAAATTATTGTCTATCGCAGATCGGGTTTATAATTTTTGTTTCCTTTTCTTTATCTCCGCCTTTTCCGATGTTTATATGGCGTTGGGATGTTTATACTTTAACGATGCTTATCCTGGGCATCTTCTATTCTCCATCTCCTCTCTTTCGGGTAATTTTTGTCTCGTTCTTCCATTTCATTTTATTTCATCTTCCTGCTTCATCCCTCTTCTTTTTACTTGGTAGTTCTAGCTTTCTAATTCTATTTCCCACATAGTCTTCTTTTCTTCGTTCTATGTCCAAACCTCTCAGCCTCTATTCTTGAAACTTTTTACTGAAGGCTCCAGCAGTGCCTCTTATATAATCGTTTCTTATTCTATTCTTACTCGTTATACGACATATCCATCTTAATAATCTCACCTTCGCCACTTCATCTTTTTTTCCCCATAGCCATCCAGATTATATTATGTGTTGGGTTTTTGTATGTAACCCTCCTTCCTGGTCGAGGTACCATCCAGGATACTTTAATTTCGAGGTACGTAGTATCCTCTTTCCATGTAGGTGTAGGGAGCACTGGTCTTTTTTGTTGAGTGCCATATATTCTGCTTTGCTCTACTTACCTTCATGCCTCTGTCTTCTAGCACCCTTCTCTTTTCTTCCAGTTTCTTCACCTTTTCTATAGATGTTTCACATATAATGACATCCTCCGCTAACAGCATACTCCATAATGCTCTACTTTTAACCTCCCTTGCCAAATTGAAGAAATATAGATTGAGAGCTGATCCCTGATGCAGACCAACTTCCAAGGAAAAGCTCCTCTCACGCCCATACACCTCTTTAATCGGGTCTCTGCTCCATCGTACCTTTCCAGCCGTACATAAATTCAAAGAAACTCTTTCTCTTGTCCATCGCCGTAGTTTTTGTCTGGGTACTCTGTCATACGCTTATATATATATATATATATATATATATATATATATATATATATATATATATATATATATATATATATATATATATATATATATATATATAAAGGAGGTTCAACTCAACTTGCATTTCCCTATATCATTCCATCAACTGCCTGAATACAAAGATCATGTCAGTTGTTACACTTCCTGGCATGAAATCTAACTGTTCCTCTCCAACAGTTGTCTCTTCACGTATTCTTCCTTCAATTATTCTCTTCAAGATCTTATTGGTACTAATATACTTTTCCTCCATTCATCCAGTATCTTCAGCTTCCATAACTTTTTAATGAGATTCCATAAGATATCTATTCTTTCTTTGCTTCCGGGCTTTGATCAGTATCCACTGCTTTCTCGCTTTTCATTTTCCTAATAACAACTGCTCATCTCCTCCACCTCTCTTTTTGTTGCCACTCCATCCTACGTATTTCCCTCTGGTTCTCCTAATTTAGTAGCTTCTTAAAAATAGTCTCTTTATCTGTGCTGCATCAATGTCTGGTCCTGCAGCACTTCACCCTCGTCATACTTTATCTATTTGATTGATGTAATGTCCTTATATGCTTAATCTCTTGCTTTGGCTATTACCATTATTCGTCTGCACCCGTCTTTCTTTTCCGCTCTGTATAAGCGTTGTTTATGGGGCCTATGTTTTTGCTATTGCTACACTTTTTGTGCCACTTATTTGCTAGCTTACATGTCGCCTTGTCTCCCATGTTAGATGTGTATCCCATGTTTACTTCTTATACTTTATTGACATTTGTACTTCTTCATTCTACCACCAAGTCTTCTTTTGTGGTGATTCTTTCCCTGACGGTTTTCCCAGCATTTCTTCTCCGACTTTCCTCACGTTATGACTATTTAACTTCCATCATTGATGTATATTTTCTACCAATTGTATTTGTTGCAGGACCTTTTTCTTGAACTTGTTCCTTAAACTTTCTTTAAAGTCTCCATCATTTTATCCTTTGTTTTCTCTTTCTTGTGTGTTTTGTATCTTTGTCCACTATTATCACATAATCAGCTATAAGCATTCTATGCTTCTACGAGGTATAGTGCCACACTTTCTCCATTTATCACTTTGCTGTCCTTCACTTTCTTAAAATATTTCCTGTGGCACATAATAAAGTCAATCTGGCTGCATTTGCCCCTCTCTTGTAAGTTATAAGCTGGCTGTTTAGCTTCTCGAAATTATAACCAGGTCGAACCCAATTGCGTGATCTATAATACTTTCAGCTTCTGCGTGTCTTTCTCCAAAGCTTCAATTTCCAAACAATTTTTCTTCCTCTTCTTTGTTCTCTCCTATAGATCCATTTAAGTCGCCTTCAACAATTAACCATTCGTTCTCAGACTTCCATTAGCATCTGTTCTAGCTCTGACTAAAATCTTTTTGTTCCTTCCTCCTTGCATCCTATTTGAGACCATAGGCGCATAATATGATCACCAAATTGCCTCCTAACATCAACCTATAATTCTATTGCTCTAACTTTCTATCTTATACACTCCATCCTTTTAACTCCTTTTAACCGAGACAATCAATCATTTTTTTTTTACGTCTTACTATAAATGACATGATATCGAGCAATTGGTATGACGCTCTCCAGAATAAGAGAATATAATAAATGTTGTATACACACGTATTTGTCTGGGTGAATGGGAATTATTGATGGAAGTTCTAAAGAAGGTTGATTTGAAATAAGAGAACTGAAATTTCTTTAGAAATGTATATGTGAACCAGCACGTAAAAATTAGAAGAGCGGAAGAAAGGACAGGCGACAAGGATGCTGGTTCTTAAGTACTCTATGTTATTTAATATATTCAAGAAATTATAAATGGATAAAAAGAACCAGAGATGTACGCAAGGAGTAGATCCTGGGAGTCACGATTTTTCTGTAAATTTAGTCTAATTTTAGGGGTGATCTTATAAATTTTAATATAGTTTATTCTCATATTGAATTTGGATCCACCTCGAAATGAATTCCTGCGTACACACCTGGAAAGGGTTACATACGGAAGATGGTGTTTTGATAGGAAATAGAAAAATTAGCTGTATACTCTTTGCTAATATGGCAATTGTTTCGAAATCTGAACGAGAAGGTAAGAAACTTAAGGAAACTGCAAAGACTGTGGAATGATAATATACGTTAGAGAGACAAAAGCAGTGATGATTGGAATCACTGGCGCAAATCCCGGGGGAATGAGGAGGACATCCCCTCCAATCTTGGAACTGACTTGAAATGTGTTTTGGGGAAAAATGTGATGATTTGTGTCCGATTGCCACAAAGGAAAGTGAGATGAAATTGATGTCCCCCCAGAATAAGACTCAAATCTGCCCGCCTCCCAATGTTGAAAACAACTCTGCTTCCTGATCCTCCACAGGATTGTTTTTCAACTTCAAAAAATTTTTAGCATCGCTTAACAAGAAAGAAAAAAAAGGAGACGTTCTTACTTGTCCCCCCCAATGTTGAAGACAGATTTGCGCCGCTGATTGGAACGAAGCTGTCTCCATCAAATAGAAAAGGGAAGGATAAAGTAGAACAGGTGACTAGCTTTCGGTATCCGGGTAATAGTAGTAATATTGAGGACATGAACTGCGACCGTCAAATAAAGCAAGGATAGGAATGGCGAAAGAAGCATTTAGGAAGTAGAAAAGAGTACGTTTTATGGAATTTTGAATATACGTTTAAGGAAAGACTTAAGAAGTGATTTGTATGAAGTATTATACTTTGCGAGACAGAAGCATGGACAATGTACAAAGGCGGTAAAAATGATTAAAGGTTTTTGAAATGTAAGCATAGTGAAGGATTTATAAAATTAACTGAATTATAAGTATTGAAACACATCACTAAGATAAGACGTGAAAGATAACTGAGGATCGTAGCGCATGGAAGCTTCTTTGTTTGAGGCAAGTGGCCTACCAATGATGGCAAAATGCCTTTGATAATGATGACTCTATAAATCATCTTCTGCATCAGCTTTTGTCCTATCATCTTTCCCAACATGTCAGCATAAAATACATTCTTATCCGTTATTGTAAGAATATCCTATTGAATATATAGGGGGGAATATATCCGTTGCCAATCAGTAAAAGAATATAGCGTTAAAAAGATTGGCTAACACCTTTTCGGAAGTTCGGGATAAGCCATGAAGGAACAAGGGCTGTGTATAAAGGTAAAGGGTAAAGTTGCCCACGATAACAAACAAGACAAGCAATAAAATGATCTCGTCTCGTCTCGAATCCCAGAAAGCATTTCTCGTTCTGTCTCGAATTTTTCTCGTGTCGTTTCGTAAACTTATGTACAAAATTTGTAACCTGATTTTTTTTCTTAAAGTCATCCAGAAGTGATTAGAATCCTTCCCCGTCACGAAAAGTCCACAAAGGGTGTGATTTAACATTTAAATCATATTCATTATTGCAACATATTGTGTAGCTTAATGACCTACAAATCTTTAAACGTTGTTAAATACTTTTCATTGTGTTCATACGATCATTTTATCAATTTATAGTTTTTATAGAGTGCATGATGTAACACTGAAACAGTGTTATAGAGATTTAAGACTTGGGTCAACTAGTGTTGCCCACCAGAGTCATGAAACGTCTCGTCTCGTTTTATGTTTATTGTCTCATCTCGAATTTAAAAACGAGACGACATGAGAAATTTCTCGTCTCCGTAGCAACACTAGTAAGGGCACTTCTTTGACTTTGCTTTATGTAACCAAGGTGATGTAAACAGCACCTCGCTCTGGTCTCCTTTAAATTTCCAGGTTTCCCCAGCTACCCATTTGAAAGGAGTTGGGTGAACCTCAGAGGCGTGTTGGAATGAGGGCATGACAAATAAAGCTTCTCACCCTTACAGGAGATCGAATCCTGGTCGTCATTCGTTTTGAACACATAAAAGTGCGATACAGAGTTTTTTAAAAAACAAATATACGGAATCCATATGTTTACTACAGAAATCTGTACGGAGCGTACGTTATTCGTATGTTACATACATACTGTCCTCTTCCCATTTAGATGTTATATAATGCTGCTGCAGGATGTTTGGCATTTAATAGTCTTCTGTATATTACATACGTATGTTACATACATCAGCTATATGTTATATACGTTGATTTGCATGTGAGATCCTGACTTCCTATATACATTTCTTTGTTTCATATAGAAAGTACGTATAGATGGAACACTTGTAAGAAAGTATTATAAAGCATAATATGTTATAAAACATATTATGTTTTCAGTTACACGTTTGCTGCAAGATATTACATATAGTCGTACATTAAGTCCAAAAGTGCAGGATTTACGCATGTAACCTACGCTTTTACGTATGCCACATACGTTTTTTTCTCTGTGTAGTTATTTTCCTTATCATCCTTCATGGATTTATCGAAGGGTCATGTTAAAACGACCATCTTCTCTCTCTCTCTCTCTTTCTAGTTTCATGACTAGGAACAAACACATATAAAACTGTTATTTGCTTAATAATACTTGACTAAAACCAGCTAATAAATTACAAAGCAAATAAAATATGACTATCTTAAAGATCTGTGTATAAGAAATTTATAAATATTATTACTTCATGGTCGTTTAGATTGCAAGGTGAGTTAGTTCTTCCACCCCAGCCAGTTTAATACAGGGAACAGGAAGATGACTGTATTAAATATTAATTCCTCTTATATTCCATTTATGATTTTCCGTAAATTGTTGAAGTGTGTATACGTAACATGATTAACCAGCCTATTTCCGCAAAATGTAACTACCAAACCAAGTTATATATTTGTTGCCAAAAAAAACATGTTTCTCTAGTAGAAGCAAGTATTAACCTTGAGAAATGTGGTTGTAAACACTGGTTTCTGATCCGGAAATTTGAAAATTATTTATAATTGGATTATTTCCTTTCTAAATTGCCTAAAATTGTAAATACCATAAATAGGTTGTAATATTTAGGCAATGTTAAGGTTTTCTTTTTCTTTTTGGTCATTCTTTCACAACAGATTGAGACCCAAATCAACAAGCAAGAGATCTGGAATAGGGGCGTGACTACTGAAAAATACAACTAAAGTTTAAAAAAGTATTTTTAGTTAATCAAGTCAACTTTTAGCACCCTCAATCATATTACTTTACACAAGAACGGCGTATCAAATATTATGGTTGATGAAGGTGAGATATTTTATATAGGTGTATATAATTTTAAAAAAAATACGAAGAAAGTATGTGCAGAGCACCTAAAGTATGAGTTTTTTTTTTTTAAATTTCAACTAAAAATGCAAAAGATTTTCATTATATTTATTTGTTTATTTACTTTCGGTAACGCTCTCGCCTTCGGTGCGAGCGGGCTCGGGTTCGATTCTCGGTGGCGACACTTGGTCGAAAAAATGTAAAAAGCTTTTTCAGGCCAGCCATCCTGAATGAGGTTTTCCTGGGTTTTTCTCACTCACACTAGGCAAATTCCGGGTTGGTACCTCACACATAGGTCCCAGGCCGTTTCCTTCCTTCACCAATCTTTTCTTCTTTTCCTTTCCACGGATAGTGTGATCGCCGAGGCAGGCTCGTATCCAGGGGTCATGGGGGGGGCGGGCCCCCCTAAATTTTTACTGGCCCCTCCTAAAATTTTCACGGTAGGCTTAAAAGTGAACTATAATATGGTGATGAACTATAATGTGGTTGGATCGGGCCCCCCAAAACTTCGACTGCCCCCCCCTAAATTTTTGGTCTCGCTACGGGCCTGCGCCAAGGAATATCATCCCTCATGCGTGACGGGCTAACATGGCCAATTGATGCCGAAAGCCCAGAAATCTAAATCCTAAATCCAAATATTACTGTCGGGAAAGGAAAATATTTTATATAGGTGTATATACATCTATCTATCTATCTATCTATCTATCTATCTATCTATCTATCTATCTATCTATCTATCTATATATATATATATATATATATATATATATATATATATATATATATATTAAAAACGAAGGAAGTATGTACAGTATATTCATTTACGTATATCCAGAACCTAAACTACGAGCTTCTTTTTATTTCAGCCAAAATGCAATCTTTTTAATTATATTTATTTGTTTATTACTTTCAGAAAATTGATAAAGTATTTCACTTATGTTGTAGTACGCCAAAACGTGAAACAAATAGAAGCAACTGAATCGTCTTGATTGAGAACTTTTGGTAACTGTTTTAAGCTTTTGACAAAAGTACTCAACATATTTTAATATAACTTCAATAAGGAAGCCTGATTAACAAAAGTATCGCCAAGTAGTTCAATATTTTATTTTCGAGTTTTCTAAGGATGTTGCGTTGTGGGAAATTGGCAAAGTTGAACAAATGTTGTTAAGCTATCGCTATGGTAAAGCAAAAAGTGTCATATTGCAACAATTTTTAATGAACGGGGGAAAAACACTTATAATAATAATACTCACGTTTCTACTATTAACTTTCCATTTCATAATTTTAATATAAAAGTTCTGAGTAATGCAGTAAAATTAAGAAATGCAATAGAATCCAATTATCTGGATCGCCAAATATCCGAATCCATATCAAGAAATAAGAATTAATTAAAAAAAACTATTGACGAAAGGAAAGTGGCAAAGGAACTGAAGCTAACTAGGAGAAGGAAATATCAATTGAAGACATGCAGTATATTATCCCAATAATTCCTGGTCGTTCCAATACAGATGACATAACCGAATGGTTACAGACAGGGGTAAAAATGGATCTAAAAAGGTGAGGGGTTGCGTGACGTCGCGCCGTCCCAAGTGCCTATTTTTGCATATTTAATTATTTTGGAAGTGAAGGGACGCCATTTGGAAGTGGAGGGACGACGTACGCCAGCGTACTTTTACCCGTGGTTACAGAGCGATTCAACAGACTACGGATTTCAAATATTGGATGATGATGAGGTTATTCATTGACTAGTATTCAAATCTCAGCAGGCCGAATAAGAAGAAAGACGACGTGGCTTCAATTGAATCCGAACAAGAGACCTACTGTGACTGCGACATTCCTTCATTCTGACACTGCCTTAAAGTGGATAAACGGCAACCTGTGAATGCGACCATGTGCAGCTTCTTTCCGTCAAGCGTTTGCGAGACTTGGCAGCGTGTAAACTAATATCTATGGCTAAAAGATTAACTTTTTTGGATATATCCTACTAACACCTCTAAAGATAAGTACACACTACTGTACTCTTATTTTTTTATAGTTTGTGGTAAAAAGTGATTTTTACTTTCTTTTATTAAACAAAATCGATTATAGAGATTTTTTTTTACCACAAAGCATAATTGCTTGATGATTGCTCCAATTATCCGGATTCCTGTATATCCAGATTGCGTCCAGAATCATTAGCCCGAACAATTGAGGTGCCCATTTTCAAAGACTTCTTATCCCAAAAATCGAAAATGGAGTTATTGGTACCATTGAATTCTACCTACCTATCTAGATAGAAATATATTTTGCTGAGATTTAACAATTCTGAAGTCACTAAAGTTTTCTCCCGTTACAAAAGTTCCCTTACATTTTCGTCCCAGTTTCAAAATATTATATGGCTATTATGTACATTGACTACATTGATAGCACATCTACATATTCATTCAACAAAGCACATTAAACTAATGTCAGTTTATCCAAAGAAAACAAAAATGGCAATTTGTAGTTTTTTGCAGTTTCCCATTATTTACTCTTCATGGACGAGTGCCCCTTTGGAAATAAGAGACTCAGTTGTAGTTTTACTGTATTAATATTATATTGCAAGGATCCGTACACCCATACATACTACAAACCACATGTTTTTACTATAAACACGTGTTTTTAAGACTTGTAAATAAATAGTGGCAGACAACACACGGAAACTACACTTTCACGAAGAGCCGAAGAGAACATGGAGAACCACGAAGATATCCGACAACCCCTCCAAAGGTTGGCTATAAAAGAGGACGACGGGACCAAGAAATTATCAGTATCTTGTACTGATCATTAACCTACAATACCTACTCCCAAGGCCACTATGGGCTGTGGAGACTTGTCCTTCAAAATCAATACCTACTCCCATACATACTCTACTTGCCTTTAATACCTGCTCCTGAGACCGCATTGAGCAAAGATAACATCCTATCTACCCTAAAGCAACGTTGTATACCAAAAGGGTTCATTCAAATCCTACACTAAAAACATTTATTTAAAGTGTTTAAAAGATTTGTAGAAACTATGTGCAATAATTATGTACGACATTTTTTATGTATAATTAAAGGGTGAAATGTTAAAACTTCCGTGTACGTTATTGACTCTACCTATAGAATATTACAATATACAAGCTGAAAGAGGATTTGTAAAAATCATTTTAGAAAGGGGTAACAATTTTCCCAGCCTATGAAGACAGTATTTCACATAAACGAAGAATGAGGAAAGTCTCGAAGGTGACAATTTCCTGCCTTCCACAGTACAAATAAATTTATGAGTTAGTTTCATTCTTGAAACATAAAATGCAGTTGGTTAATGCCAACTTGTTTTATAGTTAAATTCTTAGAAAGGATAAGAACTATGAGATTGAAAGGGAAAAAAATAAACTCATTCTTACCTTGTAACCGATGTTTAATGTTTAGTATTATGTATAGTACAATCGTCCATACACCATTTCGCATAGATATTGAAGACACACAATGATTTTGATATTACAGTGATTACACCAACTAATAAAAGACAGAAGATATGTATATATAACTTTTGTCCTATGTATCTGTGATGCACATGTACTCATACGTCACTGAGAAAAGTATGTGAGAAAGAATGCTATAAAGAATGTAAGGAAAACATGTTAAGCAGAAGTATTTAATCAGATCAGAGATGAATGAAGTACAAGTCGCTTGACTTGAGAACTGAAGACAATTCCATTCAAGTTATGTACGCTGTACGAAATGATTGAAATATAACGTATGTTCGTAACAAGTATTTTATCACCTTGTTTAATATCAACAAATACAGTACATGCAGTAATTTCTTTGTCTACCTTCTAACACCACAATAATTTATTTTTATGAAGTTGGTTACCAACACATGTTTATATGTTTGCTCTGTCCGAGGAGAGCATTCAGGAGACGAAAAATTCAAGAAATACTTGATGGATCAGCATCAATTTTGATCAGGATGTATTTTATAGATTGTAGAAAGTTTAAAGCTAGGAATCAACCATTTTCGGTATTTACGTTAATCATTATTGTAGACTTAAAAAGTAACAAGAATTTTAGGAAGCCAAAAAACGGAACAAAAGATTGCGATCTTGGTCAATAATTAGCTTTTGGATTAGGGGTCACAAAATTTTTGAACGGCCACTAAATTGAGTTTTCGTATTTTCTACAAAACAATCACATCATACTGAATTAAGTGATAATTTGGGTTTCAAAGAACGTTAATTTTGAAAAAAAAAAAGTAGCCAGCAATGAAAACATTATTAAAATATATTTTTTAGAAAGTTAAGTTTGAGTACCATGCAAAAGTTGTATAATATTACGTTATGTTTCTTCACCAAAACAGAGCTGGATTAAAAGATATTTAACCGGGCCCCGGGGGCCCGAAAGAACGCTAATTTTGAAAAAAAAAGCAGCCAGCAATGAAAATATTATTAAAAAATATTTTTAGAAAATTAAGTTTCAGTACCGCGCAAAAGTTGTATAGTGTTATATTATGTTTCCTCACCAAAACAGAGCCGGATTAAAAGATATTTAACCGGGCCCCGGGGACCCCAAAGAACGTTAATTTAAAAAAAAAAATAGTTGCGAGTAGTGAAAATATTGAAATATTTTTTTAGAAAGTTAAGTTTGAGTACCATGCAAAAGTTGTATAATATTACGTTATGTTTCTTCACTAAAATAGAGCCGAATAAAAAGATATTTAACCGGGCCCCGGGGGCCCGAAGGAACGGTAATTTTGAAAAAAAAAGTAGCCAGCAATGAAAATATTAAAATATATTTTTAGAAAGTTAAGTTTTAGTACCGTGCAAAAGTTGTATAATGTTATATTATGTTTCCTCACCAAAACAGAGCCGGATTAAAAGATATTTAACCGGGCCCCGGGGTCCCCAAAGAACGTTAATTTTTTAAAAAAAATAGTTGCGAGTATTGAATATATTGAAATATTTTTTTTAGAAAGTTAAGTTTGAGTATCATGCAAAAGTTGTATAATGTCATGTTTCCTCACCAAAACAGAGCCGGATAAAAAGATATTTAACCGCGCCCCAGGAGCCCAAAAAACGTTAATGCTGAAAAAATATGGTTGTGAGTAGTGAAAATATTATTGAAATATTTGTTTTCAGAAAATTAAGTTTGAGTACCGTGCAAAAGTTGTATAATGCTGTTTCTTCCCCAAAACAGAGGCAGATAAAAATATTTCACCAGGCCCTGCGGGTCCGAAAAGTGTTATTATTATTATTATTATTATTATTATTATTATTATTATTATTATTATTATTATTATTATTATTATTATTATTATTTTAAATATATATACCATTATTTTAAATATGTATAGAAAATTGGTTAAGATTCCTAATACTTTAACTTGACCCCAGGATTTTAAATGTTCTGATCTGATGTGCAGCTCTTCGCGTGATTGGTGTTTAGTAGATATAATAGTACGGACACAAATACATAAGGTAAGGTTGTAAAATTGACCAACAAACACCAAACCAGCGCAGAACTCACCACGTGGAGATGGCTACACAGCGAGTTCCTCCCACCAACCCTTCTCTTACTTAAAGCTCCTTAGTTGAATCTTGGAGCAAAATATTGAGATTTATGTCCGAAGCTTGGTAGATACTTTCGTGCTTCCAGCTTTGCGCGAATATAACCGTCTCGTGCAACACTACCGCATACTTCTGAAGAAGATTCTGTTACTACCCTTAGACACTTCTCCAAAGCCTGCATGTGGAAGGGGAACGTGACAAACTGAAACCTCCTCTTTTCCACAATCATTTCGGTTGGTTCTTCTATTGATACGTTAGCCGAAATTGGAGGTTTCGTTACTATTACTTCTGACCAATCGGTCAAATCGATATAATCCGCATATTCTTCTGTGCTTTGCCTATTGCAATTGTCAATTAGAACTATAGTTTGGTATTTTCGGCCATCAAAATAGAGACGCTTAAAATTAGTAGCTTTACATTGTAGACGGTTTCTTTTTTCTTTTTCTTTTTTGCTAGTTTCGTACGGATTTTGTTTTTATCTACTACCTTGTCTTAGTTAGTTTTGTTCAGTAAATTCATATCTTCTAAAACAGTGGATACAATTTTAGCAGCCGACCTATTCGATATACCTGTTAAATCTTTTGCGGTACTTATTTGTTTAGGGCTCACTATTGTTTATTTAGGTTTACTTTAGATTTTATTCTTTAAACGATAGCTCCATGCGAACTCTTCATCGTCTGAATTCGGGGTGGAAGCGCTTAATGTATGTTCCAAGTACAGGATTGAGGCTAACGATTGTAACCCTCTTGTAATTGGTACCGTAACATCATAATCGATCTGTGTGTCATGCTTTCTTTTGAGCCTATGGGTTTCTGCTTCATCTACATTGCAACTCGTCATTTGTCTCTGATTTCTCTGATCTAATATGAGCTCCCACTCCAAAAGCGGTATATAATTTGATTTATCACACTTACAGGTTAATCTATTGCAGCATTTGCAAGAGAAAATATCACATAACTTCTGAGCACCGTTCTTAAATTTCTTTAATTTGGCTCTTACTGGGGTATGTCTAATTTCTTAATGGGGTTAATGACCGTTTTGCATTTTGAGTTGTAATTCAAAATCATATGCTTAATTCGAAGTCAAGACAATACAGGAAGAGAGGCTCGCAGCCATATTGTTTCTAGTTTATTTGAATTCAGCAATGTAAGCGCCGCCTTCGGAAAGCCAGTGTTATGTATTTTGCATCCAGATGCGAAAAAATGATATTCTCTTAAAGTTTGAGAGTTCTGAGGTGGGCTCAACACAAAGGTTTTTCGTGTGTTACTATGGTAGTTATGAAAGTTAGTTAAGCTCTTAATAAATATTTGCGCATATTGAAACCATGTATTTCATGTTTTATGTATGACTAGTATTGTCTGGTAAAGTGTTATTATTACCTAAAACCATTTTATTTGAACAAAAAATTGAGAACTTTAGGGCCACGGGGGCCCGGTTAAATATTGTTTTAAAATCAACATATTTGACATGGCTTCATTTCGTACCAATGCACAACTTTTGATAACTACTCAATCCTGAATATCTGAAAAAAAATTTTTCGGCCCACCCTACTGTGTATATAATAAATTGTAACATACAAAAATTCACTTTCCTATGCTAAACTCTCTACATTTCCTAAGTGTTCAAGAGAAAACTATTGAACTCAAATATAAAACATACTTCTGTGTCAAGCAATTCATTTCTGCAAAAATAAATAAATAAATAATATAAAATAAACAGTTGAGAATGCTCCAAGAGCATTGCCAGAACGAACTTAAAAATAATTATTTTTTCTTATTAAGTTATACAGGCTTTATACTAATGTACTTTATTTTTATATTCATTAAATAATTTTTGTAATATATCTATCCATTTATAATTTCATTGAGTACTAAATTTTCCCCACGTGTTTTTTTTAGGAGTTCTGTTAAAACGTTCTACGATACGTTGTTTTACGAAGACATGCTCAAAATGGAGGGTTCAAAATTGAAAAATTCCCAAAATATCATCTCTCCATAACTTACGGATCCCGAGATATGGCTTCTTTAATCTCCCGAAATCTGAAATTTTTGCCAAATATCCGGGGAACGGTGGCCAGTTTTCTTGAGATATGGCTTCTTAAATCTCCCGAAATCGGAACTTTTTTGGCCAATATCTCGGGAACGGTAAAGAGTAACGCGAAAAATGTCATCACTTCTTTCAGATATTTTTTGATGCTCTATCGAATGGAGGGCTCAAAATTGAAAAAATTGCAAATAACAGACACGCACACGCACACACACACACACACGAAAAGAAAGTCAATTCAGAAACGAACTTCTTAAATTCGTTGGAAATAAAATTACCAATACTAAATTGGAAAAGTATTTGTGTCTTTATGACACTAAATAGGGTATATAGTTATATTTAAGGTCTGTCTTCATCCCTATAACAGTGCCATTAAAGCATGTCGTCATAGTGGAGATGCTGGGTACTACAAATAAATAAATTGGGACTTAAATGCAAATCTTAACAATGATAGAACTATGGGTTTGTAACAATGATCTAGGATGGAACTAATTATCTAAATCAAACTAACTTCACTCTGTTCAGAGTAAAAACGTGCCAGATAGCGAGAAACGGTTTCCTGAGATCGATTAAGGACATTTCATCTCCACTGTAATCTCTTTACTAATTGTAAGTTCGGAAGTAGCAGAAATCAACAACTTCCGGTTTCAACAACTGTGTAGCAGACAGCGAGAAGTAGTTTTCTGCAATCAATTAATCGTCTCAAGAATTTGTTTCATCTCCTCTCCAATATTTCTACTAAGACCGGAAATGGAAAAAATTCTACTACCACTTCCGGTTTCAATATTAATTGAAAAATTTATCACGCTATACAAACCAAACTCTTTCCCGTGGTATACACGTAACACCGCTACTTGTTTTATTTATACACGTAGTGCCTACAGCTATAAAATTGGTTACAATTCACCCATGAAAGACCGTCTGTTGTTGAACAGACGGTGGTTAACTGCTCTTAATTCAAGAATATCCCTAGTTTTTTTTTTTTAATACCCAAATTTCACTGCCTGCAAGCGAGAGTATCCTATTAGTTATACAACCTTTCGTCAAAGTGATATAAATAACCAGGAAAACTAACATTGATATACAAATATTCAAATCATGTCGCCCCAATTTTAACATCCAGTCGCTGCCACTGCTTCAGTGTGGTCATGTGTAAAACAAACATCCTCAAATATTTCCAGTTCTACAAGACGCATCGATCCTACAGCTTTTCTAGGTTTTCTTGGATTTGATGTAAATGGACAATAGCTATTTTGTAACTGGACAACTTAATTATTTAATTGTTTGTTCGTTCATTGATATTTAGCGACCCTTTTCAGTACTGAGGCTATATGGGACCTACAGTTTAAGGTGGAATCCGTACCACTGTATCGGTACCCGTGCAAGAAAAAGTAATTATACAAGTAACGTGCTTTTAATTTAAATAAAATCAGTACAATATTTGAGTGTTTGCCTTAAGAGTCCCTATCACTGCGAAATTAAAATACCGCTAATTTTACAGTAATTATGTGATATCTTCAAATAGATAAAAGATAATCGAAAAGTGGATCAAGACCTTCCTAGACGATGTTATTTTGCATGAGGTACCGTTATCATGAGTCACCTAGTAGCTTTCCGTTTGCAGTTATTTAGAAACGCGAAAATAAATGCCGATTTTCTAAATGTCTGGAGATCGAAAGCAGATAAATGAGTCATGATAACGGTATCTCACGCAGAATAATATTGTCTAGGGAGGTCTTGTTCCACTTTTCGATTATCTTTTATCTATTTGAAGATATCACATAATTACTGTAAAATTATCGGTATTTTAATTTCGCAGTGATGAGGCCTCTTAATTACTCAAGGTCGCTGAGCCTGACAACCAGCATCGCAAATTCGAACATTTCTGCCTCAGACTACACGACACCGGCTCCACCAGCCTACGCTTACTCACAACTAAAAGTGTTTAAGTTTAGCTAAACTGGGAGAGCGAGTTTTTTTCATGTACTTGAAGACATTGTCTGCGAAAAAGAAACTTGAACATCTTCATAGTGAAAAGAACAGTAAAGAAGAACTAGTGAAAGGAAAGATTTCTTGATTAGAGGCGTAACGCACTTAAGAACAGCATATGAATCACTGATGATTACACCTATCAGACCTTACTATTTTCACTTTTAACATGCTTCACAACAGTTCCACACCCCTCTGGTAGTCACGCACTTCAGCTAATGACGGAAATAAAAGTCTTCCATATCATATCACGGCCATCACGACCTTAGAAGAGCTGATACCTGAATGCCTTGGTTAACCTTTTTCTCGCGATTCCAATATTGAAAGGACATTTCCAACGACAGAGAAAGTTTTTTTTTTTACAAGCTTGGTATTTTGAATGGGAAGCGAATATGAGTGATACGCGTAATAAGAGTCTACAAAGTAAGGGCGTTTTGGGTTACATTAAGACTTCCACACTATGGTACACATAGGAAGTCTTTGGCCGACTGCACACTAACCAGAAAAAGACCAGCCAAGCCGAGACAGGAGATGATGATACGTGCGGAGGGAGAGGTCTGAGTACATTGAAGGTGTGCCTCAGCCAAATCGCTGGAAAGGTCTTTGTCTAGCATCTGTTGGAGTGAATATGGAGTATGAGACTTTGTTACAGTGTCCTGTTCTTTGGTCAATATACGGCCGCCCTTATATAAGGTCTACGTCTCACTATCCGTCTGTTGACAGGTATCAGAACTAAAACAGTAAGAAGTGTTCTTCAATCGTCTCAGTATACAAAGGAAAGGTTCCATTTCCTCCAGTAACATTCTATTACAACAGGAAGTGGTAGAGAACAATCATTTCCGATTTCCACGTTCAACGCCATAGAACAAAAACGGTTAAGGGTTAAAAAAAAAAAAACCGCTGTTGTTAAGGGGGTAGACTACTAAATATTTCTCAAAACCTAACAATTTTTCTTTTGCCCATTTTTCGTAAATGGAAAGAGATAATGAAATGTAACTTACTACAATAATAGATAATGTTATTCTACACCCGAAAATACGAATCGGAAGAATTATCAGTGTTGCCATCCATAGAAATTACAGTGTGTCCGGAATTTGAATTACCCAAAAATCTAGGTTAAGACAGCGACTAGAAAAGTGAACTCAACGGTAATTGATAACTTATCATGTTGTCTTGGTTCCTTGTTTACTACTTTTTTAAGAATATTTGTACTTATTCTGTAATAACTTACATACGTTATTACAAAATAAATAAGATATTACAAAATAAATACAAGCACTATTTAAAAATTAGTTAACAAGGAACCAAGACAACAGGATAAGTAATCAACTACCGTTGAGTTCATTTTTCTAGTCGCTGTCTTAACCTATATTTTTGGGTAATTCAAATTCTGGACACACTGTAGTTTGTATGGATGGCAACACTGATAATTCTTCCGATTCTTATTTTCGGGTGAAGAATAACATTATCTATTATTGTGGTAAGTTACATTTCATTACCTTTTTTCACTTACGAAAAACGGGCAAAAGAAAATTTGTCAGCTTTTCAAAAATATTTAGTAGTCTGCCCCCTTAAGAATAGATTTACTGTCAACTCTTATCTATGTGGAAAACCGGAACTGGTAGACATCTATAGTTTGTTTCCTCAATCGAAATGCAGTCCGTATATAAAGAATGCCGCTTTCTGTGTTTGGTGGCTCGTGCTATAAATAAGGTATTGTCAGAACGATCTTGCAGAAAACACCCCCGATAACTAGATGGCCTACCAGAACCCTCATTTTTAACAATTGACAGTCGCTTGTTAACTCCACGTGGAGTCTTAGTTGCCTACAGTTATAAACGCTGTCCTTTAAGTAAGTGATTAATGAAAATGAACGATGATGAAAGAAGTGGTGGAACGAGACCACTGTATAACCAGAGGGCGAACATTACAAATTAACCACTGCTGATACCTACATAAGCAGATAAATTTGTTCTTCACACCTTATGCACACTAGATATTAAAGAAAAATTACAGATTTGCATTATTTTGCTTTTTAAAAGAAATACTTGTTCCCAAGACCAGCTTCCTTGTTCTTATATTGCCTGACATCTGTTTCATATTAACCATAACTAGCAAATCCGCACTCTCGATAATTACTCGAATTTAAGACGTCCTCGAATCTAAGACGCACCCCGATTTCACTGCGTTAAATTAAGGAAAAATAGTAATATGTTCCGTTTTTACTATTACTAAAGCCCTCTTTGATAATGGTCATTTTCGGTGATTTTTATATATCCCTCTCCCCTAACCATGTTGCGAGGCACGGCATAATAAAAATTATCCCAGGCCCGAATGTCATGTATGTTGAAAACTTAATCGAGATCGGTTGGGTGGTTCAAGAGTTAAGTTCTATTTGTTTTTATATATTAATCCCCCATCCCCTCCCCAACCCTACGTTCTACCGTCAAAGTGAAAATATTAAGAAAAAAAAACTTTCTAGGCTCGGAAGTCATTTATGTTGAAAGTTTAATTGAGATCGGTCGGGTGGTTCAAGAGTTATTAAGTTTTATTCATTTTCATATATTTACCCTCCTCTCCTCCACTTCCCTAAGTTCTACCATCAAAATGAAATAATAAAAGACCTCCCAGGTTCGAAATTCATCTATGTTAAAAATTTAATTGAGATCGATCGGGTGGTTCAAGAGTTATTAACTCACGAACATGATTTATTTATTTTTATATTTATTGATTTTTGTATATCTCCCCCTCCTCCCCATCCCCTACGTTGCTCCGTCAAAGTGAATTGGTAAAATCCGTCTCAGGAAGGAACGTCATCTACGTTGAAAAAATGATCAAAATTGGTCGTTTGGTTCAAGAGTTATTAAGTTTTATTTATTTTTTTATAATTCCCCTCCTCCCCCTCCCCTAAGTTCTACCGTCCAAGTGAATAGCTAAAAACACTCCCAGGCCAGAACTGCATCTACGTCAAAAAATTTGATCGAGATCGGTCGGGGGTTCAAGAGATTGAGTCACGAACACAGTCACATTTCAATTTGGATCTGAAGTTTTTTGTTCACAGACGCTGCTATTAATATATAGATATTGCAAAGAAAGTACAGACACAGTGGATGCTAAGACGTTGCAACCCCGCAAATGCGGTCAAGAGGGAGAAGGAGAGAGGAAGGGATGCTGTTGTAAGAATCAGCATTGGAACTTGAAAGAAATTTGCCGAATTGCACTTGTGTTCAGTGAGCGCACTATAGTACAATTTTCTGTTCTAATATAGATCTCCATGGAACAAAAACAGTAAGAGATAACTAGAAATGGCTTTTTAATATGGATTTAGCGCCCCAAAAATAAGATTTGTCTTGATCTTTATGCCTGAATTCAAACCGGAAGTTATGAAAATCTACAGTTTCCGGTTTCGACGCTAATCGCACAGCGAAGACCAGTTCTTTTTAAAATATGGATTCAGTACCGCAAGAACAGTTAAATCTTCTACTTTATTTCTTTATTTGCCTTTTCAACCTTATTTGTTCATATTTTGCTTTCAATGAAAAGTTATATTAATTTAATAAATATTTCGGAAGTGTACGGGAAACCCGAATAATTCAATTGATTGGTTGATGTTTTAATGTCCCTTCTCAGCACCAATGCGATATCAGATTAAACTAACATATAAAGTAGTATCGAACCGCCACTCGAATTTGTATCCAAGGCAAATATCACGACCGGAAATCGAACCACTATCCACTCTTATATTTATTTTAAAAAACAGCAAATGCGTTACCTACTTACTTGCGAAGAGGCTATCTACAAGAGCGCCGATTTCTCTGTAACTTTATGGGGGGGGGGGGGAGGCATTCATTAAAATTAAATATGAGAATAAAAATACATACAAAAAAGACATATTCATAAAAATACATGGGGCTCACATGAGCATTAGGAAGACCGGGCTTCTCCAGGATCGGCGCCCTTGGCTGTCTGAATAGCTTCTTGCTTTTTTTATGGTATGGTAAGTATTTTATAGGACACCATAGACTAGTGTCCTCGCTGGACTAGTGGCTAGCGTGTACGGGGTTCTGGGTTCGATTCCCGGTGAGAGAGCCTTTGTGATTTTAACTGTCCTCGATGTTTCTGTGTTCGTGTCCCTGTCGTTCTAGGTGACTGGAAAAGTCAGATAAATGAGTAAAGCAAGTAAAATTAGTAATAAGTGGTTCAAGTAAGTTACTGAGACACGTTCGATGAGTCAGTTAACTTTAAAAAAAAAAAAAAAAAAAAAGTGGTTAGAGCGTTGGACTCATGTCCATGTGGTCCCGGGTTCGATTCTTCCCTGCCGGTGCTTCCCAATTTTCGCCGTCTGCCCAGCGTCGGGAGACAAACTGGAGAGTCATGTGAATAAAAGACGTGAGGACCACTAGGTCTAGAAATCTCTTTTAGATTTCTTTTAGAGACAGGGCGACGTAGTGTGTTAACGTGTTAACGCTAGGCTGAACGTAGTTCAGCCGATAGCTAATAGATGGCATTGGAGCGCCTCAGGCCTAGAAAGGGCTCGCGTTACGCCAAGTGGTTAGTGGTGGTGGTAAGTATTCTATGTATCTTACTAGTAATACCCTTAAAAGAAGACTAAACCGAACCGAAACTACTTAATTATCAGAATCACGGAGGTGAGACTTAATAACATTATAATGTTGCGACGTCGTACATCGGTTACTCTACATGATAACTCTTGAACAAGAGCGAATTTTTTATTCTATTTTCTTTTTTACAATGGATAGCAAGAGCGATTATCTCTGACGAGTTTGTTAATGGAGTAATCAGTTGATATCTTCACTAATAACAGTGCTTTAACGGTTACTATCCAAATCCTATTTTCTAGTATTGAGATAAAGGTAGTAAAAGTTACACATTTTCCATTAGATGAGAGCAAACATCATCTCTTGACATCTACCGGACGAAATTCAAACTTCAAGTGTGCGAATTTTTTTAAAACTGGCTACCAGGGTTTATTTAGGCCTCGCCACATCCACAAGCATGGTTAAAACGAAGTTCTCAAAAATGTGATGGAAAATTCTCAACCTGGGTCTTATTGTGTCATAATAAATCAACAAGAGTGAAAAAATGTAAAATTCGTGTTATTTATTAATTACACTGTTTTACACTAAAGATGAGTTGATATTGATTTTGAGTTTAACTCCCCTTTCAGCAACGAGGCTATATGAGACGTGGACCTATTGATTAACGTGGAATCCGAACCACATGAACTCTGGCCGGGAATCGACACTAAAGATGAAACACGAAGAACGAGAAGAGATAGCAGCCCGAAACATGTTAGACACATATCTGAAAGTACAAACATGAAATGATTACACATACCACTTTGAGCAAAGCGACACAGTTCCGCGAGAGCCTAGCAGAGAATTAAGAAATTAGTAACGTGAGTTCACCATGAGCTTCCAGAATGACTGCGACACAATGCAGCATAAGGGTGAGACTTTCCATATCTTCTTAGTGAACAATAAGCATACGTCCACCAAGCTCATCAGCAATGACTGAGGTGAGGCGTTATGCAAACATGGAATAGAGATGTTTTATCAGAAAGATATCATGTGAGTGTGCCGGTCAAGGAAGCAGTTGAATGAACATCGTGTTCATCCAGGTAGTGTAGGTTGTTGCGTGCCACTTGCTTTTCCTGTAATGTGTGTTATGCTGTTAGAAAGTGACTCCATGCAAAATCTGCAGCGAAGGGTTCAACACCTCATCGATGTACCGTTGACGGGTCAAAGAACCATCGATACCTATTAAATGCGAGGGGGTACAGAATCCAATAGCACCTCAGAAGGCACTGTGCTGTACAGGTATGGTCATCTGTATCACTAGACAAGACGCAAACATCATGATGTTGCATACAGAAGCGGGATTCGTCCAAGAAGAGGTTATCGTGACATTCAGCTCTCCATGTACGATTTCCGTGGCACCATTGCAACAGCATATGCCTATGCTGTGCAGTCAAGGCAATCCGTAGCAATGGCCACCATGCAAATATGCACATTCCTACCGGACAAGGTCAAACTGTACATGGGGACTGGTACGTCAAGGTATGTCACAATTCCTCCATGATCAAAAATGAAAATCTGCCAGAAATGCTACCGCATTCGACGACGAGGATAATTCAACTGTCCTGATACATTCGCATTACAGCAACACTTAGCCACTACTGAACGGTGGCTCCCTGGCCTGCCTACAGTTATTTACGGGAGTCGTTGTAGGCGAAGGAGATGTGCCGCGCCTGGAAAAAATGATGCCGATGCTCTTGCCATAAGATCATTCATTAGAAGTACCCGTAGGCGGATCGGTATGTAAATAATGAAAATGGCAATGCTTTCTAAACAATAGTAAGTTCCGTATTGAATGGATTGTATACACTAAAAAAAAACTGTAAACATGTATGAATAAGACACAAAGTATTCTTTTTCTATACGGTGGTATAGCCCTATTTAATGAAAAATTTACTTTCATTTCTAGCTTTTTTTCAAATTATATATCTGTGCAAAATTATACCTCTCATCGAACAACTATAATAACTCAAACAAAACATTAATGGTCTGAGTGAATCACATACAATTGTGTACAAAATGGTAAACTCACCGTTTCAGCACATTATGTTCTTTATGTGCGTTGGCCATAATTTAAGCTTGTTGTATCCAGGCTTCCATATATCGTTATTAGAATATTAAGTCTCAAACACTATTATGTCGAAGATAATAAAAACAAAAGTTGTAACATTTAAAAATTAAGTTAAAGCTCCTTAACATCATAAACGGAATTTTATTATCTTTTCTTTTTCGTATGCATTTGTGTGTGTCTGTGTATTTGTATTTTATAGCTATTGATTATTAAATTCTTGTGTCATATTTAAATGAAAAGGTATTTTTACTTAAGTTACTTATGAAGAAAATTGTTGTTTATGATTGAGAAAAAGAAAACAGGTAACCACCGCTTATTTTGATGAGTTCTTTACATAATAGTACCGTGTATGCAACTGAAATAGGTCAATATGAAAAAATATACAGAATATAATTTATACCATTCTAATACTTTGACTTGGTAGATAACAATAATCAACACTTGACGTAAGTATATTCAGCTGGAAAAGTTGAATGCAAAGATGAAACAATAATACATTAATTCCAGTTAATTCCACAATATTATTATCGTTCAATTAAAGAAAAAAGAACAAATATGAGACATGGAATTATCCCAGTTTTGGTATCCATACTTGAATTCATTAATTATAACTTCTTTCGTCAGGAAATCTATTATATAAAAGAGAACGCACAAATCCTTTGTTCCCTCATCACGCTAATACGGCTGAACCAATTTCTTTCATTTTTGGGGGGTTATTAGGATTTGGACCCTAGATGGTTTTTATCATATCACTTTAATTTTTAATTACCAGTGTCTTGAGATAATTGACCATTCAAGTGTCCATAACGTACAAATCCTTTGTTAGTTCATCATAGGTAAAAATAAACGTATTTATATGCAACCCGCATGACCGTGTCACTCGGCGGGTTAACATAAATGACAGGCGATATAATGTTAACATTTACTGCAATCTACTATGGTTTTACTTGAAAGCGAAAAAGTAAAAATTATCTAAGTAACAAAGTTTATTGCGTTCCGGGATGACCGCAGCGAAGCGGGGCGGGTTAACATAAATGACAGGCGATATAATGTTAAGATTTACTGCAATCTTCTATGGTTTTACTTGAAAGCGAAAAAGTAAAAATTATCTAAGTAACAAAGTTTATTGCGTTCCGGGGTGACCGCAGCGAAGCGGGGTGAACGCTGCTAGTGGTTTATAAATTATTTCTTATGAGAAAGGCGGGTGCATGGGTGCAGATTCACTTTAGAAGGACTTAATCATTATGGGTCAATCCATATGAAGTGGTCCAGAGCAGATTGCTCGACCATCTCCGAAAATTATAAAAATTGGAGTGTGATGAATCTTATGTGTGAGAAGGTCAATAAGACTATTCACGTTGTCGTATGTACAAATGTTTCTGAATGGCGGCCATTTTTGTTGTCAGTGGAGTGCCATTTTATGCATTTGCAAGAGAGTACGAAAACTACAGTTACTCAGGATTTACGAATCAGACGAACATGAAACAAAAACGAATGTTTAGAGGAGAGATTGAGGTACACGGAGAATATATGCTCTAGCATCTAAATTAATATGCAGGGTTGCAAAATATACATGAAATAATCAGAAAAAGTACAGAAAATTGCACTTTTAAAGGGGCTGTATGTTGGAATGGCATAAAGTGAGGGGTTCATAAGTTTTGTGCTGAATACTATTGCATTTAAAGAGTCTGCAGAAATATCCACGGCTATGATACTACTGGCACCGTAGATTCATGGGGGTCCAAAAGTTGGAGTTTGTAATTTTGATTTTACGAATGGCATTTTTGGGGTGTAATATCTCAGGAGGGCAAAGTGCTAAAAATTGCTGCATAGGCCACAAAGTAATTCTGTATGTGAATAAACTATTGCAAAAAGAATCATGACTGATATTACATGGAGAAAAAAGTGAGGACATTGTAAAAACGCGAAGAAAGTGCGTGCGTGCGTGACGATGGTCGTAGCCAGGAAAAATTTAAATGTTTGAATATGTTTCATGCTAGATCTCAAAACTACGCATGGTTTCAGCAATTAGGCCCGCTTTCGTTTGTGTGCAGTTGTTCAAAAGCTTGCGAGTGGCGTTTGTTCCGTTTTCCTAGCTCCATGATCATTGCCACTTCTGTACGGTAAGGGGGCTATCTCCCCCTTGCATCCGTGATACCCATCGTTGAACTGGACCGCGGCATTAAGGCACTCAATGTATCAGCAAGAGCAAAGTGTCAATCTCAGTTGTGGAAGTTAGTGTGTTCACAAGGTTGCGTTATATAGCATAGATAGATGTAACGCAATCTTGTGAATACATTAACTTCAGTAACTGGGATTGGATTAATGACACTTTGCTAATACATTGAGTGCCTTAATACCGCGCTCCAGTTCGACAATGGGTGTCGTGGATAGGGATGCGCACGAGACAAGATTTGTGGCTGTCTCGTCTCGAAAATGTGCTGTAAAAGTGATGTCTCAACTCGGAAAATGTATATTACTATATTGGAAGAGCCGTGTCTCGACTCGAATTTTGTCAGGAAAATCCTGTCTCGATTCGTCTCGTGCGCATCCCTAGTCGTGGATGCAAGGGAGAACTAACCCCTTCTCCCATATAGACGTGGCAATGACCATGGAGCTAGAAAGACGAAATAAACGCTACTCGCAAGCTTTTGCACAACTGAACACAAACAAAAGCTTACCTAATTGCTGAACCCTGCGTAGTTATTGAGATCTAACAGGACCGGATCTTGAATACTGCGAATTACGCATTCGCAGGATGCGCCAATTGAAGAGGGCGTCAAACTGGAAAAGGAATTTCGTTTCATATGTGGATATTTATTAGAGAAAATGTTAGGATAAAAGAATTTCCAAATAGCTTCAAATAAATATTTTACAGACTGAGATACAGATAAAACATATCAAAAGGACAATGAAGTCTAATCTTTGTGTGGTTGGTTGTAAAACACCCCTTTACAAATGATATTGAAATGCACTCGTACATCAATTGACGCCATGCCACACTCACAAGTAATGCTAGTTTGAGGAAAATTTCCCGCGACGCAGAGGGATTTAGAAAAGATTTTTTAAAGAGAGAAAAAGAGAGATTTTACGAATATGATATAAAATGTAGGGACATTTAGCTTTACAATAAAGGTTATATTAAGCACTACGACAGTACGACTAAAGACAGCGGCGTTCCTTCCACAATCCATCCCTATGCACAAAATATAAATGTAACAGATTCTTCAGTCCTCTTTCAACAACCCTTCCGCGACTTTGCTGCAGAACATCATTGTCTAATATGTGTTTGAAATGGGAATGAATCAACAAACAAAAGGAAGTCAACTGCACGTGTTGCTTATGGATTGGGCTGCATTATCACAGTAAAAAGAAATGTCTTCAAGGACGCTCCTCTTTGTCATAAACAATGTTCCTGCACAGTGCTTCGGTTCAATGATCACAGTTAAGGGTTGAGGAAAGTCAGCGTAAATGAAATGCACATTATCGAAGTTCAAGCGACTAGGCTTTTGTTGTCCATTAGTCCAGGGAGGGGAGAGAATACTAAGAAAAGCCGGGCGGTACAAATGGAATTTTTAATCATTTCTGAGGGAAATTTTATTTAAGTTCCTAATATCGCTGGCTCACAATCGCTGCCACTGTTTAATGCTTACTTTGTTAATGTCTATTAGTCCAATTCGTCAATATTTTTGTTTCTATCCTGAGTCTTTTTTAAATTCTTAATTATGTTTGTTTTCACTTTTCAATAGAACTTTGATTTTCATGTAATAATAATGGCCGACGATAAGACACCAAGTGGAGCATTTTATCGGAAAAGAAAGTTATGGAACTTGAAAGAAGATGAGAGGCAAGCGAAGGCTCTAAAATGTTTCTTTCGGTTTCTGGACAAACTTTTGAAAGTGTTGATCATATAAATGTTGAGGTGGGGGAGTTGTCAATATCAGTTACTTCTAACTTAGGATCTGCAAGTCAACAAATTTTTGCAACTGTAAGTTTATTTTACTTGATTACAGTAATTTAATTGTTAAATTAAAAGAGAATGGATACTGCCTCTATGGTTACGGCTCTGAGTTAAATTTAATGTATTTCAAATTTTTTTTGAATACGATTAGTTTTCACGCAGTATATGCGAAGGGTAAATGTAATCGAAATCGAAAATGTAATCGAAAGGTGATTAAGATTATAAGTAACATTTTTTCGTAACTCACACTGTCAATCATAGTAGCGTACACATATGCTCGTACTGTAACAATCATTATCAATCCATTCTCTCGAATTAAATCAAGACGAAGTGATATATTTAAACATTTGGTAATAGTTCTAATACAAAGTAGTCTTGATTATTGGTTGCACTGACGGAGGTGGTCCGAGAGTCTGGATCCCCCAGAACTTTTAATTTAAAAAAATATATATTGTCTGACTTCGAATGTCTATGTTGGAAAGAGACATGAAAGGACTGAATTGTTTTGGATGCCAAAGTGCCCTGAAAAGAATTTTGCGGAGACGGGTTAAGAATTTTTTGCGAAGGGACCTTATTTTAAAATTCCGTTACTGGATCGAAGACAAATTAATTATCGATTAAGGCACATAGTTTTTCATTTGTTGTGTATTAAACAAGTGCAGCTAAAATTAATATAGAATTATTTGAGATCAACTACAGTATATTTCAAGAGCGATTAAATGGACTAGCTTTGACTGCAATTGAAAATGACATACTCAATGAAATCCATGCGGATGCAATAATAGCAGATTTTGCGAAATTGAAAGCCAGAAAAGTGTCATTATAACATGAACTTTTCAATGACAATGAAATCGAAAAATATTAAACTAATTAGCATAATCGTATCACTACTATGTAAATATGATTTTAATGAAGTATAAGAGCTACCTTTTTGTCGAAATCAAACGTGTTTTACTCTTAGACTTGAAGCTCATGAGTTTTATTCTGTTTCGACTTTTATGTTTCAATTGTACTTGTCAAAATACATTCTAAGTATATTTCTTAGTTGTATCTTGTGTTTATTTAATAAAAAAATGCTATTAATTATTAAAATTGGAACTTTGTTCATTATTCATCCACAGTCAATTAGTTATAATTTCGCCATTTTTCGTTAATATCACTACGCAACATGATTTTTACTTCCGGGAAAATAATAGGTGATTCTGGATGATTTTCGTGCGTAGAAAACGAAAATGATAATTTTTGCACATCTCGTCACACTTCTGAGATATTGCATGATATATATTTTGCTCATACATGTAATTTATTGAAATGAAGAACGTAAAGTAAGCCCAGTTAACCATCAAGAATCAATGAATGGAAGTTTAAAATACTTTCCCGTAAGGACATTGGGCCTCTCAAACCCCTCTTATCTCTTTTTTCTAATAGATAATTATCAGCAGTGTTGCAAACAACGTTAACAATAACGTCACTAAACTTACTACGAAAAGTCGTTAGAAACCTTAATTGTAATGGAAATAATGCTATTTAATTCGCTGTACGACATTTCAAAAGTACAATACCTAGTTTAACAATGGTAAACGAAACAAATCTTGTCTCTAAAGTATATGATCGAATCGCTAGATTTAGCGACAAAATCCCTAAATTGGCAACACTATTTGTAAGCCCTTTAGGTTACAAAAAATTCATTTATTTGGTCACTCGCGCCGCAAATCACTATGTATTTTCGTTCATATAGCACATAGATGATTCAAAGTGAGAAAACTTATGCTCCATCGTCTTATCGCGTTCTCCTTCCTTTGCAAAGAAAGACAGATCCTATGTGAGGTGTCAGAATTCACAGTTGTTAATAAGATTTCTTCAACGTGTGGCAGTATGTTGTTGATATGATCTCTTCGCGCGTGTATTGTGTGTTTGAAGCATATTGTTTTACAAATCGAATACTGTGCTGTGTATCAAGTGAGTTATTAGTGCAAAATGAACCTAGTTGGTTCACGCCGAACATGTACTTATAGATAAGTGTTCCTATTTTATGATTACTTATATATTCCTCTTCAGACTACTTCAGATGGATTGGCCCTTATAAGATATATATCGTAAAAACGACAGTCCACAAAACAAGAACCAACCTGTGCTAAGCGGCCACTGAAAAGCACAAATGCTATCTAAAAGAGTTAGGGCAGAGTGAAGCTGGTGCGTCAGCGACAGGTGGGTACGTGCATAAGCACACTGCGTTCCTAACGTTACTAAACACCGTACGAGTGAGACAGTTTTATCGTTACGGATAATGAATTAACCCAGTAATTTGATATACAAATTCAGTTCATCATGGCTTTTTTATGGATTATTACATGCTTAAAAGCATACAGTTTGGATTACGTTCTTTAAAACATTGTTAGGGATGTCGGAGGTAAGGTTTCCTATATTTTGATTACTTACATATTCCTATGATGAAATAACGCTGGAAATGGCTCTGAGACATATACCAATCCATAAATATAATTGAACTCAACAAAATGATATTCATAGTTTTCAAGAAAGAAATGAAAAAATACATTCTTTGTAAATCTAAAAATTGATGAGGTACAAGAATCATGACGTCTACTCAGATGAAACTGATCATGAAATATATCGTCATTAAGCTCTTTAATTATGACTCTTTCTAACAGTCGAGTATACATTTTTTTGACCGGTAATTACATATACCGGTACTTAATTACATGTAAGAATAGGTTATGCAAGCTTCGTACACACAAGGTTAAAGTTCCGGACTAACATATATGTACACTCATGTCCAAAATCATTGTCGTATGTCTATAAATATGTTGTTGTAGAATTATAATTTAATAACGAATTCACCCGGTATTTCTCATAATGTTAGCATCTGTGTAATCAGCAAATACATGTATGTATCAAATTTCATGTCAAAAGAGCAGTAAATAAGAACAATAAAACGAAAATAAAACTTTATTGTCCATTTAGCAATATTTTGTTTTATTCATTCTAATTTTCGTATTTATAATTATTTTCCTATGAAATTTACCACAAATATACACTTCCCGATTATACACATACTATCAGTATTAAAAGTACCCTGCAAAATTATTATCAAATTATATTCTTACAAGAAGGCAGTTATAGATATGCGACAATCATTTTGGACATGAGTGTACATATGAAAACATTTCCATCTAATGCTCTCTCTCCCTCTCTCTCTTTTCTCTCAGACACACACACACATCCTCACACATCTTCAAAAGTCACACATAGCTTCCTCGTGGTTAAGCGGTTAGCGTATGCGCCTTTAGCGCGGGAAACCCGGGTTTGATTCCCGGTGGGAGCTCATGTGGTTCGGATTCCACGTTAATCAGGAGGTACACATCTTATATACGGTAGCTTCGCTGCTGAAAGAGACGCTAAACTCAAAAAAATCAAAATCAAAAGTCATACAGTAATCGCTCTTTAATCCGACATGTTTGGAAGCAAGGCCGTGCCGGATTATCGAATGAGAATAGAGTATTAACGGGAATACCAAAGACAAATCACTCGAGATAAACATGCTAATAATCAAGACATGTATTTTATGTGTTTACACACATATTCTGAACTTGTGCAGACGATATGAATATCCTATTGTACAAAGTATTTCGTCATTCCAGCAATTGTGGGATTTAAAATATACTTTTTATTTATAATTAAACAGAGTATAAAATTAAATTCAAATATTGAATACTTACTTAATTGAACATTCTTGTGTCTTTATAGGTGTGTCGATTTATACGTAGTATGTGCTGAATCATAGAACCCCGCATTAAAGGTTGTTTACTGTATTTGGTACAAAAATTGTCATTCTTGATTGAAAACGTAATGTATTTTCATTTCTACTAACCCAGTCTTTCCACCATGGGCTAGGGCATGTAGAATTTTTTGGAGTACCTTTCGTGCAGGTACCTAACCCTGAGTCCCCTTAAAAATACTGTTACAAATGTCGAGAAATGTTGCCGGCTTCATAATTTGTGACCATGTAAACAATATAATTCGAAAGATTACTTCATTCTAAAGAGAAAAACTAGGAACCATGATAACATGTTAATTAAGGTAGGAGCAAGAGAATCCTAAATGACTTCTTTTTTTTTTATTTTTCAGTGTGACGGAATATAGTCCAAATATATTTTTGTATCTTCATGCCTACTAGCCATATTTTGACGATACTTGGCAAGTATATATCCTAGAGAATATAGTATTTTTCGGAGTAAATACTGTGGAGGTATATAGCTCCGATAGAACAGCCTATACATAAAAATACATTTTTACTGAAATTTAGGGAAATTTTCCCGAATTTCTTCTGAATTTATGGGTAACGACACATTCATGTGGTATAATTTCAAACCCTGCATCATTGTGAAGAGAATCGCCTACAACCAAGACAGTATTTAATATTTTTGCCGTCACTAAGCCCAAGAACATTTTGCCCTTCCCCCGTATTTGTTCATGTTAAGTTATATATAGGCAAATACAACACAAAAGACTGACAAAAGACAAAACATTATAGTTTTATGCTGGCAGCAAATGAGCAATAGTCTGTGCTCCTTTTAGTAACAATAGCGTCGCAGTAAGGAAACTCGGCCTCACTGTGGTCCGTACCAACATTGTTTTCAGTATGGGTCTACAGTGGCGGATTTAGCCCGGGGCCGGGTAGCCTAGGCCCCAGAATTTTTCGAGTGAATAAATAATTAAAGCTATAATTTAGATATTTCTGAAAGTTTATATTAACAGTTGCCATTTATTCCTTATTGGAAAATTTTTGAAACATTAGATATAGTTTGTTGCAGTTTTTCTATTATACAACGTGTAAAACAATACTTGAGGTCCATAATGTAAACATCCACCTTAGCTATAATATCCATCAGGAGAGAGTTAATTTGGAAACTTCTGCAGGACCTATGAAAACTTTTTAATGAATTTCCAAACACAGGCAAGCGACGAATTAGTTCTTGAATTGATCACGATTATGTGTTGTGTCACTGTGTGCTGGTAGTAAAATATAAGAAAATGAAGACAAAAAACAACAAAGATGTGTTTTCTCTTATTTTACACAAGTAGCAAAAATTATTACAATTTCTATTCCTTTCGAAGTTTTGGTGAATAATATATATATTACTCATAAATTAATATAAAAGAGTATTAATATAAAATTAATATTCATATTCGCCATACTCAGGAAATTGTCAGCAAAAAGAAAGTCTTTGAGTTGAAGAGCTGATTCAAAAACTCAGACAATTTTTTTTTTAAAAAAATACTGGAATCTATATGAGATACATTCATACAGTAACACAGCTTCTCTTTGAACCCAGCTATCATGGTCTGGGTTCTGACTTCACCTCCCCCCCCCTAGTTTTTGCCTTGTAAATCTTCCTTAAATTTCTCTCCGTGGACAGCCTATGTTTGCTGCATACCATATTTCAATCTCTCTCGCTTTTTTCTTGTAAGGTATCGCCTTGGGATCGGAACCTGTGCCTATGCGTAAATACGGGACTATCTACGAACCATGAATCTATGATAATTACCAACGAGCAAGAGGTTCTTAAGTGTTCTTTACTAATATTTCAAAATGTTATAATATCTTTCGAAAACGTATTTTATCTTCATACCTACTAATCATAGGCCAATGAAACTTGGCAAAAAATATAGTATAGATAGGTAATACTATTTTCGGGAATCTTTGTCACAGCTGCCTGATTCTGCTGGAACCACCTAAAGAGCATCCAAACTACGCTGGGTTTCCCAGAATTTATGGATCATGATGCATGTTTGTGGTATCATTCGAAATCATGACTTAATTCTGAAGACAATGATGTACGTATCATAAAACTTAAGATATTTAGGGTACGAAAAGGGACCCTCTAAACAGTATTTTCACTACAATGATTGGTTCGAAAATATTTGCATCTCTATATCTATTACACGTATTTTAATTATTCGAAACACGTCTCGAGAAGAGACAACAGCATTGTGTTACATTCTGAGATACCCCCATCATGGACCACAGTAGAACCGACCAAATAAATGGTTGGAAAATCATTTTCTTGAAAATACCGTATTATCCGAAAATTTCTCCAGAATTTATGAATTGAAACACATGCATGTAGTTGTCAATTGAGAACGTGTTTCATTCCAAAAGTAGTGACGTACAAATCATGAAACCAAGATAACTAGGTTAGGTTCCTAAATGAAAGTATACAATTTCCATTAAAAACACGTAATTTTAAAATTATACAGCGTGTTTCATCTCGAGTAGTGGCCTCAAGAAACTATTTTCAAAATGATACATATTATGAAAAAATCCCTAGTAATATTTTCTGAATATCTCTAGTAATATTGTCATAGTTTTTTGTTTTTTTTTTTTTCACTTTGTGAATCTGACGTAGATAAGCTTACCGTATTCGATGTTGTTTAAACAATATTTGCGATTACAACGTTTAGATGAAAACCTGTACGAAAGGAAGCACTATAATACGTTTTCAAAGTCAGCGTACAAACTATATTTATCAGCTGAATATGAAGAAAGTTCTATGGAAAAATTAAGTAATAACCGATTTTCGAATATTTGTTTTTGATTGCCTTTTTATTTTGAACGGAGTACAAACATTTACAGTTTTCAGTACGAGAAAGGATTTTGAAAAGTTTGAGGAACCTTATTTTGAAGATCACAACCATGTCTATAAAGTCAGATAAATCTGCCGTTCTCATGTAAGAAAAAAAGCATTTTAAAATGTGTTAATATTGGGAAAAGTCGTGAAAAAGGAGGGAAATAGAGAAAGAGAAAAGAAGGACAGGAAGAGAAAGGAAAAAGGAAAGAAAGAAGGAAACATTAAGAGACGAAGGATGAAAAGAAAGAGAGAGGAAGCAGAGAAAAAGAAAATAAGAGAAAGGGAAAGGGAATAGGGAAAGAGGAAGGAAGGAAGAAGGAGGAAGAAGAAAGAATGAAAAAAGGAAACAGAGACATGGAAAGGAAGGAATGGAAGAGGAAGGAGTTGAAGGAGGGAGGAAAAGAGGAAGGACGACAAGAAGGAAGCAGAAAAAGAGGAAGAAAGGAGAAAAGAAAGCAGGAAAAGAAAGGAAGGGGAGATACAGATAGGAAGAAAGAAGGGAAAGAGAAAGGAAGAAACTAGTGAAAATGAAAAAAAACAGGGAAAAGGAAGCAGATAAAGAGCAACAAACGAGGAATAAATAAGGAAGGAGTGGAAGAGGAAAGACAGAGAGAAAGAGGAAAAGGCAGGACAGGAAAAAGAAAGAGAAAAAGAGACAGAAAGAAGGTAAAAGTGCAGACCTCCAAAGATTCCGAGCTTTTCTCAAGTTTTCTGAATCAGAAATAAATGTTTAAACCCGTCAAAGGACGATGATTTAAATACAATGGAAGCCATAATTTAGTTATGCCCTTTAGGCTAAAGGAGAAAGTAATTAATGAAAGTCAATGAGTATGAAAGACTTAGTGAAATTAGAATCTGGAAGGAAACGGGATAACTCCATAGAAATCCACATACACGATTCTATATCTACTACAGCGTTTCTCAAACATTTTGAGATGGAACCACTTTTATTAGTCAAAATGTTGTACGGAAAACTCTACTCCTGTCCTCCTTCAATGTAAATTTATCATTTTATTTATAATTTTGGCATATATTTTAAAAATAATATTGACTAAAATTGCCTTAATTCTATATTTGTATTAGTAGATTTTTTTAAATTTTTAAATAATTGAAGGTTATGAAGAATATTTAATTTAAAACTATTAGAATTTGCATGATCTCCATCTTATTAAATTGAAGAATCTATACTTATTTGAGATTCTCAACTATAGTTTGTGATACGTAATTCAACTGATTTTTTTTTTCTATTTTTCTTGTATTAATGTTCATCTAAGAGAACCACGAGAACATATCTCGGGGGATCACTTGTGATCTGCAGTTTGAGAAATACCACAGACTTACACGCCTTGAGTTGAAGCCAGGAATCCTTCGTACCAGAGATGAACACTCTATGAATGATCTATTATGATTTTAGATACTGCAATAGAATATTCTAGTAGAATATATTAATATCGATACATTCTTTTTTGACCTTGAAGGTACTTACACTCCAAATACTTACAATTTAAGTACTCTAAGTACATACACTTTAATTAACCTCGTTGAAGTAATTAAAACATTTATTACTTCAGCGAGAGAACTTATAGTAATTAAAAAATTCATTACTTGAACGAGGATACTTAGTGTAATTAAAACATTGATTACTTCAACGACAATAATTAAAGTGTATGTACTTAAAGTACTTAAAGTGTAAGTACTTAGAGTGTAAGTACTTTCAAGGTAAAAAAGAAGACATATTGGTTCTATTTTACTTAGTGGCTAAGCGTAAACGGCTTTTGTACACGTGGCCCCAGATTTAATTCCCGATGAAAGAGTCATGAACACATTACTGTAATTCAAATTTCACCTTAAACTGTAGGTCCACGTCTTAGTTACCTCTAGTACCCAAGTGAGTGGTTGGTTTTTGGTAGAATCATTTTCCAACGTTGCTAATACGTTGATGTTGTACGCTTTGCGGCAGTAGTTTTCAATAGACCGAAGCGACAAAATTAACAATCAGTTTTCAACTTAACCAACAAAATTAAATGTTGGTCATACGGTGAATATTGGTTGGTCCAATTGAAAGAAATTAGCAACCATGAACTGTGGTTGAATTAAAAGTGAAAATTCGTGGGTTGAAATCTACTTTTTTTTTTGTGTGTGTGTGTTACTAGTTTGGGTTCACGCATGGAAAAGCAACTCAAGCACCAAGAAACATTGGGCCGACCATTTTGGTTACTTGGGACATTGGTTAACCCACGGGGGGAGTAGATCCACCGGGTCCCAAAACTTCGTAACTCGACATTCATTTGTATACTTTCCTAATAAAACTATATTTGTTTAGCAGAGAAGTACTTGATACAGAATAAAGATTTGACCTTATCATTTGTACTATTTCTTTTCTGATAAAAACAATTTAATTTTATCATTTTTCGTGAGAATATAGGTATCAGTACATAAAAATATATTTATCTTTTTTATTTTGGTTGTAGAATAACATCCCTTCGATGATATATAAACATACTGTCTTGTATTACTGTACTTTCCCCAAACCTGGACCTCTCTCTCGCCAAAAAAATCTGGGCGCGCGCCTGACTTGGGTTATCCTCGATGCAGAGAAGGAATTCTAAGTTTCAAGAAACAAATAAAACAGATATTCATTTTAGTTACATAAACAATATCTAATGTGTGAAAGGACACAGTGGCTAAATGGTAGAGCGCTTACCTCTGATGACTGGAAATTTCATTTTATTGCTAATGTGGTTCTTATACAAGTATAATATTTACCAAATGACAATCATACCGTTGAATTTACAATATATGTATTCATTACAAAATTCATATGTACATTTACATTAAAAAAAAAGAGTGTAATATATCTCGTAAATCATTGCAATGTGTGAAGGAGACAGGAAAACAGAGCAATTAGAATTGAACGCTACATACACAACATATTGTAGCGAGCATAGGTGTACATCCGTTTTTTAAATGCATTAACCTTGAACTTTGATGATGTAAGATCGTTCCTCAGGTGGCTTCAAGGTCATATCAAAACAAGAAAACGATTGTCTTTTCGCGAATACTCTTCCTCCTTTTTATTATAACAATGACTTATTCATGAAAACTGTGACGTAAATACATGGTTCTTCGAAATCATTATGATCACGTAAACTACCGTACGAATCAATTTGTCTCATTTCAAATTGTTGTTGTTTGTTTCCGATTGCATAACGACTATTTTAACATGAAATTTTGTAGCGCTATTCGTTGAAAATTACAATGAATTTTTAATTTAATATTTGAAAAATGTCAATAAAAATAGTCGTCTATTAAAATCTATATATATAAAAGAGAACGTACAAATCCTTTGTCCGCTCATCACGCTAATACGGCTGAACCAATTTCTTTTATTTTTGGGGGGTTATTAGGATTTGGACCCTAGATGGTTTTTATCATATCACTTTAATTTTCAATTACCAGTGTCTTGAGATAATTGACCATTCAGGTGTCCATTACGTACAAATCCTTTGTTAGTTCATCATAGGTATAAAAATAAACGTATGTATATGCAACCCGCATGACCGTGTCACTCGGCGGGTTAACATAAATGACAGGCGTTATAATGGTTTTTATCATATCACTTGAAAGCGAAAAAGTAAAAATTATCTAAGTAACAAAGTTTATTGCGTTCGGGGGTGACCGCAGCGAAGCGGGGCGGGTTAACATAAATGACAGGCGATATAATGTTAACATTTACTGCAATCTTCTATGGTTTTTATCATATCACTTGAAAGCGAAAAAGTAAAAATTATCTAAGTAACAAAGTTTATTGCGTTCCGGGGTGACCGCAGCGAAGCGGGGTGAACGCTGCTAGTTTATTAATATAACATTTTTGTAAGGCAAAACACATTTTAGTGCACTAAGTTCAACTTAAAGTCGATTTGGTTTGATTTCAGTTTAACATTCCTTTGAGCAGCGAAGCTATATGAGACATGGATTATGGCGAGCTTAACATGGGATTCGAACCACCTGAGTTCCCACCGGGAATCGAACCTGGGTCTCCCACACCAACTTGGAGTCGAGTTACCATCTAATAAACCGACGTTTTCATTTAATTCTTTTTTAACTACAAGACACGAATTCACCCTTCCATAAATGTATGGTTACTCGAGGATGGGTTTCCGATGCGTTACCCCCCGCAGCAAACGCGACCTAGGTGACTTTCGGTAATTTTAGTTTCGCCAGAGTTATAAATCATCCTGTGAGCCAGTCAGGGTTTCCAGTTTTTTTCCAGGTCCAGGTCTGTAATAGCAGAGTTCCAATACTCTGCAAAAAGCATCTTTCAAGCAGCTGTTTCATGTTAAAAATCCCCTTGCCTGGCAACACGTCTTTCATTTTTTTCCCCTTCCTTTAGACATCTTTTAAACATCAGGCGGTCTATTGTTCCGAAACGCACCAAATACGCTCGAGCCAATTTTCCTGTGCGTTTTTATTGTTTTCGCGTTTGCAGTGCATTGTGATTAGCAATTCACATTTAAATACATGGTCAGCGTATTCTAAGCGTACGCATGAGCAATAAAAACGCGTTGCGAACGCGACGATAGCCGGGCACTAAGTGTTGAATATGGAATAAGCTAAGATTAAATATAAATTACAATATTATTATAAATAAATGTATACACTACAGAACATTTATACTAGCTAAAATGCGCGTTCTCCGCACGGGGAGAATAGGTTTATGGATAATATTTCAATCCATTTCCTCCTTAGGATACGCATTTCAATGAAACTGATAAGAATCCATAAGACAAGAGGTGTGACACAGAAAAATCTGAATTGAAATAATAACTCAGAATAGTTAAATTATTGGTTAGTGTCGGTGGTGTCACCTTCGTATTCAAGTATTTCCCGCTGCTTCAACTCACTTCTTGACTTCTTCAAGTAGTCCCCCCTGCCATTGTTTGGCAGCATACCTAGAAGTCATCTTCTGTAATACGTTTTCTTCCTTTTAATACGTTTTCTTCATACGTTTAATACGTTTTCGTTTAATACGTTTTCTTTCTTTTTTTTTTAACTCATTAAAGGAGGTAAAATGTGTTCCCTTTAGTTGAGATTTGATTTTCGGGAATAATATAAAGTCACAAGGTGCCAAATCAGAGAGCGACGGGTATTGTAACTCTGCAATGTTTTCTTTCTTTCTTTCTTTATTTTTAATCCAAAAATCGCTATACAGATATTTCCTTGTAGACAAGTATATTCTTCTGGTGCAAGATTCACTTTCTCACTTTTGGGGTCTTTTTCTTTGAACGTTTTCACGAAGTTTCCCTAACAGTTGAAGGTAGTATTGTTGATTCAGAGTTTGTTACCAAATCAATCATCACTATTCATTGATAATGTTACGAATGTCAAAGGACACTAGTAACATTGTCTTAAATTTAGACTTTTTGACATTCGGGCCTTTTTTTTCTCCGGGGGAAGACAGGCCACTTTCACTGCATTTATTGTCACTTTCTCGGGGGGAAATATTTTGAATTCATCACTAGTTAATAATATGCTCCCAAACTTATTTCTAACGTGTCAGCCGTTTTCCCGACCCCGAAAACAATAAATTCGATATAATTTTTCTCGGTCATTTTGAATATTTCATTTTTCACTCCTTCTCACCCACCATGTCAATGGGGGCTGAACTTCTACTTAACGGCGTCGGGAACCTTAATATTCGTATGAGCTATTCCAAAAACTATGGATTCGACATGAATAGTTGTCGTTTTCGATTATTTTTACATGCTTCTTATCCCTACCCCTCGTAGAGTTAGAAGTGTCTTATTACACAGCATTTTTTCCCATATTGTAAATCAAATGTACACCAAGCTCGGTTGAAATTGCTCCAGACGTTCTAGAATTATGCTCGAACATACACACATGCATATATTTTTATATGTAGCACAGTCATTATACGAAATTTTAGGGGAAAAATCATACAAACAAGGGAGTTTGTACGAACATTCTATAAACGATTCTGGTTCAAATTATTCAAATACTATAAAAACAAAAGTGCTCTAGCATCTTGAAAAATAGCTGATCGGTTTCCGAAGGAAATCGCAGGTTTGGGTTTAAACAGATATAGGAGTCACACTAATTGATCGATTGGTACAAATTATGTTTCCATGGAGTCACAATACAATAAACTTTCATACAATGTATAGCAGTTGTCTGTAGTGCCTGGCAAACAGAAGTAAAGGCGAGAAATTTGTAAGATTCACGCCCAAAATTCGTTTTCTTCGAATTTTTCGGCTGTAACGTGGCAACAGTTCATGGAAACCAAACCCAATATATTGTAAAATTACATTAGTGCATATTAAATATATTTTGTAAATTACACATGATTCCAACGAAAACATAGAGGATAATATTACCAGTTATTATAATTATGCTTATTTGAATTGCTTTAAATAACGCTACAAGAGCAAAGGGGAGAATTATTTTCACCTTTCCATTTAAGTTGAAATATGTTATACATTCCTCGAATCACAACAAAATAAGCATTGAATTAGTATACGGCTGTTGTTTATAGTGTTTAATACAGGTAAGTACTGGAGGGATTTCCGGAAACCACTCTAAAATCCCCTCTTTTTTAATTGTTTTTGTTATAGAAAGGTAACTCTGCATGGAAACAATCAAAAGATTCTAAATATACACTGATACTTATTTAATACAGTTTTACCATGCCAGTCCAATTAGGATGATGAAAGTAGTCAGGTGTCACCATACTATAAATAAGAAAGAAAATGAAATGGTGACCAAGACAGCATTGAGTCATTTTTTAAATTTTATTTTTTAAAAATGAGCGATTTTATCATTGGGTTGATTCATTAGTCCGTTTGAATTTGGAACCATTGGATATATTTCTTGGTAGAACTAGTCAGGGAAAGGGAATACTGATGTATTCCCATGAATTGTTCACAATATGTTCCTAACGGTCAAGGATTTGTTGGATGCCTTTACAGGAAAAAACTCAATGGCTTGGATGCATAGAATTCATCAATGAAATTTTGTATTCATCATAGTTTTCGAAAAATGTGCTACGAGATGCATTCGTCAGGAATCAAAAAAGATGATAATTTATTGGATCCTTTTCTGAGGAACACGCTGGGTGAGGAAGAACCTCCCAATAATGCTGCTGAATGGCAATGATTGACATGTGTATCACAAGCAGTAAAATTTTGTCCATGTAACGATGATGGGTGTGGATGGATGTCCATGTCCATATAGTGATGACGGATGTGGATGGATGTTCGGAATTTTTTATTAAAGTGCTGCAAAAACATGTTGGAGTTAATTAGTACTGTATATAGCACCAGTGATGATACAATTACGGAGCAGGAGTTACACTATGGATAATCCCTTCCATGTCCCACCAGATACACGGCATTATCTTCTTGGGTGAAAATCATGTTTGGAACGTAGTGTTGCCTTTCTCATTCAGGTGACCCATTCCTTCCTTTGCTTAAAATTCGCACACAGGCACCATTTCTCATCTCTCGATTAGGTAGAGAAAGGGCTGATGTTGGCGACGGATTCATGATAGCGGATAAGCAAAGAACCACAATATGGCAACACTCTGGTTCTTGTCTGCACTGAGTAGATGAGTACCCACGAATCCAGTTTTTGAATATTTTCCATTTGTTGAAAGTGTCACAACACTTGCCTCTCCACTGCCCATCTCCGTGACCAGTTCCCGGGTGCTTTGATGTTGGTCACGGTGGATCAGGTATTTTGAATGGCCCTATCAACGTGGGATGGACAACAGAACGTGAGGCATCGCTCAGGTAAAAACTTCCGCTTCGGAACCTGTCAAAACTATTTCAGAGTTGTCCTTTTAGCAATAGATTTCTCCCCATATACTGCGCAAATTTGTTTAGATGCCTCTGCGCCATTGGGGCATTCCAAATTTATTCTTGGTCATCCATCATTATAACATCGGGTAGAATTTGTTCTGCTGAATCAATTTCAGCTTTCGCAGCCGGGCGCCGGAGTAAAGGGGCACAAAATTCGGGGGAAAAAGAAAAGAAGGAAAGAAAAAACAGAGAAAAAATTATTTGGAATACTTAAATTCTCTTCCTGCTTTAGGAAGTGGTCTTATAATGTTCTTCTGTTAGAAATATGCATGTGCATATATATAAAATGGAAGGAAAAAAGTAATAAAGAGTGCTCAAAATCAAGGAAAAGCAGGATTTATTTTTGAAAATTTTCTTACGCTTCGCGCCAACCATGGTGGCGCTTCGGGACTGGTGTGTTGACCTCACCCATATGTACGGGGGCGCCGTCGTATACTCTCGCCTCGGGCGCTATTTTCCACTGCACGGCACTGGCAGTCGGGCGAAATTTAGAATCTTTCTGAAAAATGTTTAAAGCTTTAATTTTGTCTTGGTTATAGAGGACTGAAGTAGTATCACTTCCAGAAACAGCATGAGAAAAAAGAACATCAGAGATCTTTATCCAGAAGTGCCTTTTGGTCTGGAGTATTAAACAATATATCTTTTCCATTGTTTGAAACTGGTCTGAAGAAATATGTTTTACCAAATAGAGATAAATTTGCAGTGAGAAAATAAGCAGATTAATATCCTAACCAACCACAACGAAATTTCACCCAGTGTTTGCTTTACCTATGGCTACTGAGACACTGAATGTCTGCATCATATTCGACTTAAATATCCATGTTTGATTCTCGGAAGTGACTTGATAGAATATCTATGAATTGTCTCTTTTGCTGCTGTTTGGAAGAAAATCAGCCTATGCAATTGTTAGTAAAGCTTTTGAATTTATACAGGGTGTGGAAATGGATTCGGTTTCTGGAGAACAACGAAACACCATTCTGGTCATAAATAGAAAAATTTTGAAAAAAAAAAAAAAAAAACGGAATCGGTTTTGAAGAAAACTACTGTGGAAATGGATTCGCTTTCTGGAGAACAACGAAACACCATTCTGGTCATAAATAGAAAAAATTTAAAAAAAAAAAAAAAACGGAATCGGTTTTGAAGAAAACCGAAACCGGATCAGCTGAAAAACCGAACCGGTTTTGAAGAAAACCGAGAAAATTTTCAAAAACCGGTTTCGGTTTTTCTAAAAACCGAAAGCCGAAAAACCGGTTTTTGTGCCCACCACTAGTCTAAATACATACGAATGGATAGGGTTCCCACCTGGTAACAACAATTTGTGTATAAAGTCGATACCTGAAACTAATACAAAATGGCAGACACTTCCATGCCCGTTATATGTGATTGCATAATCGCCACGTACAGATGATGGCCAAGAGGGACGTTCTGAGTATTAAGTATAGTAAATTTGTAGCCGAATGGTCTAGAAAGACATTTGCAGTGTTGGTAGAGTACAACACATGAAACAGGGTGATTCAGAAGTGTGGAAACACGGAATGAAAACTGCCCAGAAATGTACTCTAGTAAACGTGAGTACAAAGCAACGAAATAAGTGTATAATATAAACTTGTAATATTATAAATTTACCTACTTTTGTTTCATACTTCTTATATGAGAACTGTAGAAAGAAATATAATAAAATCTTCCAAACTTTTGAAATAAAAATCGAAATTGATTTGAATCTGATCTGTAAATGATGATCTAAGGCCTCTTGATCACTATTTCATTTTTCTTTTTTTATATTACAGTACGGTGACAGTTGTTTAATAACAATCAGTGTATATTGAGATTTTTTTTTTTAATCTTGTTCCAACACAGTGTTGCCTTTCTATCACAACAATAATTTAAAAAGAATGAATTTTTAGAGGAAGTTAACGAAAATCTCTTTCAGTATTAAACACTATCCTAGTATTAAACACTATAAACAACAGCCGTACACCAATTCAATGCTCATTTAATTGCCATTCGAAGGATGTGTAACTCATATTTTAACTGCAAGTGGAATAGTGAAAGCAATTCTCTTTGTGAACGCTCTTGTAGAGTTGTTTAAGCAGTTGAGATAAGCATGATTATAAGAACTGCAAATATTATCCCTTTTGTTTTCGTTGGTATCAAGTGTAACTTACAGAATATATTTAATATGTGTTAGAGCACTTTTACAATATTTTGTTTTTGGTTTCCATTATGCGTTGCCACGTTATAGCCGAAGAAATCGAAGAAAAGGAAATTTGAATGTGAATCTTAAAAATTTCCCGCGATTACGTCAGTTTGCTAGGTACCGGTACTCAGACAACTGCAATACAAGTATGAAAGTCTATTTTATTATGATTCTAATTATGTATAATTCGTAGCAATCGACTAATTAGTATGTCTGCCATAGACAACGCAAACCTGCGATTTTCTTCGGAAACCATTTCTCAAGATGGCCGCCGGAGTACAACCTTTATTTTTAGGGAATTTATATAATTTAAATCAGAGAGCTCTATAAAATGTTCCTGGAAACTCCTTTTGTATGGTCATTAAAATCTAAACATACATTTTTGACGATTACGATTAGGAATTAGATTTCTGGGTTTTCGGCACCTATGGCCATGTTAGCTCGTCACATATGAAGATGACATCCCTCGGCAATCACACTATTCGGGTAGTGCTCTCAAACGGGTCGGGTTATTCGGGTCGGGTCAATCGAATCAGCTCGGGTCGGGTTGTCGGGTCGGGTCAGTCGGGCCAGCTCGGGTCGGGTTGGGTCAATCGGGTCAGTTCACTTTGGTCAACTGAGTTTAGATTGAGCTTAAACTCGGCTGGAGTCGAAAGCTGCTGTTTTTGACTAGCTGCCTAATTAAAAATAGCAATTTTCAACAGATTTTATAGAAACCATAAATCTATTTTGAACACTTGCAGCTAGTGTTTTTATGGTAAATGCATATTTTTGTACTTGTGTGTACTTTAACTTTTAAATGTGGAAGATTGATTTTACCAATCGACTGTAATATTAATATCTACGCCAATATGGAGTCTGGATTTAGAACAAAACTAGAAGTTGTTTAAGCAAGGCCAAAAGAAAGATTGGATATGGACGACCAAGCCCCAGCAGGGCCGCGGTGGCTCAGTGGTAGAGAATTCATCTCTGGTGCATAGTGTCCATGGTTCAATCCCAGCTTGTGCTAAGTGGGCTTTGTGGTGGAGAAACGCCGTGTAGTGGGTTTTCTCGGGGTTCTCCTGTTTCCTCCCACTTTCTTCATTCCACCATTGCATTCATTTCTCATGATCACCATATCCCTTAGCCTCGGTACAGAATCGAGGGACCTTAAACTGAATATTTCATTTTATTTCACCAAGCCTAAGAACATCGATCCAAGAATAAGATGATTGGATATGCAAGACAAAGTGCATAGTAACCTTGCTCTTGGCCTTGTTTTGGTGACCACCAAGTAGCGATGAGCATATTTTCTTGCTTTCCGTATAGTATGAAAGACTATAATGAAAATCACACTTGGTCTTCATTTGTACCGATGAGGCGAGCATTCTTGGCTCATGTATGGCATGAAAGACCACCAAGACTACGAAATGCAGGACCAAGATTTGACTGTGCAAGACAAAGAATAAGACGCAGTATTGATGACCAAGACCCAGGGTGCGAATTGTTTGAATTTCATTTGTTGGGCTGAAAGTGATGAAATAAAATTAGTACTTTATAATTAATTATCATACTGTATTTTTACATGTTAAATTACAAAATTAATATTATGTATCTTCTTACTTGCAACTATATATACTGTAAAATACGTTTTAATTACCGAGAAAGAAAAATCAAAGTGGCGCGGGTCCCGGAATCATAAGAACGTATTTTGGAATGAAAGTTGAAAAAATCACAGGTGTTCTCCCGTTTCCTCAACCCGTATCATTGTAGTTAAACGATTTCCTTTTGTCTCCTCCAAGAGACTCTTGCTACTGCCTTCCGAGAAGACCCTCTGCCGTCCGAGCAGGTGAGAACACTGACTTTGAATAAAAATTTCATCACATAGAACTAAAGCAAAAAAAAAAAAAAAAAATCTCCCACGTCAGACATTGGTATCAGTTATAAAAAGAAACAACCAAACCCCAAAAATGCCAAATATTCATTAAAATGCATATACAAATCCCCCGCTTGATCTAGCTAGTGGTTAACGTATAAGACGGTACACGTGGTCCGGGTTTAATTCCCAATGTGAGTGCATTTTGGCGTTCACCCAGTGTCGTGACCATAGTGCTCTCAAACGGGTCGGGTTGACCCGACCCGACTCTCGGGTCAGCTCGGGTCGGGTTGTCTGGTCGGGTTATTCGGGCCGGGTCAATCGGGTCATCTCGGGTCGGGTTGTCGGGTAGGGCTATTTGGGTCGGGTTGTCGGGTCAGGTCAATCGAATCGGATCGCGGGTCGGGTCGGGTCATCGGGTCAGGTCAGTCAATTCTGGTCACGGGTCTGGTCAGGCCGGTCTTCAACCCGACCCGACCCGACCCGTTGAGAACACTATATTCGGGAAATTGGAAAGAAAGAAAGGAATGGAAAGGAAGGAAGGGAGTGGCCTGAGACTGTTATGTGAGGCACTATCCCGGCATTTGCCTGGAATGAATAAGGCAAACATCAATCTCGATGGCTGGTCTGAAAAAGCATTGACACTTTTTCGAGTATCCCAACGAGAATCGAACGCGGGACCGCTCGCACCAAAGGTTGATAACGTAAAATTACGCTGCGTGGAACCACACATCTATTTTTGAGCCTATAATGACTCGATTAATACGTATAGATTTTATATATAACACTAGATATAATACTTACACACGGTAAGTTTATACGATATTTTACACACTTCAACAATTTACATATTGTCAAAAAGAAGACAATGTTCTCTGAAATTTGAAACAAAGACAGAGTGTTGGTAGGTTTATTAGTTTGCTTCCCCTACTGTTAACTGAAAGAGCGAATTATTGAAATTAATTTTAGAACAGATGAGTTCTTATTTCTAATGAGTTCAATTTTAAAATACAAGAAAAATCAAATATTTAATATACATTGTATTAATGAACTATGCAAACGAACTTGCAGAGGCGATTCCTCATTAGAAAAAAGAAAGAAAAAAAAAGAATGTGTTCATGTGGATAAAGTTCATACTTTCGGAGCTAGGACCGTCCAAAGCGTGAAAAAATACGTTATATGGAGAACGAGGAATTGTGGAGCTGGTACTCTTACTTTTTGCCTACTTTGGACTACCTGTAAGCCCATGTATGTCTGGGAATTTTGCCTTGTGGGGAATCCCTTGCCCATTTGCACATTGCTTAAATATGCATTTTTGAATAGTGTACATGTGAGTTCATATGGGCCGCCACTATATGGTTCCCCATATTCGAAATAACACGTATTTCAGTTTTTTCAACGTTATTGAACAGCCTAGATCTGAAAGTCTGTACTTTTCTCCACGTGTCCATATGAACTTTTCTTTTTTATTAATCACTTCTTAAACTATTCGGTATAGTTTATTAGCAACTTGTATAAATAATAAATATTTCAGAAAGTTGAAGAATTTAAGAGGAAGGAAAATTAAATGTACTCGTAGTTATTGTTGGTCCAATTTCACCACAGTGGCGTCAAGTGCAAATGAGTTGGAATGAAAATTTAGATTTGACAAGACCTTATAAAATTTTCCCTCTCTGACAAGGTCAACGACTTACTTTCCCCTTTTTTGCAGCTGTAAAGAGAGGAGAACAGGGGATTTTGTTTTGACTACCTATCATCTTAGGTGGAATGAACAATAGCTTGTTTTGATTGCCTATCATCTTAGGTGGAATGAATAATAGCTTGTTTTGATTGCCTATCGTCTTAGGTGGAATGAATAATAGCTTGTTTTTACTGCCTATCGTTTTCGGTGGAATGAATAATAACTATTTCTTTTTACTGCCTATCTTCTTAGGTGGAATGAATAATACCTAGTTTTGACTGCCTATCATCTTAGGTGGAATGAATAATAGCTTGTTTTGATTGCCTATCGTCTTAGGTGGAATAAATAATAACTTGTTTTTACTGCCTATCGTCTTAGGTGGAATGAATAATAACTTGTTTTGATTGCCTATCGTCTTAGGTGGAATAAATAATAACTTGTTTTGATTGCCTATCGTCTTAGGTGGAATAAATAATAACTTGTTTTTACTGCTTATCGTCTTAGGTGGAATGAATAATAGCTAGTTTTGACTGCGTATCATCTTAGGTGGAATGAATAATAGCTGTTTTGACTGCCTATCGTCCTAGGTGGAATGAATAATAGCTTGTATTGATTGCCTATCATCTTAGGTGGAACGAATAACAGCTTGTTTTTACTGCCCATCGTCTTAGGTGGAATGAATAATAGCTTGTTTTCATTACCTACCATCTTAGGTGGAATGGATAGTCGAGGCTATTTAGAACAAGAATTAGAGAATAATACATGAAAGATATTTGTTAAACGTCAAGTAAAGATTTAGTAACATTAATGAAGGTAGATTTTATCCTCAATCTGGAAACTCATAATTAGTTGTCTTTTTAATTAATTAATTACGGAAGGGCTGGTAAGTTCTCGGTCCGACCCCCTTCCACACACTTCATCCTGGAATCAGTCATTACATTTGAAACATAGATTTTTGTAGGCCTAAGTTTAATGCCAGCTAGGTGATCTTAGCACTAACGTTTTTTTTTCTTTACAGGTCAATGATTGAACCATAGTGCAACCAAATGTGGAATTCACTAAGGAGGAGTTGAGAAGTGTCATGAAGTTCTTCTTACTGCAAGAAAATTCGCTTAAGGAAATCAATGGTTGAATGCTAGACACATTGTTGTAAATTGATCTTCATGAACCACTGTTAAGAAATGGTGCTCAAATTTTAAGTGTGTGGTTTTTAGAATACGGTGAAAGATGTGGGAGACCAGTGTCAGTGCCAATGCCAACTCTGAAAAGGTGGATCAAATTCATGACCAGATTTTGAGTAAAAGACTCATTTCACTTCTAGCGATAGCTGAGTCTTTGCACATATCCAAAGAACGTGTCTGACCAATAATCCATGATCAGTTGGACATACACAAGCTTTCTGCGAAATGGGTGTCCGAACGTTTAAGCGCCGATGAGAAACGCAAACGTATGACATCTTCTCAGTTGATTTTGCGGTATATTATAAGAACAATTTTTTTATTGGCTGTTCCCAGGAGGAAGGTTTGTTGTACTACTTTCATCCTGAGTCCAAATAGCAACCATGCAAGTGGCACCACTTAGAACCTCCAAGACCAAACAAATTTAAAGCACAGAGGTTCACAGGCTTGGTGTTCGCCTTAATGTTCTATGATAAGGGTGGTATTCTGTTACCATACTACCTTCCAAAGGGACAAACCATAATATTAAAGTATTACCTCAGTCTTCTGGCTAAGTGGCTATGTTAAAGAACTTTATTAAAGGAAAGCGGTGGGGAATGTTAAGAAGAGGCATGTTGTTTCTGCAAGTTCACAACGCTGAAAGAATAATGGATCTTCTGAAGGACCAAGGGTTTCAGTGCATTGACTACCTACCGTACTCGCCAGACCTTGCTCTCTTCTTCTTCTTCTTCTTCTTCTTCTTCTTCTTATTATTATTATTATTATTATTATTATTATTATTATTATTATTATTATTATTATTATTATTATTATTATTACTTTTATTATCTCTTTCCAAGACTAAAAAATGACAGAAATTTAATACATAAATTTAGCAGTGATAACTAGATTATAGCAACTGCAGTGTAGAACAGTTTTCTTTTTTCCAGACCAGGACAAACTTTTTTTTTTGGGGGGGGAGGGGTTAGAGATGTTGGAGCAACAGTGTGCCTAGTGTGTTTTGACCTTGCTGGAGAATATGTTGAAGAACATGAAACTTTCGTGCCTGTAGCTAAAATCTTACTTATCAGCTCATCTCCCGTAATTAATCAAATGATATTACATAAATAAGACATTTTAATGGTTTAGATTATCACTCAAAATTATTACTGTAGGCCTTATGCATAGCTCCTCTGGACATCAGTTAAGTAAAGGACTGATAATCTTTTCTTATCAAAATTGATCAGGTTAAAGTTTGGGATTGTAAGGATGAGATGATTATTATTAATTTGAAACTAGAAACAATGTAGATTCTGACTTAGCTATGTATTACTAATTCCATACAAAACATATTAACAAATCAAAGGAAATGATTTGATAAAACAGTTTTGTTACATGAAACATTTAGTCTCAATGCTAAAATACATAAGCATGATATACAATGTCACATAGTAATATTGAATTTTAATGTGGTCATGAGTCATGGTCGCACATGGATTCTTACGCAACGAATTGATAAGGATTTGTGTTAAGCAATGACGTAATTATTATTTAATTTTATTGATATTCCCGTGAAATTTAATTAAAGATGCGTAAGCAATGTTTACTTTCTCTCGATAGGCAGAGGTTTGCGTTAAGAGGGAATAATAGAGAAACAACTTTCCATATGCTTATATAGTCGCTGTTATTGGGAAGAGATTACAGAAAAAGTAAGTATTGTAGTCTTCAGTTCATAAACAGAAAAAGAAAGTATTGTAGTCTTCAGTTCATAAACAGAAAAAGTAAGTATTGTAGTTTTTAGTTCATAAACAGGAAAAGTAAATATTGTAGTCTTCAGTTCATAAACAGAAAAAGTAAGTATTGTTGTCTTCAGTTCATAAAAAGGAAAAGTAGGTGTTGTAGTCTTCAGTTCATAAACAGAAAAAGTAAGTATTGTAGTCTTCAGTTCATAAACAGAAAAAGTAAGTATTGTAGTCTTTAGTTCATAAACAGGAAAAGTAAGTATTGTAGTCTTCAGTTCATAAACAGAAAAAGTAAGTATTGTTGTCTTCAGTTCATAAAAAGGAAAAGTAGGTGTTGTAGTCTTCAGTTCATAAACAGAAAAAGTAAGTATTGTAGTCTTCAGTTCATAAAGAGAAAAAGTAAGTATTGTAGTCTTCAGTTCATAAACAGAAAAAGTAAGTATTGTAGTCTTTAGTTCATAAACAGGAAAAGTAAGTATTGTTGTCTTCAGTTCATAAAAAGGAAAAGTAGGTGTTGTAGTCTTCAGTTCATAAACAGAAAAAGTAAGTATTGTAGTCTTCAGTTCATAAACAGAAAAAGTAAGTATTGTAGTCTTCAGTACATAAACAGAAAAAGTAAGTAGTATAGTCTTCAGTTCATAAGCAGGAAAAGTAAGTGTTGTAGTCTACAGTTCATAAACATAAAAAGTAATGGTTGTAATCTTCAGTTCATGTACGAGTATTTCTATTTTAAAACAGGTAGCAGTATACAGTGTACACCATGTGAAGAAATTCGGTTTGGTTTTTGGTAATCCAAACTCCTTAACGAAGTAAATATTAGAAAATCTAGGCTTAAATATAACATTTTACTTGAAATTAAATTTAGTATCCTTTAAGAAGAATGTATATTTGAAAATAGAAAATATTTAAAGCTTTAAATTTGTCGAGCAGAAACTTTCATGTTAGCGTAGTATTCCACGGACAAAGTAGTATCTTGCATCCTGAGCATTCCACTAACCCACTAATCTTAACAGTACTGGGAGTAGTATATCAAGTAAGGATGATATCTATAATTACTCCAAAAGGAATACCAGAAGAATCGATTTTTGATTGTCCATATCTTGAAATTAACTACACTGAGAAAAATCCGTTCTCCGGACAGCGGTATATTGTCTTGCTTACTACGGAAATCAGTACGAAGCATACGTTATATGCTACATAGGCATTGCCCTTAGATGTTACATCGTGCTGTTGCAGGATGTTTGACATCTAAAAGTTTTCCGTATATCACATGCATATAGTTATGTTACCTTCGTCAGCTATATGTTATATACGTCCATTTGTATGTGAGATCCTGACCGCCTATTTTGTTTCATACGGAAAGTACGTATAGATGGAACACTTATACAGAAAGTATTATAAAACATGCGTTTTCGGTTATACGTCTGCTGTACGTTAAGTCCAAAAACTACACGAATTACGCATGTAACCGACCTTTCTAAGTACGTCAACCACACAATTTTTTCTCAGTGTAAATGGATGACCTCCATCAACGTACTCGATGCCCAAATTTTGGCCCTCTACATCATGGCCAAAATTGATGGTGATCCATCAAGCAATTCGTGAAATTGTTTGTCTCCCGGACGAACACATGGACAGGCAGAGTAAATATATAAAGACGTTTTGGGTAAGCCACACTGTTTAAAAATTCAAAGAATTTCTGTAATGTTTCCTTCAATTTTGATGGGTGATTGCACTCAATTCCACTTTTAAATGAAACTTACCATTTGAGGTATGGTATATTTCAAAAAGTAGGACGTTTCCTGGAAGAAATGGGTAGAGAAATGTGAACAACAAGAATTTTTTTAGGAAATCTAAAAATGAATGAAAAAATTGCAATCTTGGCCAATAATTATTTTTTGGAGCAGGAGCCACAAAATTTTTAAAATGGTCCCTAAATCGAGTTTTCGGATTTTCTTTAAGCACACCATACTGAGTTAACTGATAGTTTGGGTTTGGCTACACTATATGTAGTTCTCCAGATATAAAGCCAACAAGAAAGTTTTTGTTGAAATATATTGGATCCTTTCAGCCAGTTGGATCAGGGACCACATTTTTTTTTTTACGGCCCCTAAATCGAGTTTTCGGATTTTCTACGGAATAAGCACACTATACTGAATTAAGTGATAGTTTGGGTTTGGTTACACTCTATATGTAGTTCTCCAGATTTAAGACGTATCAGAAAATTTTTGATTGAAATATATTGGATCTTTTGATCCAAAAATTGTTCGAGTTGTTTCGAAATATTAATTAGAAAGCAAGTTTTCAAAGCCTGCAGTGAAACGTGTGTCTATATTATTTCGTACAACAATACAGCCAGTTCATAGTATATACGTACAATAGGTTATTTTTCAACGTAGTCTCCATATATCTGTTGAGGCACTTGTCGCATTGTCGGATGAGTTTGAAAATTCCCTCTTGGTAAAAATCCTGCCCTTGCGTGTTCGGCTACATTGTCATAAAGTTTTTTTTTTTTTTTTTTTTTTTTTACCTTCTCGTCTGAAGCGAAGTGACGGTTTCTGAAGTGTTCCTTCAAATGTGAGAACAGGTGAAAGTCGCTTGGAGCGAGGTCCGGTCTGTAGGAATGGTGGTTGATGATGTCCCACCGAAACTGCTTCAACAGCGTGGTGATCTTCTGGGCTGTATGCGGGCGCGCGTTATCGTGAAGGAAGATGTCGCCCTCGGTGAGAAGTCTTTGGACGTTTTCTCATGATTGCTTCTCGCATTCGTGTCAAAGTCTCACAGTATCGGTCAGCGGTCACATGTTTTGCCCACAGAAATTGAATAACTGAGCAGACTTCTTCGGAGACCAGTTTTCTAAACGAGTCGCCATTTGTGTTTACCTACAACTGACGCCGTATGTGGTGGGTTGATGAAACTCTGCCAACTCCATGTATTCAAATTATCGTACACTCCTCATTCCTCTATAAAGACGAAACTCCAGAAATGGCCTTGTAACCTTAGTTTTTGATCCTTCCTCGTATTATACACATAAAATTTCCTTTTGATATATCAGAGATCCTCAGCTTAGTTTGGGATTCATCAAACTATATGAGCTTCCATCAAGAATGAAGCAGAATTTCTGTTCCCAAAAGTAGTAATACTAAGCATTTGGTCACGAGGAGCTTCTCTTAATTTTCATTTATAACTAAACTACCTTTGTTCCTGTGTCCTCTATTGATTAGCGGGTTTTATTTCCGCTGGACAAAATTTATGTTAGAACTATTAAAGTTTCATAAGGGTCATAACATTTCGTTAAAAGCATAAAACTTTTGTTAGAACCATAACATTTTCATTAGAAACACAAAATTTCGTAAGAAACATAAAATTATCGTTGGATAAAAAAAATATATTAGGATCACAACATTTTTGTTAGGACAATAACATTATTGATAAAACGATCAACTTCTCGTTCTTGTATTTTTTTTTTTTTTTTTTTTTTTTTTTGGTTAAAACATGTCTTGAGGCTCATCAGAAGCTACCTGAATTAAGAAATAGCGAACTCTGGACTACAAAATCACAATTAATGAAATTATAAGCTCTTGAAATTATGATAATCATGCCTCAGCTTAACGTGCGCTATTCTTCATAAGGTGTAGTGCAAGAGTTCGGTTCCCTAAGCTTGTCGAAATTTTGAGATCGATTCTTTTTCACTAGTATAAGATATTTCGCTTCTAGGACCGTTCGAAATATGAAAAAAAAAAAGAGCTATATTTATTACAAGCCTATAGTTTCTTATAGATGTGAAAGGTAGAATTCAGTATGGAGCAATGTTTTAAACATGTGAAAATACCATATAAAATAGTCATAATAAACACGGAATAGTGTTTAAACCTAAGAATAGAAAATTAAAAAATTCCATTCAATTTCTGTAGATAATAACATACATAGCAAGTGCATGTTACTAATGAAACTCTTGTAGAAGGCTAAGATTTGTTTTTTTTTTTTTTTTTTTGTTTCTGGAAAACGAAACAAGACAAAAAATATCCAAGGTTGTGCACATGTGAAGGATATATTCAAGAATACTATAATTTCTATAATTACAGTAATTAGTATTATATATTGCGATTGTTAAATTGGCGGAAGAGGAAGTATACCATAAGGTGTCGCGGAAAACAGCTTTTTATATAAATTGTGTCATTCGCTAAATATCATATATATATTACAGAGCATTTAAACCAACACGAAGCAACTGATTGGGTACGAATTTGCCATAAATTTAAAACCCACTTCTATTGGTTTACTTAAATTTAAATTTTGTATTTATGAAAATCCGTACCGATGATACGATATTGAATAATATCGAATAATATTTAATAATATACAGATGTACGTTAAGAAATGAAATCTTTGAGTTTAACGTCCCACGATTATGCCCGTTAGGCTAAGGAAGACGATGATTAAAGCAAGTCAATGATAATGGAAGAATTGGTGGAATGAAAAAGTGGGAAGAAACGGGAGTACCTCGAGAATACCCACGAGCACGATGTTGTCCACCACACACCTACTTTGCTGAAGATCGAATCAGGGACCCCTCACATTTAGGTAAGCGCTCTATCACTGAACCATCATGCTCCCTAGCTGTAAGTTGAGATGAAGTAGAAGTGGATAGAGCTTGTATGGATTAAGAGCTTCGATTGAACATGGGTCATAAATACTTTTCATTATGATGTGTTTTTTTTTGGGGGGGGGGGGTCATAAATACTTTTCATTATGATTTCATAAATACTTTTCATTATGATTTTTTTTTTGAAAAAAAAAATTGTACTGAAAGTCCAATGTAAACGACAAATACGCTAAATTGTATTTTCAGTTAATACAAATACCTAACAACTGTGTCGGTGAACCTTTCATGGACATATTAAACTTACAATTTATTATATTAATAACTGAAAATTCCGTTAAAATTCCACTAAGTACTCGTATCTATACCCAGTGATGATTTCGCAAGATTTCCTGAAGTAGTATTGCAAAAATGCTAGTAACCTACGAGAGCATGATTGGAGATCTGCCCCGGGGAATTTCTCCCCAGGCCTCCCCTGAAATCATCATTAGCTATGCCCACTTTGCCCTATCTCTGGTTATCTGCTTCACTCAGCATTACGCATTTTTCGTTTTGGGGCTGCTTCTACGATCAACCTATTAACCACAACTGTCACTATACCTATTTATATCAAAACCTTTCCTAAGAAACAAGTTTTGTTCTAATCTCAAATAATTGGTAGATATTCCTTAGCGTATACGACTCGAAGCTACAAGAGCCATTAGCAGTGATACGTGTCCACTTATCTGTCTAAAAAAAAAAAAAAAAAAAAAAAAAAAAAAACTGTCCATCGGGTTTACCACAATCCAGAGACAACTGATTACACACACCAATTAACTTCTGGTTTTAATAAATGAGTTGACTTATAAAATGCAAACAATCTCTGTGTTGTCAGTTCTATATTTCCTTAGTATTATTCACTTCGGCCCGCTACCAGCTTCGTCCCCAGTGACTCTATATCAGATTTAAGCAAAATTTGTTACGATTAGCACCATTACTGATAATTAGAAAACATCGGTTCCCATGAAGAAGCTGAGTTTTGTGACCAAACTACAAGTAAAAAACAATAAACTTGCTTGAGAAGTCCATAAATATCAACAAAACCAAAGCTCTTACAACTGGATATTTTCAACTAGATGATGCTCCACTACATTTTACTTTGAATGTTCAGGTCTGTTTGACATAACATTTCCAGGGCGATTGTTAGTTCGAAGTTTAGTTTTCCTTTTCAGCATCAAGGCTGTATGATACGTAGCCATACAGTTTAAGGCGGAATTTATAGCATTGTAACGTATCCAATGCTAAATCTGGGACCACGTGCACCAAAAGCATGCGCAATGCCCACTAAACCAGTCATTTTCTAATTGACTTTTATAGAATCGCGCTTTTACAATTTGAGGAAAGCAGAGAAATTAGAGTAAAGAAAGAAGGAGAGGGGGAGATAGATTGGCAGTGTACGCATAGTCACGAATTCACGAATAGTATGACTAAAACCTTGACTATGTTATAAATGTTCTTGCTTGCTTGTCGAAATTGTCCTTTTTATCATCAAGTTACCTGTCAGTTCCTTTCCCTCTCTCTGTGGTTTGCCGAGAAGAGAAGCAGAAAATTGTGATATGTGACAGAGCTCAACCAATCAGAAGGGCTCCCCGGGGCGATGGAACGTCAGAAGAAACCTTCTAATCTGGACAGCATGTTCATCGGATCTTACTATGTGTGGGGCTATGACCACAGAACGTATGGATGCTTTCAAGCTATGTGATATCGCCATCTCCGAGAGAACATTAAAGGTATCATTGCAGCAATATAATCAGAAATGTGTCTCAAGGCTGTACACGGGGTACAGATTTCAGATTTTTTTTTCTGTTTTGCGACCTTATGCAACATCGAGGTTATGGGGAACGGGATCTACTATTAATAGTGGGTTCTGAACCATGATCATGGTTATCCACGGATGGGCGGGCCGTCCCTTAATTTTTACTGTCCCTCTCTAAAATTTTCACGGTAGGCTTGCAAATTAACTATAATATGGTTAGATCGCCCCCCTAACGTCTACCAGCCCCCATCATGGAAATTCAACCTCATAGTATAGGCCATTTCCCACCATACAATCTAGTTTCAAAGCAAGCTAGATCACAAGATCACTCCACTGGCTCCAGCTTCAAGAAATGCGTTGATGTCGGTAGAAATTCGATGAAATAAAGATAGAATAGTCCCAAGAATGTTAACATTTTTCAAATTACTCTCCAAACTAAAACTAGAGGCTACTAAAGGTTATTGTGTTTATATGCGTGCGTTCAACTGGACAATGTGCAATCAGTTCATTGGATCCAAACACTCAAATTGCGTCCCCACTAGAGATTGAACTCAAGACGACGCACATCAAAAGTGAACACACACTTACTATTTGGCTATTCACAAGGGAAGTTCGGGGGAAAGCACTTGCCTGCAGAAAACTAAGCATGCCATTTGAAAGACCAATTCATGCTGATTACAACAAGCTAATAAAACTTCCTGTACGGTTGAGGACTTTTCGAGAGATTGCGATTGCCATAAATATATAACCGAAGTATTCTCTCCCACAGCGAAGCCTGATGGTTCGAACTTGCTGCTGCTTGATCACTAGGGTCCATTCACAGACAAATTGTCTATTGCAAGATGGATGAGGATGGCAAAGATGTAATGGTTGAGAATGCCAAAGAACTGCACACGATTTGTACAACCATTTGATGTGTCTGGATTTCGACCAATCAAAGATTATGGCAGGAGATTTGTACATAGTATGAAACTTCTTCATCCAGTTGTGATGTACCAACGAAACAATCAAATAAAGTTCGTGTCCATGCTAATGAATCAGTTCCGATCACCGTGATACATTGGATTGTTTCAATTTGCGTTCCACGAGGCAGGTTACCGAACAAATTATATGCCTTTTGAATCCCTGTCGAATTTGCTTTTTGCTTTGGTTATGCGAACTGCTACCTTGACGGATGTAACGCAATTGCACATATAAAATGTTCATGGTGTAAGGAAGTATTTTACCCACTGGCGTCTCTGACATGTAAAATTTGGAGGTGGGGGGCATCAAAGGAAGAGATTTAAATGGTGCTACCTAGCCCAACCTTTTTATTATCTTCGATTCCATTTGTTACCTTTCTACATACCTTCACGGACCCCCTAAAGCAGTGGTTCTCAAACTTTCCGATAACGCGGATACCCTGTTCATTCGGAAAGTGATCTGCGGACCTCCTTGCAATGCTATCTGAAATTTCACATTGTATTAAAAATTACATTAATTAGAAATTACCACTGACAAGAAAAAGATCAAGAAAAATAATGCAATGAATAATTTATTCTAAAGATACATGATCGTTTTCTAGTGAACGAAATTTCAATTGAATATATAGTAACTCTAAAGACTTACTTCTTAAAATCCACTTGATAAACAATGTTCTCAAATGTGGGGTCACTAGTGTGAGGAATGAAATTCTTTAGGTTTCTCCATAATTGCATTGAAATATGAAATAAGTTTAGTCACCATCAATCTTAGGTCCGATTCCACATTAAGGTGATTTCTCTTTAGGGTTTTAATACTGCAAAGAGCAGAAAAGATCTACTTACATAAGTAAGTGGTGGAGAAAGGTATCAAATATTGCAATGCCTTTTTAGACAAATCCTTACTTACAGCGCACACGCAACCAAAAGCTACAGAGTTCATTTTCTTTGAAAACGTTTTTCCATGAAGTATCGCAGGATAGTTCCAATAGCTGTTCTTATTCTGTGTTAGAGAGATTCATACCTTGTATGGCATGGATTTCTACATTATTGAAAGGATTTTCAGTCTAACCATTGGTTGTGGGACAAGAAAATATTCTCGAAAACTTGTATCTAATGTGTCCTACAAGTATTCCCTGCTTTCAGCAGAGAGTTTTTTCACCTGAAGAATGAATGAAATCCTTGAGCACTAAAAACGAATAATCATTGTTTTGTACTTGTACTGCCCACAGCTGCAGTTTCTTAATCTTAAAAGTGCTTCTTGCATAACAGCTGTGAGTTTCATTTTATTACAACACATATCAATTTTTAGGCATCAACCCCACTTTGAGAACCATTGCCCTAAGGTATATCAAGAACTCTGTTATAATCTTTTCACATCTTGAATATTACATTCCAAATAAATATAATTATTAGACTATTATTTATATGATATTCTGTCGTTAGTAAATAAATTAAATTAGAATAAAGTATTGAATACTTTGTACTTCAAAATATTGGGGGGACGCGTCCCCCTCGCCCCCCGCCAGAGACGCCCGTGATTTTACATGTGTCATTTCTTCATAGAACAGATGAACAGTAGTGATCAATTTTGATCTCTAACCTATCATTATTGTGAACAGTATAATGACTAATTTGAACTAACAAACCCGTTAGTTATTGCAAAAGAGTTTTTTCTGTTATCTTCGATAATTTCAATTCGTATGTCAATATTCGTTGCTAATAATGTTGTTACTTAACGCGTTACGAATCTCTCGAACAGTTCTCAACCGTACGGGAATTTTATTAACTTGTTGTAATCAGCATAAATTGGTCCTTCAAATGGCATGCTTAGTTTCGCTGTAGGCGAGTGCTTTCTCCCGAACATCCATTGTCAGAAACATAAGTACTGTTGGAGAGTTCAGTTTATTTTCTATTTATGCCTTAACAAAATTAAATTTAATAAAAGTAAATTCTTCAATATTTTAAATTTAAATAAAGGGTTCGTCGGAGATAATAGAAGGAAATCTCTGTGTTCTCGTAATTGGAGCAGAGACTCAAGCCAGCTGGAGATAGTGTTTCCCCTACATCCGGTCTATGAAGGCTAGATTATATTGCTTCCTCTCGCTCTTGATAATATTCTTTCATTCATGTTACCTGACACACAATATGGAACACACCATGTTTGTAAACAATTCTAACAGAAGCCACCATGTTTTATAAAGTGTATACATAATGTGTTTAAAGTCTATGTACTGTCAAAACTTGATGCACCATTGTATTTTATTAAAGGATTGGACCGGTTTTGAATTATATAGCAACGATTGATTTATATATTCTTTCCATCAGCAAATATATACACAGGGTGACAGTCAGATGCATACCCAGAATTTCAAGGGGAGTTCAAGTTTTCAATTGCATATCCTTTCAGGACACGCGTGACTCAGGATATCAGGATTCAGGATAATATATATATATATATATATATATATATATATATATATATATATATATATATATATATATATATATATATATATATATATATATATATATATTAAACTTTTATTTTTCCATATTATCTTCCTCAAGAGCGTTTAAACTCTGAAAACCACCTTGGGTACGCCACTGGTGACAGTGAGTCTATATAAAGGCTAAAAAAAAAAAAAAAGTGGAAGAGCTTATGTACAGGCTTATTCAATAAACCTGGCCACCCATCTCTCTTTAAAAAGCCATACTCTCGGGTTTTCGAGTTGCATATATATGCGAACCTAGATCTTATAATTTTGTATTTTATTCACGTCGTATAAAGAAATATGGTGGATAGATGATGTTAATTTTAATATAAAAGTTAAACTAGTTCAGAAATTTAATAATAAATATAAACAATTTTTGGACATCCAAAACAAGTTTAATAAAGAAAAGCGAAGTTCAAAAAATGATTTTTTTTTAAAAAAAGCACGAACTTTGTCATACATATATAAATTGTCTAAGCTAGTACTTATTTTTGATGGGTTCATATGAATTTTTTTAAAATGCTGAATCCGCTGATAAAGTCATCAGGAAACGGGAAATTGAAATTAATCAGGTCACAACGTTATAGTTTATTTTTAGGAGAAAAACATAATAACTTAATTTCACACAAACCCGTGTTGTAGCAGCAAAATGATGCTCTGATCCAATTCGTTTTTTTTTTTTTTTTTTTCGCCTTTTATAAACGTTCTAAAGCGAGCATATACTTCTCTTTCGCCATTACAATGAAAAGTTAGACGGCATAGCGAAAAGATTATTTCTGGCCCAATGCTATGAAATAACTGCATGTATGTATATACCATTTATAAACTTCTTATGACAGGTTGAAACAAGTTTTGCTAAGTAAGCTGAGGTGTTGGTTCTCAAAAGCCCATTGAGTTATTTTATTTCCTGGTACAATAAGATGTCAAAGTGCACATGATCCTTTTATTTTGAATCCTACGGCTAGTTTCCGGTAATATAGTGTGTGTGTGTGTGTTTGTAATGGATTATTCCGTGTTGTTGAGAATGTAAGGAGAAACATCACACTGAAATCACTGAAATTTAACTGTATGTAAAATCGAAGGGGAATCTTTCTGTCATGAAGGAAAGACGACGGAAAGATGTACTGTTTTGTATCGCAAAGAAAATACTGCACTTCGGTAGTAAATCATGATCATTGGTGCATCGCATTCTGTTATAAAACTATAATGTGATACCGTATTTTTTTTTTTTTTAACCAGTGCAGATCAGGATTTGGTCAATGGAAAATTAAAATCTTACTAGGAAGACTATACTGCAAAGTATTAAATCAGCTTTATTTAAACATTCAAAAATATGGTTCACGTAATTTTCTACGTCGTAAAGAACAGCGAAATGACTTAAGTGCCACTTTATAAATTAGGAGCTCAATGGGAATATAGTCATTGGTTGGTTGGATCGGAGTTTAGCGTCCCTTACAGCACCGAAGCTATGCAAGACGTGAACCTCCATCTTGATGTAGGACCCGAATCAGATGAGCTTCCACCCGGAATCGAATCCCAGTCTCACACGTCGAAGACGCTTACGTTAACCACATAGCTACAGGTAAGCTAAAGGATATAGCTCTTATAGATCCCCTTCGATATATATATATACGTGCAAAATATTTGTCATTCTGGAGCTATAGCTCGCCAAAACTATCGAAACTACACAGAAACAACCATAACTCGAGAACAAAATATCAGATCAAGATCGAGTGAAAACACTTAAGATTATTCCAATGAGCATACATTCCATTAATTTACTAGTGGGTGTAAAGCAAGGTTGACGTAAGAATTGGTCTTAATGGAAGGAAGAAGAAGTAACGATGTTGAATTAGAAATTGTAAAGTATAGCACATTTAACCTCCATTGGTATATTACTGGTATACGACTACGGTATACTATTGGTATACGACTTAAAATACTAATCACCAAGTCTTGTTAATCAACGTTAATGTAGACAGTTTATTTTAAAGTTTTTGTAACGTCCAGACATTTTCTTTGGGGGGAGGGGGACAGCTCCAAAATAAACCAAATGTGGACTTACGTGTAATTGGTCTCTATATATGCATTACAAAGGAATTTGCTTTGCCAAAAAATCTCCTTTAGGCCGGTTATACATCATCAAATAGTCCATCGAATATTGTATCAAATATTTCATCAAAGTAGAATTTGAACGTGTATGATACCAAGTTGTATGCAACTTTTGTATTGGTTACAACATTTGATACAACTGTTCTAAAATAGAACAAGTTCTATTTCTATCCAACATTGTATCAAAGAAAACAAACGAAAACCACTGTGCGGTGGCGTTAAACGTGGACACGGGAAGCAATTGAAATGCTTATTGAAACTTACAAGCAGCATCTTGTTTTGTATAACTGAAGAATACTACAATAAACACAAACATAAAGAAGCCTTGGAAAAAAATTGTGGCTGAAATTAGGCTGGCAAAATGGCAAGGCCAGAAACGACAGGTTGGTAAACATTCACATTTCACATTCACGATTCATATTTCCAATTGCTCATTTATTTTAAGATTTACGATTTAAACAGCTTACATTTAAATAATTGTCTCAAGCGAGCATCACGTTGCACTCGTATACCTACCAACAAACGTAACAATTGAATGAAGAAATGTAAACAAATGAGCAACAAAATTAAGTTTTGTATTTGATCATTTATAGCGCGTGTTCAGCCAACTTATTTGATCAAATGACTATCAACAATAAGTTTGATGGAAAACTATGACCATGTATAATAGGCATTAAACATTTACTCTATTTGTCCGTGTGTTTGTCCGTCCGGGACACATGAAACCTGAAGATCTACTTGATGGATCACCATTAACAGTGGTGCCCACCCCCCCTTATGTCCATGACGCACCCCCCCCCAATTGTCTACCCGTAGGTGTTCTTCCATGAAAAAAAATCTTCTTTTCGATTAATTTTTACAATCCCTCAAACATATTTATACAGATTTTTAACCCCCCCAAATATTTCAATGACGCACTTTGCGTCATAGCCCCCCTTGTAGGCACCCCTGCCATTAATTTTGACCAGGATGTAGAGAATCAAAAGTTAGGAATCGAATTCGTTAATGGGCATAATCCGTACCAGTTAATCCAAAGGAATGGACAATCAAAATCGGTTTCCCATAGACTCCTATGGAATTAATTATGGATATTATCCTTGCCTTATAGCTACCCGCAGTGCTATTGAAATTAGCGGGATAGCATAACACTTAGGATGCAAAATACTAATCTGTCCGTGGAATACAATCCTGAAGTGAAAACTAATGAGTTTCTGCTCAACAAATTTAACGATGCAAATATTTTCTATTTCCAAATAATCATTTACCTTACTAGAATTTTTGAGTGGGAATGACGAATGAACGATTATGGAGTAATAGGAAAGTCAGTACCGATTCAATTTATCCCCGTCACCATAAATACGACTGCTCAAACGCGGAGTGCAAGCAACAAATGCGAAAACGACTAATATAAGATAAAAAGCGCAACTAAATAGAAATAAAAACCAGAAATAGTATATAAAAGAATAAATGTATGAGATAAAAATATATACAAATAACAATAAAAATTGAAAAATTAAAGATAAAATGTAGTAGCGATAAATAAAGGAAGAAAGTAATAAAAAGTTCAAAGAACGTGAGCAACATCAAAGTCGTAGATAAAAGTAAATACACGACAAACAAACCAATATCATCAGTCAATGCAATCAAGTGTACAAAGCACTTCGTGACGTTCCCTGAGATTTGAGTATTCAGGACATTTGATAAGAATGAGCCGAATACTCAGTGGAACAATATATTCTTCACAATACGGACAGTTCAAACCGCGGATCAAATAAGTATGCGTCAGATAAGAGTGTCTGATACACAAACATGTAAGGAGCACTTCATATTGGCGACTAAGGCGAGAGAATGTCTACCATTCTCCAAGAAGTGGCTTCTGCGTGAAATTTATTTTCATTTGCGGTCCCAATTTGCTTGCCAATGAGAACACATCAAAGTGTGAAAATAGCTAGAGAGATCGAAGCAAATAAGACTATATCCAACGCAACCTTGGTCAAGGCGGCATTCTTGACAGCTGTGTCAGCACGTTTGTTTTTCATAAGGGAACTGAAAAAAATGCTCAAACTTCAATTTTTACGTGGTATACACCGTGACAAACCAAACTCATTCACGTGGTGACATTGCTACTTGTTTTATTTTATTTTTTCATATATCCTTGTAACGATTCCCCAAGTTGGTCGGTTTGTTTCCGAACACCCTGTATACAAAGTTCACATATAATTATTTCTCTGATTTGATTCAATTTGTATTTGGGCAAGATTTTAACATCCATCTCTCCAAAGATTTTAACATCTATATGTGCTTATTAAATATTATTGATCTTTTACACACCATTTAGGAAAATATATTTATAAAAAACGAATAGGAATATAGAAATGTGACATCACTTTAAATATTATTTAGATCCAATTATCTTTCGTATTGAGACCAGTGCCGTGCCGTGGAAATTCAGCGCACGGGGCGACAGTATATGACGGCGCCCCCATACATATGAGTGAGGTCGACAGATCAGTCGCGAAGAGCCACCGTGGTTGGCGCGAAGCATAAGAAAATTTTCAAAAATTAACTCTTCTTTTCCGTGATTTTGAACACTTTTTTTATTACTTTTTCCTTCCATTTTATTATATATGGGCACATGCATTTTCTTAACATGAGTAACATTATAGGACTACTTCCTAAAGCAGGAAGAGGATAAATCGAAAAAGTATAAATCTAACCCTGGTCAAATTAAATATTAGATTGAAAAATACTGCTGTTGATCTAAAATATTCCAAGTAACTTTTCCTCTCTCTTTTTTATTTTTCTCTTCTCTTTTTCCTCTAGTTTTTTTCGTCCCCTTACTTCGGTGCCCGAGGTCGTCCCACCGCTCGGTCCCCACCCCCAACCCCACGGTACTGCACTGATTGAGACTGACGCAGATCACCAAAAATATTATTTCCATAATACCTTTTACGTACAGTTTCCCTAAGAAACAATTTTACACCACAATAAGTAGAGACAATATTTTAAATGTGAAATACGTACCTTTGTGAGAATGTCGAAGCAATGCTAGGCGATATATTTGCTCTTCCTTCATTAAAAGTAATTAAGTAATTTAGAAACACTTGCAAGCCGAAGTTAAAAAAAAAAATTCACTTGTAATAATTACGATAAGAAATAATTATATATTGTAGTTCACTCATAGTGTCGTTGATGTCTTTTTTAAAAAAGAAACACACACACTCAGAATCTACTTTCAGAATTTTGTTTTCTTTCACAAGAACATAAAATAAAACTGATAAAATAAATAAGATAAATCACTTTCAGGACTTGGCACGCAAGATGATAATAATTAAAGAGATTTGTAACAATGATTAATGCGTAGCATGAAATAACATCACCACCCGCATAATGAATGAGGCAAGCGATCAGAACCTCATCGTCTTGCGAAATTGAGAGCTCTTCGTTATTACCCACGATGCGGAAGTCCTTTGGATGGAGTAGCGCTAACCACAGCTAAGCGATCCGGCATTCTGCTATGTCATCAGACTTCTAACAGAATGAAATAAAAAAATAGAAAAAATTCAATCCCCTCGTGCTTTAAAAGATGATGATAATGACAACGAAAGAATTCGAACGAAGTCCATTTTGTCACAGTGTTGCTGGTGTGGTGGTGATTGCAAAAGTTTTTTTTTTTTTTTTTTTAATGTTTTTCTGTTTGTGTTAAAACTCTAGTGATGGGAACTTTTCCGTTGATACGATATCGTCGTTCGTATAGTTACGTTCCACTCTGATTCAAGGCTGACTTCGAGTGTTGCTGTATTTAGCTACAAGAAAATAGAGGCAGAAAGTGAGGTTTGACTCTTGGAAAACAATGCTATCACCAAATTATCATCACCAATGGAAAGCTCGAAGAATTAGGGTTACAATTAAAGAAAAAAATCTCACATAAAAACTCTTTTAGACGTGCCTGGAATATGGTGTTGACAGACCTCCCAAGCGGGAAATAAATAAATATAAAGAAACATTTTATCAGTTATTGAGTAACCCTTAGAAAGATAATAAAATTCTTGCCCTTTCTTCTCAATCAAAGATTATCAACCTAAGGACCGCGACCCACTAATAAAAGTAAATTGTGGGTTGCAATAAATTCAATCCGGGATTTCATTCAGAGAGTCCCAAGAGATTATTCTCGCACGCTAATTTCTATTGGACGACGTGAACTATCCACCCACACACTCCCAAACCAAATAGTTCAGTTATAACTAAACGTCTCAAATACAATGGACTCTCTCTTAACTGCCCATCTTCCAATAAATAAGTACGTTATCAGCCTCATTCGGTGGTCCACAGAAATAATACTATACACACAATAATAATAGAATACAACACTGATTTCATTCGATATTGTATATTTTCAGTTTTGTATTTTTCTTCAATCAATACACATGCATTATAAATAACTATATGCTTTGTGTAATAGTTATAGTGTGTTTTTCAATATGCAATGTTCCTTTCAACTGAGCGCTTGCTTCTGGAGCAGCTTGTTTCTGATTTTGCTAAGTTAAATTTAATAAGTTACTAGCGTGAATTACCCGCTTCGCTGGGCTAAAATAAGAAAAATTATTAATATGTTCCGTTAATAAGTCACTTTTTATTATTACTGAAGCGGTCATTTCCGATTAGTTTTATATATCTCCTCTCCCCCTCATCCAAGTTGTGGGGTTGGATTTGGATTTAATCGGCATCAGAAGTGTCACTGTTCATCTCAAGGACCCCGTAAACTATAGATTCGACACTAATATCGGTCATTTTCGATCATTTTTTTTTAAAAAAACTTCTCCCCTCACCCTCACTTTAGTTGCACTGTCAGTGTGAAATGATAAAAAGAAACATCTCATGCCTGAACCTTAGTAGATAGATTGTTGAAAATTTGATCGAGATCGGTAGGGTGGTTCAAGAGTTATTAAGTCACGAACATAGTCACTTTAATTTTTATTTATATTGAAGATATTGATAAAATTGTAAGCCTTTTTCAACCATTATAGAAATTATATACAATATAGGAGCTGTAAAATTATTATTTTTTCTTTATCAGCTAACAGACTTCTTTCGTTATCCGACCAGGGTGCAGTTCCACAGTGGTTGCTTAACAGGGAGTCTATTATATTAAAAAACGAAAGTCAGTATATTGTGATAATATTTTTATTGGTTGTTTGTTGAAGTTTAGTTCTCTTCCTAGCACCCAGGCAACATGAAAGTGGAAGCAAGGATGAATCTAAATCACAGTAAAAATGTTTGTTGTAAATTTCAACTTGTAGTTAATTAATGGATTTAGTTTCTTTTTAAATTTCATCATTTAGTTAACTGAGGAATAAGTAGACTCATTTTAAATTCCAACATATGTTTAATTAAAGAAATTTAGTTTCATTTTAAATTACAGCATCTATTTAATTAAAACTATGTAGTTTCATTTTAAATTTCAGTATGTAGTTAATAGAGGAATTTAGTTTTATTTTAAATTTGACCATTTGGTAAATTACATATTTTTAGTTTTATTTTAAATTTCAACATTAGTTAAATTGAAAACTTTAATTTCATTTTAAATTTAAACATTTTGCTACTAGAAAATTAGTTTTGTTTTATATTTCAACATGTGTTTAAATAGAGAAATTAAGTTTCATTTTAAATTTCAACATCTGGTTAATTAAAGAAATTTAGTTTCATTTTAAATTTCAGTATGAAGTTAATTTAAAAATTTCATTTCATTTTAAATTCAGCATTTGTTAAGTGAGATTTAATGTTAGTTTAAACTTCAACATCGGATAAATTTGAAACATTTGGTTTCATTTTAAATTTCAACATGTGGATAATTACAAAAATTAGTTTTATTTTAAATTTCAACACGCAGTGTTTTTAGAAAAAAATGAGTGTCATTACAAATTTCAACATCTAATTAATTAGAATGAATAGAAGAATTAGTAAATTTCAGTATCTGGTTAATTAGAAAGATTTAATAGTCTTATTTTAAATTTCAACATCTAGTTAGCTAAAGAAATTTAGATTCGTTTTATTTTTTTAACATTTAGTTAATTAGAGAAATTTAGTTTCATTTTAAGTTTTAGTATCTAGTTAACTAGTTACAGTTAACTAGTAACTAGTTAACTAGTTAACTAACTAGGAACTTAGTTACATTTGAAATTCCAGCATTTGGTTAGTTTGGAAATTTTATTTTAATTTCAAATTTAAACATCTGGTTATTAGAAAACATATTTTAATTTTACATTTCAGCATATGATTAAATAGAGTAATTAAGTTTCATTTTAAATTTCAGCATGTGATTAGTTAGACACGTTTTGTTTTATTTTAAATTTCAGCATGTAGTTAATTAAAGAAATATAGTTTCATTTTAAATTTAGCACGTTTTTAATTAGATAAATTTAGTTTCTTATAAACGTTAACATCTAATTAACTAGCATGTGATTAATTACAGAAATTAAGCTTTATTTTAAATTTCAACATTTGGTTTATAAGAGAAATTTAGTTTTATTTTATATTTCAGCACGTGGTTAAATAGAGATATTTATCTTCATTTTAAATTCCAGCATCTGTTAATTAGATAGATTTAGTTTAATTTCAAACATCAACATCTGCTAAAATAGAAAAATTAGTTTCATTTAACGGATTGGAATTAACACTTCGGGCTTTCGGCATCAATGGCCATTTAGCCCATTACGTATGAGGAATTACGTCCCTCGACGATCACACTATCCGCGGAAAGGGAAGGAAGAAAGGATTTGGAAGTACAGATCAACATGACAGTCGTCAACAATAAAGTTAATTGATTTATTGTCATGTATACGAGCTTGTGTATAAGCCAGATGGTCAGACAGGCCCTTAGAGGGCCTTAGGAGGGAAGTATTTATTGCCAGACTGATAGGAGGGGGTGAAGTAGATCCTGGAAGGTTGTATGACCTCTTTGCTGTTTGAAACATGACCCTACACGCTTATTTAATCGAAATTTTAAAAATAATTTCTCTCGTAATAAATTACTCGAACACTTTGTATGAGCGTACTAAAATTATATAATAACATTGAAATGTGTCTCAGACCATCAGAATTCCACTATAAGCCTTGAAACGAGATCCCTAGCTCCCACAAGCTTTTTCCCCGTCATTTAATCGATGAACAGTTTTTAATTGTGATCCTACCAAAAAGCTCGTAATCAACTACTCGCTGTTAAAAAAATTCCATAGGAAACTTAGATTTTTTATTCTTATCAGAACACTCATTGAGTGAGAACTTAAAAACATTCCATCTTTCACAGTTTCTTTCTTATAGAAGATCTGAACAATCGTAGATTGCGAACTTAGAAAAATTTGTATGAAACTCGAATGGAAATATGTTCAAATTGTTCTGAAAATGTTAAAAAATGTGTGAACAGGAATAAAATGTACTCCTATATGAGATTCGGGGATGCTCTTAAGAAAGGAAAAGGAGGAGGGAATGAATATTTATCTATTTTTCATCTTTTTCGCAGCGAAACGAACTTCCTTTTGCAGAAACATAGATACAGGAATCTTTCCACTACGTGCGGTTTCTCCGAACTGAGACCCAAAGGAAATGCTCACGCGTACACATTGCTGCACACTCGCACACAGAGAGAGCTTGTGAGCTCCACCCACCTCTCAGTGTTTTTCTCTCTCTCTCTTGTGAGCGATCATAGATGTGAGTGGTTCCTCAGCTGCCTTTCAATCATCTCCTCCACCCATGATTGACCATGGTTTACCTCTCGTGAACAGGTCATTAACCCACTCCCCTCCTTCTTCGCTGTCTGACCGCACTTTCCCTGTTGTGAATAGATGATTGCATTCTCTCTTTCTTTTTTCCCACTGATTGACCATTTTTCTATCTGGGGAACAACTCTTTCTCCGTGTTGAAGTTCCCCCGTCCATCCCTCAGCCGTGAACAGGATTGAATGTGTTTTCTCCTGCTTTTTCCTTGTCCTTCAACTGGAAGGACGCGAAAGGGTTGAATTTATTGGTCCCCTTGTCTCCCCCCAATGCCAATGACCCGAACAAATGGTTGTCATATACCTCTCAAATTTGATCCCTGCAAATTGGCAGTCATTAAAGAGTATGTGGGACAGCTTTATCCTTTTCTGAATGGGTTTACATGGCAATGGTTTATTGCTGCTTTGTATATTTAGATATTTGATTTTCTGTTCCGGCATAAATATAAGATGCTTTGTTTCCCCACAATAAATTTAAATCACTATAAAAACTGACAAGGGCTTTTATATTCTTTCATTCAAATGTATGGATCATTAAATTTATGTCACTTTGAAAATTGCAATTCCTGCCGCCTGTTATTGTATCTCTCTTTGAGGGAACAAACCGTAAACTTAAATTCTAGAATGGAATTTTGACTACCCTTTGTAGATTTCAGTTTCTTGTATGTTTGCAGGAACCTCTCAGGTCATTAAGAGCGCCAAAATCTCTTCTTTGGATAACGTAGCGCGTCAGGATTTTAGACATTAGCAATAAAAATTGCTGACTAGAGTTTTTACGCACAGTATGAAATTGTCTGATAACGGATATTATTTTGAAGAAATTTACACTTAGTGCATAAGTATTTGCCCGAAGTCTTTGTGAAACTACTGAAAAGAAAGAAAAATGATAAATTGCGAATTGATGACTAGAAAAAAGACGATGCTTGGCATTTGTGTATGGAAAAGTAATATCCCGGCCTTTCTTCTCATTATACAATAATATTTATTGCTACCTAGGCAATATTACAAACAAAAATTTATTAACCTTATCTCTTTTGTATCCTTCCTATCATATTAATAATTAAATAAACTATATAAATCGAATACAGCTGCATTTTGAATATTTTACTTTACTGTCACGTTGCGGTTATTTCTCGTAGTGTAAGAACTTGTGTTTTTTAACGTGTCTCTCTTGTGTTTTTGTGCCTGTTTCATCTGTGTTCTTCAAGAGGATATATCAAAACTACCATAAGTTTTTACACTATTATTATAATAATTAACATGTATTTTGATATTTGTAATAAAAAGTTGAAAAACACATTGATGTAATTAGAGGGAACGTTAAACCCTGGGGAAATCAACGCACATCGTGTTTTTCCACCACAAACTTATTTGGAAAGGATGGAACTAAGAACCACCAAGCACCAGTGACCCACCATGTTTCCCAAACCGGAGAAGAGTGCCACTGAGCCAACATGTTTCCTAAACCGGAGAAAACTACCATTGAACCAGCATCCCACACGATTCAGAGTATCACTGAGCCGCCGTGTCCCCACGAACGAGAGATGTGGTTTTTGAAAAGATTCATTGAGCGAACAGCGCCCTCACACTACCCCTGAATTTTGTGAATATTTTATTTGTTCATGAATTGTAATAATATACTGGCATACACTATAACTTTCGGAGTGATTAACTGATGCAAAGGGAAAAGGGAATTATGAAATGTTTTATGACCAACCAAACTCTTGTTTGAAGACTACGTGTTTGCTTCGTCTTGTCTCATAGGCAAGCCTAACATTAAAGAAGTATATCAGGAGATACATTATATGATTAGCAAGTTATTATATTATTATTATTATTATTATTATTATTATTATTATTATTATTATTATTATTATTATTATTATTATTATGGGTGTACGCAGTTTTATGTGTCCATTTCTAGACATTTGAAACATTGGGAGTGAGTAACGTTTTTGATTGTTTGTAGATGGAACTTATATATTTTTTATATAGAGATACTAGCAGCGTTCACCCCGCTTCGCTGCGGTCACCCCGGGACGCAATAAACGTTGTTACTTAGATAATTTTTACTTTTTCGCTTTCAAGTGATATGATAAAAACCATACAAGATTGCAGTAAATGTTAACATTATATCGCCTGTCATTTATGTTAACCCGCCCCGCTTCGCTGCGGTCACCCCGGAACGCAATAAACTTTGTTACTTAGATAATTTTTACTTTTTCGCTTTCAAGTGATATGATAAAAACCATAGTAGATTGCAGTAAATGTTAACATTATATCGCCTGTCATTTATGTTAACCCGCCGAGTGACACGGTCATGCGGGTTGCATATAAATGCGTTTATTTTTATACCTATGATGAACTAACAAAGGATTTGTACGTTATGGACACTTGAATGGTCAATTATCTCAAGACACTGGTAATTAAAAATTAAAGTGATATGATAAAAACCATCTAGGGTCCAAATCCTAATAACCCCCCAAAAATGAAAGAAATTGGTTCAGCCGTATTAGCGTGATGAGGGAACAAAGGATTTGTGCGTTCTCTTTTATATATATAGATGTAAATACATTGTGTGAACTATTTGTCGAGAATCTGGGACCATATTTGGAAGTGTTTCCGTAAAATGATCACTTTATACATACACTTAACAAGTACACCTTATAATACATACATAGCCGATATATTTCCACCGCGACATCTGTAGTAAATATTTTTATTTACTGTAGTATAAAATAATTAAGTTAACAGAAAGATTGACTTTTGTCTTGCTTTGTATAACAAGAATGAATGGAAAGAAAATTATAGAGAACATTTATTGCTTAGTATTTAAAAAAAATAATCAGTATTAAATGTTTAAAAGTGCTTTAAATGTGTTCGAAAAGAATGTTCCTATACTGAAAAATGTAGATATAATGAAGAAACAGTTATGAGAAAAGAGACAAATAAAGAAAAAGGTTTCATCTTGCGGTGGTAGATTCATAAGTTATATTTGTACTTTACAGAAATTGCGTTCGCTTATTTTTTACGTGGATGTGCACGGATTCCTGTAAATTTGTGGACTTTTCAGAAAGAAAGAAAACACGATAATTTATTTTGATCATGAAAGTGGGCGGGTTTCTTTGGACTTGCGGGAAAAATGCCACTGCGATCACATTGCAACTTTTGCGATACAAATGAGCGCTGACCTGATCCAAGACGTAAGAAATATCGGTCCGTATTTTTGGTGAGAAAAATGATGGTAGAGACTGTTTTATGGTTGTTCCCTCTTTGAACATGCACCAACGAGAACTACCTGCCCCAGACAGCACAATGCATGTACAGTATCCGTATAGTACATGTACAATTGCACGGATGCAACATGTGCATCATCTGTATAAATGCACGCCTGTACATGTGATGCACATATACATGCCGGGTCCTATTCAACATCTTCACGTGCACAGAACATGTGCAATGCACACGTACACGTCCTGCACAAGTGATTTACACCAACCGCGCAGGTGATTTACAAGTAGCACGTATTCGATTTACATGTAGTTCACAGGTGATTTAAATGTAGGACAGCGGTGATTTACACGTAGCACACTGGTGATTTACATGTAGGACAGCGGTGATTTACACGCAGTAACCAGGTGATTTACATGTAGGACAGAGATGATTTACACGTAACACACAGGTGATTTACACGCAGTACCCGAGTGATTTACATGTAGGATAGAGATGATTTACACGCACCACACAGGTGATTTACACGCAGTACCCAGGTGATTTACATGTAGGGCAGAGGTGATTTACACGTAGCACATAGGTGATTTACACGCAGTACCCAGTTTATTTACATGTAGGACAGAGATGATTTACACGTAACACACAGGTGATTTACATGTAGGACAGAGGTGATTTACACGCAGTACCCAGATGATTTACATGTATGATAGAGATGTTTTTAAGCAGTACCCAGATGACTTACATGTAGTCCACAGGTGATTTCCTCGTAGTACAGAGGTGATGTAAAAGCAAATTCGAGATGCAACGAACAAAAGGAGTTTATATATTTGGTGTCTTACGCAGTAACACCATCTATAACTGCAAAGACATCACCTTCAAAGTATATAACAAGTAACTAATAATCGTCAGTGAGAATTTTAGTTTGGGAGTTTATTATTTGCAACGAGCAAAGCTTTAGCGTATCTTTGACATGTTTGCCAAGTAACAAATAACGCAACATATTCTGCTGTAATAGGTCACGAAAATAATTTTGTAAACCTATGAACTGTCTGACTGTAGTTACATCAGTGCAATGCTGCCACCTGTTGATTTTGTATCCTAGCTCAGTAGACGTTATGGAGTTTTTACAATCATTCAGCTGTTATTCGTCCAAAAGTCTCTATAACACCGCTGGAGGAAAAACGACACCTACCAAAAATTGAGGTTAGTTTCTGTTGATGAGAATGAGAGTAAAAGAATGAAAGTAAAAGTATACACTTGCACGGTATTATGGACGTCTCATACACACGTGCAGTATCCGTGCAAATACCCATGTGCACACAACGGCTTAAGCACCGGTAATTTAAATGTGCTTCATCCACGCAAATGCACATGTGCACATGCACGGCTCAAGCATGGGTTATGTACATGCGCTGCATCCACGCAAAAGCACATGTGTACATAACGGCTACAGCACGGGTTATATAAATGTGTGCACATGTGTGTTTCATCCATGTAAATGCACATGTGCACATAACGGCTTAAGCACGGGTTACGTACGTGCGCTCCATCCATGCAAATGCACATGTGTACATAACGGCTTAAACACGGGTTATATAAATGTGTGTTTCATCCATGCAAATGCACATGTGCACATAACGGCTTAAGTACGGGTTCTGTACGTGCGCTGCATCCACGCAAATGCACATGTGTACATAATGGCTTAAGCACGGGTTACGTGCGTGCGCTGCATCCACACAAATGCACATGTGTATATAACGGCTACAGCACGGGTTATATAAATGTGTACTTCATCCATGCAAATGCACATGTGCACATAGCGGCTTTAAGCACTGGTTCTTTACTTGTGCTTCATCCATGCAAATGCACATGTGTATGTAACGGCTTAGGCACGGGTTATGTAAATGTGTACTTTATCCATGCAAATGCACATGTGCACATGCACGACTTAGTCACTGGTTATGTACGTGTGCATAACCCACGTAAATGCACATGTGCACATACACGGGTTATGTATGTGTGCTTCATCCACGCAAATTCACGTGTCCGGCTTATGCACTTGTTATGTATGTGTTCATCATCCGCACAAATGCACATGTGCAAATGTACGGCTTATGCATGGATAGTGCACATGTGTCGTACACGTACGTGTTGTCTGGGGCCACTGCAATGGTAATGAACGGGGACCTGTTCCATGACGCAAAAAAATTTGGTTCGTATTTTTGGTAAGGAAAATGATGTTATGGGAGATTTATACCCGTGTTTTAACAATATATTTCCCCTAGACTTTTTGCATCACAAAGCGCTATTCACTCCGTCCTTTTAGTAATAGGATTCTAAACTGAACGTTTATTGCAATACTGAGAGAGAGGTCTTTATGCCTGTATGTATTGTTAGGAGTCTCCCTTAGACTTTTTGCCTCACCGAGCGCTATTCATCTTGTTTTTTATAGCAGGTTTCCCCAAATCGAACACTTCTTGCCTCGCTGAGAGAGAGAGCGTGCGCTATGCCCGTTTCTGTTGATAGGTAGTCTTCCCTAGTTTTTTTGCCTTAATGAAGACCATTCACTTCGTCTTTTTTGGTAATAGGATTCCAAACTGAACGTTTATTGCAATACTGGGAGAAGAAGTTATACGACTGTTTGTTTGTTGCTATTAAACATTCCCAACTGAATATTTATTGCAATACTGAGAGAGGGTAATCATTCACGTATTCACCTTAATAGTACAGCTTAATATTAAGATCCCCAATAGTACAACTAAATGTTAAGATCGCCAATAGTACAACTTAATGTTAAGATCCCCAATAGTTCAACTTGATGTCAAGATCACCAAAGCATACATGGTCTTTTATGGGAGTATTCAAAATGCTACAATCTTGTGGGTGAGAGAAACCTGGAGCATGAAGGGCATGTTTTGCTTCTGTTAGTAATAACTGGTTACAATCCTTACATTGAGATTGAAATAGCGAATATGTGGTAGGGCTTTATCATGCATTGGAAACAAGTAATACCCATATATTATTGAGATAAACAGTACTATACTCACCTTAAAATGTAAAATAATAAGGAACATTCTCGTACATACGTCCACACCGAAGAACATCCACCATCCAACTAATGTATAATTCAGAATTCTGCCGCTAGTTGTCACTGGTAGTAGCTGTAGGGGCATACATGATAGCACGTGATATAATGCGCATTTGAAGTGTGCGGGCATCATTTCCTTTCACGTCAGCATACGTAAAAGATCGTAGAGAACCTCGCCTTGACTGCTAACCAGTTGTTTTTCAAAAAAATATATAGATATAAAATTTCAAACAGAAACTAGCTGAACCTGAACTCTCTACATAGCGCATCATTCGCATATGAACATAAATCTCCTTCTCATTCCTCACAACATATGCACAGGTCCCTTTACAGACATAAGTGAGAGAAGTCTTGATAAAAAAATCGGCAAGGGGTATCATAAAGGGAAGATTTTTTCGATTATTTTTTCTCAATATCTCGCACCGTTTGCAAGATTTGAGCTACTTCCGGTTCGAGTTACTAATTCATGCATAACCAGTGTTTTCTTTCTTCAATTCTTCAAACAATTAGAACTGGACAATCTACATAAAATTTGCAATCGATCAGTGAAAACGGAATCTTCCTAGAGCCTGTAGTTTCCGACAACTCATTGTCGAAAGGATTGATCACAAACATATAAACGTGCTCAACGTCTATCTATTAAAATTCTACAAAAGCAATAAAAGGGCCACAGCTCCAACCTGTAACATTTGATTTCAATCCTTCGATTTACAGTTATTTGGGATTTCACGTTTAACAACGACAAATATTTTAAAATATCTGTACTTTAAATAAACAATTAAAATAGATCTTTTTTATAATTTTTATCTTCTTAAAATTATTGTTCAAAGCCTTTGTATTTTAATAAACCTTCTCCAAAATCAATGCAAATGAATTGTGCTGCCATCTTTGGAGTTTTTAAAACTATACGTTTGTGAACGTTTATATGTTTGTGGCCAATCCTTTCGACAATGAGATTTCGGAATCTACAGGCTCTTGAAAGAGGACGTTTTCACTGATCGATTGGAAATTTTGTATAGATTGTCCAGTTCTAACTTAATATTTTTTTTAAAAAATATCACTATTATTTCTTTATTACATTTTTACGGGTACACTGGAAGTGTTGAAATTAAAAAAACTAAAGCATCATATCCTACGCACTGTACATTCCAACACTACTTGATTGTATATATGGGTTGCATATCTCTCCGGCGTTTATTTCATGGTCAAGTTATAATGAAAAACGAAGGATAACCATTTCTCCAGTCTAAGTTGAATCTTTATTGTATTTGCTAATTACATACTGCATGCAAGAAGAAAGAAAACACTGATCATAATGAATTAAAAACTCCAACCGGAAGTAGGCTCCAATCTTGCAAACGATACTAGATATTGAAAAGGTAATCGAAAAATCTTCCTTTTACGGTAACTCTTGCCAATTTTTATCAAAACGTTTTTCACTTGTTTCTATAAAGGGACATGTACAGATGTGAGGAATAACAAGAAGATTCATGCTCATATGTGAATGATGCGGTGTAGAGAGCGCAGGTTCAGCTAGTATAGTTTAAAAGAACTTTAAATAATGGAAGCACGGCTTATATGCATTGATTTTAGAGATGGCTTATTAAAATACAAAGGCTTTGAAAAATAATTTTATATCATAAACTTTATGAAAAGGATATAGTTAACTAATCTAGACTATTTAAAGTACAAATACTTATAATGTTTGTCTTTGTTAAACGTGAAATCACACATAATCGTAAATGAAAGATTTGAAAGCTAAAGTTATAGGTTGGAGCTCAGGCGCTTTTAATTGCTATTGTAGCATTTTAATAGATAGATAAAGAGTTAAAATATTCATTGAAGCCTATTATACAGGGTGTGGCAGCTTTCATAAGTAATTTGACTTGAGTAGTAGAATGGCCTACTGCATGAATGCGCGCCAGCTCTTGCCGCATTCTTGTACTAATGAGCTGCCATTTCGAGTGTGACAGTGATATGGATCGGTGGAGTGCACAGCATCGTGCCTTTGCTGTTGAAAGTTATTTCAAGAATAACGACTCTGTTATTGCTACCCAGCGTCTATTTCGGCAACATTTCAACTTGGGATGTCATGGGAAAGTTCCAGACGAACGGGCCATTGTGGGGTGGGTACGTACATTTCGAACAACAGGTTCTGTTTCCAATGACAAACCGGGAAGAAGTGAAAGAATTGTGCGGACACTAGAAGCCGTGGGAAATTTTCGTGCTGCAATATTGCGTACTCCAAAAAGATCTGCTCGTCGTCATTTGCAAACTGTGCATATGTCCGATCGCTCATTCAGGAGAATAGTGCACGAAGATCTCCATTTTCATCCATATAAGCTGCACATTGTTCAGGAAATTAGGCCTCGCGATTGGGTTTCCCGAGAAACATTCTGCTTAACCATGCGTGATCTCCTTCGCCAAAATCCACAAATGTTCCACACCATCCTGATGTCAGATGAAGCTCATTTCGAGTTATGTGGTTCAGTGAATAAACAGAATGCGTTATTGGAGTGATGTAAACCCGCACGAACTGCACATCAAGTCCTTGTACAGTTCTCCTGTCACAGTGTGGTGTGTAGTTGCTTCCTTTGGGATTATTTTCCCTTACTTCCTTTAGGATGACAGCGGTGTGGCTGTAACTGTCACCAGCGAACGTTACCCAAAGATGCTGCAAGACTTCGTTCTTCCCCAATTAAGTATGGTCGATGTGGATGTGGAACAATTATGAGTTCAACAAGACGGAGCGACCTCGCATACAGCCAGAATTTGCATGGATTTATTGCAACAGACATTTCCAGGTAGAATAATTTCCTGTTTGGTTGACATTTCCTGGCCGCCTCGCTCACCTGATCTTTCATGTGCAGACTTTTTCCTTTGTGGCTGCCTGAAGCAAGAAGTGTTCCGAACACGTTGTGCCACCATTCCTGAGTTGAAGGATCGAATCAGAACTGCCATCAGCAATGTTCCAGGGAATACATTACGCCGAGTTATGGAAAGCTTCGAACGCCGCCTAGATGGATGTGTTGTGCAGAGGGGGCATCATTTGACAGGAGTCATATTCAAAAAGTAATCCACGGATTACCTGCAGGAATTGGAGCGCTGTCTAAAAGGCTACCCGAGAGTTTAAGTACGTGCAAATGTATCATGGAGATGCAGCGGCTGGGACATCGGAAGTCGGAGAGATGAGATGCACTACTACGCCCCCATCATGCCTTTGATGGTAATGATATATTAATTCTCCAGCACTTTGTATCCAGTGCGGATATCCTGGGCTTGTTTGTGTGTGGATTTTTCCGTACTAAAGATAGTTATCATCAGACTCAGCAGAAACTTACGTATTTATTATCATGTGAGGAAGGTTAGGTAAATAGTATAAAATATATCGAGCTTTTTAACATTTTTGATTTTGGAACGCGGTTTGTTTCGGAACCATGCTTAATCCCATCTGAAAATAATACCATAATCATGACCCCTCAAGGAAATCATAACTTGAGTCATAAAAATATAAATGAATTAACAGATGAAGATTTAGCTTTCTTAGATGAAATAGATCGAATTGGCAATCTAAATTCCGATGAAATACCAGTTGGAGAAATTTCAAAATGAGGACAACGCTGTGGTTATACCCAGGCAACAAGTAATGGGAGAAAATCATGTATACAATACCCCTCAACACTGTGTACAGGATAATCATGACTATGGGAACCAATTGTTTTTCCCTCCTCATCCCGACCCGTCATATCCTTGTGTTCCAACTATGGTTCGACATGGCAGTATCAACAATACTACAAGTGGTACTACTAGTAGTTCTAATAGTTGTAGTACAAGTGGTAGTAGTAGTAATAATAATAATGACGGACAAAAGTAAGTTCGAATTTGTAAGGGAGAGCAGAAAATGGTTTCTTAATTTTCATCTTACGGACCATAAAATTGCCGTTAGACTTGTGGGTGATGTACGGAATTTGATAACCCAGAGGCTAATATCGAATGTTTAATCGATTTTGCGTTGGAACATGTAATCTCCAATGCACGCCCCACGGACTACATTGGGCTATACATAGATAGTAGCAACAGCACCAACAACAAGCCAGTGTATGCTCCAGGGAGAAGAAAAGACAATTTCTCTGCTAGAACAGTCCTCACTTCAATCGAACGTGTACTAAATTCGAAAAAGCGTTCTTTTTGAGGCATGGAGTACTGTTTCGATTCCACATAGACGAGTGCATGCATGGCCAGGGAAGAAGTAATAAAACGAATGCCGTTGAAAAATATTCAAAATACCAAGACTATTTGGAAAAGCGTTTAATACACATTGAAAATAAAAATACCTATTGCCTTCCCATGGCCATTGTTTATTGTATTACCAAACATACGTTAAGTAGGGAAAGTTTGTGTAATTTAAGAACAAGAGACCAAAATACATGGCTTCTTAGAGCAGAAGTTCTCTGCGAGATGGCAGGAGTTAACGTTCAAAGTAAGGGAGGCTGTGACTTTTCACATGTTGATGGTTTCCAATCATATTTGAAAGGGGAGTATCAAATCTTGATTTATGAGGAGCATGAAAAGAATAATCGGGAATATATAGTTCGCTACCCGGGAGAACCAGCAGAAAATAAGATCTTTATTCACTACCAAAGAGGTGACACTGTTGGTCATTTCGAACCTATTCGCAATATTACAGCTTTCTCAGTAAACGGAAGTATTGTTATTATTGTTTGGAAGATTATGATGAAAGGTCACGTCATGTAAATATAAGTGTGAAACTCAATGTTCTTTTTGCGAACATGCTCACGAACGCGATTATACTGCAAACAAAATTAAATGTAATGCATGCAATAGCGACCTTGTTGAGGGTGTATGTTTTGAGAACCATGTGAAGCGTAATAAAGTGAAGCATGTGAAGTGTAAATCTGTATGGGATAATGTACAGGTCTGCATCGATTGTGGTATCATCTTTGATAACAGACGTCGAAAATCTGATCACGTGTGTGACGAACATTTCTGTTCGACGTGTAACACACATGTTGATACAAACACACATGTTTTGTACAGAGACAGAGGCCTGTTCATGCGAATAGGTTTATCCACATAACCTATGATGTAGAGACGACGTTGAAGGCACCGAATGAGCACGGTGAAAGGGAACAGGAAGTTTTATTGGTCTGTTGTCGCCACGTTTGTCACGCGTGTATATGGAAAGGTATCGATGAGCCTTGTAAAACGTGCGGGGATAATGTTGAAAATCGTTCGTTTACTTTTAAGACGGTGACGGCATTTATTATCCATGTGTTAAGACCGTCCTGTCTTTCAGAAAAGTATAGAGATCGCTCATAATAGTAGTCGTTACGATGGCCTTTTCTGCCTTAGAACTCTAACAGAAGAACAGCATATTATTCAAAGTGTTTTTATCAAGGGTCAGATTTTTAATATCAGCATAGGTAATCATACCATCTTCTGTGATTCTTTCCTTTTCCTTGGTGTTAAATTATCCAAATTATGGAAAACATTAGGCTTAGTCAAAATTTAAAGGGAGATTTCCCATATTTGTTTAATACAGAATAAAATCAAAATTATGTCGGTCCCTATCCTCCGCTTGAGTTCTATGATCCTGAGGTGCGAAGCACGGAAGAAAGACAACAACCGGAAGTCTGACACCAAGAACGTGCGGCAAGTGGCGATGAGTTCATCTTGCAAAAGGAAATGCTGTCTTATTTTGAAAATGATGTTAGAATTCTAATAGAAACGGTCATCATATTTAGCGATATAATCGAAGAAAAAACGAGGGCTTGCAATGCTTTATCACCTCATCCACCACTACAAGTCTTGCGATGCGAACATACGTACCTTGCACTTACCGGAGAATACTATTCCTGTAATTCCCTCGTTGAGTTTACATCATAAGACCAAGTATAGTACTAAAGTTATGCAATGGCTTATGTACATGGAAGACCATTTAGGGATAGAAATACAGCATGCTAGGAGAGGTGGAGAAAAGTATATTGGTAAGTACAAGGTTGATGAATGGCACGATGGACTCAACGCTGCTTTCGATTTTATGGGTTTTATTTCCATGTTTCCTGTAGGCTTTGTTTCCTTTTTCACCGTGACACCATTCTGCACGATGCTTCAGACTCGTACAATACGATAGAGAAACGATATGAGCAAACCATGCTACGCCGTAGGTACCTGAAAAGTATAGGTGTAAACTTATACGAAATATAGGAATGTTCTTGGGACAATAAGGTAAAAACGGATAAGAAAGTACAAAGGTTTGTTCAAGAACATTGTACTAAGTTAATATGCCTGATTTTCTTATTCCCAAGAATTGTTACAACGGTGGCCGCACGTAGGTCTTTCATTCCTACGTCAATTGTACGAGTGATGAACGAATCTCGTATGGCCATGTAACAAGTCTATACTCATGGGTGATGGCACGTACACCTATACCGGTGAAATTACCTAAGATTCATACGTTGCCGGACTTTCCAGATGTGGGAAGTATTCAAAGTGTAATGAAATGCACGATATTGTCTCAAAATGACCTCTATTTTCCGATCTTGCTATACGTTGCCGGAGGTCGATTGCTCTTCGGTCTTTGCCGCACATGCATGGAAGAAGAAAACACTAACGATTGTACTCATAGTGATGCTGAGGGTTCTCTCACAGGAGCATTTTGTACTCCAGAGTTACATCTTGCACTTTAAAAAGGTTACAAAATAATCGATATACATGAGATATGGGAATTTGAACTCTTAGATCCTGAAGAGGGGAATTCAGCTGGTCTGTTCGGGAGTTATGTGAATTTCTTCCTTCAGATGAAGCAGGAAGCCTCTGGTTTTCCTGTTTACTGTACTACTCAAGAAGACAAACAAAAATATATCGAAGAATATTATGTCCATGAAGGTATACGATGAAATTATGACATTAGGATGAACCCGGGATTGAGGCAACTATACCTCAATTTATTGTATGGAAAGTGGGTGGAATGCACAGACATGTCACTGAGTGTAATCGTTAGTGATGAGGTAATGTTTCTCAGCTATTTAACCACGGCAAGATATGAAATTCAAAGTGTGGTCCCAATTGATGGTGACCATCTGATTATCACCTACAGAGACATCAAAACTAAAAACGTACCGTTAGAGTTTTCCAATGTAATACTAGCCGCATTTATTACTTCGTGGGCTAGACTTAGACTGTACGAACTACTGATGACTGTAGGGCCTAACAGAGCAATCTATTGTGACACTGACAGCATCATGTACCTACAGCAAAAGATGAAGAACCCTTGTTACCGCTCGGAAACTGTTTGGGTGATCTGACTAATGAAATTACAGAAGGTTGAGAGTTTAAAACCTTTATCGGTTTAGGCGCCAATAATTACGCTATGAGGCTAACAAATGCCCAAGGGGATGTTCGGCATATATTCAAAATTAGGGGGATAACACTAAATGATAGGACCTCTCAGAAAATTTGAGACTTTTTATAAATTAGTGTCTGGACAATTAGAGTCCACATTAATAGAAAATCCAAATAGTATCGTGCGTAGACCAGGGTTCCGTATCTTTAGCTGTAGAGAGACAAAGACATATCGTGAGGTCAACAAAAAACGGAAACGTATTGACGAACATGACGTGACTGACGATGAACCTATACAAAACGTGCAATTGTACCTTACGGTTATAGTTTCACGAAGGAGTGAGTGTGACTTGTTATAATGTCCCTTTCCCCCTTTAAAATATTTATTCTTAATTTATTGCTAATTTATTTCCTTTTTGTTGGATTGCTTCCTATGGTAGTTTATAAGTACACTCTATGGGTGATTATTTTAACTCGAGAGTTTTAATATTCTTATAACCCAATGAATCTGTGTGTATATAAAGCAAATGCTCTATTGTATGCATTCACTTGAGTACAAGATGTTAAGGTTTAAACATCCCTCTACTATTTTAATCACTGGTCCTTCAAGGACTGGTAAAATATGTTTTGTAAATCGTTTACTTGATGAACATGATCAAATGTTTAGTATAACATTTAATGATATTGTATGGTGTTATGGCTCAGTAATACCAAAATTAGATGCAGATGCAAAAATAAGTTTTGTAGAGGGAATATCTGACATGAATTATTTTGAAATTAAAGAAGATCCATTATTAATACTTGATGATTTAATGTCACAAATCAATGGCGATGTTGCTAATTTATTTGTAAAGTATGCATATCATAAATAGTTAACTGTAATATTTATTATTCAAAATTTATTTTCAAAAGGAAATCATGCACGTGGTATTAGTTTAAATACACATTATATTATAGTATTTTAAACTCCACGGAATAAATTAAAAATACAATATTTAACTAGGCAAATTATTCATCGGTATAGTAAACAAATCGTGAATGTGTTCTTAGAAGTAACACGTGAGCCTCACACTTATTTATTATTTGACCTGACACAGAAAACAAAAACGATGCATTGCAAATACGAACAAATATTTTTCCCAATGAAATCATGTATGTATACGGTAACGTAAAAGACATGCATACAGAAATTTTTGTTTAGTCTGCATCAAGATGCTGAAGGTGAAACAACACTACAACACTCTCCGTGCTCTGTGCAAATGCAAGAGTACAAAACGAAAATAAATTTTACAAAATGATTCAGGGGACTTAATAAGAACAATTTCTCAAGTAGCTATAACACAATAAAAGGAAACATCCCTCTAAATTATCGTCAGAAGCAACGTTTACGTAGGGCGTAAAAAGATCTTACGTCCTCTATCTCAGCAGCGTACTTCATTGAAGAAAAAGAAGTTGTTACTACAAAAAGATGGTGCGCTTCTACCGTTAATCTTGGGACCATTTCTTGCAGCAGTAGGAAGTAGTATTTTTGATAGTAGTACTACTAACGGTCAATCTTCCAGGAACAAGTCTGACCACCTAACGGTCGGGTAATAAATCCTTCCCCTCCTAAGGCCCTCTAAGGGCCTGTCCGACCATCTGGCTTATACACAACCTCGTATACATGGCAATAGATCAATTAATGAACTTGAATTGTTGACGACTGTCGCGTCGATCACTACTTTGGAGAAGGAAGGAAGTGGCCTGGGACCTACAAGTTGGCACCACCCCGGCATTTGCCTAGTTCGAATGAAGGAAACCCAGATAAACTTCATTCAGGATGGCTGGCCTGAAAAAGTTTTTTACACTTGTTTGACCAAATGCCACCACCGGGAATCGAACGCGGGTAGTTTCGATTTAAATTTCAGCATGTAGTTAATTAGAGAATTTTAGTTTTATTTTAAATTTCAGCATCTGGTTAATTAGAGAAGTTTAGCTTCATTTAAATTTCTACATCTGTTAATTAAATGAATTTAGTCTAATTTTTAACATTAACATCCCGTAAAAGAGAGAAAATTAATTTCGTTTTAAACTTCAACATCTGATTAATTAGGGAAATTTAGTTTCAATTTAAATGTCAGTGTGAGATTAATTAGCGAAGTTTTGTTACTGACGTAACACAGAAAGTTTCCTTATACTGTGCTTCCGTAAAGTTCAATATTCTTGAAGTTGAGCCTCAGTTTTTAGAAGGTTTAGAGACACTGTTTGATTGATTCATAATCAAACAATAAATTATGGTTTATACAACCAAATGATCATTTTCCCAAAACACAGATGTGTGGTTTTTGCTTTATGTAGGTCAATATTGTAGCGGATTTCTACCTCTTACGGCTTTACTATAGAATTGAAGATGGATATTAAATGAATCACTGAGTTTGAAAACCGGCCATCTCCATCGAAACTACTTTGAGAGAAATGATAAACAAAACTAAATTAGTCAATATGTATGTGACATATAGAGCTGTTTTCATTTTTGGACCGTAGAATTGGCATTTTTCTACTTTCCAAAAATGAAAATAGCCTTATATGTCAGATATTGATAGTCACTCCTCTCAAATTAGCTTCGATGGAGATGACCGGTTTTCGAACTCAACGATTCAATTGTATTCTTGGTACGATTAATCGATTGCATTAAATGGCTCTTCGCTACCTATTACAACTTTTGTTGTCAAGAGATCAACGTTAAAATCGAAAATAGATTATTTCTATCTATTCCAGTAGATGAATCACCTCCATCAACGAACTCGATTACTAACTCTTGACCCTCTACGTCCTGGCCAAAAATTGATGGGGATCCATCCAGTAGTTCTTCAAATTGTTTGTCTACCGGATAGAAAGACACACGGACAAAAATGGGTAAAAATGTAAACGAGTTTTGGTAAACCTAACTCCTTAAAATATTACCTGTTTGTAACATTTCAAAATTCGTTTCTTCCTTCAGAATCACTGAGCCTGTCTCCATGTTATATTTTCTTAAATTGGATTTCTCATATTTTATTTTAGTGGTTTCGTTTAATTTTAAAGAGTATGTTTGAGTATATTACTACTGGAATTTAAAAAATTAATGTATTGAATTCATGTAAGCAAAAACTTTTTGAGGTTATCCATATGATGTATGATGCAAATGCTTCGCGAGATTAATTAAATAACAATACGCGAGCGTAGAATAAGTTTAATAAAAACACACCACGTTAAACAATAAATAAAACATGTATTTAATATGATCTAAAGCATGACAGTAAATCATTTAATACAATTTTCCACTGATACACGATATTCCAGGATGAATAACAAATAAGATTCATTTCACGTTTACCAATGTATTTTTTGATTCGTCGTGGAATGGTAGCATGTAAAGCCTTGAATGGTTCCCAGAGGGATATTATTCCATTTCTCAAATGCAACACTCAGTTCCCTCAGTCAGGATAGAGGAGGAAACGTGTTCCGGAGTCTGAACTCTAACACTGAGAGCAGCTGATCAATAATGTTGAGGTCTGTGGATTGGACGGGCCACTGAATATGTTTTGTAGTTCATCTCGATTTTTATGAAACCGCGCGTCAACAGTTCCAGCCAGGGACATATGCAGGGGGTGGGTCTGAAGATCTGGGCGCCCGAAATCCCGATTTTTCTGTAAATTGTCTAATTTTTGGAGTAATTTAAATACAGATTTTAATATAATTTCTTTTCATTGAATTTGGAAACCTCCCGAAATAAATTCTTGCCTACATGTCTAGTTCCAGCAATGTGCATTGCTTTATTCAAAAATTGCATCATTAGCAGTCGGAAACAACACTGGTATTGCATTCCAGACTTTATTTACAGCAATGAAAAAATTTATTGAATAAATTTTACATTTATAAAAAGATCCAAGTATTAAATTTATAACGAATATAGTGATCATGAATCTAAGATGCAGTCAAAATCTATGGAAAGTATTATATAACTAAGCGAGATATGTAATTCTACTTGCATAGATTCTATCTCAAATGGCAGTATCTAAAGCCTGGGATACAGTTTACGCAGTGTGACGAACGAAACGAAAGCCGTGACGCGAAGTTGCCATGAGATCCGGGTTTAATTCCTGGTGGGAGCTCATGGGGTACGGATTCCACGTTAATCAGTAGGTCCACGTCTCATATAGCCTCCCTGCTGAACGGGACGTTAAACTCAAAATCAACTCAACGCGACGTTGCCATGAAGTAAAATGGCGGCTAAGCAGACACACTGAATCATGGGCCGGTGACCAGGTAGCAGATACATCTCGTTCTCTATTTTAACAAAGTAGACAAAACGTGCCAACACCGCAGCCCTCTCATTTGCGTGCAGCGTTTAAAAGAACTCAGAGCGTCGCCTTTAACTGCCACTAGCTTTATCACTTAGCATAATATCTTAGATTCACGAGCAGAAACTCATTTAAGAACACACTCTTTATAGTACTGTTAGAATATTTCTATTCGAAACTAAAGGGTTGTATTCAGATCATGGCCTTAATTTCACTCACATTCACGCAAGTCAGTAAATCTATACTCATTCGACCTCCCATTTTCTGACCTCAATGGACCTTGAGCTTAGGCCGGTAAGAAATTGTGAGTTCCAACCTTCGAGCTTCCTTATCTCTGATCAAGATTCTAGCAGAAATCTGTAATCAAATATTAATATGTTTGAATATTTTCGTTATATAATTGTTTAACGTTATTTTAAAAAAAGACAATAAAAGTCATTGGATTGGTCTGACACGAAGCAAAAAAGTGATGACTTCATTTTGTAGATGACTGATAGGGGGTGTTCATAGAAAGGACAACAGAGTATCATTAAGAAGATATTGAATTATTGCTGAATCAAAAATTTGATCTAAAGTGTGGAAACAAGTAACAATAAATGGAATTAATCAAGCTATCAAACGTGACTTTGACCATCGAACCAATAAACACATTCCAAGTGTGTATTTACGCAATTACGATATTTTATCTCATCTCAATTTACGACTTTGTATTTTTTTAAATACAGTGTTTGAAAATGAATATAGGGATTTTAAGACTTTGTACTATGTATTGCATTTAATGCACAATTGTAAATAATACATCAAATAAAATAGTAACTCAAACAGTTTATGCTACAACTGTTCAATGTCAGCACCATTCGTCACACAGCACCCACCGAGTCGATAGGCGAGTTCATCCCAAACCTTAATCAGTGTGTTTGGAATAATTGTTACAAAACTGCTTTAATCCTCTTTCTTAAGTCGGGTAGGTCAGCTGGTAGCGGAGGAACATCCATGTGATCCTTCTATAAATCCCCCAAAAAAGCAGCAAAGCTCAGATCTGGTGAACGTGGAAGCCATGCGAAACAAGACTCATAAACTTTTCGCCGGGATATTCACATTCAATTTACGGGAGTCTCGTTGCAACTGTTCCATATCGATAGGATTTGCTGATCCCCAGATGCGAAATTTATGGGTGTTACATCACCACTTAAGTGAAATGTCGATTCATCACTGAAGACGACACAGTCCAGAAAATCTGCAACAACTAGTCGCCATCGTTGCTACTAGATCTTCCTAACAAAAGAGAGAAGAAACAGTGCATGCACATGCGTGCCTACAAAACTATTTGAGTAGCTATTCCGTTTGATGTATTATTTATAAATGTAAACTATTTGTAATAAATACTACAACGCATTCAAACTTTGATATTCTTTTTAAATCACCCTGTATATCAATATCAGTACACCCGTTATTTCCAATAAGATGCAGGAATAATCTGATTGTGGTTGCTTAAGAACTAAAATGTCAGAAATAAGCGGGAAAAATGAATTAAATCTACAAGAAAACCACCAATATAGCAAAATAAATTTCTATGAAGGGGAAAGATTACGTAGCTACAGATTTCGGGGGGAAAATCGTCTTTCATTGATTTAAGCCCATCTTTATTATAAGTACACATTGAATTTACTTAACATTTTGCTGGTTAACTTTAACTTAATACTTGAAAAAATCGTCTTTCATTGTTTTTAACACGTCTGAGTCATTCTATTTCAAATCACCCAATCATGAAAAATTCATGGTCTCAGATTTTGATAATTTTTTGTACATTGAAAGACATGCTTGAGAATAGTTATTTTCTAAAATAAAACTTTTCCAGCCCTTATAATTAATTTGTAATTAATTACGCAATTAGTTTCGAGGTCACGACTCAAACACGGCTGTTTTTGAATTTTATTGTTTATTTCAATAACCATAAGAGATATGAAGCTAAAAGTTTACATCCGCATGTAATTTTGATTATAGATTTCAAATCTGTAATCAAGACCAATGAATATTGTATAAATGTAGAGTTATAGCAGCACTTATAGTCCCAAGTTCAGGCCCCGCAATGTTTATGTGGTGAAAATTGTAAGAGTGAAATTTTCGCACAAAGTGAAGAAATAACTATATTTTATATGAACCAAATTTGGTTTTGGGTATTTGGCGAACCCCTGGCCCCCCTCTAGTTCCACCTATGCATTTGAAACATGACAGTGATGCTGTACATGAATTTTTAGCAGTGTTCTTGGCAAACTTTAAAAACGGAGCTACCATTCCTAAACATACATTTCAGTGATGGCTCTTGTGCTCAATATAAAAATTGTAAAAATTTCAAGAACATTTGAATGCACAAATCAAATTTTGGTCTTACATGTGAGTGGCATTCCTTTGTTACTTCACATGGTAAAAATGTTGGCGATGGTGTAGGTGGAACGACAAAGCGATTAGTTAGTCGTGCGAGTTTAGAGAAGAAAACTAGGAACCAAATACTAAATGTACAGCAGTTTTATAAATGGGCTGTTGACAGTGCCGTCCCGTGGAAAATCAGCGCCCGGGGCGAGAGTATACGACGCCCCCCCCCCCCCGTACATATGAATGATGTAGACAGACCAGCCGTGAAGTGCCATGGTTGGCACGAAGCGCAAGAAAATTTTCAAAAATAAACCCTGCTTTTCCTTTATTTTGAGCACTTTTTATTACTTTATCATTCCATTTATATATATTCTTTTTCCTTTTTTCCTCCCGAATTTTGCACCCTCTTACTTCGGAGCCCAGGGCCGTTGCCCCACTCGCCCCCTCACAGCACAGCCAGTACCTTGGGCAATATCATATCCATTAGATATTTTTTGTATCAAGTGAAAATGTTCAGCAGTATCGCACGACTCAAGGAAATAGCTATATTCCTGTGAAAACAATACCTGGAACAAGAAATAGTCATGCTTTCTTTCTTGATAGTGAACTAAGTTTAAAAATTGGAGTAAGTTCCTCTACATCAATGGAACACCTATATGGAATTTGGGTAGATAAAAAACACAAAGACATCAGAATTAAAAGTCTTGAATCCAGGAAAATTTGTAGCGTATGTCTATGACTGCAAATGGTGGATTGGGATGGTGCTGGAATATTTTGAGGAATATCAGAACTGAGGACTACAACACAACGCAGGTTCTTACACCCTGCAGGGTCCGCTTCCACGTTTCACTGGCCTGGAACCGGCGATATCGTATGGATGCCAGCTGATCACATTCTTACTGACGCAACAGATCACATTTCTATCACAGCTAGTGGAAGATCACATAGTGTGTCACATGAGACTGTTAATAAAATTAATGAGTTATTCAAGAATTTCAGTAAACATTGATACATTGTATAATACTGATGGTTAGTAGATAAAGCAACTGTTATTTTTTGCTATAATTGTAGACAGGGGTGCCCAAAGAAGATTTTCTAGGGGGGACCATTCCATGGTTGCTATATTCGTCTGGTATTTAATATACGTGGTTTGCTATATTACATATACATTTTTATAAGCCAGGGGGGCCTGCCCTCCTTCGGGTACCCACGATTGTAGGCTACTGTGTGGAATAGTTGTAATAAAAGCTACACGGTATCAAATGGCCTATATCATTATTTCAGAAGCTCGTTAAGAGGCGAAAGACACATTCAGACTTTTGGGGGGCCTTACGTTCAAATACCCAAAACCAAATTTGGTTCACACAAAATAGAGGTATTTCTTAACTTTGTGCTAAAATTTCACACATGTACAACTTTCACCACATGCTCATTCCGGGGCCTGAACTTTGGACCACAAATGCTACTCTAACCCTACATCTATACAACATTCATTAGTTTTGATTGCAGATTTGAAATCTACAGGCAAAATTACATACGGATGCAAACTTTTAGCTTCATAGCTCTTATGGTTATCGAAATAAACAATAAAATGCAAAATCAGACGTTTTTGAGTCGTAATCTTGAAGTTGATTGCGTAATTAATTACAAGTTAACTATAAGGGCTGCAGAAGTTATATTTTGGGAAATAACTATTCTCGAACTCTTTCAATGTACAAAAAATTATCAAAATCTGAGACGAAGAATTTTTAAAATGCTTGATTTGGTTGATTTGAGATAGAATGGCCTATCTTTATTATAACTACACATTGAATTTACTTAGCATTTTGCTGGTTAAGTTTAATTTAACACTTGAAAAATCGTCTTTCATTGATTTTAACACATCTTTATCATAAGTACACTTTGAATTTACTTAATGTTTTGCTGGTTAACCTTAAATTGACGCTTAACGAGTTTATTCCACGATTTTTCCCATTAATTCTTGTTTATCCTTCTCAGACCCGCTCTGTGTTCAATTTCCCATATGACATTATTTCCTTATCAAGGTATTGTGTCTTCGATATTTCAAATGTAATTTCAAAGTTTATAGGGCTACATCTTTCCACTCTGAAAGTTAATACGCAGTGGCATCAACAAGAAAATTTAACGAAACATTGGGCTCAGCGGCATCATTCACATCCTATGTTACAAGACTTACAGACTAGCTTCCTTAACCTTTGATACCGGCGTAAGAAAACTATGTATTACCTGACAAGGATATTAGTGCGGTTTTTTGACAGAGGGCGCTGGTGTTGTGTTTACATCAGTATCTTGGTAAGCGCGGAGGGACAGGGGAGCGGAGAGCGTCACTCTGCAGTGTATCCAACGATTTTTAAAAGTTGCAGTTTACATGTTATAAGTGGCCTAATCTGTTTGCGCTTAATAATCATCATCATAGGTATTCTGCCTTTATTGGCAGGTCACTTGCCGCAGCTGAGAAGCTTCCATGCTCCACGGTTCTCCGTTAACTTCTTCGTCTTCGCGTATCATCTTTCTGTTTTTATATCATCCATTAATTGTAGTCTCCTTCGCCCCCTCCCTCTCTTTCCCGCCATCATACCCTCTAGGACGTCCCTCATGATAGAATCTCTTTTTAGACAATGTCCCAACCAGTTTCTCTTCCTCTTCCTAATAATATCTAGAACTGTTCTTTTCTCACCCACCATTTCTAACACTCTCTAATTCGTTTTCCGCTCGACCCAACTAATTCTTTCCATTCTTCTCCACACCCACATAATAAAGAACGCCATAAATTATGTAGTTGTTATTGAATGCAGGAATGGCTCATCATTCCTGCAGTAATGCAGGTGTATTGTAGATAATGGCATATGCATGGAAATTAATAATTTAAGAACAACATAGCACACAGGTCAGTTTCTACCAGGGTGGAAAAAAATCATGATTTTTTTTAAAAAAATCATTTTTGTTGATTTTTTTTATTTAAAGCGTTTTTTTTTTTTTTTTGGATTTAAATCAAATCTTTATCTTCGTATAATATAAGTCGCGAACTGAAGAAAAATATTAGGAATTAGTATTAAATGTTAATTATGCCATTTAAGTGAAAGTATTGAGTTTTAATTTTGAATTAATTCCCAATCGTTAACCTATTTCAATCCCAAACAATGTTTCTTAAGCATTAAGGAAAAAGTACAGCAATGTATATCAACATGACTTTTCTTTTCACGAAAGTTATTGATATTTGGCAGGGGCATATTTTTAAACAATTGGAACTAGCTAGCGGCACGAAATATATATAAAGTACATAAATTTCGCCTGAAATTAACTAACTCTATGACCTATGGAACCCGGAGGTTCAATGCAATGTTCACAAAAGCTTCCTGACTTCTATCTTAGTCAACTAAATCCAGTTTCTATTTTGTATTCTTATTTCTGCGAGATTCATCTTAATATTGTCTTCCCATCTGTGCCTAGGTCTTCCTAATGGTCGTTTCCCGATTGGACTTCCAGTTAAAACTTTGAAAGCGTTCCTACTTTCTTCCATTCTCGCTATATGCCCTGCCTCCAAGATTTGATGACCCTAACAATGTATGGTGAACGATATAAATTATGCAGTTCCTCATCATGCAGTTTTCGCCATTCCTCATTTCTGTTCCTTTTGGTTCCGAATACTCGTTTCAGGATTTTGGGGGGCGCGGTGGCTCAGTGGTAGAGCGTTCACCTCTGGTGCTTGGGGTTCCGGGTTCGATCCCAGCCCCCGCCAAGTGAACTTTGTGGTGGACAAACACCGTGCTCGTGGGTTTTCTCTGGGTTCTCCCGTTTCCTCCCACTTTCTTCATTCCACCATTTCACTCATCTCTCATCATCACCGTCTCCTTTAGCCTAACCGGCATAACCGTGGGACGTAAAACTCAAAGATTTTTTCGTTTCAGGATTTTATTCTCAAATACTTTGTCTGCGTTCTTCCCTCAGCGTAAGCGACCATGTTTCACAACCATACAGCACAACAGGCATTATCGTTTTATATATTTTTAAAGCTTCAAATTCCTCGACAGAATTCGCGACGATAAGAGATTTTGAACTGAATAATAACACGAATTCCCTGCTTTTAGTCGATATTTAATTTCTTTGTGAATATCGTTTTCTGATCCTATATATTAGCCGATGGCAGAACTTTCTTTGTCTTTTGTAAGTCAAAAATTTTCTGCAGGAATTCCAAAATAAAAAAAAAATCAAGATGATCAGTTCCAGCAGAAGAAACACTTGTGATTGTTAAAAATATGCTTTATGTGACGTGAAAAACAGTTCAAATGCGAGTTGTCTAACACTAATTCTTCTGCTATGCTCATCGTCATAAACATTTGAAAGCCCTTTCCGAAATTCTCTGCATCATTGCCTGACCTTCACTTCATTTATTACTGTCGGTTTGTAAATGGCACACAACTCCTGATATATATCAACTGCATTATGCCCATTGACGTTCAAAAATTGTATAATAGACCTCAGTTCATATTTGGCGGGATTCAAGCACCTACGCAACTCCATTTGGACAATTCTATCAGTGCTGCAAGTACAGAATACTCATTAACGATATTGTGTACTATCGTCTTAATAGTATCATAATGAAAAGCATGATTAGCGTATATTTCAGGATCAGATTCATTTTAATATTTAGTACAATTATCATAAAGCATCAATTTTTAGCTTTACAAAAATGTTTTTTATCAATTTTCTCAAAAACTAAGCATGAGTTATTTATTATTATTATTATTATTATTATTATTATTATTATTATTATTATTATTATTAGTAGTAGTAGTAGTAGTAGTAGTAGTAGTAGTAGTAGTAGTAGTAGTAGTAGTAGTGGTAGTAGTAGGCCTAGTAGTAAGTATTCTGCCTTTTGGCAAGTCCTGGACCTAATGAATTTTTTTTTCTTCTTAATTTTAGGTTTGGGCCTGGAAATGTTTCTTCCACGTTTCTCGATCTTCAAAATGAAATCTTTAAGTTTTACGTCCCACGGTTATGCCGGTTAGGCTAAAGGAGACGGTGATGATGAGTAATGAATGAAATGGTGGAATGAAGAAAGTGGGAGGAAACGGGAGTACCCCGAGAAAACCCACACACACGGTGTTTGTCCACCACAAAGTTCACTTGGCGGGGGCTGGGATCGAACCCGGGACCCCAAGCACCAGAGGTGAACGCTCTACCACTGATTCTCGATCTTCAGATTCCTCTTTTAACTCCTAATATTTCCTGTTTTTCAAATCATCAATCGCATTTAATATTCTTCATTGTCTTCATAGGGGATACCGTAGTGTAGTGGTTAGAGTATTGGACTCATGTCCACGCGATCCGGGTTCGATTCCGTTTGCCAGTGTTTCCCAATTTTTGACGTCCACCTAGCGTCATGAGGCAAAACTGGGGAGTCACGTGAATGAAAGACGTGACAGCTACTAGGTCTAGAAAGCTCCTGATACGCCGCTTTGTGACAAAAGCGACGCAGCGCGCCCGCTAGGCAGGACATAGCTAAGTCGGTCGCTGACAGATGGCATTGAAGCGGCTCAGGCCCTCAAGATGGGCTGTTACGCTAACTGGTTTTGTCATTCTCTTTATGTTATTCACTAAGGTTTAAAAACATCGGGATAAGCTTACTGAAGACACCGTATACAGCTTCTTAAAAAGATATTCATGTTTTCTCGAAGTCGAATAAGTACTGTAGACTGAAGTTTTCCGTTTCAGCATTCCATTTTTTACTAAGCCCACATCCGGAAAAGAAAACTAAACAAGGACATTATTATTATAATGTAACAAATGAGCAAATAGTTCAACTGAAGCTCTTTGTTTTGTTCCATAACAGTTTGTTATCGAAAAGTAGTAATTTTTTTCTTTTTCTTTTTCTTTCCTTTTTTAAAGATAAATTGCCATCAACAAGGAAGTCATTCCATCAAATTAGAAAGTTGTTAAATTAGTAATTGAGTTCAAGGCCACTCTTTTTCGATCTTTTACTACAGAGATATGCGTATTAGTGTCTGCAAAAGATGATTTAACAGCTTTTCTTCTTTTAAAAATAACGACATTATCCAAAATAAACTTATGATAATTTGCTGTGGTGTTTAGACTAAGTACAATTACTACTAGATAACATAAACGGAATAGTCATCTACGATAAGAACATTAAATATATCTCGAATTTTTATAGAACAGTATCCAGAAAATAGTGAGTGATGCGTAACCAACATAACGTACGAGGTGTATCTAGGAAGTAAGTTTTCCTAGGGTGATACATACAAAAGAACATATAATGATGTTGAAACATTCATTGCCACAGATACAGTGCAGGTGACACAGGGGCGATCGGGGCGATTGCTTCCCCAGAAGAAGAATATATATAAGAAAGCTTCCTCTTCTGGGGAAGCAATCGCCCCGATCGCCCCTGTGTCACCTGCACTGTATCTGTGGCAATGAATGTTTCAACATCATCATATATATAACCCATCCCAAAGTTTGGAGCCCTTAAAAGTAGCAGTATGACAACCCACCGCCCCCCCCCAGAAGTCGGTCCTGGATCCGCCCCTGAGGTGACACTACTTTCTAACATATTCACAACCGGTGTTCGACAATTCAGACACTTGTCGAATTGTCGGATAAACTTTTGCATTTCGATGTAAAAGTCAGCCACCTGAGAGCGCAACCAGTGTATGATAACCATCTGTAATTGTCTATCACTATAAAAATGGTTAATGTACAGGAATTTCTTGAGATGTAAGAAGACATGAGCTTGGAGCAAGGTCCTGGCTATACGGCGGGTGACAACCGATCTACTGCAGTCGTTTCATTGCAACATGTTCGACCACCCTCCATATAGTCCGGATCTTGCTCCGAGAAATTTTCATGATTTCTTACGCCCCAAGAAATTCCGGTTCGGTAAGCATTTTGATTTTGATGAATATTTGCTTTCTGGACATATTCATATATAAGCAGCGTTTCCCTCAAAGCATCAATAATTCGGAGTGCAATTTATATATCCGAAGAAATTGTATGTAATCCGGCAATGCAGTAGTACTCTATTGGTATATGTGTACTTGGAGTATGAGTTATTATAATTGTTGTTGGGGTTATCGTTTTGGCATTCAACTAAGAGGGAGCAGTTAGTGCAGTTGTTGGGTCTTGTAACAGTGTTGAATACCTGAACTGGCTTTGTTTCTTAGTCTATTAATTTATATGGAAAATAGCAGGTAAAATATGTGTCACTATTACAATCACAATTATGTCACTGTTACTGTCACTGTTATTAGACATTGTGAGTTTACCGGTTTTTCAGTTACAAGCATTGAATGAGCGCAGAGTGAATACATGATAGCTTTGCCACAATCATCTAATATAAATAAGATAAAGAGTTTGTCTGTGTGTCTGTCTGTGTGCGGCCTGAGGACCAGACGAGCGGACCGAGAGTTACCAAATTTGGATCAGAGGTATCTTGGTTCAGACCCCAGACCAAGACGAGGCTTTTTTTTAGTTGAGTTGATTTTGAGTTTAATGTCCCTTTCAGCAGCGAGACTATGTGAGACGTGGGCCTACAGATTAACGTGGAATCCAAACCACATGAGCTCCCGCCGAGAATCGAACCCGGGTCTCCCACGCCAAAGGCGCGTATGCTAACCGCTTAGCCACGAAGGAGCTCTGAGGCTTTTTTTTTAAATTTCGAACCAGGGGGGGTCTCAGGGGAAGCATTTACCGGGATATATAAGAGTAGTAGAAAATGACCGATATTAGTGTCGAACTCATAGTTTTCGCAATCGCTGAGATGAATGCTGATACTCCCACAGACGTTGACTTCCAAATACAGCTCCCATGCAAGGAATGGATATTTCAGCTACTTTTATATAAAATGTTTTATTTTGAACATGGTTCTGATATAGATCAAAAGAATTTCTGCGGTTACACACCTTATGTTCTTAATCTTCTGACGTATACAGTTGTCCGCTATGGCGCACACAGAATGTCATCAACGAGCAAAGCTCAAGAACACAAATTCATATTGTTTCAGATTTAACTAGAATACACCATGGGAGGCGTTAAGACAAGGTAACTCCTCTCTTTGCGTACGCCACTGGATATCCACCTATAACACTTCTTTTCTCAAGAACTTCGGAATAAATGAGTCGATATACAATAAATATGATTTACTGTAACCTGAAGAAAACCAGAACCTCTTTAACTAACTAACTCCATGGTTTATGGAACCCAAAGGTTCAATGCCGCGTTCACAAAAGCTCTCCGCTGACTTCTATCCTTAGCCAATTGGATCCAGTTTCTACTTTGTATTTTATGTTTCTACGAGATCCATTTTAATATTATCCTCCCATCTGCTCCTAGGTCTTGCTAATAAACGTTTTCCGATTAGACTTCCAGTTAAAACTTTGAAAGCGTTTCTACTTTCTTCCATTGTTGCTACATGAACTGCTCACCTAAGCCTCCTAGATTTGATGACTCTAACAATGTTTGGTAAACGGTACAAATTATGCAGTTTTTCGTTATGAAGTTTCCGCCATTCCCCACTCCCGTTCCTCCTGGGTCCGAATATTCGTCTCAGGATTTTATTCTCAAACACTTTCAGTCTATGTTCTTAACTCAAAGTAAGCGACCATGTTTCACAATCATATAGCACAACAGGCATGAATTTCGTTTTATATATTTTAAACTTGAAATTTCTCGACAGAATTCGAGACCTCAAAAGGTTTTAAACTGAATAATAACACGAATTCCCTGCTTGTATAGACAGATAGCTACTTTTATCAAAGGTGCCGTTCCTGAGGGCCAGGGGGCCCGGGCCCCCCAAAGCTCATGTGGGCCCCCTATTGTATTTATGAATATAGAATATTTGGCATAATTTGAATGCAATTTGTCTTAAAATCCTCATATCTATATATATACCTTCTGCATCTGAATGCTCTCCCCCCCCCCAAATTTACAGAGAAATCGGCTCCCTTGACTTTTATTACCGACTGTACAATATTGTCCTCCTATTTATTTTTGTTAGCTTCCCTCCTCCCTCTCTCTCTCTCTCTCTCTCTCTCTCTCTCTCTCTCTCTCCTCTCAAAATGGACACTTTACTCCAAGCTAACTAAACAATCTATTTTGATACACGGTCCGAATCGCATCTCTCTCGCCGAAAATTCGAAACTAGGACAACGTAAAGATAAATTGCGCATGCTAAAAACTAGACTACACATAATCCCAAAATTCCTTTTTGTTTTTCTTCTTACAGCCTCTTATACAGCAAAAATAAATAAAAATTGTCGTCATAAAATCTAGTGCCGAGAATCGATTTACAAATCTCTTGTTCAATACAAAAAAAATCATAGTACTTACCTTGCCTTTGGTTCAGTTGAACGTATCCTTAAGTATGTAAACTATCGGTAACTAACGAACATGATGATTCTAAAGATTTCTCAACATTTTATCAATGTGTAACAATTTTGAAATGGTGCAAGTATTTCCTGTGCTTGAGTAAATGGTAATTGCGTGTGCGAAAAAAAAAAAATGTCGTCTGAACGAGCAGTTTTCAACATTTAAATGATCGTTGACAGGAAAAAGATAGAAGATTTACCGTAAAACTCCTATTATCCGGATTAAGAATTCTAGATACAATCTGGATATGCAAAATTAGGAAGTCATTATATACAAAGAAAAGGTGATGTAAGATTAAAAAAAAAAACATTTAAAATAGTTTTAATTTATTAAAAACTGTACGCATAATGAATGTTAAAAATAAATTATTTTTTCTTACAAATAATTAAAATGTAATAAGAAAACGCCAATTAAACACACATTTTAACATTGATTTAACTAGGAATTTCAAGAAAATTATATTTTAGAAACACACACACGGAAATGACGCCAATCTGGTGCGCATTCACATGGACAAGCCATCATCACATACCTCACGATCGTCCCTCGCATTCTACAGGGAAATGGAGGAGACAAGTGGTATACAGGTGATATCTTTCAATGAGGTACCTTTTAAATCTCCAGATGCAAGTCATATGGACTAGACTATTGTGGATTTGGATTGCTGAAGCGGGCTTTGGGAAAACGGCGTGTGACAACTGTGGAAGGACTTTGGAAAGCTGTGCAAAGGGAATGGGACAAGATTCCCCTCCCAGTTCTTCAGAGAAACCTATTACAGTGGAAATTACGCTGTCGGGCTATTGTTAGGAACCAAGTGAAACACATCGAGCACTTACGGACCTGGCGACATGGATTCTTCTAAATGTTTAGGTAAGTCGAAATTGGCCAAATGTAGACTGAACAGCCTCTGTAAGTACATAAGAGCAGGGTGGAAAAAAATCACGATTTTTTTCAAAAAAATCATTTTTGTTGATTTTTTTGATTTAAATCGATTTTTTTGATTTAAATCGATTTTTTTTATTTAAATCAAATCTTTTTCTTCGTATAATATAAGTCGCGAACTAAAGAAAAAACATTAGGAAATAGTATTAAATTTTAATTATTTCATTTAAGTGAAAGTATTGGGTTTTAATTTTGAATTAATTCCCAATCGTTAACCTATTTCAATCCCAAACAATGTTTCTTAAACATTAAGGAAAAAGTACAGCAAAGTATATCAACATGACACTTTTCTTTTCACAAAAGTTACTGATATTTGGCAGGGGCATATTTTTAAACAATTGGAACTAGGTAGCGGCACGAAATACATATAAAGTACGTAAATTTCGCCTAAAATTAACTAACTCACTCTATGACCTATGGAACCCGGAGGTTCAATGCCATGTTCACAAAAGCTCTCCTGACTTCTATCCTTAGTCAACTGAATCCAGTTTCTATTTTGTATTCTTATTTCTGCGAGATCCATCTTAATATTGTCCTCTCATCTGCGCCTAGGTCTTCCTAATGGTCGTTTACCGATTGAACTTCCAGTTAAAACTTTGAAAGCGTTCCTACTTTTTTCCATTCTAGCTACATGTCCTGCCCACCTAAGCCTCCAAGATTTGATGACCCTAAAAATGTTTGGTGAATGGTATAAATTATGCAGTTCCCCATCATGAAGTTTTCGCCATTCCTCATTTCCGTTCCTTTTGGTTCCGAATATTCGTTTCAGGATTTTATTCTCAAATACTTTCAGTCTGCGTTCTTCCCTCAGCGTAAGCGATCATTTTTCACAATCATACAACAGGACAGGCATAATTATCGTTTTATATATTTTAAGCTTCAAATTCCTCGACAGAATTCGCGACGACAAGAGATTTTGAACTGAATAATAACACGAATTCCTGCAGGAATTCCAAAATAAAAAAATTCAAGATGATCAGTTCCAGAAAAACAAACATTTGTGATTGTTAAAAATATGCTTTATGTGATGTGAAAAACAGTTCAAATGCGAGTTGTCCGTGCATTTAAGACATCTATACATAGCAGGCACGTTTGATACTTTTCTGTTGGCTATTTTATTTCCTCTGACATTTTTCCTGCACAGGCGCGGCAAATTTTCTGCGATCACATCGCAGATCGCGGCATGTTCTGCAATGGGGTCAAGTATCCACTTTATCAAAAGTATTATTCGATATTTTAACGCATCCACAATTTGTCGTATTACGATCCCGAGGAACTTCTATCTATTTAGTACATAAATTTCGGCCAAAATTTTAAAATTATTTTTTTTTGTTTCGGAGAGGGGATCGGACCCCTCTAAATACGCCCCTATTATCTGGAAACAAACAAGTGTACGTGGACACAAAAGAGTTTTCATCTTAAATGTCCATGGTGATTTCCCCGTTGGAATAAAAATTTTAAAACCCTGTGTTACAAAGAGAAGAAAGCAGGGTTCACCCATAACCCGTTACAACGGGATTTTCCCTGATCGTTCCCTATATGATACTCGTTTTCATTTGAGTCTCATTGTATTATGATTATTATCTTCCATAATCAAAATAACAGAAGAGAAACGGGATTTTACTTACTTTCACTTTAAATTAATTCATTTCGGAATTTGATTTAAATCAACGATTTTTATTTAAAAAATCAAGTGATTTAAATCTTGATTAAATTCGTGATTTAAATCAGACTGATTTAAATCAATCCACCCTGCATAAGAGAAGAACGGTTTTGGTTTGCGAATAAGGGTACTTTAACTATTTCAAATCTCAAGTGTCGTTTTGCGCCAAGAGCCGGTTGATCATTTGCTTCATTCTTCGTGCATAATTCAAATTTAAATAGATAAAATTAATACGGTATGTGTAATGAGACTGGTAACACTGCGGGCGGTCTGGCAACGTTGTGTCTACCGGCCTGTACTAGACCGGTTTGTTTATACCTTCTACTTCCTCAGTTACAACTCCGTACAGCTAACACATTATTTTGAGAGCGCCATGAGTAAAGTTTTGTTTTTGTTGTGTGTTACAAAAATGGAGCATCGGAATTTAGAGCAACGTTGTGCAATAAAGTTTCGTGTTAAACTTGGGGAATCCGCGAGTATGACTTTTGAAAAATTAAAACAGGCCTATGTGGAACATTGCTTATCAAGAGCACAAGTTTTCCGCTGGCACAAATCATTTTTGGAAGGCCGAGAACACGTTGAAGATGAACCTTGCTCAGGGAGACCTTTAACTTCAAAAACTGACGAAAACGTTGAACGTGTGAGGGCTCTTGTGAGATCTGACCGTCGCTTAACAATAAAGATGATGGGTGAACAGTTAAATTTAAACACTTTCACTGTACATCAAATTTTGACAGACGATTTGAACATGCAAAAGATTTGGACCGAAAAACTTTACAACTGAACAGGACAATCGAGAAAACGTGTGCATCGATCTTCTTGAGAGGATTGCCAATGACCAAGAATTCTTCAATTGTGTGATCACAGGTGATGAATCCTGGATATTTGAGTACGATCCTGAAACAAAGCGGCAAGGCGAAGAGTGGCACGCTCCGTCATCTCCTCGGCCGAAGAAATGTCGAATGAGCAAATCAAAGATCAAGACTATAAGTGAAGTCTTGACCCGACTACAGTAGATCCCACAGTTTTGGAGCTATGGACCTTTAGAATTCATTTTTTCATGTTTTCGGCAGCCTATAACATGGTGTTTACGTCCTATGTTTATTGGAACTTTTTTGTTTGTTTTCCTCTCAGGAACCACTCCTCTGCTTTTGTACAACGAATTTAGCGTCATACTCAGTGGCGTATTTAGGGGGGTGGCTTCCGGGCTTAAGCCCCCCCCGAAATCTTACTTAGTATAGTAAGATAAATGAAATATCTTGCAGAATTTTCACATTTCCAGGCAAAGCCCCCCCCCCCCGAGAGTTAGCAAAGCCCCTCCCGAAACAAAATCGTAAATACGCCACTGGTCATACTATATATATAAGGTCGGATCCAGGATTTTCTAAGGGGGTGCACCAATAATTACTACTACATTTTAATTAAATTTGATTTTTCTTAATGACTTTAGGCATCTGTGGTGAATAAAAAATATTTTGTTTGGTTAATCCTTTTGCTTCACTTCAGAAAATCGACTTAAGCTATTGCTTTTGCAAAGCTTTGCTTACTTCTAAGCCCCGAACGGAAACATGGCGGCAGAAAGTTTCGGAAAATGATGCTATTTTCACTGATAACTTCTCATTTTAGATATTGTATACATACAACGAAGAAGGGTGCACATGCACCGGTGCAACCCCTCCCCCCCTAAATCCGGTTCTGAAAGTTTGTTTTTGCATTAAGGTAGATAAAGCCGCATGTTGGTGTAAATAACGACCTCTTTTGGTCTTAGTGATGTTTGGTTTATTTTGCGGTTGTTGGAATTGCAGTGTTCATAGCTAAGAAGTCATTGCTCCAATTCTAAAAAAAAAAAAGGAAAAAATGACGAATATGCATTCGAAACAATGGTTTCTTTAACAGAAAGGTCACTCACAAGCTAAGACTTCACATTATTTTGCGTCTTCAGCAAGTAAGAATCCGAGAAAGCAATGTGGAGCAGTGTTCTAGTATCGAGTGAAATACAATTGAATTGATATGTACAGCGTTTGTAACATTGCTAGAGTGCAACTGTTGCAAAAATTCCCTTTGTGTGGTCGAGTTTCTTTTTAAAAAATAACACGTACGTGTAATATTTACACAACACTTCATATCGATGTTCTTTCATGTATTAGAAAACAGCCGGGCATAGTGAAAGTTCATATTGCATACACCTGAAGTTAGATTCAGCGAATGCAGGGAATTATGCCATTTTACTAGAATATATTTCGGAGCGAAAGTTATTTTGAGATGGGCAATTACCAGGGTTAGGATTTTTATACCCTGGCCGGTGAACGATGATTTCTGACAGCTTTGCACAAGGCCACGGCGAGCGAGCAGAAGACAGCAGGTCAACCAACCTTAGGCTCAGAACCTGTCGCGTCTCCATGGTAACCACCGCACATTGCCAAACTTTCACTCACCCCCTCTCACCCAAGGATCTTATAAAATAGAGGATCTCCCCATATGTATCTTCATCCTATAAAATAAATGAAGCCAAAAAAACAACTGAGCATCGGCACGTCTGATTGGCTACTCTCGTTTCCGCCATGTCTGATTGGCTACTTTCGTTTCGCCATGATTGTTGGCTCAAAACATTGCGATCCTATTGGGCGGAGTGGACAGAGTAGGGGTGGCGAAACTGTGACGTATGGCTTCAAGATTTTGTATTTTATAAGATCCTTGCTCTCACCCTCAACGAAGAAGCAGACGATTCTCTCCTTGTGCGAGAAGCACATGGCAACACCGCATTCCTTAGTCGTCCTCACGAGCTGAGCTGTCAGAAATCATCGTTCGCCGGCCAGGGTATAGGGGCAGTTTTCATAGGAAAAAAGGATAGGAAAAGGTCCTAAAATAAAACGAGGAAAGGTATCATTTTCTTCTATTTTTGAGAATTGCTCCTTTATTCTAATTGAAAACAAAGTATACTTAATATAAAATACGCACATTTCCCTCCTCTTCTCTCTCTCTCTCTCTCTCTCTCTCTCTCTCTCTATATATATATATATATATATATATATATATATATATATATATATATATATATATATATATATATATATTGAGGTAGTTTGTGAGTACTTCAAATTATATGCCTGCACCCAAATTTCTTCTATAAAAACTGTTGTGTGAGTACCTTAGAATTCTGAAACATGGATATTTGGATAGGGCACATATTAGACTCGCCTACGGTAGGTCCCATTGTATATACACCTCTCTATATATAAGGTGTTTCAAAAATTGAACTTTGAAGGTCCATAGCTCCAAGACAATGGGACCTACCGTAGGCGAGTCTAATATGTGCCCTATCCAAATATCCATGTTTCAGAATTCTAAGGTACTCACACAACAGTTTTTATAGAAGAAATTTGGGTGCAGGCATATAATTTGAAGTACTCACAAACTACCTCGATAAAATTGTTGACGAAGTACCGCAGGATTCTGAAACAGATATTTGGATAGGGCACATACTACTTCCTAAGTGAAGTCTTGACCCGCCTACGGTAGGTCCCATAGTTTTGGAGCTATGGACCTTTAAATTTCGTTTTTTCATGTTTTCGGCAGCCTATAACTCCGAAAGGAAGCATTTGTGCACCCAGGTTGGTCTATACTTTTTATCTTATCTTGCTGTCATGAATCACCTCCCAAACGTTGTCGGTGTTGTTTTGAAACACCCTGTATATAAACCTGGAATCAGCATTGGAATCAGAAATAGTAGTATATTTCTACTTATTCCAGTTGTAATAAGGAATAAAGTCGGAGATTAAACTTATTCTTATGGAACTGGTATCATTAAAAAAAAAAAATCCTCTATCAATTATTTTTTTTTCCTATGGTGATCAATGTTAAAACCGGACATTGTAAATTTCCACCAAATCCAGTTTCAATAAAGAGACGAAGGTCAAGATGAAACTTATTCTAGGGACCCTGAAGTCATATGAAAAAGCCATCACTCGCTATATCTTCCTGTTTTCGCTCCATAGAGATCTCTACCACTTCCGGTTGCAATAGGGAAAAAAGTCTGAAATGAAATCTAGCTTTTGGTAATAAATCCATTTAAAACTCACTATACAGACTATTACCACTTGTTTTGTGGGGCCTCGGTGGCTCAGTGGTAGAGCGTTCCCCTCTGGTGCTAGGGGTCTCGGGTTCAAACCCTGCTCCCACCAAGTGAACTTTGTAGTGGACAAACACCGTGTGCGTGGGTTTTCTCGGGGTTCTCCCGTTTCCTCCCACTTTCTTCATTCCACCATTTCATTCATTACTCATCATCACCGTCTCCTTTAGCCTAACCGGCATAACCGTGGGACGTAAAACTCAAAGATTTCATTTCATTTCATTTTTACCACTTGTTTTCTATGGTAACTATTACTGAAACCTATCTATTCTTGAGATGCTGCATCGATTCTCCCCCCCCCCCTTCCCCGCAAAAAAAGCCGCTTCTCGATGTTTCTTATTGTTTCGAAAGACGAACGGATGGACAGACATCCTTTCTTCTTGAGGTTCCTACATGGTTTTATATACCGTAAGACGGGGTTCTAAATCATTACTTTGCAAAAGTTTTAAGGAATTTCAAAGAAAGTCGCATGTAATTTACAAACGTAATGATTTAGAACATTGTATTTTAAACATATAATAGCAGTAGTAATCGCCCCACTTGAGGCAAATTTTACCGCCCCCTGAAGCGTGGCGCCCGCCGCCGCCGCCAAATTTTGCGCCCCGGGCGCCCGGCGCCCATTTTTGGGTTACATGGCCCGGGGTCAATGACCTAGGGGGCGCCCACCGCCGCCAAAATTTTGCGCCCCGGGCGCCCAGCGCCCATTTTTCGGGTTACGTGGCCCGGGGTCAATGACCTAAGGGGCGCCCACCGCCGCCAAAATTTTGCGCCCCCAGGCGCCCGGCGCCCATTTTTCGGGTTACGTGGCCTGGGGTCAATGACCTAGGGGTACATAGAACCACCCCCTTTTAGATCTTGGTAGGGGTACCTTGGCCCACCCCCTAAATTTTGGCAGGGGTACCTAGGACCACCCCCCTTAAATTTTGGAAATTGCCAAATTTAAAAATTTGGTGTGGTAGCCTAGGACCATAGTATGTACCTCTATCAGTATTGGGTGTCTATGTCGTTCCCTTTCATGGGTAAAAAATTGCCAAAAAGTCAAATTTCGGGGGTTTTTGACCTAATTTATCCCCTTTGATGAGGTGTTATTATCCTATATGGTTGTATGGGCATATACAGGGGTCCATTACCTTTCATAAGTCATGGGTATATTATTGCACCCCTTGAAAAATTTGGGAGGGGTACCTTGGCCCACCCCTTAAATTTTGGAAATTGTCCAATTTAAACATTTGGTATTATAGTACAGGACCCTAATATGTATTATGATAAATTTGGGTGGTCCACCTCGTTCCCTTTTAGGTGTACAAAATTGCCAAAAATATAAACGTAAGCAATACGTTGTACCACGTGTTTGGTTTTGACCTAAGTTATCCCCTTGGATGATGTCCTATTACCTTATATGGTTATATGGTTATGTATAGGCCCCTTCTAAATTTTGGCAGAGGTACCATGGCCCACCCCCTAAATTTTGGCAGGGGTACATAGGACCACCCCCCTTAAATTTTGGAAATTGCCAAATCTAAAAATTTGGTATGGTATCCTAGGACCATAGTATGTACCTCTATCAGCATTGGGTGTCTATGTTGTTCCCTTTCATGGGTAAAAAATTGCCAAAAAGTCAAATTTCGGAGGTTTTTGACCTAATTTATCCCCTTGGATGAGGTGTTATTACCCTATATGGTTATATGGGCGTATACAGGGGTCCATTCCCTTTCATAAGACATGGGTATATTAATGCACCCCTTGAAAAATTTGGGAGGGGTACCTTGGCCCACCCCTTAAATTTTGGAAATTGTCCAATTTAAACATTTGGTATTATAGTACAGGACCCTAATATGTATCAAGATAAATTTGGGTGGTCCACCTCGTTCCCTTCTAGGGGTACCAAATTGCCAAAATATAAACGTAAGCAATACGTTGTACAGTCAGCGACAGTAGAAACTGGAGGTTGGATACATAAGAAATGATAGCTTTTTCCAGTAGGAGAATAGTTTCACTCGATGTCTGATAGTTGGACAACCAACATGACAGCAAATACGTGCCCGAAAACATAACATGCCAGGATATTCCTCCATTTGGAGGAAAAAGTATTACTATCTGAGAGCATCACTTAGAGAAACAACCACGAGATAAATCTGCAGAAAATCCATTCACTTTAAGATCAAAGAGATAGGAATTAATGCAAAGGAAACGAAAACAATAATACGCATCATGCAGAGACCGAAAAAGTATGGAAAGCTAAACAAAATGAGAAAAGAAGGAAAGAGGGAAAGGAAAGAGCAAAAGACATGGGAATAAATTAAATTTTAACACTTAAGGATAAACAGTGTCCGTCTTTCCCCCTGACCCCATCGTGGGTTTTCTCCCTTCATAGGATAAATCTCTTTCAGTATCAAACGCGAACATCATTTATAGCATTGAAAAAAAATTAACTCAGTCTAGGCCGAGACTCGAACCCCACACCCTTAGAATGACAGTCTCACGCGGTATCCACTTACCTACACAGGCTCTATCTATAAACCAGCTCTTACCCGCGCTGTTATCAAACGTCTTAAATCAGCCATTGTCGGTGAATCACCCCAGTTCCATTTGAAGTTTAAATTTTATTTACCTCACTTAGCCATCTATGGGTAGCAGTCCCCTTGCTTTCATAAAAAACATTTGTTCTGTAGATTAAAATCAAGAATGAATTAATCTGTACTCTTGGGAGCTTACTGGTGCACCAACATATCTATCTATCTATCTATCTATATCTATATGTCTGTCTATCTATCTATCTATCTATCTATCTATCTATCTATCTATCTATCTATATATATATATATATATATATATATATATATATATATATATATATATATATATATATATATATATGTGTGTGTGTGTGTGTGTGTGTGTGTGTGTGTGTGTGTGTGTCGAATTGATTTTGGATTAAAAGAGCGACTTCGTAAATTTACGGAACGCGTGTTAACACGACAGTAAGGACATCTCGTAACGTTGTTAGGTAACACACGCAGTGTAAATAAAGTTTCAAAACCAGAAGTCGGAAGATATGCCGTGGGTAAGTCGGTAAGACGTCTGCTTGCTGAGTGCAGAAATTCGGGTTCAAATCTTGGCTGTTACGTTTTTTTTTTTTTGTTCCGTTGAAAATACATTTCTATATTTTTGCGTTTGAAATTGCTTTCTTTCATTTTTTGTAGATTATCTTAAATTAGTGAAGGCCAAGTAAGATCAGATTACATATATGTCTGCTTTATCTGTGTGTACAGTCCAGAGATGGAGTGAGTCAATTGGGTCAAGATTTGTGAGTAGGTCAGTGGATCGTGGGTCAACAGGACGTGACTCACTGTGACACACCACCCCCCGTGACCTCTCTGACTCACACTGACCCTACGTTTTAAATTTTAAGGTCTCCCTCTTTATTCGGCCTCCCTCCTTATTATTAAATTCAATGTATAGATAATTATTGAGTTGAGTTGATTTTGAGTTTAGCGCCCTTTTCAGCAGCGAGGCTATATGAGACGGGACCTACTGATTAACATAGAAACCGAAAAACGTGAGCTCCCGTTGGGAATCAAACCAGGGTCTTCCACGCCACAGGTATATAATAGTGTCTTATATAGCAGTTAATATTTTTGCTATAAAATATCAAATAACTAAACATTTGATGTAAATAAATGAGAAACCTAAAATATTGCAGATTACTGCAATTGCGATTTAATTCAATTTAAGCATTATACATCCATATGATTGTTAAAGTTGCTTTATAAAGATGCAGATTATGAATTATAGTAATTTTTTCAATGAAATGAAATTAAATTAAGTTTGACGTCCCATGCTTATGTCGGCTAGGTAAAGGAGACGGTGATGATGAGAAGTGAACGAAAATTGTGCAACGATGTAGGTAGGAGGAAACAGGAGAATCCTGAAGAAACGAACGCACACGGTGTTTCTTCACCACAAATCTGACTTTGTGCAAGCTGGGATCGAACCAAGGACACCATGCACCAGAGGTGAACGCTCTACCACTAAGCCACTTTGGCCCTATGAAAAATACAACCATATTTATTCTCTCTCTCTCTCTCCATTTTTATATAGGTATCAGAAGCATGAATAATTTTCATTTTGGGGGGTGCGGTGGCTCAGTGGTAGAGCGTTCACCTCCGGTGCTTCGGGTCCCTAATTCGATCCCAGCTCGCGCCGTTTGGACTTTGTGGTGGACAAACGCCGTGCTGGTGGGTTTTCTCGGGGTTCTCCCGTTTCCTCCCACTTTCTTCATTCCACCATTTCACTCCTTTCTCATTATCACCGTCTCCTTTAGCCTAACCGGCATAACCATGGGACGTTAAACATAAAGATTTCATTTTATTTCAATTTTTGTTTTGAACGTATGGTTTCAAGTTGGTATTAAACTCAGAACTCTTATCTTAATGAGTTGAGTTGATTTGGAGTTTAACGTCTCTTTCAACAGCAAGACCATATATGACGTGGACATATTGATTAACGTAAAACCCGAACCATGTAAACTCCCACCGTGTGGTGGTGATTGTGATTTTGAGTTTAACTGCCCGGTCAGCAGCGTGGCTATAGGAGACGTGGACCTACTGATTAACATGGAATACGAAACACATGAGCTCCCACCAGGAATCGAACCCGGGTCTCCCACGATAAAGTCGTGCGTACGCTAACTCCCACCGGGAATTGAAATCTGTTCTCATTGTAAGAATGTTAACGTTCCTTATTTTACCGGTTTTTGTATAACTTCATGGACCAAATTTCACAGAAGTAAATCCCCACGGTAAGCAGGTTTGCATATCCAGACTCCTAAGTATGAAAACATTTACGCTCACTTCAACCTCAAACAATTCATGAATTGAAGAATAAAGGATAATATTCCAGATAAAGTATGTGGTTTGAAAAATACCATATAGGAGAGGGACATACCAGTCCTTTCTGCTCATAGAGTTATTAAAACAGGATCATCGGGCAGTGGTCTTTAGCATTGAAAGATATTGCTTCTAAAATATTTCCAAGTAACTTCCAATTTTCCATCTATGGGTAGCCGTCCCCTTGCTTTCATAAAAAACATTTGTTCTGTAGATTAAAATCAAGAATGAATTAATCTGTACTCTTGGGTGCTCACTGGTGCACCAACATATCTATCTATCTATCTATCTATCTATCTATATCTATATGTCTATCTATCTATCTATCTATCTATCTATCTATCTATCTATCTATCTATCTATATATCTATAAATATATATATATATATATATATATATATATATATATATATATATATATATATATGTGTGTGTGTGTGTGTGTGTGTGTGTGTGTGTGTATGTGTGTGTGTCGAATTGATTTTGGATTAAAAGAGCGACTTCGTAAATTTACGGAACGCGTGTTAACACGACAGTAAGGACATCTCGTAACGTTGTTAGGTAACACACGCAGTGTAAATAAAGTTTCAAAACCAGAAGTTGGAAGATATGCCGTGGGTAAGTCGGTACGACGTCTGCTTGCTGAGTGCAGAAATTCGGGTTCAAATCTTGGCTGTTACGTTTTTTTTTTTTTTTTTTTTGTTCCGTTGAAAATACATTTCTATATTTTTGCGTTTGAAATTGCTTTCTTTCATTTTTTGTAGATTATCTTAAATTAGTGAAGGCCAAGTAAGGTCAGATTACATATATGTCTGCTTTATCTGTGTGTACAGTCCAGAGATGGAGTGAGTCAATTGGGTCAAGATTTGTGAATAGGTCAGTGGATCGTGGGTCAACAGGACGTGACTCACTGTGACACACCACCCCCCGTGACCTCTCTGACTCACGCTGACCCTACGTTTTAAATTTTAAGGTCTCCCTCTTTATTCGGCCTCCCTCCTTATTATTAAATTCAATGTATAGATAATTATTAAGTTGAGTTGATTTAGAGTTTAGCGCCCTTTTCAGCAGCGAGGCTATATGAGACGGGACCTACTGATTAACATGTAATCCGAAACACATGAGCTCCCGTTGGAATCAAACCAGGGTCTCCCACGCCACAGTATATAATTGTGTTTTATATAGCAGTTAATATTCTTGCTATAAAGTATAAAGTTAAAGAAAACTTGTAGCTTCACGAAAGGCATTTGTTGGTCCTTCAAGGTCAACACAAGAACAAAAATGAAAAACTAATACTAGGTGTGCCTTTACAAGTGACTACTATGATAACAACAGAATGCTGCCTACGTTTAACATATTATGCCTCCGGGGGTTAGTAAAACGCTTAACTGTGTGAAAATCGCTGCACACAACAGGTCTTAGGAACAATCGCAAATACGTAAAATTGAAAGAACAGAAAATAGTGCATTTTTGAAATGAGCATACAATTCACACTTCACGCAAAGTTCCAATATGGGAAATCAGTCAATATCTTCAGTTGGAATTACTGAAAAAGACAGAAACTGGCTATTTAAAATTCCAAGTGTAAACCTGCGCTTGGAGCGATTCTATTAGCTATATCACAACGCATTTTCGTGAGTTGCCTCTGTGGTCAAGCGTGCTTAATAGCGCTGTTAAAGTTCTAGAACCGGAGGGCGGCGGTTCGAGCCTAAGTACAGTAACTTTTTTTTCAAAATAGGGATGGCTTTTTAAAAGTATATATAAAGTTGTATTTTGAAGTGATTGTAAAACAAATTCAGATGAACTTTCACATTTCCAAGCTCACTCGTATTTATTCGCCATGTCCCAAATTTCACAGAAATAAATCCCTACGTTAAGCGGGTTTACATATCCAGACTCCTAACAAGGAAGGGTCACGCAGTGGCTCCGCTGAGATCCGAACGAGACAAATGTGTTTTCATTTGATATATTATAACTAGATAGATCCCAAAGTTATACGTGCCACCGAGCGGAATATCGTGAGTTACAATATATTTTGTAATGTAAGAACTACAAAGCTGGCAGAATATTTTGACCGAATCATTTGTTCGGAAACGGTTGGGTAAATGGAAAACTCGGATAATATGTATCCCGTCATTTTCAAGAACACACTTTTTCGGATAAAAAAGTTTGCCCAGGATCCTCGCAGGGTCCCACATGGGGTCCAACTCAAAATTTTCAAATGACAAGAGGGATTAAGTAGCACATCGTTTGAAAGCTGTTGCAAAATGAAAGAAGATGCAGCAAGTCTCGACTCTCTAAGACAACCCTGTGCAAAATGGCGGAGGGTCAAAATGTAAACAGAAACTTAATTGAAAAGTCAATGGTCACCCCTATAAATCGGAAACGGTGAGAAATGTGAAAATAGGAAAGGAAGTCTGGCATTATTTTCAAAGTACAACAATTTAAGGTAAAACGTCTTGTCCCAGGGTCCCCACATGGTCCCAGGTGGGGTCCAACTAAAAAGTTTCAAATGGCAAGAGGGATTAAGTAGCTCATCGTTTGCAAGATCTTCTTAAATGAAAGTAGATGGAGCAAGTCTCTACTCTCTACGACAACTCTGTCCAAAATTGCGGCGGGTCAAAAAGTAATCAAAAGCTTATTTGATAAACTATGGCCACCTCGAATCCAAGATGGCCGGTTAAAACTTATGTCGTTCATAACAGTACAAATTTAAATCTCTATTTTTCTCTATTATATATTTAGAAACAATAGGAAGATTAAAGAACAATTGAATTTCGATTCACCTCAACTATAATTTCATTCGGTAACAACACATATATGTTTTGTTTGGTTCCCTCGCCATCATTTACTTTAATATAACGAATATGCGATGAACACACAACTCTGACTTCCTCTAATTTTGTCATACGTAGTTCATGCATAAAGGACTTGCTGCACCAGTAGGTGGGTGGCTCTATTGTAATTCGTAACTGCGCATTCGTGGCGGTTACATTTGTATGTCATTCGTTGGTTTGATCACAATACTCCAAGCAATACCAAATATACAAAAAAAAAAAATCATTTGCAAGATTGGCGAGTAGTACCAAACCATGTGTAAGTCATTTCAGATTTCGAGTTGCGCCAAACTTTGTTGGTTTAATTACGGTATTCCAAGAAATAACATATTTATATACAAACTCATTTTTCACGCTGACAGCCATATTGGATTACCTCCAACACCAGTGGTTTGAGCTGGACATGCGTTCGATACATACTATGGCATTTTGAACTCAAGACGTTTCGTTTTTTGAACATTTCGCATCTTTTCGTCATCCACTGATCAACATTCATGCCAAATTTGGTTTTCCTAGCTTCAGCAGTTTGGTATGCCTATCCTTTCGATATAGGTTTTAAGCTGTCTCTTGGATTCAAGGTGGCCATAGATTTTCAATTAAGCTTTTGCTTATATTTTTACCCGCCGCAATTTTGGACAGGATTGTCGGAGAAAGTCGAGACGTGCTCCATCTTCTTTCACTTAACAAGAGCTTTCAAACGATGTCCTACCTCTCTTGCCATTTGAAACTTTTTAGTTGGACTCCACCTGGGACCATGTGGGGACCCTGGAACAAGACATTTTCACGTTGTGCTTTGAAAATAATGCCACGCTTTCTTTCCTGTTTCCACATTTGTTTTACCGTTTCCGATTTATAGGGGTAGTCATGGACTTTCCAATTAAGATTTTGTTTACACTTTGACCCGTCGCCCTTTTGCACACGGTTGTTGTAGAGAGTCGAGACTTGCTGCATTTTCTTTCATTTTACAACAGATTTCAAATGATATGCCACTTAACCCCCCTTGCCATTTGAAAATTTTGAGTTGGACCCCATCTGGGACCCCGCGGGGGACCCTGGGGCATTTTTTTCTTACCACAAAAAGTTTCTCGTTGAAAATGGTGGGATAAGTGTTGGCAGAGTTTTTCACTTACTCAACCATTTCCGAACAAATGACGGTTCAAACTATTCTGCATGGTAATTTTTTGTAGTTCTTACATTACAAAATATGTTGTAACTCACGATATTCCGCCCGGTGGCACGTATAACTTTGGGATCCATCTAGTTATAACATATAAAATGCAAACACAATGGTCTCGTTCCGATCTCAGCGGAGCCACTGCGTGACCCTTCCTTGTAAGTGTGAAAACATTTACGTTCACTCCAATCTCAATCATTTCATGAATTCAACCTGATTTACATATGTTATTAGGACGTAAAATTGAATGTGATTTATTCTACAAACACTTTTATACATTGCAAGAGCTGTGACGTCTAAATATTCACTGAGAACTCATAGTCGTATCGCAATAAACAAAAGCGAGTATGGAACAGTAAACTGCTTTCACAAAGGTTAAAAGAAAGCCTCCAAAAGCATGCAAAATGGTCGAGTGGTTTAGGTCGATACTCTATCAATCATATGTTTGTGTTTTAAAACCCGATAATATGTTTCTCTAAGTGTCTTCCTATTTTCATTTGGAGGCGGAAAACATTTCTTTGAATAACTCATTGGAAACTTCTTTTGTTTCAAATTCGGCTAAGACGGAACAATATATCAATTGCAAATCTAAAATCCATAGCTGAAAACAAAATATAAAGTATGTTCTCCCATTATTATCCTCCGATTTGTAACGAGACCCGGGTTCGATTCCCGGAGGGAGTTCATGTGGTTCGGATTCCACCTTAATCAGTAGGTCCCCGTCTCATATAGCCTCGCTGCTGAACGGGACGTAAAACTCAAAATCAATCAATCAATCTCCAAGAGAGAGAAATAAAAAAAAGTTTTTTTTGGTAAATTCTAGTTCAAAGTTCGAAGCACTTGCTTTTGCACGTGATTTTTTGTTTCTTTTTTCAGGGAACAGGAAAGTTCTGGCGCCTAAGAAATTATACCATATAATATTGCAAATTTGCAAGTGGATGTATTTACATTGCAATTTGTGGTAATAAAGATATTATGATTAGAAAACAATATTGTAATAAGTAAGTTTAATTTCTTCATCCATCGCCAGTCTTAGGGGCCCCTTATACCTCGCCGCCCCCCGAATATCGATATCGAAAATTTCGAATGATATATTCATGTCCATATATTCGCGATATCGAATGTTGATATATGATAATATATATATATATATATATATATATATATATATATATATCGACGATAGCGATTTATCGACATATCACAGGCCCAGGTCCGAGAAGTGATGCTTGAAATATACTGGAATCAACAATCAAATTCTAAATAAGTTCCCCATTTCCCTATTCAATGTTGAAGGGGAAGAGTGTGAATCCGAATAGAAATTTTAAGAAAAACAAATGTTAAGATAAAAGTAGGTTTTCCGTCTCCCCTTGAATATAAAAATTAACAGAAAACTATTACTGCAATTTACCTTTTACTTCTGTTTCTGATTGTTATCACAAATCAGCGACAGTACACATACTTTACATAGTATACCAATACCAATACACTCTATAACTTTTCACAACCAAGCAAGCCGGAAGATGAATTTCCTGTAATATTAAAGTGGAATATTCTACAAAATAGTCATAATTCATTGGCCATATTTCTATCAGTACTTTGGTACGGACTAAGAGCTACAAGACTAACAGAACTAGAAATTAAAGATTTCATTCCTTTTTTCTCTCAGACTAAAAGACTTCTGCATTTTCCTAAGATTTTCATTTTCTTAATATAAGTCCCCTATCCTGGGCTAATTCTGGCTACCGCGGTTTCGAGGTAATCGGTAAACGAAAGAGCAAAGTTTGTCGACTCTCAACTCTCGACAGTTTGTAAGAAGATATTTCACAGTTCATGTTGTTATTTCTTCGTTACAAAAACACTTCTAGTTGACTCTATTCATGGTGAATTACTGAACTTATAAACATTGACAATTATTGAAAAATGAATAATTATTTTTAAACATAAAAGGCATTACAGTTCACTAGAATGCAGTAGTAGAATGCAGAAGTGAAAGAAAATATTGTTTATTTGTTGAGATGCGCAAACTGAATGTGAATAATAAGTGTTTCCCATTCTCTTGTCCAGAGGTGGATCTACGATGGACTTCTGGGGGCTCGGTGGTTGGTAATACTCCTATTTAGAGCTACTTTTAAGAGCTCCAAACTCTGGAATGGGTTTTATTTCTATATAAAAACACAAATATTCCCTTTCTGGGAGGCTATCGCCATGATCGCCCACTGGATCCGCCCCCGCTCTTGTGTAGCAGACTTTGAAGATATTTAGCTCCTGCGATGGTGATTAAGGATTGTAACATCTGGATAATTTTTATACTGATATCGGATAGAAACTTATCCGGATTTGCAATATCCGGTTGACGGACAACAAAACGGATGACGGATAACGGATATTATCAGTCATCCATTATCCTGATATTATCCGTTATACGGATAATATCAGGATAATGGATGACTGATAATATCCGGATAGCGAATGACGGATAATATAGAGGTAACGGATACTATCCGCATGATGGATAACGGATGACGGATAAGATCCGGATAACGGATGTTATCCGGATGTCGGATAATATCCGGATAATGGATTTATCCGGATAATTTATAAAATTAAGATAACGGATAATATCTGGATAATAGAACATTCGGATAACTGATTACATCCGGATGACGAATAAAGGATAGTATCCGGATAAAGTATGTGGTTTGAAAAAGACAATATAGGAGAGAGACTTATCAATGCTTTCTCCTCATGGAGTTATTAAAAGACGATCATCGGGCAGTGGTCTTTACCATTGAAAGATATTGCTTCTTAAAATGTTTCCTAGTAACTTCCAATTTTCTTGTTCTTGTTGAGCGCGGTGGCTAATGGTAGACCGCTTACTTTGGCGCGTGGGGTCCTTATTGTTTCGATCCCCGGCCAAATAAGTTTGCGGTGGACAAGATCGTATCCGTAGCTTCTCTCAGGGTACTCCCGCTTCTTGCCACTTTTCACTCCATCAATTCTTCTATTATCATTGACTTGCTTTAATCATTCGACACGGCAGCTCAGTGGTAGAGCGCTTCCTCTTTTGCGTGGGGTCCTTATTGTTACGATCACCACCCAAGGAAATTTGTACTGGACAATATCATATCCGTGGTTTTTCTCAGGGTACTCCCACTTCTTCCCACTTTTCATTCCACAAATTCCTATATTATTATTGACTGGCTTTAATCATTGCGCGCGGTGGCACAGTGGTATAGCGCTTCCTCTGGTGGACCAATTAACATTGAGGTGGATGAGATCGTATCCGTGGGTTTTCTCAGGGTACTCCCGATTCTTCCTACTCTTCATTCCACCAATTCCTGTATTATCATTAACTTGTTTTAATCATTGGGAGCGGTGGCTCAGTGATAGAGCGCTTCCTCTGGTGCGTGGGGTCCTTATTGTTTCGATCTCCAGTCAAGTAAGTTTGTTGTTGACAAGATCGTCTTTGTGGTTTTTCTCAGGGTACTCCCGCTTCTTCACACTTTCCATTCCACCAACTTCTCTATTAGCATTGACGCTTTAATCGTTGGGCGCGATAGCGCAGTGGTAGAGCTCTATCTCTGGTGCATGGGGTCCTTATTGTTTCGATTCCCGGCCTAGTAAGTTTGTGGTGGACAAGGTCGTATTCGTGGGTCTTCCCAGGTACTCTCGCTTCCTCCCACATTTCATTCAACCAATTCTTCTATCATCATTGACTTGCTTTAATCATTGGAGAGGTCTTGGTCCCTTGAGGATTGCGGTGATGTAAGAAATCAGATTCGATCCTAAGCATTTGGGTTGTGATGTAAACCTTTGCTGTGGTTCAGTCTCAGTATTTTATTACGCGACATAAAGCCATCCATACAGCTATAAATGTTGTTCTATCTTGTGCAAGCAGGTATTGATTTTGAGCCAATTCGGAACCACATTTTTGGCGCTTTGAGGCCAGAAACCGATTTCGGACATTACGCTGTCCTCAAACTACTAGGATCTTTTCAATGTTACCATCCGCGTCCAACAACCCCATGTTTAAAAGGGAAATAGAAAGGACTCGTGTCTAAAACTTCCAGACCCAGTTTCTTGAGGTTCAAGAGTAGGGATCGATTTCTGATATCACCATTGTGCTCAACGGATCAAAACCTTTGAAATGTCGCCAACGCCGTCCAATAACTTCATCTTTAACAGGTGAATAGAAGGGACTTGAGCCCATAACGTCAGGACCCCATTCCTTGAGCTTCGTGGTCTGAGCCTGATTTCTGACATTACTACTGCACTCAGGGGCAGTGGTTAGGGATGGGCACGAGCGAGTTCGAGTGTTTTTTTTAAACTTGATTCGACTCGAAACAGACATCTTTTAGCTCGACTCGGGAACTCGACTCGAAAAATTTCTTCTGACTCCACTCGAAACTGGACTCGAATTTGGATCGAGTTTCGAGTCGAGTCGAGCCAAATCGAGCCAAATCTTGTGTGTAGTTTCAAGTTCCTTTTTCACTTATTCTGCATAAACAATATAATTATTATCAATGTTGCTAATTCCACTACAGCTTATTATTATTATTATTATTATTATTATTATTATTATTATTATTATTATTATTATTATTATTATTATTATTATCATTATTATTATTATTAAATTCTGTAATTAAGCTTGAAAGATAGGCGGTTTCCATCTGAATACTAAAAACTAGTTAACTGCCGATTTCGGTAGTCGTGAAATCTAGGACACAAGGACATCGTTCACGAGGTTCTGGGTTTGAGTTCCGGAGGATCAAGTATTCGTGCTTGGGCCAAAATTTGTTAAAAGTTATAGCGTGCCAGGAAAACATGTTTAAAACTGTTCTGCCTGGGTCTACGGTTGTCAACGACTTGTGCGGCTTGGCTCACAGCTTATTTAATATCGAACCGAACCGAGAACCGAACCGGATGTGCACGAGTCGAGACACAATTTGTAAAATTCGAGTCGAATCGAGACTGCTCGTAAAAATCTTGATTCGACTCGAATGTCTCAAAACTCTTCACATATTTTTAACAATAGTTTTGAAGAAACTAATCACTCAGAAACAGTTATATATATATATTATACAGGTGCGGATCCAAGGGGAGCTACAGCCCTCTTGACACTCAGGTATACACTGGATAAAATAGGCTTCAATCCTGCTTTACACTGGATAAAGCGGCAAACAGTGATTTAGTCGCTTCCTTGATCCGGGGTCATATCCTGGATCCGGGGCTTTAAGGGTTCATAGCTGTAAAACTATGGGACCTATCGTTAGTGATGCGCACGAGACGAGTCGAGACAGAATTTTCCTGACAAATTTCGAGTCGAGACACAGCTCTTGCAATAAAAAAGAATACATTTTTCGAGTCGAGACATCACTTTTACAGCACATTTTCGAGACGAGAAAGCCTCAAATCTTGTCTCGTGCGCATCCCTACCTATCGTAGTCGGGTTAAGACTTCACTTAGAAACTAATATGTGCGCTATCCAAAAATACAATGTTTCAGAATCTAGAGTACACATGCGACAATTTTTAGAGAGGAACTTTGGCTATGTGCATATAATTTGAAGTACTCACCAAATACCTGTATAAAAATTGTTGCAGAAGTATGTTAGAATTCTAAAATATGGATATTTGGACAGCGCACGTACTAGTTCCTAAATAAGGTCTTGACCGTACTACGGTAGGTCGCCTAGTTTTGGAGCTATGGACCTTTAAAGTTCATTTCTTCATGTTTTTGGCAGCCTATAACTCCGAAATTAAGCATTTGTGCGCCCAGGTTTGTTATTACCTTTTGTCTTATCTTGGTGTCAGGAACAGTATTTCTTCCAGATATGTTTTTGGGGCACTGCCCCCCTCCCGGAGCTCTGAGAGTGCCCCCGGAGGAGACCAAAATATTACGTCTATAATACAATAATAAATAGAATAGTACCAGCAGTGCCCCTTCCCCCACCCTGAACATTTTTTCTGAAAGAACAACTGGTCAGGAATCTCCTTGCATTTTTTAAATGGAGTATCGCATCGCAGTTTGCAGTGCAAATGGGAATGCAATGCAGCGCAAACATGGAAATGCAACATTGCATTTACATGTTTGCACTGCAAATTGAAAAATGTATTGCAAATTGCGATACATCTTTGTGTCTTAAATTACTACATAAGCTAAAATAAGGAGCAAGTTAAAAATATATTACTATTATTTCAAGAAACTTCCCCCGACTTGAAGGGTCAGTTATTGCAAGAAAAAATGCCTCGACTTTGAATTACAATAGTTTTCCACTTTTGTATTTCCTTCCCTTTGTCAGTTCATTGTTACTGGGTCATTCTCCAGATCTTCTCACGTTTCGGGTGATTATCCTTGTTTCTGAGCGTGTAATAATAAAAAAAATGTTCCTTGAAGAAAAGGCGCATTGGCAGCAGATTGGACCTAGCCGATATATGGTATATATAGCATGATTGTGGGTTGGTTAGTAAAACGCAGAAGTGCGTACAGTAGATCAATAAAACAGTAACGGTATTCTTCAATGCCAAAAATACAGTATAGGAAATTACTCATCTTTATCTCTCTTTTCTTTTTGCTTTCCATTTGAAGTACTGATATACCTGATACCCATTTACGTTCCTTGTTAAAAACAACATATGTTTTAGCAAGATTTCTTCTTGGGAGACGCCGCGAACCTCAAAAAACATCCCGAACAAATGGACTCTCTCTTTCTGTGTGTGTTTGAACCAATGAGTTGTTTTTCCTAAACCTAATTGTTGAATTTGCCGCTGTGGTAAAACTATTTCGCTCAATGTGACAAATAATATAATAAAATATAATACTTATCCAGCAATGAGCGTGGATTGCAAGGAAAAGCAGTGAACTCTAAAGTACCCCTGTAGCAGGGGCGGATCCAGAACGGACTTCTGGGGGGGGCGTGGATTGTAATACTGCTACTTAGCTAGTTTTAAGAGCTCCAAATTTTGGGATGGGTTTTATTTATATATAAAATAAGAAAGCTTCCTCTTCCGTGGGAGGGGGGCGATTGCCCCGATCGCTCCCTGGATCCGTGTCTGCCCTATAGCCTCTCCTCGAAATTAAATGCATTGATCTATTATTTCCAATTCGAAGTCATTTTCGCTTCCATGTTAATGGTGACGGAGTTCTTGTTCTTTGTATCTCTGTACTCAAGAAAATAATAATAATAATAATAATAATAATAATAATAATAATAATAATAATAATAATAATAATAATAATAATAATAAAGCATCTGAATAATAACGATATTTTTAACCCCCCTTCTTTAAACTTTCTGTGTATTTCTCTGAATCTGGATATGTTGTTTTATAGTGTATAATACAAAAAGGCTTCAAACAGCAATCAGGCAAAAATTATTTGTGTAAAAGACACAAACGCCTTATCAGTGGCTCTGCAAAGAAGTACTAAACAACTGACGTTGTTTCTGCTTGCCTTTAAACATAATGTTACGGTTTACAAGGCACAGACAAAAGTAGAGAGCAACGTGAAATTTCGCCTAAGGGCACCTTCGTTGCTAAACTGAAGACTAGCACTCTGTCAACATATTGCATAGCTATCAATAAGTCACACTCAAAGGTTCTTTCCAAACGTTTTGGTATAACAGGTTAATCAAACTACGCTGTTGTAGGTAAGGGATGAGACTCTGAATGACCGATAAGTGTTGGAGTTCAGAGCCGTAGCTAGAAATTTCGTTGCCCGGGGCGAAGTAGAATTCGGCGTCCCCCGACACTCACCTTACCAAACTTTGACTTTTTCTTTCTGTGCTTTTATTTTTAACATATAAGAGAAACACCTTTTTGTTGTTATGCTACGCTGTTTTTTCTTTTTTATCAAGCCGCTTAGACAGACCATTGCAACAGCCAAAAGCGATCGTTATGTATTCTTTAACAAATAAGAGCCACTCTCAAGAGGCTTATTTTAGACCTGCTGCTAAACTTGCCAAACTACCTTGTATACAAATCCATTTGGAGAATAATTATGAAAAAAGCATGGAGTCGATTCTCCTACGTCAGGACGACCATGTTAGACATGGAGTTGCTGGACGCGAGTGGTAGCGTTGGAAAGGCCCGGGTCCCCTGAGTGCAGTAGTAATGTCAGAAGTCTGGCCCAGGCCACGCAACTCAAGGAATGGGGTCCTGACGTTATGGATTCGGGTCCCTTCTATTCACCTATTAAAGATGAAGTTGTTGGACGGCGTTGGCGGCATTTAAAAGGTTTTGATCCGTTGAGCACAATTGTGATGTCAGAAGTCGATCCCTAAACTTGAACGTCAAGAAACTGGGTCCGGAAGTTTTAGACACGGGTTCTTTCTATTCCCCTTTTAAACATGGGGTTGTTGGACGCGGATGGTAACATTGGAAAGATCCTAGTCGTTTGAAAACAGCGTAATGTCCGAAGTCAGTTCTTGGCCTCAAAGCGCCAAAAATGAGGTTCCGCATTGGCTCAATATCAATACCTGGTTGCGTAAGATAGAAAAACATTTATAGCTGTATGGATGGTTTTACCTCGCGTAATAAAATACTGAGACTGAACCACAGCAAAGGTTTACATCACAACCTAAATGCTTGGGACCGAATATGATTTCTGACATCACCGCAATGCTCAAGGGACCAAGGCATCTCCAATGATTAAAGCAAGTCAATGATGATAGAAGAATTGGTTGAATGAAAAGTGGCAAAAAGCGGGAGTACCCTGAGAAAACCTACGGATACGATCTTGTCCAACGCAAACTTCCTTGCCCGGGGATCGAAACAATAAAGACCACACGCACCAGCGTAAGCGGTTTACCATTGAGCCCCACAACAAGAACAAGAAAATTGGAAGTTACTTGGAAATATTTTAGAAGCAATATCTTTCAATGGTAAAGACCACTGCCCGATGATCCTGTTTTAATAACTCCATGAGCAGAAAGGACTGATATGTCCCTCTCCTATATGGTATTTTTCAAACCATATACTTTATCTGGAATATTATCCTTTATTCTTCAATTCATGAATTGTTTGAGGTTGAAGTGAGCGTAAATGTTTTCATACTTAGGAGTCTGGATATGCAAACCTGCTTACCGTGGGGATTTACTTCTGTGAAATTTGGTCCATGAAGTTATACAAAAACCGGTAAAATAAGGAACGTTAACATTCTTACAATGAGAACAGATTTCAATTCCCGGTGGGAGTTAGCGTACGCACGACTTTATCGTGGGAGACCCGGGTTCGATTCCCGGTGGGAGCTCATGTGTTTCGTATTCCATGTTAATCAGTAGGTCCACGTCTCCTATAGCCACGCTGCTGACCGGGCAGTTAAACTCAAAATCACAATCACCACCACACGGCGGGAGTTTACATGGTTCGGGTTTTACGTTAATCAATATGTCCACGTCATATATGGTCTTGCTGTTGAAAGAGACGTTAAACTCCAAATCAACTCAACTCATTAAGATCAGAGTTCTGAGTTTAATACCAACTTGAAACCATACGTTCAAAGCAAAAATTGAAATAAAATGAAATCTTTATGTTTAACGTCCCATGGTTATGCCGGTTAGGCTAAAGGAGACGGTGATAATGAGAAAGGAGTGAAATGGTGGAATGAAGAAAGTAGGAGGAAACGGGAGAACCCCGAGAAAACCCACCAGCACGGCGTTTGTCCACCACAAAGTCCAAACGGCGCGAGCTGGGATCGAATTAGGGACCCGAAGCACCGGAGGTGAACGCTCTACCACTGAGCCACCGCACCCCCCAAAATGAAAATTATTCATGCTTCTGATAACTATATAAAAATGGAGAGGGAGAGAGAGAGAATAAATATGGTTGTATTTTTCATAGGGCCAAAGTGGCTTAGTGGTAGAACGTTCACCTCTGGTGCATGGTATCCTTGGTTCGATCCCAGCTTGCACGAAGTCAGATTTGTGGTGAAGAAACACCGTGTGCGTTCGTTTCTTCAGGATTCTCCTGTTTCCTCCTACCTACATCGTTGCACAATTTTCGTTCACTTCTCATCATCACCGTCTCCTTTACCTAGCCGACATAAGCATGGGACGTCAAACTTAATTTAATTTCATTTCATTGAAAAAATTACTGTAATTCATAATCTGCATCTTTATAAAGCAACTTTAACAATCATATGGATGTATAATGCTTAAATTGAATTAAATCGCAATTGCAGTAATCTGCAATATTTTAGGTTTCTCATTTATTTACATCAAATGTTTAGTTATTTGATACTTTGTAGCAAAAATATTAACTGCTATATAAGACACTATTATATGCCTGTGGCGTGGAAGACCCTGGTTTGATTCCCAACGGGAGCTCACGTTTTTCGGTTTCTATGTTAATCAGTAGGTCCTGTCCTATCTAGCCTCGCTGCTGAAAAGGGCGCTAAACTCAAAATCAACTCAACTCAATAATTATCTATACATTGAATTTAATAATAAGGAGGGAGGCCGAATAAAGAGGGAGACCTTAAAATTTAAAACGTAGGGTCAGTGTGAGTCAGAGAGGTCACGGGGGGTGGTGTGTCACAGTGAGTCACGTCCTGTTGACCCACGATCCACTGACCTACTCACAAATCTTGACCCAATTGACTCACTCCATCTCTGGACTGTACACACAGATAAAGCAGACATATATGTAATCTGACCTTACTTGGCCTTCACTAATTTAAGATAATCTACAAAAAATGAAAGAAAGCAATTTCAAACGCAAAAATATAGAAATGTATTTTCAACGGAACAAAAAAAAAAAAACGTAACAGCCAAGATTTGAACCCGAATTTCTGCACTCAGCAAGCAGACGTCTTACCGACTTACCCACGGCATATCTTCCGACTTCTGGTTTTGAAACTTTATTTACACTGCGTGTGTTACCTAACAACGTTACGAGATGTCCTTACTGTCGTGTTAACACGCGTTCCGTAAATTTACGAAGTCGCTCTTTTAATCCAAAATCAATTCGACACACACACACACACACACACACACACACACACACACACACACACACACACACACATATATATATATATATATATATATATATATATATATATATATATAGATAGATAGATAGATAGATAGATAGATAGATAGATAGATAGATAGATAGATATAGATAGATAGATAGATAGATATGTTGGTGCACCAGTAAGCTCCCAAGAGTACAGATTAATTCATTCTTGATTTTAATCTACAGAACAAATGTTTTTTATGAAAGCAAGGGGACTGCTACCCATAGATGGCTAAGTGAGGTAAATAAAATTTAAACTTCAAATGGAACTGGGGTGATTCACCGACAATGGCTGATTTAACACGTTTGATAACAGCGCGGGTAAGAGCTGGTTTATAGATAGAGCCTGTGTAGGTAAGTGGATACCGCGTGAGACTGTCATTCTAAGGGTGTGGGGTTCGAGTCTCGGCCTAGACTGAGTTAATTTTTTTTCAATGCTATAAATGATGTTCGCGTTTGATACTGAAAGAGATTTATCCTATGAAGGGAGAAAACCCACGATGGGGTCAGGGGGAAAGACGGACACTGTTTATCCTTAAGTGTTAAAATTTAATTTATTCCCATGTCTTTTGCTCTTTCCTTTCCCTCTTTCCTTCTTTTCTCATTTTGTTTAGCTTTCCATACTTTTTCGGTCTCTGCATGATGCGTATTATTGTTTTCGTTTCCTTTGCATTAATTCCTATCTCTTTGATCTTAAAGTGAATGGATTTTCTGCAGATTTATCTCGTGGTTGTTTCTCTAAGTGATGCTCTCAGATAGTAATACTTTTTCCTCCAAATGGAGGAATATCCTGGCATGTTATGTTTTCGGGCACGTATTTGCTGTCATGTTGGTTGTCCAACTATCAGACATCGAGTGAAACTATTCTGCTACTGGAAAAAGCTATCATTTCTTATGTATCCAACCTCCATTTTCTAAAGTCGCTGACTGTACCACGTGTTTGTTCTTTTGGCCCAATTTATCCTCTTGGATGAGGTCCTATTACCTTATATGGTTATATGGTTATGTATAGGGGTCCATTACCTTTCATAAGACATAGGTACATTTGTGCACCCCTTTAAAAATTTGGGAGGAGTACTTTGGCCCACCCCTTAAATTTTGGAAATTGCTCATTTTATATATGTGGTATTATAGTACTGGACCCTAACATGTATTATGATAAATTTGGGTGGTCCACCTCGTTCCCTTTTAGGGGTACAAAATTGCCAAAATATAAACGTAAGCAATACGTTGTACCACGTGTTTGGTTTTGGCCCAATTTATCCCCTTGGATGAGATCCTATTACCTTATATGGTTATATGGTTATGTATAGGGGTGTATTACCTTTCATAAGACATAGGTACGTTTGTGCACCCCTTTAAAAATTTGGGAGGGGTACCTTGGCCCACCTCTTTATTTTGGAAATTGCCCAATTTAAACATTTGGTATAATAGTATAAGACCCTAATATATATATATATATATTACTATAAATTTGGGTGGTCCATCTCGTTCCCTTTCATGGGTACGAAATTGCCAAATTTTAGTACAACCACGTGTTTCGTTTTTCACCTAATTTATTCACTTGGATGAGGTCCTATTACCTAATATGATTATATGGTCATGTATAGGGGTCCATTTTCTATCATAAGACATAGGTACATTGATGCACCCCGGGAGGGGTACCATAGCCAATCCCTTAAATTTTGGAAATTTTTCAATTTAAGCATTCGCTATCATAGTACATGACCTCAATATGTATCATGATAAATTTGGGTGGTCCACCTTGTTCCCTTTCATGAATAAAAAAAAATGCCAAAATATAAACATAAGCAATATGTTGTATCACGTGTTTGGTTTTTGGCCCAATTTATCCCGTTTGATGCGGTCTTATTACCATATATGGTCATATGGTCATGTATATAGGTTCATTTCCTATCATAAGACATGAGTACATTGATGCACCCTTTAAAATTTGGGAGGTGTATCTTGACTCATCCACTCAGTTTTAGAAATTGTTTAATATAAGCATTTGGTATCTTCGTACAGGTCTTCAATATGTACCACTATAAATTTGGATGGTCCACATCGTTCCCTTTCATGGGTAAAGAACTACCAAAAATCAAATTTCGGAGGTTATTGACCCTTTGATAAGTATTTAGCACGTTATATGGTTTATTACCTTTATATGTTTATGTTCTCTTTTAAATTTGGGAATTATAAAATAACATAATTTGGTAAACGTTTTCTAGGACCCATTGTAGATGTTGGTGTTCCTCTTATGGCCAAATATTCAAAATTTAAAGGTTATTGACCGGCTTTATTATTGAATAACTACAGGATTTATTACTTTTTCATAAGACACAGGTGTATTTGTGTACCAATCTTAAATTTCGGGAGGGGTACATTTCTTATTGTCATATCAATAATTGGTGATTGTTCTTAAAATTGGATAGTATCTCATTCATTGGGTAAATCATTATGATCACGTGATCAGTTATTGACCTATGATGGGATTAGGAGTCCAGGACATTGGTACATTTAAACTTTGTAGGATAATTTGAGAATGCGTCATTGGTATTGATTATTACAGCCAAATATAAACGTAAGCAATACGATGTACCACGTGATTGACCTTGATGAGGTAGTGTACAGGGATACATAGCTAACCTTATTGAATCTTATGACTCATAGTCTTAAGGGAATACATGCTACAACACTGGCAAAGTTATTGTTGATGCAATTTGATTGGTTGATCACTATCTTTCGTGCAATCCGATTGGCTGATCACTATCTTTCGTGCAATCTGATTGGTTGATGAGTTTCAAATCTTTGCTGCATTCAGTTTTGTTTTAACATTTAAAAAGTTTGAAACTTTGGTTTGACATTTTTTCGTTTGATATTTTTAGTTTAAAAATTTTTGTTTCGAAATTTTTTTGTTTGAAAATTTTGTTTCAAAATTTTGTTTGAAACTTTTCGTTTGAAATTTTTGTTTGAAAAGTTTTTGTTTGAAATTTTTGTTTCAAAATTTTTTGTTTGTAAATTTTTGTTTCAATTTTTTTGTTTAAAAATTTTTCGTTTGAAATTTTTCGTTTCCAAAATTTTTTTCTGTTTAAAAATTTTTGTTTGAACAGTTTTGTTTGGAAAATTTCGTTTCAAATTTTTTTTTGTTTGAAAATTTTTGTTTGAAAATTTTTTGTTTGAAATTTTTGTTTGACATTTTAAAAGTTTGTGCACTCATTAGTAAAGAACCGGAACTGTTTAGAGCAAAAACCTTTGACAACATTGTGGTGCAATAGTACACGTCAGAACATGATGCAACGTCATCAGTTTTTCATCATATATAAGTATCGTTCGAGTTAGTATTCATGATAACGTCATCATGGCTACTTGTCTGCAGTTTCTAAACACACGTGATGTGATGAAATCATTTACCAAGATTACTGATTTACAACAGAATGTACCTTATAGAATCTTAGCTAGCCAAATGATCCCTACAAAGTTTGGATTAAGAATCGTAGTGAAGCTTGAAAATGATAAGAATATAATTTTACCAGCAAGATTATGGAAGCATCAAAACAAGAAGAACTGCTGCGTTTCTTAAATACTGGATCTGTATCTTTATGTTACAAAGGATTCTTGGGTCGAAGTCATCAATTTGAATTTAGTACACAGCCAGATTCGTCAGCAATTGTGATGAAATCATGAAAACAAACGTCAGCACATTAGACATAGTTGTATGAATGTGGTTGGTCAGCATGACGTCAGCAACTGTGATGAAATCATGAATTCAAATGTCAGCACATTCCTTTCCAATGACGTCAGCTGTAGTTCTATAAATCAACCAATACACTGTCATCCCACGAAATCATTTGAGCAAGTGCTTTTCAGGAGGAAAGATGTGTACTTCTAACGATAAAGAGTTCATCTTCGCAAGCTATTATCCAATAAATATATTTCAAACAAAACATGTGATGATTGGTATCAGTGCTAAAACATTTGAACCTGTGATTCGATTGGGCAAAGCAGAACAATTTGGTGTACAACTGACCTGTGAAGAATGGCAAATATTATGTTCACGAATCGACCAAATGAACGATTATTTTCATGATGAGCTAAATGTGACCATAGTCAAATCATTAGGCTCAAATCATGAAGTGGTGCTGCGTACAATCCTCGAAGAGAAGATGGTGCTGTTACGTAAAAAGAGTACATTCCATGTCCCTCGCAATATGGTGTATCTAACACAAACGGAATGGAGCAAATTTATCAGCGTATTTCAGTGTGTGAAACATGCAGTGGAAGTGTGCAACAAAACTAGTATATTCCTGAAAAAGTACTATTTTGAAAAATGTGTTATGCATATTGTACAACATGTATCTAGATATTGTGATGGTTGTCAACATCGTTCGTGGGTGCATACCTGTATTGATAAACAGTTTATTTGTGATCAAATGGACATTGAGTTTCCACCAATTGATATTGCAATAGACCTTAAAAGACTTCAATTGGAATTAAAATTATATGCTAAAGACAAACTAGTGCAAGAAGTTCAAAATACATTGTATCGACAATATCCAGAACCACTATCTGGTATGGATGTATGTGGAGTGTAATAAAATGATCCATTTCAATGAATTGTGTTTTTTCATTTCAAGTACAGCCCCATGTTCTGACGTGTACTATTGCACCACAATGTTGCCAGAGGTTTTTGCTCTAAACAGTTCCGGTTCTTTACTAATGGGTGCACAAACTTTTAAAAATGTCAAACAAAAATTTCAAACAAAAAATTTTCAAACAAAAATTTTCAAACAAAAAAAATTTGAAACGAAATTTTCCAAACAAAACTGTTCAAACAAAAATTTTTAAACAGAAAAAAATTTTGGAAACGAAAAATTTCAAACGAAAAATTTTTAAACAAAAAAATTGAAACAAAAATTTACAAACAAAAAATTTTGAAACAAAAATTTCAAACAAAAACTTTTCAAACAAAAATTTCAAACGAAAAGTTTCAAACAAAATTTTGAAACAAAATTTTCAAACAAAAAAATTTCGAAACAAAAATTTTTAAACTAAAAATATCAAACGAAAAAATGTCAAACCAAAGTTTCAAACTTTTTAAATGTTAAAACAAAACTGAATGCAGCAAAGATTTGAAACTCATCAACCAATCAGATTGCACGAAAGATAGTGATCAGCCAATCGGATTGCACGAAAGATAGTGATCAACCAATCAAATTGCATCAACAATAACTTTGCCAGTGTTGTAGCATGTATTCCCTTAAGACTATGAGTCATAAGATTCAATAAGGTTAGCTATGTATCCCTGTACACTACCTCATCAAGGTCAATCACGTGGTACATCGTATTGCTTACGTTTATATTTGGCTGTAATAATCAATACCAATGACGCATTCTCAAATTATCCTACAAAGTTTAAATGTACCAATGTCCTGGACTCCTAATCCCATCATAGGTCAATAACTGATCACGTGATCATAATGATTTACCCAATGAATGAGATACTATCCAATTTTAAGAACAATCACCAATTATTGATATGACAATAAGAAATGTACCCCTCCCGAAATTTAAGATTGGTACACAAATACACCTGTGTCTTATGAAAAAGTAATAAATCCTGTAGTTATTCAATAATAAAGCCGGTCAATAACCTTTAAATTTTGAATATTTGGCCATAAGAGGAACACCAACATCTACAATGGGTCCTAGAAAACGTTTACCAAATTATGTTATTTTATAATTCCCAAATTTAAAAGAGAACATAAACATATAAAGGTAATAAACCATATAACGTGCTAAATACTTATCAAAGGGTCAATAACCTCCGAAATTTGATTTTTGGTAGTTCTTTACCCATGAAAGGGAACGATGTGGACCATCCAAATTTATAGTGGTACATATTGAAGACCTGTACGAAGATACCAAATGCTTATATTAAACAATTTCTAAAACTGAGTGGATGAGTCAAGATACCCCTCCCAAATTTTTAAAGGGTGCATCAATGTACTCATGTCTTATGATAGGAAATGAACCTATATACATGACCATATGACCATATACGGTAATAAGACCGCATCAAACGGGATAAATTGGGCCAAAAACCAAACACGTGATACAACATATTGCTTATGTTTATATTTTGGCATTTTTTTTTATTCATGAAAGGGAACAAGGTGGACCACCCAAATTTATCATGATACATATTGAGGTCATGTACTATGATAGCGAATGCTTAAATTGAAAAATTTCCAAAATTTAAGGGATTGGCTATGGTACCCCTCCCGGGGTGCATCAATGTACCTATGTCTTATGATAGAAAATGGACCCCTATACATGACCATATAATCATATTAGGTAATAGGACCTCATCCAAGTGAATAAATTAGGTGAAAAACGAAACAACGTGGTTGTACTAAAATTTGGCAATTTCGTACCCATGAAAGGGAACGAGATGGACCACCCAAATTTATAGTAATATATATATATATATATTAGGGTCTTATACTATTATACCAAATGTTTAAATTGGGCAATTTCCAAAATAAAGAGGTGGGCCAAGGTACCCCTCCCAAATTTTTAAAGGGGTGCACAAACGTACCTATGTCTTATGAAAGGTAATACACCCCTATACATAACCATATAACCATATAAGGTAATAGGATCTCATCCAAGGGGATAACTTAGGTCAAAAGACCAAACACGTGGTACAACGTATTGCTTACGTTTATATTTTGGCAATTTTGTACCCCTAAAAGGGAACGAGGTGGACCACCCAAATTTATCATAATACATGTTAGGGCCGGTACTATAATACCCAATGTTTAAATTGGGCAATTTCCAAAATTTAAGGGGTGGGCCAAGGTACCCCTCCCAAATTTTTAAAGGAGTGCACAAATGTACCTATGTCTTATGAAAGGTAATACACCCCTATACATAACCATATAACCATATAAGGTAATAGGACCTCATCCAAGAGGATAAATTGGGCCAAAACCAAACACGTGGTACAACGTATTGCTTACGTTTATATTTTGGCAATTTTGTACCCCTAAAAGGGAACGAGGTGGACCACCCAAATTTATCATAATACATGTTAGGGTCCAGTACTATAATACCACATATATAAAATGAGCAATTTCCAAAATTTAAGGGGTGGGCCAAAGTACTCCTCCCAAATTTTTAAAGGGGTGCACAAATGTACCTATGTCTTATGAAAGGTAATGGACCCCTATACATAACCATATAACCATATAAGGTAATAGGACCTCATCCAAGAGGATAAATTGGGCCAAAAGAACAAACACGTGGTACAACGTATTGCTTACGTTTATATTTTGGCAATTTGGTACCCCTAGAAGGGAACGAGGTGACCACCCAAATTTATCTTGATACATATTAGGGTCCTGTACTATAATACCAAATGTTTAAATTGGACAATTTCCAAAATTTAAGGGGTGGGCCAAGGTACCCCTCCCAAATTTTTCAAGGGGTGCATTAATATACCCATGTCTTATGAAAGGGAATGGACCCCTGTATACGCCCATATAACCATATAGGGTAATAACACCTCATCCAAGGGGATAAATTAGGTCAAAAACCTCCGAAATTTGACTTTTTGGCAATTTTTTACCCATGAAAGGGAACAACATAGACACCCAATACTGATAGAGGTACATACTATGGTCCTAGGATACCATACCAAATTTTTAGATTTGGCAATTTCCAAAATTTAAGGGGGGTGGTCCTATGTACCCCTGCCAAAATTTAGGGGGTGGGCCATGGTACCTCTGCCAAAATTTAGAAGGGGCCTATACATAACCATATAACCATATAAGGTAATAGGACATCATCCAAGGGGATAACTTAGGTCAAAACCAAACACGTGGTACAACGTATTGCTTACGTTTATATTTTTGGCAATTTTGTACACCTAAAAGGGAACGAGGTGGACCACCCAAATTTATCATAATACATATTAGGGTCCTGTACTATAATACCAAATGTTTAAATTGGACAATTTCCAAAATTTAAGGGGTGGGCCAAGGTACCCCTCCCAAATTTTTCAAGGGGTGCAATAATATACCCATGTCTTATGAAAGGTAATGGACCCCTGTATATGCCCATACAACCATATAGGATAATAACACCTCATCAAAGGGGATAAATTAGGTCAAAAACCCCCGAAATTTGACTTTTTGGCAATTTTTTACCCATGAAAGGGAACGACATAGACACCCAATACTGATAGAGGTACATACTATGGTCCTAGGCTACCACACCAAATTTTTAAATTTGGCAATTTCCAAAATTTAAGGGGGGTGGTCCTAGGTACCCCTGCCAAAATTTAGGGGGTGGGCCAAGGTACCCCTACCAAGATCTAAAAGGGGGTGGTTCTATGTACCCCTAGGTCATTGACCCCAGGCCACGTAACCCGAAAAATGGGCGCCGGGCGCCTGGGGGCGCAAAATTTTGGCGGCGGTGGGCGCCCCTTAGGTCATTGACCCCGGGCCACGTAACCCGAAAAATGGGCGCTGGGCGCCCGGGGCGCAAAATTTTGGCGGCGGTGGGCGCCCCCTAGGTCATTGACCCCGGGCCATGTAACCCAAAAATGGGCGCCGGGCGCCCGGGGCGCAAAATTTGGCGGCGGCGGCGGGCGCCACGCTCCAGGGGGCGGTAAAATTTGCCTCAAGTGGGGCGATTACTACTATAGCTAGATATATAAGGAAAACATTAATGCAAGTTCATTAGTAAATATTCAGTATGACAATAGTTATTGGAATATAAACTTTTGTGCAAAATAACCCCATAGGTGGGATTATTTTGCACAATATACAAAAAAGTATGTTCAACACACAACATAACGTTTCTGTGCAATGCTTTCCCTTTAGTATTTATACATTTTACTTTCTACACAAAACTGCATGCACTCTACAAATATTGATATTAGAATGATGGTACCGGTATCAGTACTTTGAATTATCTATATTTGTAAAGAAAATTATATATTTTCTGGTAAAGGTACGGGAACCACATTCTAATAGTTTAGCATATGTCCCACAAAAATGCCAACTCTGGAACAGAAAAAAAAAAAATCCTCGTGGGCTGATTTGCTTTGCTTATTCCTTATGTCTAACAGTAAGGATATAATCCCAAACATATTCAGTGGAAGATTTACGGGGTTTGGGACTTTCAAGCTGAAGCCCACTCAAATTGCACGATTTTTTTAAAAAATGTAATGTTAGTCATTCCTATGCGTATAAGCTGCAAGCCCCCTGAAAAGTCTAGTGATTTCCTTTTTTTTTAAAAAAAAAAAAAAATAAATAACAAAGCTTTGTGAGTGAAGCCCCTCTCAAACTACTTTTCTGGATCCACCACTATTCATAATTTATTTTCCAACCAGGAATATATTCCGGCATCTACCTAAATAGGAAATTTACCTATATTTAGAATGCAGTAGGTTCCAGTAGTAATATTTCCTTTCTAAGCGGTATTTTGGACCGGTGCAAAGTAACCCCGAGTAGAGGCTGAAACCGCCTTCTTCCAGTTTTATTCTTTTTATGACTTTAACACGTTTCGCATTTCAATTTGAATTATTGCTTCAAAGTCCCATTATGCAGAGTAGTCTACGATACTGACTTAACTTTGACGGAAATTCTTGAACATGATATCCTTCAAATTTTGGCGCCCTTTACAGTCACTGTTTTCCATAGCTATACAACAACGAACCTCCCGGTAATAAAAACTGATATTAACCGCTAACATTATAGCCAAAATACAGTTAGATGTTTTATTTTACTGTGACAGTTGAAACTTTCTCATTATTGTTCATGGTTTTACCAATAGAGGACTGTGAAACTCTTTTCATATTTTGTGCAAAGTAACCCTTGATGCGCAAAGTAACCCCGTTTTACGGTATACAAATAGGGACGGATTTAGATGGGTGCGCCCCCTTGTTGTAAGAATACACTATCTAAAAATAAGCCAGTAGTGAAAATAGCAACACTTTCATGAGGATTCCGTACGATACAAGTATCCATCATATTCCAAGAAATTCCTGATCTAAAGCAGCAAGCTAATTATACAGTGTATACTGAAAACGATACCGATAAAAAGTGGCCGTGGCTCAGTTGGTAGTGTTGGCTATGCATTCGGAAAGTCATGGGTTCGATTCCCGAAACCACATACTGAGCACTTCCAGGGCAATTCCTAATTTATACCACAGATGCCTGCAGGCATTTTACAAAAAATCAACTTTAATTCAAATATACTGGTAGTTATTGGCACACCCGCGTCAGAAAACTTGGATCTGGCCCTGTATATATATATATATATATATATATATATATATATATATATATATATATATATATATATATATATATATATATATATATATATATATATATATATATATATATATATATATAGTTCAGAAATATCATAATAATTTGGTATATAAGAATATAAAACAAATATAAGTGTGCATACTTTATAAACATCAATGAACGTTCTGTATTTACTTTGTGGACTGTAACATGTTATCAGAAGTAAATTTCCTCTTCGAAACGAAAAAACAAAAAAAAAAAATTCTCCAAAAAGAAGAATTAAAAAAAAAAAAAGATCCACTTGACTCTTGGTGAGAATGACGTAAGGAGCTGGTCACGGGATACATGACTTCACGGGAACCGGTCAAAACCCCCACAGCCAAAACCCCCACACTCAAGAAATGTCAAAACGCCCACACGATCGGTCATAACCCCCACACAAACGGACAAATCCCCCAAACGCACGAACGGTCAAAACCCCCACAGCCAAAACCCCCACACTCAAGAAATGTCAAAACGCCCACACGATCGGTCATAACCCCCACACAAATGGACAAATCCCCCAAACGCACGAACGGTCAAAACCCCCACAGCCAAAACCCCCACACTCAAGAAATGTCAAAACGCCCACACGATCGGCCAAAACCCCCACACAAATGGACAAAACAGTCACACATAGCAACGGTCACAATCGCCACATAAATGGACAAAACCCCCACACAAATGGACAAATCTCCCACACAATCGGTCAAATCTCCCACACTCTGAAATGATCCTGGTTGTATGTCTTGCCCTTGTACTTTTTAATAACATTTTTTATTCCACTTAAACCGATGTTGCAACTATTCTTCTTGCACTGTTTTGTAATGACAGAAACACTAAGGTGGGCGTCGTAAAGAGCCGCAACAAAGACGTGCAATCACGGTATTTTCAGAGTGTGGGGGATTTGTCCGACTGTGTGGGGGTTTTGTCCATTTGTGTGGGGGTTTTGTCCATTTATGTGGAGATTGTGACCGTTGCTATGTGTGGGAGTTTTGTCCATTTGTGTGGGGGTTTTGACCGATCGTGTGGGCGTTTTGACATTTCTTGAGTGTGGGGGTTTTGGCTGTGGGGGTTTTGACCGTTCGTGCGTTTGGGGGATTTGTCCATTTGTGTGGGGGTTATGACCGATCGTGTGGGCGTTTTGACATTTCTTGAGTGTGGGGGTTTTGGCTGTGGGGGTTTTGACCGTTCGTGCGTTTGGGGGATTTGTCCATTTGTGTGGGGGTTATGACCGATCGTGTGGGCGTTTTGACATTTCTTGAGTGTGGGGGTTTTGGCTGTGGGGGTTTTGACCTAGACCCGACTTCACCTTTCAAGTGGGTTTAAGACAGACGAAGTATTGATAAGGTATTTGGAACGTTTTGGTGGCTCTAATAACAAAATGGAGTAAACTACTCTATTGACTTAAATCTCTGTTTGATGATGTCAACTTAAGATCTGTTACCAGGAAGACGAAGGACAGAACAATCGTCATTGTGTGTGTGTGTGTGTGTGTGTGTGTGTGTGTGTGTTTTGTTACAATGCCATTGGTTAACCTCGGTAAAGCATTCACTAAGGATTTCATGGCTGAGAGGCATGAAGAAGGGAAATATTTTCCTCTGAAAAGCATCCGTTTTCCTTCCGAATGTTTACACGTTTATTATTTATTCTTTCTTACCCTGGAGGCGCAGTGGCTCAATGGTAGAGCGCAGGGACGTATGCAGGGGTAGGTCATGAGGATCCGGACCTCCCGAAACTTCGACTTTTGTGTAAATTTAGCCTAATTTTAGGTGCAATTTTAGGAATTTTAATATAAAATACCCTCATATCGAGTTTGGATCCCCCGAAATAAATTCCTGCGTACCTACTGGTAAAGAGTTCACCTCTGGTTCGATCCCACACCAACTGAACTTTGTGGTGGACAAACACCGTGTTCATGGGTTTTCTCAGGGTTCTCCCACTTCATTCATTCCACCATTGCATTCATTTCTCATTTTCACCGTCTCCTTTAGTTTAGCCGGCATAATCGTGGGACGTAAAACTAAAAGATTTCATTTTCTTTCAAATACCTTCAGGATACTGAGTATACGAGGCAGTATGCTTGCTTTCTGTTCTATGCACCTGGCTCTGGGTTCGACTCCAAATGGAAACGCGAAACCTCCAGAAAACTTGAATAATGGTTCAGATCCCACTTTAAGAAGTATATTTCGTTTTATGTAGTCTCAGAGCTGAAAACGAACGCAAATTTCACATGGTATTAAAAATATACGGATTAGAATTAACACTGACAAAAAAAGATTAAGAAAAATAATGCAATAAGTAATTTATTCTGAAGATGCATGATTGTTTCCTAGCAAACGAAATTTCAATTGAAAATACAGTAACTTTCAAGACTCAAACTCAATGTATTTTTTTCTTTTTCTTTTTAAGGAAATGCATTTAATAAACAATGTTCTCAAGTGTGGAGTCACTAATGTTAGGAATGAAATTCTTTATGTTTTTCCGTAATTACACTTAAATCTAGAGTAAGTTTCGTCACCATCGATCTTAGGTCTGGTTCCACATTAAGATGATTTCGCTTTAAGTTTTTAATACTGCAATGAGTAGAAAAGGTCTGCTCACGTAAGTAAGTGGCATCAAATGTTGTAATGCCTTTTTAAACAACTCTTCATACTCACTGGGAGAAATTTAGTAAAGTAGGAAAATATTTACAAACGTAGGTATAATTTCTAATTGCTTTCTTTTTAGTAACTTCTTGCATAACAGCTGTGAGATCCATTTTATTACAATACATTTCAATTTTTAGGCATCGCGGGCCCCACTTTGAGAACTACTAGTCTAGAGGTCTGTACGGGCCCAGCCCGACCCGTGAATTTATAATGTAAGGCCCGACCCGAGTCCGAAATATGTTTTAGTCTTTAGGCCCGAGCCCGGCTAGAGCTCGCGTGATAATCAAATAAGTCCGAATTACAGAAACTTAATAATTAACGCTAGGGATGGGCACGAGCCAGTTCGAGCGAGTTTTCTTTGAAACTCGACTTGACTGGAAATAGTTATCTTTGAGCTCGACTCGAAAAATTTCCTCTAACTTGACTCGAATTCGGATCGAGTTTCGAGTCGAATCGAGCCAAAACGAGCCAATTGGAGCTAAACCCTGTGTATAGTTCCAAGTACTCTCTTAAGGTATTCTACATGATTATTATTATTATTATTATTATTATTATTATTATTATTATTATTATTATTATTATTATTATTATTATTATTATTATTATTATTATTATTATTATAACAACACCGTGTATAACCATGAAAGGTAAGAGGTCTGTATCTGAATAGTAATAACTAGTTTATTTTGACTGTCGATCTCGGTCGTCGAGAAGTCTTCAGGAGTCAAGGACATCGATCATGAGGTTCTGGGTTTGAGTTCCGGAGGAGCAAGTATTCGGACTCGAGCCAAAAATTGTTAAAAGTTATAGAGCGCCGGCCAAACATATTCGAAACTGCTCGGCCCGAAATTAGGGTTGTCAACGGCTCGAGTGGCTTGGCTCACAGCTCATTTACTATCGAGACGAACCAAGAAGTAACCCGAGCCAATAGCTCACCCAACTTAGCTGGTTCGAACCGATGGCTCACCCGAGGCGAGCCGAACCGAGTTGATTGCTTACCCCAACCGAGCCAGTTAGAGACATTGATCCAGTTGAGCTGAGTCTAATCGAGCCAGCCGGTGGACTCGTTTCAAATGAGTTGGCTCGAGCCGATGGGTCACATGAGCCGAGTCAGTGTCTCATCCCGACCGAGCTGGCTCGAGCCATTCGCTCTATTCAGCCAAGTCGATGGCTTGTCCCAACCGAGCCAGCTCAAGTCATGGGATCAATTGAGCCGAGCCTATGGCTCATCTCAACCGAGCTAGCTCGAGCTGTTCGCTCAGTTGAACCGAGTCGAGCTAGTTGACATCACTACCCTGGTTGGGCTTCTCCTTGGGCTCAAAAATTCGACTGTGCAGGTTTCAACCTTGATGGTAAGAACTACAGTATAAAATTATATTGATGCTCAGGACACTTCAGGCTGTCTCGTTATAAAAATCTATTGTCGTCTCGTTGTGGAGACGAGACGAGATACACTAAAAGTACCCAATAAGATGCACTAAAAGTACGAGACGAGATACACCCCTGTCGTGAGCAACACTAAAAGTATTCCACATTACTGCTTACTTTTCTCACGGGTTTCGCTTTCAGTCTAATCAGACCATAATTCCAAAACGAGTTAAAACGAGCTGAACGAGCGAGCCATTTATCAAACTCGACTCGACTCGAAACTCGACCTCAAAACAGTGACTCTGCTCGGAACTCGACTTGAGAAATTTACCTTTGATTCGACCCGAAACTCGAGTCGAGTTTCGAGTCGAGTCAAGTTTTAGCTTGACTTGAGCCCATTCAAAGAACAGTCCGATAAATATCGTTGTATTTACAATGTTAGACCCGAAAATCCCCAAGAAATATTTAAAAATTTACGACCCGGGTCCGAAGTGATATATGCTTTACAGGCCGGAATCCGGCCCTCGGTCTCGGTCGAGCCCGTGGAAACCTCTAAATTACGGTCTGACGTTGTTAGCGTGATATTCGCCACTCTTTCTGTTGATCGGTTGCGTCTGTTTCTTTTGAATTGCTAAGTGCACTCGCGATAATTGTCAACAGTACAGGTCTGAGTCTATCATTCTGCCCGACAGTAGCAGCTCATGGTAAACGATGCCCTTCCAATCTCACTAAACGCACAGCATAACTTTCCGGAGAGTCAGTATGGACCTTGCCAAAACCATGGACTTTCTCCTCGCTTCGATTATGATCTCATTGTATATACATTGATTGAGAGAAAAAGCACATTGTTGGCGTAGTTATCCATTTTTCATCACTCATTATCAACTCCTTCAGAAAAGGCTTGAGTTCGTAACGTTCCAGGAGAAATTTGGAGATGGAAATTCCAAGTAAATGCTTTTGTGTTACATCATGTGACACTAAAAGATGGAGCTTCTTTTTTAGCCAGCTTTTTTCAAATGGTTTAGCACAGGTTGGTGATGGATGTTTAGGTTACTGGCGATGTCCATGACTGCTTACATGCCGATCTTTCTCGACTTTTGCCAGAATATCATCCATTTTTGCTCTAATTGGTCACCTAGTACGAGGAGCATCTTAGAGATGGAAATTTCTCAGAACGAAAACAACTGAACCATCTTTTGGCTGTTGATTTTGATAACGTATCTTATGCTTAAAAAACACAAGGTTCTTTACAGACCTGTTGCTGTAACATATGCCGCTTTATCGAAGGAAAATATTGTAAAATATAGCTCAGTTTTGCGGAAAGTTCACTCGTGTTCACGGCCCAATATCTTATGTCTGATTATAAGAATCTATAAGCTTCAACTGTCAGCTGTCAAATGACGTCAGACCTGACCCATTTTGATTTATATACTGAGATTTCGCACATTAGCTGAGCAAAAAGTTTGTATACTGAGATTTTGGACATTAGCTGCGCAAAAGGTTTATAAACTGAGATTTTGGACATTAGCTGAACAAAACGTTTATATACTGAGATTTTGAACATTAGCTGCGCAAAAGGTTTATAAACTGAGATTTTGGACATTAGCTGCGCGAAAGGCTCAGTATCCTGATATGAAAGTCACGTTCTCTTCAGTTTTCTTTAATTAGACTGTATTAAAATACTAGTGAAATTAATGAGAGAGAAAGAAGTACTGAACTAAATACTCTGGTGCTACAGCCCATGAACGTTTAAGGCAGTCAGATGGCGTACGTTCAACTATGTGATGCGTGGTCAACTTATTGGCTCTAGGATTCCTAGATCTTAAGGGTCTATTCGGTTTGCCATAAGCACCAGACTGTGTAATGTGATCAGGTCAAAAGTCACGTTGCGTGCTAAATCGAGTCTGGAGATTCCAAATCAAGACATGAGATCTTTTAAGCACGTAACTTCCGTGTGGGTCGCCCTGGGTAATTCGAAGAAGATGTATATATTTTATCATTATTATTGATTTTACAGAAACAGTGTTCTATCCATATTTACCCTACGTGTTATACATCATTTCTAAGCTCTTCACTATGTCTTTACAATAAGCTTTCTATTAGCCACCTCCTTATTACAGTTTTTGAGATATGTGGACGACATTTTTTTCACTGATTTTCCATTGACTTGACTTTTCCATGTTTCATTATGTCTTTTGACTATGTTTTACCCATTTGAGGACAATTTCTTTTTGAATGTAGAATCTGCATAGTCTGTTCTATATTTAATCAAATTTTCAACCATCTCCCTCTTTAGGGTTTTGAGATAAGTGGAGGAAGTATTATTTTCCATCGATTTTCCATTGACATTAACGTTAATGTTTCAAGCTTTTTTGATTATGCTCCATCGATTTTAGGGCAATTTGCTTTTGTAATATGGAATTTACATAGCCTCTTCCATATTTCAGCTGAATTTCAGCCATCTCTCTGTTTTGGTTTTTGAGATAAGTGGAATCATGATTTGTTTTTCATCGATTTTCATTGACATTAATGTTAATGTTTCGTGTTTTTTGACTATGTCCTATTCATTTTAGGACAATTTGCTTTTCGAATATGGAATCTACATAGTCTCATCTTCATTTAAGCTGAATTCTATCCATCTTCCTGCTTTGGTTTTTGAGATAAGTGGAGAAATTGTTTGTTTTGCTTTGATTTTCCATTGACATTAATGTTAGTGTTTCGTACTTTTTGACTGTGTTCCATCCATTTTATGACAATTTGCTTTAGGAATATATAATCTACGTAGTCTCTCCTACACTTGAGCTTAATTTCAGCCATCTTCCTGTTTTGGTTTCTGAGATAAGTGGAGGAATTATTTGTTTTTGATTGATTTTCCATTGACATTAATGTTAATGTTTCGTGCTGTTTTTGAGTATGTTCCATCCATTTTAGGGCAATTTGCTTTTCGAATATAGAATCTGTATAGCCTCTTCTACATTTAAGCTGAATGTCAGCCATCTCCCCGAAAGTCCGTTTACATCATTGAAACCGGGTAGGCTCTTTCTTCCGTACGTAGGCTCTTTATACGTTTTGCGTCGTAATTTTCCCCTAAAACGATTCTACTGTTTCTTATAAATAAGTGAAAAAAATGTTAGTTCTAAATAGGATTATTTTAAAAGCACAGTTTAGAGAATTTAAAATAGGGACCAGATCCAGTAAAGGCGAAATAAAAGTAGAAACATATACCATGTGTTTTTTTTTTTTTTTTTTTTCATTTTGTATTACATGTCAGTTCGACTACCGTTTCTCTAGTGTTGAAATCGAAAATAACAATTGAACCTGTTCGTACGTTTTGCAACGGTTCCCCATTCTGCTGCCAAGATATTTTTATGATTATTTTTCAATGAATTTATCGCTTGTTTTGTTTTTTCAGTGCCAACAATGGGACAATGATAAAGTCTGTGTGTTTTTTTTCTTTACAGAGAAATAAAAACCTTATCTCAGTACGGAGGAATGTCATAGAAATCCAGCTGAACGTAAATCTGAATAGGTTAATTCACCTGCATTTTTATGATCCCAACCCAGATTTTGATTTACTTTTTTCATTTTTAGATGTTATCATAAAAAAATAAGATAGGTTACATGATTTGTAGCACAATATTATAAGTTTTCATAGTTAATATAGTGTCAGTTAGCTTTAATTAGAAGTACGGTCTACAATGTAACAAATTTAATTTTGTTTTACGCTTTTATAATAGTTTAATTTATTATTAAGAAAAAACATGATTTCTCCAGATATTTCTATAGAGAAGTATCTTCTAGACTAGAGCCACATCTATGACAAATGAACATTACACATCTAATAATTCCTTTGTGAACATCTATCTCATCTATCATCTATTTCATCCTGCTTTTCGTGTACTAAGTAATTTTTCCCAAGACATGTTAGAGAATGAGTTTTTAGTATCTCAGAGAGCCCAAATTGATTTGAACAGGAACGTTTTATTTTTAAGATTTGGAGAACATCCTATATTTGCTCTAAGTAATGACAGAGATATTTCAAAGGAATTGTCACTACAAGCTAATAATTTGTTTTGTAATAGAGGCCCAAAAGAGCTCACTCCCTCAAAATAAGTATCGTGAAGACGCTGGTGGAAGAAGACTTAACGTTAGCGATACTGCGAGCGGGAGAAAATTAGCATGGCTCTGAAGCCTATAATATAATAAGTTAATTACTATATTTTAGTATTAAAGAGAGGGATTTTTGTAAGTTGATATTTTAGTATTAAAGAGAGGGATTTTTGGAGGCCTTCTCAGAATGGAGGTCCCGGATCCTGGGCTCCATTGGTCTGTCCTTAATCCGCTCCTGGAGAGAAGTAGAAATTGTTAGGAATTTGTTAGTTGACCAATATACACTTTAAACTACATTGGATAAATGACGGCAAATTGTTGGTTGGCCAACATAGACTTTACGTTGCAACAATGATTTTTTAAAAACTATTTTACTATTTTTACAATGACCAACGCCGACCATCATCCTACGTAGGGCCCACTAATTGCGCTGCTAGAATAGTGGGTTGTTCGATTATGCATTAAAATTTAGTTTATTGATTATAGTAATTCTCCCAAAATTACCATTCTACCCCCAAAATTGCTCTTCTTCAGGTTGATTGTATAATTTTCAATGATAACATACTGTATGTCTCCCCCGCAAATATCATAGGCACAATCTGCACCTTAAAACCTGATTATGGACACCTCCTGATATCAGACGATTTTATTTATCGTTTGCTGCAGATATCAGCTGTGTGGTGTATACTTTGTTATGGTCCATTCTTTTGTTTTCGTGGTGAAAATCACAGATAATTTTCGTATGCCTCATCATTGCACAATCATTCCTGTTATGAGCATGATTAGGCGCAGTAAAAGAAACAATAATGAGTAAAATGACAAGAACAACATATTATAGCTATTTCATTACCATCTTTTTGACCAGACAGCCCTTCCTGCTCTCTGACATTTATGTTATTAAGCTGTTACTACACCCTAAGTGCAGAGGTTCTTTCTGTAACAGACAATTTGTTGATTACTTGATTTAGAGTTAACGTTCCTTTTCAGCACCTAAGCTATATGAGACGTACACTCATGTCCAAAATGATTGTCGCATATCTACAACTATCTTCTTGTAAGAATATAATTTGATAATGATTTTGCAGGGTACTTTTAATACTGATACTATGTGTATAATCGGGAAATGTATATTTGTGGTAAATTTCATAGGAAAGGAATTATAAATACGAAAATTAAAGTGAGTAAAACAAAATGTTGCTAAATGGACAAGATAATTTTATTTTCATTTTATTGTTCTTATTTACTGCTCCTTTGACATGAAATTTGCCACATACATGTCTTTGCTGATTATACACATACTAATGTTATAAGAAATACCTTGCGAATTAGTTATCATATTATATTCCTACAACAAATCATTTATAGACATACGACAATAATTTTGGACATGAGTGTACGTACTAGGGATGGCCAGATCCGGATATTTTTGGATCCGGATCCGAAATTTCGGATCTTAGATCCGGATCCGAAAATCTGGATCTTGGATCCGGATCCGAAAAAACGGATCTTGGATCCGGATTCGAAACTCCGTGTCAGAAAATTCGGGTGTTCCGAATCAGCAAAATTTTCGAAATTATTGACAAAGTGATTTTCATTCCTATGCTTAAAATAAGATTTTAAGACACTTTTGGTATCTGATCGTGTGACAGTCTTGCGTTCTCTTCATTCTGTTGATATTTGGTTTTCGTGCCTTAATATGTCACAATTACTCCAAATTTGATTGAGTTAAACTGTCGACTTAGGTGTGAGCAATCTCATTGTCAGATTCGATTCTAGTGGAAATGCTTGACCGAAAAGGTAGTAAATCTTTTTTAAAGCGGTCGTCCTGATGGAAATTTGTCCTTTGTTTTCTGTAACACTAGTCAAATGCTGGGATGAAACCTTAGTCTCAAACCCAAGCTTCTTCATTAGACTCAGGCTGCTTACTTTTCTAATTCTTTCTGAGTTATTGTGGTCACTGAATGAGGCCATTTCCTAGTCGTGATGGGCTAGGCCATTGCTAATAGGAGAGCCCATAAAATATAGATCAAATCAAATTAAGGAGCAACTTCCTTTTCTTGCTCTTGATGAGCTTTTTTAATTTCTTTAAAAATACGTTTCTCTGTGACCGTACCACTCCAGTTAGAATTAAGAATTGTAGTAGAGATGAAGTTCTAAATGGCAATTAATGTATCAAAATCAATGTATTCATGTACTGTATGTTTATACAAAATAGCATATGGAGCCTCGAGCAGTAACACGTATCTTTGTAATTAGTAATCCACTACTATTAACTCTGCATAGGTTGTATAAAGAGCTATATCATTCATGTAAACACATAGGCGGATGCAGGGGGAGAGCGAAAAGTCGTTCGCCCCTACCCAGCGCCACCATTAACAGTGTACTTTAGTAGTAATTTGTGGCAATTTCAGATCATCTAAGTAATTTTTCACTGCTAGCATCCCCAATCGCCCCCTAAGAATTCACCGCCCCCTCCAGGAGTCCGTTCTGGATTCGCCCCTGCACAAACATAATACATGTATACAACTCATTCAAGAGTACATTTTGGTAGCTTTTTAAAATTTTTATCTTAAAGGATTGTCATTTCTCGTGGCTACTTATGCAATTTTGTTCACAGCCATATATGCAATCTCCAGTCATTACGCAAATACATTTATATATTTAATAGACCTCGGCTAGTTGGGGGCTTCGCCACTAGACCCCCGTTACTAGGGCCTCGCAGCACAAAAGCCTCTAATCATAATCAATTTTAAAAGAAATGTCTGGGGATTTGCCCTTAGACCCTCTGATATCTCATTTGATCGGCCTATAACCTCGTACCTCGTAAACCTACAACCATACCGAATCTCAGTTCAAATATCAAATTGTATGTAATAACATTCCGGTATCCCGAGACATACCGAATTTCAGTGCGAGTACATGGGGGCTTTTCCCCCAGCCCACACATTTGCTCGGTCTACGGCCTCGCACATCATCCGCCTGCAAACATAACGAATTTTTAAGGGGGAGCGGTGGCTCAGTGGTAGAGCGTTCACCTCCGGTGCTTGGTGTCCCTGGTTCGATCCCAACTCGCGCCGTGTGAACTTTGTGGTGGACAAACACTCGGACTTTTCTCGGGGTTTTTCTGTTTCCTCCCAATTTCATTTATTTCTCATAATCACCGTCTCCTTTAACCTAACCGGCATAATCGTGGGACCTAAAACTCAAGGATTTCATTTCATAACGAATTTTTGTTCAAATAACAAGTTTCATTTCTCTAACATTCCAGGATTCCGAGATATAAAAGTCTTTTCTCCCCGCCCCTTTTCTTCCCCTCTAAGACATACATCAAAAAACGCTTAAGTACATATCTAATTATTTCAAATGTAAATTCCAAATACCAAATTCTATTCTCCTAACCTTCAGAGGTTCCCAGATATCGACATGTTATTATAATAATTACAATCCCCACCCTCTTTCCTTTCCATCTCTTTTCTTTTCCTTTTTACTAAAACGTCAAAAAACACTGAAACACATGTCAAATTATTTTCAATGAGAAATACAAATACCAAATTTCAAGTCTCTAACCTTAAAGGATTGAACATATTAATACAATAATTGTAATCCCCACTTAATTTTCTTCTCACTTAAAATAATTAGATACGTATTTCAACTTTTTTTTTTTTTTTTTTTTTTTGAAATGTGGCCCAGAAGGGAAGAAAAAGGGCGAGAAGTCCAAATACCAATTTCCATGTTTCTAACCCTTTCCATGTTCTAACCATGTTTCTAACTCTAAGTTTCCGAGATATAGGCATATTATTATACTAATTGCAATAATTGCAATTACCACCCGTTCTTTTACTTTCTACATCTTCCCTGCCCCTTCTAATTTAAATATCAAAAAGCACTTAAACAAGTATCAAATTATTTTCAATGAGAAACCCAAATACCAAATTTGAAGTATCTAACGTCAAGAATCATCAATATTTTCCACCCCATTTCCCCCCTTCCTCGTCGAATTTCCCAAAGTCCTTCCTTAGTGGTATCCTACGTCACAAAGCCTATAAACTGTCCAAATTTCAAGTTTGTAGCTTAAGCGATTTGGCCTGTACGGTGATCTGTCACTCACACTCAGTCACTCAGGACTTTGCCCTTTTTACATAGAGAGATTTAAGATTTTATGGGAAAGCCATGGATTTTGTCCTAAGGCCGCCAGTGTCTTAGAAATGTAATAGCTTTGCTATAATCCTAACTCGATTTAAGCAATCAACTGACTGATCTGCGTCTATATGTATTATGTAAAATGCCGCTTATGATATTGATTTTGCTCGTAATAATAATAATAATAATAATAATAATAATAATAATAATAATAATAATAATAATAATAATAATAATAATAATAATAATAATAAAAGAAATGATGATGAAAATCCAAAGACATCCATGATTTTAGCGTAATGCTGCAGGAGTTCAGATCATTGAATTAATCATAAGAGCCGACTGTATAAGATAGACTACATTAAATTCCAATGTGGCACAAAGAAAATATGCGGCATTACTATGCAGTTTTTCAACGTTATAACTCATTCTGAAAATATTATCATAGGTCTCACAAACAATCGAATTTTAATCCTAACTCGATTAATATATAACAAAAGGCAGATCTATACAACTACTGACTTGAGATGAAAATGGCATACTTGTAGTACGTTTAAAGGTATACTAAAGACTAAATGATGGGGTGTGCGCAACAGTGGTCTAACCCCGAAAAATGTGAAAATGAAATTTCGCATGTAATCTTTTGTCATTTAAATTGATGTCTTCCCACTGAGTTAATAAAATTCACCTAGTAAATTTTATACATATGGATATTTTAGTTCTGGGTCTCAATCTAAGGCCTAAAATATTCAAAACAGGAGTCCGAATCTGAACTTCGAAATTTTGGGTGTGGATCCAGGAACCGAATATCCGGATCCGGATCCAATATTCGAAACTTAGGATTCGGATCCAAGATCCGAAACTTCGGATACGGATCCAAGATCCAAAATTACGGATCCGGATCCAAGATCCGAAATTACGCATCCGGATCCAAGATCCGGATCCGTCTGGCCATCCCTAGTAAGTACCTACAACGTAGTACCCGAACCACAAGAGCTTACAGCGAGAATCGAATTTGAGTCTCCCGCAACAAAGATGCCTATGTTAACAATATAGTCATGGAGGAACTCTTTGTAATAGTAGAATGCCGCGGTGGCTCAGTGGTAGAGCGTACACCTCTGGAGCTTGGGGTCCCGAGTTCGATCCCAGCCCCCGCCAAGTGAACTTTGTGGTGGACAAACATCGTGTGCGTGGGTTTTCTCGGGGTTCCCCGTTTCCTCCCACTTTCTTCATTCCACCATTTCATTCATTACTCATCATCACCGTCTCCTTTAGCCTAACCGGCATAACCGTGGGACGTAAAACTCAAAGATTTAATTTCATTTCTTTGTAATAGTACAATTTTAGCACGTACCGTTTTTTTCCTTGGATACAACTTCTTGTTTGTTGTCATTTTTCGTATCAACCGAAAATTAGTAAAGTGAGCGACTTTCCTTCTCAAAAACCAGTTCCTTTACTGTCTTACGGGGTCCCAAGGATTAATTTTATACATAAAAAATCTAAAACTGTTAAAATCGACTTTTTCAAGTAGTAAATTACAAAATAGTCTGTTGGTAGGGGAAAAAAAAAGGAAATATACGTTGGATGATTTAGCTTGAAATAAGCTTTAGAAAGCTTTGGTTATTTTAACTTCAACCTTGCGAAACACCTGGATATGAACTGGCAATTCTGATTAAAATAGTCTCACTTTCCAGATATTTTTGACACAGGACCACAGACCAATGTATTTTAATCCATTTTGGGAACGAGAGCGCGGTTCCGAACCATTTCGGGTCAAGATACAGAAGACTTTCGACTATCCGGCCTAATGTAGCGGAAGAGCAGGCCAGATAACAAAGAACAGTTTTCTTTCTTTGTTTTAAAGTCGACAGAGAACTGCTTTTCCTCGGCAAAGTCGTTTTTCCACGAAGGCGAGTAGATTGATGAGAAAAATTATTCCTGGTTTTATTACGGAGTTTTTGGAACTAGATCGGAAAGTACGAAGGCCGGATAGTCGATAGTCTACTGTACATTGCATTGTTGACAGTTCTATGAATTCTTCAGGCGAAATGAAGTTTTTTATCTTTCTCTTTCTTTTATCTGTCGGTTGACAGTCAACATGTATCGTGATACGTTTTCTTACCGGCAATAACCAATTGAGCAATGAAGTGTGATGCCATGCTTAACAAAACACATGCAATGAAAGATTACAATTTCTTTCGTTTTATTAGTCATAAATCGAACGTGTGATTGTTAACACATCTGTTCGCAATTTCACACTATTTATTCCTCTTGTTCTTTGTTTTAGTTAAATCAGAACACTGTTAGCAAATCCTTTGGAAACATGTCTATACTATGACGTAAGCACTGTTATAGGTATGAAAAAGGTAATCACAAAGAATTTCGTCTATGTATCGATAGATTATAATATCTGATTAGGTACAAAATCTAGTCTGGGCACTAGGATAATTCAAGAGAAGTAAAGTGATCACATTTTTCCTGTAGTTTCGGACTGTATGAGTCGTTCAGTTTCAAAATGGCTCTTGTCCATTTACAAAAAATCCCAGAAAACTTAGGAAAAATGTGGGATCTGCATGTTTTGTAGAACTGGAAATATTTCAGTGTGTTCATGTGAAAAACTTGAACATCCTCAAATATTTCGAATTCTACAAAACGCATCGATCCTACAGTTTTTCTCGGTTTTCTCGGATTTTCTACAAATGGACAAGAGCCATTTTGGAACTGGACGACTCATATAAAGTCTCAGTAGTACAGGGTGACCACAAAGTCCCATTACCTCTGAAAATTAGTAACATAAACCCTAAATGTACGTAAATAACTACACGGAAAGAACTGAATAACATGAAGAACAATGCTTTCGAGAAGTTTTATTAAGGTAGGAAACATTAAGTGTCCAAAGGATCAGTTTGTCGACCGTTAAGCTCATGACAAACGACAATATTCCGGCAGGTTCTGTGCGATATTTTGCGGAGCATTGCAGGTGTAACTTGAGTGAAAGCTTGATTCACAACTTCTGTCAGTTCGGCAGTGGTATCGTAATGGTTTTGTGTAACGATGCCCTTTATAAGCCCATAGCGCATTATCACAGATGGTGAGGTCTGGACTTCGTGCTTTCTCTCATGCACCAAACAACTTGCAATAACACGTTCTTCAATACTGTAACTGGAAGTATCGCTCATCGTTCACTCAATCTGAAACAATGGAAAATCTTACATTAACATTTATAAAGGGTTAAAGGGAAATCTTACATTAGCATTTATCAAGGGGGTAACGGGACTTTGTGGCCACCCTGTAGAGTGTTCACGGTAAAACTGAAAGATTTCATTTCATTTTTGCAGGTATATAGTTATGACTTATACTTACTTCTTTCATGGTAAGAATAAATATATATATCCAGTTTATTTTACAATATAAACAACTCCGTCAGATATGTTTATTGCTTCGTAAAAAGATACTCAAAGCCTCATCTAGAGGGGATAGATTTTTCACAAGTCGGATTTGTTTATCAATGGACATTGCCATCAGAAATGTCCCTCTTTCTAACAGAAAAAGAAAATGTTTGTTCTATACCTAATAGAAAGCGCTAACGATAAATATGACTGAAATACCTTTATTATGGAATACTTCATTGGGGTATAAAACTATACTTTCTCAGAATTTCTAGAAACCTCTTTCAATTTATAGTATTCTTGGCATTGACGCGATGGTAGAGTCAGAAGGAATCTATGGAGTTTAGGACTTGGCATTTTAGGACTAATGCACCTTTAGGAATTCTGCAGTTTAGGCCTTGTGCGCCTGTTGATTTTTTTAAAATTATTTCTGCACTTTAGAACTAGTGCATATGAGTAGGTGCGCACCTAGAAACTTTTGTTTGGGGGGTACAAGCTTTGGGGGATCCAACACTAATACGTCTATTTAATATTGAACTAGTATTATTCTGTATCCGATAAGCAGTGGCGTATTTAGGGAGGGGGCTTTTCCGGGCTTAAGCCCCCCCGAAATCTTACTTACTATAGTAAAGTATATGAAATATTTTGCTGAATTTTCACATTTTCAGGCAAAGCCCCTCCCCACGAATGTTAGCAAAGCCCCTTCCGAAACAAAATCGTAAATACGCCACTGCCGATAAGTAATTGTAAAATACTTCCACCTACATTTTCAAAGAAAAAAAGAGAATAGATTGTTCTTAGAAGAGAAAGAGTGTAGATAATGTGTAAGATCAAATGTTCATGCTACATCAATCATTTTCCTGTTAAACAAGTTTAGTTTTATTAAGAAAGCGTACAAATATATGTTGAGTTAAGAAGTTTTGGAGGGATTCGGAGCCGGTGGACCTCCCGTGTGTGCGCCTCTGCATGTAAGGTTCAATACATTTTAGGACTACTACCACGTCTTCAATTCAGTCAATTATGGGCACTCAACAATCGCGGGTCATTTGCATTCTATTGATAAGGTGCTAAAATTGCAAAAAAAAAAAAAAAAAAAAAAAAAGTGTGCATGGGTACCACCAGTGGCGTAAGTAAAGGCTTGGAAACTCCCCTCACAGACAGCGTGGAGTGGGGCCCCTTCTCTACGTCCCACTTCACGATTTGGAGACTCCCTGATGACTTGGGGCCTCCGCAACGAGGGGTTTACGGGGCCCTTATTTACGCCCCTGGGTACACATTGTTAAGTGACGGAAATGTACTTAATAAAGATTTTCCCCCGCAAACACTATGGAGTGGGGCCCCTTCTCTACGTCCCACTTCACGATTTGGGCCCCCCTGATGGCTTGGGGCCAACCGCAACACGGGGTCTGGGGGCGCTTATTTACGCCCAGCTAGGTACCACATGTATTAAGTGACGGAAATCTACTGAATAAAGATACACTGATTTACAAAACTCTGTTACTTTATGTACTGATCGCTATGTAACTTATTATTTTTGTTACTTACGCGGATTATTGTAAAAGATTATCAAAACTATTCTCTTTTCTTTTGTGTGATTAACTAATACTGTCTGCACCATAATTGAAGCTAATAATGCTATTTCCATACAGTTCCAATGACTTCCCTTTCAGTACAAATTGCTTAGCTGGGCTGTGAAATAAAATTCCTTCCTGATGAGAACGTAAACACAAAATTGTTCTGGTGTTACGTAATTTTAAAACCGCTCACTCCTTCCGCTCTAACCACAAACCAACTAACAGACAGATACCAATGGACAACGTGACTCATCATCGTGTGTCAATTTAATCCCAAAGCATTAACCTGGATTTCTGTGTTACAAAAGTTTAGTTGTCTTTATATAATTCAAGTGAACTTCAAATCCCTGTTATTTATCCGCCTCATGTCTGGCGAAAAGTTCGTCTTAGTCAGAAACTAGAACGTCCTTGGCTTAAAATTGACAATGACAATGCTGGTACTTTTGTTCTATTAGACTTGTTTAATTTACAATGGTAGGTTTAAGGAATATTGCCTATTGTTTTAAAGGAGTGGTTCTCAAACCTGTTGTCACTGCGACCCACATTAAATAATAAAAAGTATTTTGTGGACCACCTACTTTTATTCAAATGCACATTGACATTCTGCGTAACGGTGGTGTATTTCAAAGCAATTAAATTTTGTAAATCATTAAACTTTCCGCGATCTACACTTTGCGAAACACTGTTCTAAAGGGTTCGCATATAATTCCTGAAACAGCGGCGTAGCGAGCATTACAAGATTGGAGGGGGGGGGGGGATTAAACTTGAAATTGCCAAGTCTTGATAAAAAATTGCCAAGTGTTTCGAAACTTAGTCTCACTTTTACCAACCCTGTGGAAAACTTTACAGCAACCTTATTTTCATATTCGTGTTATTCCATACCCCATCTGAGATCGAATACGAACACCCCCCGGTTTCGAGTCCAATTCCACACCTCAACTCAGGATCATTATCATCACCCACGATGCATAACTGTTAATTTGACAACTCATGGCTAACCTCCCAAGAAGTGCGCAGAGCTTTTTTTTCTTCTGTTCTTCAGTTTCCTCCCACTTCGATTTCATGATTTCGCACTCTGATGAAAAGTATTAAATACCGGCAAGAAAAATACTAACATAAAACCTCCCTTTTAGGCGCTCCTCCAACCACGCGCCCGGGGCACGTGCCTCGCTTGCTCCCCCATAGTTGCGGTTCTGTGAGCTACATAAGTGACATACAATGGTTACGTAATGCTTTGACTTATAAATACTATAAAGAGAAGAAGAATTGCAATTTTTGTTTAACTTTCCGAAAGAAGCGACTACGGGATTAAAAGTAAAGTAGGAAAGGCTACACATTTCTATGAAAATGAACTGAAACACACACCGGTCTATGCTTTTATCCAGCAGACGTATTGTTTGCCACCCCCCTCCCCAAATGTGACTTTTGGAATCATGTACTTAGGTTCACTGCAGAAGCGACACGATGACTCATCCAATGTAGCTTGCCCCCATCAAACAACTTCCTCCAGAAAACTACTGTGCCCCCCAGTGCCATGACGTGGAAAATCAGTGCCCGGAGCGTGAGTATACGACGACACCCCCGTACATATGAATGAGGTCGACTGACGAACCGCGAAGTGCCATCATGGTTGGCGTGAACCGGAAGAAAATTTTCAAAAATAAACCCTGCTATTCCTTGATTTTGAGCACTTTTTATTACTTTTTTCCTTCCATTTTATATATGTGCACATATATTTTCTTAACATGAGTAACATTAAAGGACCACTTCTTAAAGCAGAAAGAGGATTTAAGTACATATTAGTAACATTTTCTTTCTCTTTTTCTTTCGTTCTCTTCTTTTCTTTTTCCTCCTCAATTTTGCGCCCCCTTTACTTCTTCATCCTGCCCCGCTTGCCCCCCCTTCCTTACGCAAAACACTGATGATACCATACCCAAAACAAATTTTGGTTCAGTTCTCCCTACTCGAAAAGCCCTGTAAATAGAAAGTCTTACTGCAAAACAGAATTGAAATAAGTAGGAATGGGCACGAGTTGTTAAAAATCGACTCGAGTCGAGTCAAAGCTAATTTTCTCGAGTCGAGTTCCGAGTCGAATCAGTTTTGAGGTCGAGTTTCGAGTCAAAAATGAAATGAAATTTTTGAGTTTTACGTCCCACGCTTATGCCGGCTAGGCTAAATGAGACGGTGATGATGAGAGATGAATTAAATGGTGGAATGAAGAAAGTGGGAGGAAACGGGATAACCCTGAGGAAACCCACGCACACGGTGTTTGTCCACCACAAAGTTCACTTGGCGGGAGCAGGGTTTGAACCCGGGACCCCAAGCACTCGAGTCGAGTTAGATAAATGGATCGCTCGTTCAGCTTGTTTTAACTCGTTTTGAAATCATGGCCTGATTAGACTGGAAAGCGAAAACTACGAGAAATGTAAGCAATAATGTGGAATACTTTTAGTGTTGCTCACGACAGGGATGCATCTCGTCTCGTACTTTTAGTGCATCTTGTGGGGTACTTTTATTGTATCTCGTCTCGTCTTGATAACGAGACGACAATACATTTTTATAACGAGACAGCCTCAAATGTCGTGGTGAGGATCAATATAAGTATGTAGTTCTTTACCAGTGGTCGAAGTGAGACGGTATGCGGTGGTATGCCATACCGCCTCTGGTTTTCCAGTGATGAAGACATACCGCCTCTAGTTTTTCGGTGATCAAAACATACCGTCACTGGAAAGTGGATGCTAATATACGATACTTTAATAAATACAATTTTTATACACAGTAATTGACAAATAGCTTTGCACGAATAGCGTTGCAACACCAACATCGTTATTTTCTTTTTTCTGATACTTTTATTTTGTTATTAAATGAGGTATATTCCTTTCGGGATCCGGGGTTTTTGGGGTATTTTTTAGACTTTCAGTCAAGCAGCTACTGCATCGTCACTATTTATCCTAGGATCATGGTTCATACCTCATTCTCTTCAGAATGGAGCTGGCTTTTAAATGGTACCACTTGCGTGCTCATACTATATACCAGGAGAGGGAAAAGTGATGTCAAAGGGAAAATTTTGAGGGATTTTTTTCACACTTTGGGCCCCTCTGGAACGGCCCTGTGTGAACGTAGAGATCTCAAAAAAATCTAATAAATAGTACTTGGTATACTGAATGTGTGTGCTAAAAATTTCAAGTTTCTATCTTGAATACTAAGGGCGGGAGAAATTTTATCAAGAATCCCCACAATGCCCCAAATTACCAAAAAACACCATGATCTCAGGTAAAAAAAAATCCTGATTTACCCTAGGACTATAATCCGCCAATCATTCTCTTCAGAATAGAACTGCTTTCAGGCGGTACCATTCACGTGTCTCTATCTTGTATCTAAGGCGGGAAAATCCCGAAAAAAGGGATTTTTGGGTCTAAATATCCCATTTTTCAACTTTTAGCCCCCTGGACCCCCCTGTTTTAACGCAGAGATCTGAAAAAAAATCTGATAAATACTACTAGGTGGGCTGAATGTTTATGCACAATCTAGATCAGCGTTTCCCAACCGGTGTGCCGCGGCACACTGGTGTGCCGCGAATGGACTGCTGGTGTGCCGCGAGGAAATCGAAACAAAATTATTAGTTCCATAGCAACCAAATTGCAAGACAGAAAAAAATGTATATTTTTGTATTTCACATTAATATTAATTTCTACCATGGAAAAAATTACTATAATTGTAATATATTATTCTACATCTTTTACTATGTAGCAGACAGTATTTCGGCTCGTACACATTTCCACTGTTAGCTGCTATGTTACTGTTTCAATTGAGAGTCATACTAACACCGAGAAATGGAAGCACTTGTACGGTACGCGTCAAGTGAACGCTCGTAGAACACTCATTCGCACGTGAATGACAGAACAACACTTTGTTCAACAGCTGTGTTTTGACCGATGCATCGCAAGCTGTGTGATTGCAATAATGTGCTTTTAACTTTGCTGTTTTAACCAAAACCGGTGCATAAGACATTTGTTTGTTCGTTCGTTATTTAGTGATCTTCGTTCTTAGTGGAAGATTGGATACAGTTTTCGAAAAAGAAAGCGTATTTTTAACAATCTGAGTCCTATATTTCATTGCAATTGTTTTCAATTTTAAAATTAGAATAAAAAATAAGCATAATGAATTAGCATAGGGGAAAACCAGTGATCAACCTTTCATCTCTGTGAAAAGATCAGTAATCACAGAAAAAAATACCATGGTATTTTATGTTTGCAAATAATAATAATAATAATAATAATAATAATAATAATAATAATAATAATAATAATAATAATAATAATAATAATAATAATAATAATATCATCTATAAGTGTGCCGCGAGAATTCAAGTTACACCTGTAGTGTGCCGCAAGTTGAAAAAGGTTGGGAAACGCTATGATTAAATTTAGAGTATCACATTTAAACTCCAAGGCTAAGGGAGACTGTGATGATGATAAGAACGAAGTAGTTAAATGAAGATGGGAGGAAACTGAAGAACTCCAGAAAGCACACGCACATGGTATTTGTCCACCACAAAGGCCGAAGTAATCTGACATCGAGCCAGGAACCCTATAGCTCAGAATTGTTCTGATTATTATTGAGACATACATAGCTAATATGTTTAATAGTAATTTACTGCACTTACGGAAACAAATACAAAAGAATACTCTCGGCAGTTACAGAATGCCTTCTTGCTCATTAAAACATTGTCGCTTGCATACGTTTCATTACAAGTCATTGAGATAGTGATATTCGAACATCATGTTTGATTAATATTTAGGCATAACGGTTTGTTGAGTGGCTGGTTGGATTTCAGCACCGAGGTTATAGGACACGTTGACTTAGAACGTGGGATCCGAAATCACATGAGCTCGAACCCAGGTTTCTCGCATCAATGGCGTGTTGCCGTAACCATATAGCCATCCATGAGGGAGCACTTATACGCATAATGGTGAAAGTGCTGTCTGCAGCAATGTAATTAGATCTCGATTTTTCATAAACAAACATATTGCTAGATATGGTTACAGCATCCATTGATAAACAACGATGACGCTGGTATCCAGTGTTATTAAATTCGTAACCAATTTCTGAAAGCAACAGTGTATAATTTTGAATGATTGGTACGCTGGTATTTATAAAAGAAGTGAGCTTACCGTTCCTAGGTCACGACCTCCCGTTGGAGTGACGTAATTCCCTGAAAATTCAAGGCCAATCAACAGGCAATTGCAGCTGGTGCTGCAGGGGTTGAAGGCTCGTAACATGGTTCGTTGCTGAGTGACCTTCACTGTTTGTTGCGGGTAGGAAGTAGAGACAGAAACAGCGAGACTGCCTTGAATGGAATGGCTATTTGCTTGCGTGCACAGAAGCTGAAGGTGTTCTAAATGCCTAATCATTTACATATTTATAGTTTCTATTACATCAGGTAAAAAGGAAGATGAAAGTGGGTCAGAAACTCGGGGACCAATAGCTCATTCAGAATTTTATGGAAGCAAGTTTATACATACATATATTTTAGAACTGAAATCCGAATTTTCTAGTGCAGCGTTTCCCAACCGGTGTGCCGCGGCACACTAATGTGCCGTGAATGGACCGCTGGTGTGCCGCGAGGAAATCGAAAGAAATTATTAATTCTATAGCAATCTAATTGCAAGACACAAGAAAAATGTATATTTGTATTTCACATTACTATGAACCTCTACTATGAATCTACAATTTTAAGTTTCATACCGTGTTACTTTTCTGTACATTTTTAATGTTGAAAAAAGTATTTGTTATCATTGTTATGACTATTATTGCTTCTTTTTTGTTGCAGACTTATTTCGTAACTTGAAATTTTAAAATATCATTCAATCCTTTCGACAAAGCAAACATGCATACAAATTACCTTCATTTGTGTTTTAAAATACAAGAGATTTGTTTGTGCGTTCGTTATTTAGTGATCTTTCTTCTTAGTGAAAGGTTGGATACAGTTTTTGAAAAAGAAAGCTTAGTTTTAAAAACCTGAGTCCAATATTTCATTGCAATTGTTTTCTATTTTTAAATTAAAATGAAAAATTAGCATAATGATTTACCACAGGGGAAAAGCAATGATCGAGCTTTCTTCTCTGTGAGAAGATCAGTAATCACAGAAAAAAAAAATACCACAGTATTTTATATTTACAAATAATAATATCTATGAGTGTGCCGCGAAAATTCAAGTTAGACACGTAGTGTGCCGCAAGTTGAAAAAGGTTGGGAAATGCTGCTCTAGTGTAACCAGTGACCACGTGCTCTCTCTCTCTCTCTCACACACACACACACATATTATATATATATATACTAGCTGAAAAACGGAAAAAAATTGAATTTCCTAACTCTTTACAATATTTATTTCAATGAAAGTGTAATGAAAAAATACAAAGATACCCTACTTTTCATATAAATATTAAAACAATCTAACCACACAGAATACACCTTAATCAAATTGACATGGTAAAAAAAAAAAAAAAAAAAAGTAAAGTGGATACTATCTTCCAAAAGACATTTCAAACGGATCAGACATTTTCCCGACCTTGAAAACTACGAATTCGACACAAATTTCAGTCATTTTTGACATTTTATTTTTCATTTCCCCCACCTCATCCTTTGCAGATGAAAATGGACTTAAACGGCATTGAGCACTAATATTCATTTCAGTGACCCCAAAAACTATGAATTTGATACTAATTTCGGTTATCTATATTTTAAAATTGAAAGTGACTATGTTTGCGACTCTTTAATTTCTTGAACTGCCCGACCGATCTCGATCAAATTTTCAACATAGATGCGGTTCTGGCCTCGGAGTGATTTTAGCTATTTACTTTGACGGTACAACTTAGAGGAGGGGGAGGAGGAGATAGAAAAAAATAAATAAAACTTAATAACTCTTGAACCACCCGACCGATCTTGATCAAATTTTCAAGGTAGATGAGGTTCGGGACTGCCATGATTTTTATCATTTCACTTTGACGGAGCAACGATGGGGGAGGGGGTGGAGGGGGAGATATAAAAATCAAAGTGACTATGTTTGTGAATTAACTTTTGAACCACCCGATCGAATTCGATCAAATTTTCAACATATATGAAGTTCAAACCTGAGAAGTCTTTTTTTATTATCATCATTTCATTTTGACAGTAGATCTTAGGGGAGGAGCTGAATTTATGAAAATGAATACAACTTAATAACTCTTGAACCACCCGACCGATCTCAACCAAACTTTCAACATGGATAAGGTTCGGTCCTGTACAGTGACACTTCTGATGCCATTTAAATCCAAATTTAGACCCACAAAAATTGTGGGAGGGTATATATATATATATATATATATATATATATATATATATATATATATATATATATATATATATATATATATATATATATATATATATATAATCAAAATGACAATCGAGTTCATACATTTCGGGGTCGCTGAGATGAATAATGACACTTGCGATGCCGTGGTCCGCAACATGGGGACGAGAGGTGATATATAAAAATCATCGTAAATGGCCAATATCAAGGAGCGCTTTAGTAATAGTAAGAAGTGACTGACTAACGAAACACATTAATATTTTTTCTTAATTTAATCCAGTGAAATGGGTAATTGATGCTAGTTTTTAATAATTTTTCATATTACCATTTCCTCCTCCCCCCGGATACTAATGAAGCTGAACTTAAATGGCAACTGGAATATCATTCTTTATCTAAGCGACCTCGAAAATTATGATTCGACACTAATATCGGTCGTTTCTTATCATTTTATATATCCACCCCCCTTCCCCCTAGGAATGCTAAGGGGTCTTATCCCAAGTGAGGGTTGACCTTGAACTTAAAGTATACCAAAACTGTCATTAATCAACTGAGGGACTCCGGAAACTACGGATTCGCCATTAAGGTAAGTTATTTTCAATTATTTTTACTTATTACCATCCCTACCTCAGGAATACAAATGGGGGCTGAAATTGGATTTAAACGGTATCGGAAGTGTCACTTTTCATCTCAGCGACCCTGAAAACTATAGATTCAACACTAACATCGATCATGTTTATGTTCCCCCTCTCACTCCCTCTAGGTGTGGTAGGGGTCTTACTCCGACAGTCCTCTTTTCCAGACTATAAGTAAGAAGTGTAACAAGTTTAGTTAAAATTACTCCAGGCGTTCCGGAGTTATGCTGAAACAAAGAGATACACACCTCTCCCTCCATTGATATATAAATATATAGGGCTCGAAAAGTTCTGGGCGCCAGTCGCCGTGGTCACTGGAAATAGGTCTGGCGCCTATCTAATTTAAGGCCAAATCATGTACGACTATGTATCAAATTGATCGCAAAGTCGATATTTTCGATCGCTAGGTAGCCGTTGGTGACTAAATATTTTAGTTTGACGATAGACATTTACATAACTTACGTTGAGTTGAGTTGATTTTAGTTTAGCGTCCCTTTCAGCAGCGAGGCTATATGAGACGTGGACCTACTGATTAACGTGGAATCCGAACCACATGAGCTCCCGCCGGGAATCGAACCCGGGTCTCCCACGCCAAAGGCGCGTACGCTAACCGCTTAGCCACGGAGGAGCTCTACATAACTTACGTCTGTAGTAGAAAGTATTGCAACCAAACTCTCTGATCTGGGTACCGGATTCAAACCTGAAAAAATTAAACGAAATCTTTAAGTTTTATGTCTTACGGTTATGCCTGCTAGGCTAAAGAAGTCGGTAATGATACGAAATGAATGAAAGAGTAGAATGAAGAAAGTGGGAGGAAACGGAAGAATCCCAAGTAAACCCACGCACACGGTGTTTGTCTACCACATAGCTCAAACTTGAAATTACGCGTTTTGCCCATAATACACTGCTCCACAAAACTTAAGCAACCCGAGAGAACGTGGTATAAGTGACGTGTGGGGCCCATTCAACACTGGTTAGTGGCATGCACATACACAGAGACACACAGGCAAGTCGAGCACCCACTCTATCGCATAAGCAGCATCGTTGCAAGCGCGGTGAAAAACTTATGCCATGAGGCGTACACTACAGCTTAGTAGTGTCCGAGGCTCCAAGCATTGAGTTAGTGGTTCTTGTGTGGGGTACACACGTTGCAATGGCTGGTAGACGACATTTGAGTGACTATGATCGCGGGCAAACACTTGGGCGGTGGAATTCGGCCGATCGCAAGTGGAAGTGGCGCAGGAATTCAACGTGAACAAAAGTGTTGTGTCAAGGCTGTGCAATCGCTTTCAAAATGGAGGTGAAGTCAGTAGACGTCATGGAGGAGGCCGTCCGAAGAAGACGTCGGCCGTCGAGGGCCGATTTCTCACAATTTCTGTCAAACGTAACCGCCAAGCTTCATGCTCTCACCTGGCCAATGAGTTGTTTCAGGCTACAGGACAACGCGTGAGTCATGAAACTGTTCGTCGGCGACTCAATAGAGCAGGACTGTATGCAAAAAGGCCTGCGCTGTGTGTGCCATGAAACTGGAGCACAAACGTGCGCGTTACACATGGTGTCAGGAACATGTTGTATGGGGGGAACACCAGTGGGCGCGTGTCATGTTCTCCAATGAGTCGAGATTCAGCCTGTCGTCAGATTCTGATCGGACTTTAGTGTGGAGAGAGCCAGGAGCACGCTATCATCCAAACTTCATTGCTAAATGGCCCTCCTAAGGCGGTGGTTCCATTATGGTGTGGGGTGGAATTATGCTGGACGGGAAAAAGGACCTCCATACTGTGCAACATGGCACTTTGACAGCACAACGGTACCTGGATGAAATTCTCAATACACATGTGTGTAATTTCCGCGGAGCATTTGGCCCAGACTTCCTGTTCATGGATGACAATGCCCACCCACACCGTGCACATCGTGTGTCCGAGTATCTGGGGAGCGAAGGCATTACGCGTATTGCATGGCCTGCATATTCGCCGGACTTGAATCTCATCGAGCATGTGTGGGATGCTCTTGGGCGGCGAATAGCGCAGCGCAGTTCACCAGCACACACTCTCCCTGACCTGCAAACAGCTCTCCTCTAGGAGTGGCGCCATCTGCCGCAAGACTTGTTCAACACACTGACTTGCAGCATGGAGGCCAGATGTCGTGCCTGTATAGCTGTTCGTGGTGGTTACATGCCATATTGACTGCCTATGCCCTCGCACAACCCAGCTTCACCTGTTGAGGTATCGTAGTGCTGAACTTTTTGGTCACCCTGTACATCCTAACTGTATTGTTCGTCTTCACTTGTGTTGCATTGTGCATCTGGACCGTCTGTTTGTACATTATACTTGGTGCAGTGATCGTGCCGTTTTATTTTCCGCCACTTTCTTCGAGTTGCTTAAGTTTTGTGGAGCAGTGTATATAGCACATCAGTATATAGAAGTCATTACATATACTGGCATGAAAAGTCGGAAATATAGCGTTTGAACTTTGATGCCGACAACTGGGCACGTACCGGTACATGGCCGAATCAACACGCTCTGGCTCCCAAAGTTATGCTTCAGTACTTTCTCTCTCTCTCTCTCAAAAAAACACCCCTCATGTATTGTAAATTACAATAAGCAAATTGTCGGATCACTCGAAAAGAGAAAAGTATATGTAATACAGAAATGCCCACATAGGAAATTTCTAGCACAATAAGTCGATTTATTCTGTAATATCTAAAGTAGCCCAGTCAAAAAAGAAAGTCAAACATTTGACCCTAGGCTCCTACTGAGCGCAGGCGCTAATTCGAACACGATCACTATCATTGGCAGTAATGTGCATGTTTTCTTTAGTTATACGGTATTTAGAAACTAATGAAATTTTCTATCAGATAAATTCCCTTTCGCTACAGTCCATATTATCTATGGCTGGTCAAATGACGCTAGTTCAGCGTTTGTCAATTAATTTAAGAGTTACGAAGTTGTATCAAGAAAAATGGTCCACTCTGTATATTAATTTAAGAAGCTGAATTCAATGACTATTTTTAAATATATCTGTCCATGGGGTCACAAGAAAAATGAAAGCTGGGATCTTTAAAGTACAGCTTATGGCAATGGTAAAAGTTGCAACGCTTGATACATTTCTAATTGCATTTTTTTTATACTAATTAGATGTTAAACCAAACAGAACTATTTTAAAACAATCGTCCATGGGGTTTCTAGAAAAGTGATCTCAAATATGGGATTCCATAGGTGGATATGCTCAATTAGAAATGTATCTGGACTTGGGCACTTTTATCATTGGGGTAAGGGAGGTCATCATACCAAGATCTCAACGTTGATGTGATTATTCTCGTAACACGGGGTATCTACTAAAATTCCAAATTGAAATTTCGTGACCTTATCTTTACCAAACCATAAAACTTCGTAACACTCTCAAGAAAGAATTTGGGTGCGAATTAGGTCGAATTTTCATGCATGCGATAGAAGCGTACTTTGCTTTCGATTTGGTAGCGTCTAAAGCCGACCACATGGTGGTGAATTTTGACGTTTTATAGCCCAAAATTTTCCAGTCTGTACTTATATTTGTATAGATAAAAATTGTGACCCAAAAAATAAATTTCGTGACCTTTTCTTGACGTCCTTTCCAGAAGTGAGACGTGGATCTATAGCTTAACGTGGGATCCCAGCTACGCGAGTTCTCACTGGATAATGAGTGGATGAAAAAGTGAAGAAAATTGTTACAAAAATACTAGAATCAATCAATGATGCATAAAGAATTTCAATAAAAAGGGTGGAGGTGAGTTCAAGGTCCCAAGTTCATATTGTTTTAGGCTTTTTGCATACATATATCAATTCGAAGAGCATTCATTATTTTTCAAGCCTAAAGGTGACGCAACAATTACGGGATGACGAAACGATTGCATCTCCTTCCTTAACATAAAAACAAAGGTAGGAGCTGCCTTTTACTGATGTTTTAATAACGTGCGGAACGTAGATACCCAATAAGCTGCAGTTTCCAAAGATGCTATTCAACATTGTGGATTCCAACTTTTTCCCCATCGACGCTATCCCACAGACCTGGCCCCGTGTGATTTTTTCTTGTCTCAAAAACTAAAACTTGGGTGATTCAGCGACGATGATGTGTTAACGTTGATTCTTTATACTGTCTAAAACTAGTTTGACAGCCGTGATAAAATCTTTTCTTCTGCTGGTATTCGATGTCTTGCTGATTGATGTGTTAAGTACATTGATATATAGGGACGTTACGTAGAAGTCTTCGTTAAGTACTTTCAAAATTCATATATTCCTTGTGAGGCATAGAATTTATTGAATGGTTCTCGATGGCAAATGTATGTTTTTTCATAACATCTAGTTGATGGAAGGTGTGTGAGAGTGGGGGGGAAGGGAGAGTTAAAACTTGGAAACTCTTCTTTGTGTACACCACTATTTTCATTGCTTTTCATGGCGTGGGAGACCCGGGTTCGATTCCCGGCGAGAGCTCATGTGGTTCGGATTCCACGTTAATCAGTAGGTCCCGTCTCATATAGCCTTGCTGCTGAATGGGACGCTAAACTCAAAACCAACCAACCAATCATTGCTTTTCATACATTAATAGTAACATTGAGATACGAATGGAAAAAAACATGCGAATATTTGTCTCACGTAACGTAGATTTGAATTCATTTTCAGTAAAACCGTAATAAGCTATACAACTGCTTGATACTATAGCGCATGAAGGGCTACGAACAAATAGTTGGCTCACACTCAATTAGATTATACATGGCTATCTTATCAGCTCCAAGTTCTAAAGCACTCCGACCTATACCGCTATTACTCTGGTTTTGAGTTTTAAAATATGCTTTACATTTTATACGCGGAATGAGAAACGTAAGTTGAAGGTCAACATACGCTATCATAATTACAAAGGGAAACTTTTCAAATCTTCATTCTATTCGTCATGTTAATTCCTATAGTAAACAGTCACGCTAATAGGTGTCGATCGCACGCAGGGAATTTGTGGATTTACAACTATTTTGACAATTTAATTGCAAGTTAAAAACTGTACAGTTTCAATTTAGTTACTTAAAAATACGACTGGGGTCGTAACCACATTTACAGTATATTTGAAACGCCGTACCCAAACCAAAACCTCGAAAATGCCTAAGCTGCTGCTACATCATTTTCTTCTTTCACGGCTAGCAAACATCTCAACTACACTACAATGTTCATCATTAACAACATATCCAAAGAACTTTCGATCTCCACCTATGAAATCATCATATTCAAGAACTTTCAATTCAAGACACAAAGATTTTTTTCTTCTCTTAAGAATTTCAATCTTTTCGCCATTCTCCAGAAAGCAAAGAAAGGAGTATAGAAACTACAAACAGTTCTAGCGGCTATCAAAATTTAACCAAACTTCTAGATATCTCTCTCAGCATTTTCCATAATGGCACCATCTAGAACTCCACTCCACCGTCAAATTCATTTCCTAACTTGGAACGCAGATAGACTTTCACTCATTTTCTCACAGAAAAGAATGTCGACATCTTAAGAAACATACGAAGCCTCACACCAATCTCAGAATACGGGGCTACGATGTTCTTAGGTAGATAGTCACATTTCCAAAGAAAGTGTGTGGTCGGAAGAGTGAAGTTTTTGTCTGATTTTCAGAGGTACAACGTCGAGTGCACCGAAAACCCAATGAACCATTTCATGTGCAACGTTGTTCAAACTGAAGGAAGTTCTGTGATGCTGTGAAGATGTTTCTCGTACCATAATTTGGGCCCACTCATACAGGTAAATATGGACCAGTACATTTGTTTGGACTTTCTCAGTGACCAGATGACATTTTACCAACATATTCATAAAGAATATATAGTGAACACACTTATCTTCCAAGGTTAAGTGTAATCACTGGTTCTAAAGCTTTTGTACAGTCAGCGACGAAGTTCTTTCCGTTTGATGAAATCAGTTTCGTAAATAACTTCAGAATGGAAGGACAATTTGAGTACAGTTTTCAATAAATTAAAAAGAATGTAATTCTCTGTACGTTCCAGCGATACCACCGTTATTCCCCAAATAAATTTTACTAAACGGAAATAACTTTTGTCGCTGATTGTACATTGTTTCAGGGACATTCAGGCATCCTTTTGCACCTTGTATCGCCTGAGAATTCCTCAGTGAAACTCAGATATAAGCACGCCCATACTTTTCTGAGAATTCTGGTATTAGGTAACTTCTTCTGAGGAAGGGAAGTTAATTTTTTTTGTCTTGTGGTTACAATGAATCGTTAGGTGACAGAAGACAATCTGTAGAAAGAAAAATTGAATTGTAAAATTCAGGAATACAATGAACAAATGAAAACGACATTATGGAAGACAGAATTTCTCATTATATACGTACAAAACAATACATGAAAAGTTATAAATAAAAATAATATTTGGTATAAAGTTTCAAGAAAAGCGCATAATCAGATAGTTTATTCTTACACAAAAATCTAATGAATATGTAGTTTTTTTTTTGGACTAATATATCCAACCAATGTAATAAAGAGATATACTACACAGAAATTGACTTATTTTTGTTATTCTTCTTTCATGACGTTAAAAATAACATGTCACATATAAGAAACCTATGAATAAATAGAAATTTTATCTTCCTACTTATAAAAAGAAAATACCTTTTGTTTTGAGGTATGCAGTTACTTTTAAAAAGTCTATGGTTCACATACAAAGTTGAAAATACTATCTTTTATACACTTATACATGAATATTTCGTCAACGATGGCTGTCACTTGTATTACTGATTAACACCCACTTGATGGTAATCCACACATTGTCGTACGCTTTCTTTGGTGGCAGTGATAACAGCAAAACACACGAAGTGAACACACGGACGTGCCTTTTGTTATGTGCAGGACTAGCTACAGTATCACTAAAATACGTTTCATTAGAGTCATGTCTATGATAGTACCAAAGTCCCTACAGCAGTGTACTCCACGAAAGAAGGGATGAAAGAAATGCTATATAACAACAGAGTTCACGTCAGGCTTCTTGGAATAATTTTAGCATCTTGATGTTAATTTGGAAGCAAAAAAAAGCAAACAATACTTGTATCTATTTCTTCTTGCTTTTACCGAGTGTTAGTGTATGATGACTGCTAGTCAACTGTTGCTGCTGCAATTGTTGTTTCCTTCGATTGAATTCCACTATTTCATCCTCCAGTTTTTTCCTCGATTCTTCCAACTTCTTTTTGTCTTCTGCGTGATCCTTTTTCAACTTATCAAATTTCGCATGAAGCTATGGAAGAAGAATTAAATAAAATAATTATGATACATAACATGTTAAAAGCAACTTCTACAGTATGTCCGAAAAGTACTGCACCATAGGCACAAGTACAGTATTTGCTCACATGTTAGTAGGCAGAATCGCACAATTGTTGAGGGCACAGATATAACGTGGGCCAACTGCTTAACATACATCCTTGATTCTTTACAAAGATCAGCTATATCCCGAATCTTTTGCTGTACGCTTGAGATTTAACCCCTAGAACGCATAGTCTATCGAATTAAAATCCGGCGAGGGTGAGGCCTATTCAGCGGCTCCTCTGAAACCAACCCAGTGCCCCGGAAATTGATATCCAGTCTCGTGAAGCCCGGACGTAGTATTTTTACCAATTTTCCTATGGTGCAGAACTTTTCGGATACTCTGTACACCAATTTTCTGTTACACCTGTAATCCTGTACATTGCAGAAACTACAAAATTTCCTGCACTGTAATCGAATCTGAAAAGCCCATAATTATTATATTCATTGGAAGTTACTTAAGTTTAGAAAAACAACATATAAAAATGAAAATTGTATATGAAAGAAGTGCATAATTTCTTTTGTTGCAGAATTAAAAACTAAGACTAATTTGCCAGTCGTTATTATGTCAAAAAGCGACTCTTATTGTAAGGCATTACATACTAAATAAAGAGAATATTTAACTGCTAGGCATTTTAAAGCACAGTCATGAAGAATTAAAAATGATATATTTGGGTGAAAATAATCTACTGTGACAAAGCATTTGCCACAACAGCTAGAAAACCCACAGTGCCTAATCAATTCAAACAAAGTATTATGCAAATGTCGAAAACAATAAAACAAAAGAAGAGCTTTGTGGAAGAAATAAGTGAAGGTTATATTTTAATTATGAGGAAGCTGATAAAAACTGAAACACATTATAGTAAAGGTATCAGATTGTTTAACAAAATCTGGAAACCTACTAACATGTGAATCTATCTTTTTTATCTTTTCTAATCTATTCTAGATTGCTTGTGGAAGCCATTGGATGCACATTTATTACTAGAAAAACTACTTTTTATATAATGTGGATTAAACAAACTTTCTTCCTCTTTACAACAGTTTTACAGTGAAGCATGGATTTTCACGGATGGAAGGAATCTAGAACCATGTTTTAGCGGGCAGTGTGGTAGCAGAAAATGCATTGAAAAAGAGACCAGAGAAATCCTGAGACATTTATGTTGATTATGATATTCAAGTCCAGGATTCAAAGTAGAATCATTTTTTTCCCTGATATAATCTACAGTACTTTGCGATAGCTAGTTTAAATGCTCTAATTGTCCAACATGGCTTATTCGTCACCCGAGGTTTTTACTACTTTTATGGCATAATGCGAACATCCGGTCTGTATTCATAAAAACCGTTTGAAGTGCAGTCTTATGAATACAGACCAGATGTTAAACAAAATGCCTATTTCTTAATGTTAGGGACATAATACAAGGAAGGATCAGAAACTAAGGTTACAAGGCCGATATTTCTGAAATTTCGACTGTTATAGAGAAATGAGGACTGTGCTGTAATTTTAATACATGGAGTTGGCAACTATGGCGACTCGTTTGGAAAACTGGTCTCGCAAAGAAGTTCGCTCAGTTATTCGATTTCTGTGAGTGAAACATGTAACTGCGGCTGATATTCAGACGGAGAAACTGTAATGTCTCGTCAGCATGTCGCAGAGACCAGAAGACCACCACGCAGTGGAAGCAGTTTCGCTGGGACATCATCGACCACCCTCCCTACAATCCGGACCATGCTCCAAGCGACTTTCACCCGTTCCCTCACTTGGAGCACCTAGGAGCCCGCCGCTTTGCTTCAGACGAGGAGATGCAACACTTCGTGACAATGTGATTGGACACAAAAGGACAGGATTTTTACCAGGAGGGAATCTTCAAACTCACCCCATGATGCTACAAGTGCCTCAACTAATATGGAGACTATGTCGAGAAATAACCTGATGTGTGCACTATCTGTTGGATGTATGAAGTAACATATACATGTTTCACTGCAGGCTTACTTTCTGATCACCCTTCGTAAAAACTACCGGGCTGAAGTTCATTTGGGAGTCTTTACTTCAATTTCACCAAAATTTATTTTGCTTATCTTACTCTGTATTGCTTATATTATTGCTTTAAATATATAATATTACCCATTCTTTGTAATCTCTTCAAAATCAATCTTTTATTAGCATAACTGCATAAATCTCTTCCTTTGAAAATAAAAGTTTGTCAGTTCTCACAAATTTTAAAATAACAAAACGTTAACTTAGGACCAGACCTAGGTCTAACTCTAACCCGATACATGGAAACAATGACATAGCGAAAAATGTGAGCATGTTGCGACTAACAAGAATAACCTAAAGACACATAAAGTTGCTTGAAAATGAAAATATACCAAGTTAATTTGATCTGCATGATTTTTCCTGATTTAAATATGGCTCGATTGTATGCCATTATGGCTCTGGTGATAGAAGGAAAAGATATAATTTCAGAAGATAATTGGCAACTTGAAAATAATGTCTTATATGCAATAGCAATGCCTTGTGATAGTCTGCCAAAATGTATTAAAAATATAATAAATAAGTTATTAATTAATTAAAAAATAAAATCTGACCAAAGTAAATTACTTTTAATAATAAATGATAATGTTACAATTTCGGCAATGTATCCCTGTGAAACCGTAAACTGTTATTTATTAAAATGATTTGCTTTAGTCAGTGTATCTTGTAGTTAAGTTCGAGCAAACATGTTAATCATTGAGTTTTCCACTGACAGCTGTCAGCATCATCAAGAAAAGGTAAAAAGAAAAAAAGGGCTTTAGTGGGGACAGGATGCGTTTTTCATACCTGTATCTTGACATTGCTGACAATTGTCAGTATGAACTCGACGTTTAACATGTTTGCTTGCACTTAAATACAAGATACAAAAGAACCGGTAAGTACATTTTGAATTCATTGTCAAGATTTACTTTATTAACACAACTGGGAAACACCTACGGAGGCTTAGTGGTAAAGCGCTCACCAATGGTGATGGGTCTCTTGTTTGATCCCAACCAAGTGAGTATGTGGAGGACAACATCGTGTTCGTAGGTTTTCTCGGCCTCCTCCCGTTTCCTCCCAACTCTTATTCCACCAAATATTGTACAGTAAACCACTTTCATTAATCATTCGCCCTTTTGGCCTACAGGGAATACTTGTGGGAGGTAAAACAAAATATTTAACTTGTTTTCACTTGGAAACTACTAAGATTTACAAGTTAAACTAGTTTAATTCGGAGGTGGATTGGAAAGAACGACCATTGGTGTGAAATGGGAGAATTTTACACCATTTCAAAGGTTTATATGCTTGCCATTCTTTCCGGAAGCTACAAGGAAGAATTACTTGCTTTTCCTTTGAATAATGTCACCCGTAGGCTTTGAGGGAAAAAGTTGGTTTTGTTCGTGTGCAAGTGTTACAAGATAATTCAATATTATCTTTACTGTATTGCAACGTTGTGTTTTTATAAAGAATTACTACGACTGTACCTACTATACCTGAATGATAGGAACATTTGTCATAGTTTTATCTGTACAGCTTCCTTCAACCAGCTTCGCTAGGATCAGCTAAATAGATAGATAGATAAATAAAAAGAAAAAAAGTAGGAGTTTACGCATATTGAATGGACACTTTGATGATCAATTACCATAGCTTCTGGGTAGCTGATTATCAAAGTGAAATTATAAGTCTACAACTGGACCTAAATACTCTCTACAAAAAATCATTTCAAACGGTTCTGCCATTTTGTCGTAAAAAGGCGACATACGTCGATTTTATATATAAATAGATTGTCTTTTGATGGTATTTTGCTCATGAATCTCCGTAAAGGAAAACCAAGACGGCGATGCAAGTATAAGAGACGTAATGGACTTTTGCAGAAAAATGATGTGACTATAATAAAGACGGTTTCCTATCGTTATGTAAAGGATACAGTACACGTGATGTCTCTGCCACAGAACATAATGCATCAATTAGGAAACGAGACTGGGTCTGTAAATAATAAATAAATAGAAAGTGGAAGTAACTTATTTCGATTTACTCAAAGTAGTAGTAGTCTACACACACATTTCTACATGATCCAGTAGGTCATGGAATGACTTCTGAGTCCTGGACAGTACTAGTGTTCAAGGTTCTAATCACTGCTTCCTGAATGATGGGAACGCCGTCAAATAAGCAACTCTTCAGTAATGCTTTTACTTAAGGAGAACGAAAATAATTATAGGGAAACAGGTCTCGCGAATATAGCCACGTTTCGTCCTCTGCAGTGGTGTTCTGAAGGAAATCGGGCTTCCTTTCGCCATCAGTTCTTGGCAATCTTACATTATTATTTGGCGAACAGTCTCCTTATTCACCTACGAGATCTGATATTGTCATAAAATTTACACTCCAATCATTCAAAATGATATCCAGAACTTTATTAATCATTTTAGCTGTTCTGACAGATCCGGTACCTATCATTTTTCACGGACTCCTTGGCAGCACTGACCCTCTTATGTCATTCAAAAACATGACAACGGGAAAGGCAATTGTTTCCATAAACCTTTTTCAACATCTCAAATGTTTCTGTTAAAGTTTCCGTTCAGCGCGCAAAGACCTGATATTCACTCCTTGTTCCATCATTGAAACAGTGATGATGTATCAGAACATCAGTCTACACTTAGCCGCACCACAACATTGGCGACTGGCTGGGGTAAAAATTTCTGCACTTGTTCCCAAGGTCTGCAAGATTTACTACGTAAAAAACTTCAGTGGTAAAATTAATTTTCCATAAAATAATCTCGTTTCCTAGTTACCGCACAGAATATGTGTGATGACTGAATGAGATTTGAGAATTCTTATTTTTATTAACGTAAAGTACGTTTCTGTTTTAAATTCATTACCAAAATATGGCTTTATGAAAGTACAAATATCTTTACGAATCACCATGTATTTTACAAGCAAATAGTTGAGTGAAGCTGTAGAAATGCACACTCGGAATATAGGTTTTTAACTTTCAAGAATCGGACGGTCCCATTTTACCAATGAAAACACTCACACAACACTGGAAAGTTAAACCATTAGCCCTTTCACTCCATGACTATCGCATGAATCTCCTCCCATCTCCACCTGACAAAATATTCAGGTAAGGATGGGAGGAGGTTCATGCGATAGCTACTGGGTTGGGCAGTAAGAGCACAGGAGGGAGAAGTAATAATTACTGAAAATTTTTGTTTTGTGTTTAAAATAACAGAAACGAAATACAAGAACTGAGAAATACAAATAAAAATAAGTGAAGTAGTAACAAGTAAGGACAATAATGAAAGATAATACGAAATGAAAAGTATCTAGAATTCGATTCCAGGCGGGACCTCATGTGGTTCACTTCCCATGTTAAGTTGTAGGTCCACGTCTCATAGCCTTGCTGCTGAAAGGGACGTTAAAATCAAATGACATCAAAAGTATCTAGGAAACATAATAGCCCGGAGAAAGTACTCGGAGAATAGTTTCGCAGAACACAGAATACTGGATAATGGATTTATTTAAGAATGTGAATGAGGTTAGAAGAATCACAAGCATTGGTGTAACGCTAGAAAGCCAAATTGGTGTCGAATATAGGGTAAGTTTTATTTACATCTGGCATCTTCGGTAGAGGTTTGGAGCATGTGAGGCTTTCGGTACTATTTCTTGAAGCCAGTTGGGAAAGTCTTTTTCAGTTTCAGATGAAAAATTATGTCGTCAGTTATTCGTAATGTGACTTACAAATAAAAAGTTTATCGTACTACGATTATGCATTGAGGCTAAAGGATATGATGATGATGACAATGAATGAAATAATGGAAATAAGAAAGTGGAAAAAAAAAAAAAAAAAAAAAACGGGAGATCCGCAAGAAAACCCATGGACCAGGTGAGCACACTACCACTGCAGCCCCAAAGAACGTGAAAATGATATAATAAGTAATGTGCATTTTACGTGAAAATGATATAATAAGTAATGTGCATTTTACTGAAAGACTAGTAAACAATCTTAAGGTGTATTTTGGTTCATGTGAAACATCACTTTGCTTAAACATTAATCTAACTTTTCAGAAGGACTCCATGTATTCAGAAAGCTTTAGAATTTCATTTTAAATAAATCAAGTCCTTGAACAGTAGGAAGGTGTTCAAAATGTATAACAGTCAATATGGTACATCAAACTTGGAGTACATTTCTGATAAGTTATTTATGATGGAATAATGTGTTCACTGTGTACAGTTTTGAAACATCGTATCTTTACTGAATGGATACCAAATATTACATGAAACTGGAAACAGAGGATGTTGTTTATTATTATTAATGATTGAATTTGCGGATAAGAAGAAGAGGATTTGGAATTGGAGGTGTTGACAAGTAGATCTTCAAGTAACTGTTGATAGGTGATGTGGAACAGATAATGGTTCCTTCAAAACGGCTAGGAATCACGGTAGGGAATATTCGATGTGGTGTGGGAAGGAGTTCTTTTAGCAGAAATATTGCACATTGTTGGTCAATTTGATATATACGTGAGTCTCAAGCAGTTCGTTCTCAAGTCTGACGTTCACAACGTGAAAGGTGTTTCTGAATTGGATTGGAGTTTAGAGTCCCTTTCAATACCGAAGTTATATGAGACTAGGATCTACAGCTTAACGTCAAATCCGAATTTCAAAAGTTCCCACCTGCAATCGAACCCGGTCTCTCGCGCCAAACGCGTGTACGTTAACCATACAGTCATAAGTACGCTCATGAAAGATGACAGTGTGGTTGACTCTGCATTCGAACACATTCCAACCTTCTAGTACAAGGGGCGATCAACTGAAACCCGTTCGTTCCATGCATTATTGGTATAGTGTGTAGGAATGTTGTTGATACGTGTTTCCGTTTTGAAGGGATAACGAGTGAGAAATGGCGTTCAAGATCCCCACTCCCTCCAAACAGGACCAGCGTGCCGTCATCCAGTTTCTAAGTGCCGAAAGTTGTCAACCAGCTGAAGTGTTCCGGCGTATGAAAGAGGTGTATAGTGATGCATGCGTCTCCAAAACAACAGTGGTGGACTGGGCCAGAATGTTTTGGAAGAGGCGTGAAGAAACCACTGATTATGCCCGTCCTGGTCAAACCAAGTGCATGATTTGTTTCAACGATTCAAGTGGGAAATGTTGCGACACCCGCCCTACAGCCCTGACCTTTCACCTTGTGACTTTCACATCTTTGGGCCTCTAAAGAAGGCAATGAAAGGTCAGAGCTTTCAGTTTGACGCTGAGGTTTAGGACGCTGTGCGTGATTGATTTGATAGTCAGCCGTCCAAAGTTTACATGGACAGCATTTGTCAATTAGTGATACAGTGGGACAAGTGTCTCAACGTTTATGGTGACTTCTTCTGAACAATATTTTTACTGCACGCTAACCATAGACGCCTCTAGATAATGTACAAGTTTCCGCTCGAAATAAAACTTATTTCATGAATTATGACCACTGAACGGGTTTCAATTGATCGCCCCTTATACAATCCGTAACAACAGCATATTTGATCACACTTTTCAAGTGAATACTCTCAGGATAGGCTTTTTCACGAGCTTCAGAAAGAAATGCTTCAACATTACATTACATTACATTACCATTCTATCTGCGGACCGATCCGTGGTCTTAATCATCTGTAACGACCTCGTATATTTACTTTACTGTAATTTCATATTCATTTTTTTATTTGGTATTATTTTTATCAATTTTTATTTTCTTCTAATTTTTAGTACAAAATTCACTTTCAAAAATCGTAACCGACGTTTTACTTAAGTCTTTCAATTTATTCTTTTGCACCTGTATCGTTACTAGCCAACCAAGTGTTTTCTTCCATCATTGTACTCTCTTCACTTTCCAGCGTATCATGTCGCATGCTTCAGAGTGACTAGTATTTTCTATAAAATTTCTTCGGTTCCTACCTCCTCACGTCCTTAAGTGACACATACTTGCTAGAGCATATATTTACGTTATTCTGCATTGTGAGATTATGCTTGTAGCACAAAGAAGCAAATTGCACAGTAAAAGCAGAATTGGGGTCAGAAAATAACCACAGTATGTGTTTGGATAATAATAATTCTAGCCGGATTTATAATTCTAACAATGCTAGCTTTAGTTAACATTAAACTGATTTAATTACCTACCTATTTCAAATGTGGTTAATTTACTCTAAGACTTTTGTTATCAACCTCCTTAATATTCTCTTATCTTCCCGCTCTACCCAAAGGTCTTGTTCTTTCACTGACTTTTAACTACAATTCTTTACCCTACAAGTTGTTTCCCACCTCAGATGTCTCGATTTATTATCTGCATGATATTCAATGACAGCTATTGTGAAGTTTCACACTGTTTAATTTTCTTTATATACCCGTTCGTCTGGTTTTGCACCGAATACTGGGAAAAAATGTTACCAAAAATCCTTACGATATTGAAAGAAACTTACATCTTTTTCTGCTTCTTTTAGCTCTGCTTCCTTTTCTTTAACTCTCACCACGAACATCTGTCGCATCTCATCTTCTTTCTTCTGCAGCTCTTGAATGTGGTCGCTTCGCTTTTGCTCAAAGGTTTGTTGGAAACTTATTGGTTTATTTTCTGCATCAACGTCAGTGAAGCCCATCTAAGATAGAATAAATAATGAATTAGATAAAATGATAACATATAATACATACAAATAAGCAATGATAATGCATCTATTAATTATGGTAACGCTTCTGAAATAATAAATCGTAATGTGATTTTACTATTAAGTGTGTTTGTAAGCCTTCTCTCATCTACTTTTCTACATCCTTCAAACTATTGCAAAGTTCTCAGTTTAATCTTATAGTTTTCCAATACAGTATCTGCGTACTATTAATCCTTAGATTCATGGCCTGAAAATTATACAAAAATGTATAAGCAGGGTCTCCGAGGCTCTGTATTGCTTTCAAATGGGAAAATGTGCACTTTTGAATCACATGACTTAAATAACAGGTTATTTCTTTAGAAATAATGTATTTTATTACAATTAGAGACTATTTTATTTTATAATTATTTTAACATTTTATTGGAAATTAAATAATAATGAAATACGAATGCCTCTTTTTGAAGATTTCAGAGCTTTTTTCATATTTCTTGTAATAACATTATATATTGAGGTTAGTAATCGATTTTACATTATACTGAGATTTCTTTAACAACTAGGTATATCAATATCCATGAGATACATTCAGCAACATTGTAGTGCATGCCGGAAAAAAAAAATACCGAGTCCGCCCGAAAAATGTATACATTCTTTGTCATCCTGTATCAGGATACTGTCATTGACAAATGTCCTGAAATTTAAGTATGTTGTAGTATGGTTTTTCGGCCAACAGATGTCTGCATTGTCAATTGTTTTCAGTTAAAATTATGTTGTAGTACGGGTTTTCGTTCAACAGATGTCGATACTGTACGGTTAGTGAGATAAGAAAATGGTAGATGCACGCTTGACGTTAGAGCAGCACTGGATTGGATGAAGAGGGCCCACTGAGTTCCCTCCCCGTTCGCCAGATCATACCCCCATGGGCTACTTCTTATGGGGAACTGTGAAAGTGAAGTGTATGGAGGTAAGCCGCGCACGCTCGAGAACCTTCGCCAGAAGATTACAGAGGCATGTGCCTCGATCTCCATTGATACACTGATCACTGTAGCTGTAGCGACTGCTGGTCGTTCTCTTTGGTGTTTGGGCACCAACGGCCAAAATTTTGAACATCTAATGTATACAAATGCTTACTTGAAGGTTTGTATCACATGTTTGAACAATAATTAAACGTAATTAAGAAATATAATATAAAGTATTTTTTCTTAAACAGTGTATACATTTTTCTGGTGGACTCTGTAAAATAAAAATCAGATACACTATTTGAGAAGTACATACTTAAAAAATGTTAACCTAAAACATCTTCAATTCTAATTAAGTGGAATATACATATTAAAAGGTTTTGCGACTTAAAAATAATTAGGAATTATAAGCATTTTTCATGACATTAAAGTTCATAAATTCGAAAACTGCTTTGTGCATTTAGAAGCAGCATGGGCAGCAAATTAATTTGCTATATTGCTTAAAAATATTTTTTCCATACCTGGAGCACGTCAACTTGCTTTTTGTGTGAAGATTGTAAGGACAAAATCCACACCTTCTTCTTTTGGGTTCTTAGAGTGGCTTATTAAGTCTACATCTTTTCAAAGCACCTTCAACTGACCTTGGCAAGTTAGGTATTCGAAGTCTCTTCACCATTTGAAGTTTCACTAATGATAATTTGGGAGAATACGGGAGTACTCCCGAGTTTTACGTCCCATGGTTATGCTGGTTAGGCTAAAGGAGACGGTGATGATGAGTAATGAATGAAATGGTGGAATGAAAAAAGTGGGAGGAGACGGGAGAACCCCGAGAAAACCCACGCACACGGTGTTTGTCCACCACAAAGTTTACTTGGCGGGGGCTGGGATCGAACCCGGGACTCCTAGCACCAGAGGTGAACGCTCTACCACTGAGCCACCGCGGCCCAGGGAGTACCCCAAGAAAACCCACGGACACAATGTTGTCTACCACAACTTTACTTGGCCGGGGATTGAACCAATGACCCCACGCACCAAAGGTAAGAGCTCTAGCAACTAATTACCGTGCCCCCGCAAACAAAAACTTAAATGTATACAATTACAGTTCAACTGACCATGATTTTTAACTTACGGTGAACATCCCAGCAGGCACAGCTGCAACATCTATCAAAACAAAACAAATTCCATGTCCTTACACAGCATATGATGGACTACGGTGAATCAAACACCTTTTAGCAGGGTCATGTAGTGACCACATCACAGTTACTTCTATCTTGCTAGATTGACATTTGCTATCTTTGAATTCAACTAGCTTTCCAATTAAGTTAAGATAGTACTTAACACTTATTAAATATTGGGAAACTTTGATAGTGGAATTTCAATACTTATCTTTGATTTATAAAGTACACAAATCTTTCAACTGTATAATGAAACACGAAACACTATACTTATTCAACGCAATAAATCGAAGCTTATAGTACCTACCTAGGTGATATGTTGTCAGGGAATCAACTTACTTTATTTATAATGGTTTTATTGATCTCTGGAACACTTTCAACGAAGATATCGGTTAAATTTCACAATACTAACCTAGATGTGTCCCTGTGATGTTACACATTTTTTTTCTATTTCTCTCCTATATTTCTGGTGAGATACTAGATCATCTTTCATCAGGATGATCTTTAGAGCTTAAATGTGAAAATTTTGGCTATTCACATATTAATGTGAGCTCCTCCGTGGCTAAGCGGTTAGCGTACGCGCCTTTGGCGTGGGAGGCCCGGGTTCGATTCCCGGCGGGAGCTCATGTGGTTCGGATTCCACGTTAATCAGTAGGTCCACGTCTCATATAGCCTCGCTGCTGAACGGGACGTTAAACTCAAAATCAACTCAACTCACATATTAATGTATAGCACTTCAATAGCGTTAACTATATACTGCAGCACACCTATACACAACGAAAACACTATGATAGTGTTTTAAGTACAATACTTCTATATTTTATTTATAAATGACTTGTGCAGTGTTTAAGCCAACCCAACTTCTGGAACAAATCGAGAAGTTCTTGAAAACATTACTTCTTCATTATACATACAATAGTAGTAGAAGATTGTATGCATTTAATGTATGTTAGAATGTCACTGCTGCCATAACAAATCTGTATATAGTTTGGTGATATTTTTTTAAAAAAGAAAATCGGTATCTGCCTTTTTTAACAAAATGTATTAATGCCTTTTCTGTTATTATTATTATTTGTTTAAAGTCTATTTATGTCCTTTAAGGTGAAATCCATATTATTTTATATCGCTTTATGTGTACACAAATATGTAATAATTTATATATCAACCGTATTGTATTAATTACATTAATAAATATATCTCAATTAATACTGTAACACAATTAACTGGTACACTCACCTGCTCCAGACGTTTCTTCCGATACAGTTCATAATGACGACAATGTGTTTTCTCTCTCATATCCTCCATATTTGTGCGTATCAACATCTCACGAAGTTTTACAAAATCGCAGTGTGCTTCATTTTCAACTATAAAAAGGTTACAAAACAAAAGTTTTGTTAAACAGTGCTATGCACAACAGTATTCAGTAGAAGCTGAGTTCTACTTTGATGCCCCAACAACGTTAAGTATGTCCTATACATTAGTACATATTAGAAATACATTATGATCTCTTTACTCAGCTATTATCTCTGGTTTTCTATAGCTGACTCAACAACTAAAAAAATAAGCTTTTACAACATATAGTACTTGTAGGAAATAATAAATGTAATACTAGCGACAAGGAATTAGGTGATCAGGTTTACGCTATACTGTATAATGAAAAAGGACTTTGGTTTGTAGTAAACTGATTCTCTTATTGATGGTAGTTATGGAAAATATAATTTGAAAAAAATAAATGAAATATTTCAGTTTAACATCTCACGATGTTGCTTTGTAGACCAGTAGTACCCAATTTTTTTCAATGACGATACTTTACTGAACGAGCACAATATTGCGAAACTCTCGTTTGATATTTTATTAGTAACAATAAAAATTCAAATAGTGTAAGCCTATAAGATTCTAGAAAGTAGTGACTCTTTATAGTACTAAGCATTTTTGTTGCTGTTGAAGGCGTTGACTGGTAGAGTCTGTTTCAAGATTGATTGTAACTACAACCCAACACATAATTCAAGCTGCACGTCTGGAAGAAGATATCAATGTGACATCGAAATTATCACGATTAAACAAACAATAATACACTAAGGTAAGTCATTTTATTACTTCTTTATTTAATTACTAAATGCTTTATGATTTTTCAATTCTAAAATTTAGCGACATACCCTATGGAACAAGGCGACACATTGGTTGAGAACCACTGCTGTAACCTAACGGGAACGGATGATTAATGAAAGTAAATTAATACGAAATAATCAGTATAATGAAAATGTGGGAGGAAACGGGAGAACTCCGAGAAAATCCAAGGACACTACATTCTCCACGACAAACACAAATCACCTGGGAGATTGAACTAGGAATCCCTTGCACCAGAAGTGAGCGGTTTACCTTTGAGTTGTCGTGGTCCCCTAGTCAAAGATCTGAGTGCCACCTTGTGACATGCGGGAGTTTTGTGTGCGCCCGGTCCGTATTTCCCTGTTTTCTCTGATACAATCTTTAGGCCCAGTCTCATACAGTCTTAGTGGTGAAGTGGGATGCTAAATTTCAATTAATCAAAGACCTTATCCTATTGAAAACTTTGATCGATACAACCCTATTTACCACTCTAATGTTAACCCTTTAGGGACGATTTTAGTAACCATGTTAGGCGTTTGTGTGTTTGTATGCCACGCCTGTCCCAAAAGAGTTTAATGAAAGTATGTCGATGACTCGCGAACCTCTGTCAGAAACTAGACAGGGGCTGTTTGTAATCACCTTTTAATATATGCACTTGTAAGAAACCTCGCAAATAAAAACTTTTGCCAGGTAGGGTTCTGTGCATTAAAAATATAGAATAAACCTTGCAATGTATTATGAAAAAATATCTACACTTGACTTATGAAAAATTATGCCACTGTAATTAATAGCTACACTTAAATATTTTAAGCACAAAAATGAACATCATTTAACACTGATAAAAGCCTTCATTATGAAATGTAACCCAGTTAAATAATAAGCAAACAATCTGCTACCTTAATTTTATACCAATTACCTCTTTCAGGGTCTACTTTCCAAATTTGATAATATACATCAACAATTTTTGCTTTAGAGCGGAAGTATATTCACTTTTCAATCTTAAGCCTGTCGGACGACAAACGGAAACCCGCTACTCGCCAATATAGTACTTCTTTGAAAGACTAGATCACATTCTTGAACACTTAAGACTATTATTTTACCTTAGCTATATTGAACATGCGCTATCTTGTTTTTTGTCCTCTTATTATATAAGAAATTATTTAGGTTTTCTTTCAAATGAACTGGTATAACTTTTTCTGACTCTTACTTTGTGAAAATAAATTTTGTAATATATGTTTTTAATATTTAATAATGAAATTTAATTTAATATTAAATTCATATTGAAAAGCAAGCATTAAACTAGACTTAAGGAAGAAATCAGAAAATTCACACCATTAAAATAACAGTTTATTTTAGAAAAAACAGAAAAATAATTTCCCATATAAATTAATGGGCTAAAAGATAAAGTTGAATCAAGATTGCGTAAGTTCTCAACACTATTAAGGCAAACTTACAATACCTCATTAATGAGCTTCCTGTTATACGTGAAATTTGTATTCTAGTAAACGAAACAAGATTAAATGTCGATATACATTCATGAGCAATTGAGTGGAGTGGATTTGGAGTTTAACGTCCCTTTCAGCATCGAGACTACATGAGACGGGACATACTGATTAACGTGGGATCTGAACCCGGGTCACATGAGCAATTGAATTAGAGATATTATGGGGAAACTGTGGTATGCTCGGCCCGCGAATGTAAATAGGAGCGCGTGGCATGTAACGGCGAGGACGTCAGACCTCGTACGGGTTGTATGAATAACAGCTGGCTACAGAATGGGTAAGACACGAGATCTCAGCGCATTTGATCGGGTCACTCCATCTCTGAAGTCATCTAGGCACTGAGCTTTCCAAAAACTACTGTATCAAGAGTGTACCGTGAGTAGTTACGTGGATTGGGACAAAACTACCGCCGCCTAGGTCAACTGTCATGCTGTACGATGCGCTGATGGGAGGATTTGCCATTGGCTAGCCCGGATGGTAAGACTGGATAAACGAGACACAGTGCAACAGACCACCAGACACTCGTTAATTTAATGTTGGACAACAACGAAGTGTAACCAGTTATAGAATCCAGAACCATCTCGCCAGAGATAGAGAAAAAAGCGTTCTACGAAGGTGCCTCTACTCAACACCCATCTGCCATAAGGCACAACGATTGATATGGACAAAGAGAACGCTCAAAGCATGGAAAAGATCAGCTGGGCAGATGAGTCGAAGTACAAGTTGGTTTCAACCACATGAGGCAATGGTTCCCTCTTGCGACCACAGTAGTTTAGGCTGGTGGTTTCCTCGTACAGGGACTGTTCAGTAGGATGAAATGGGATCCCTGGTAAATCTGACAACATCCCTCACGGCCGAACGTTACAGAAACCTGCTGGTAGATTATGTTCATACATTTTTTTTTCGCACCCAGCAATCTGCACGCGACCTGTACGTATAGTAAGACAATACTCCAGTCCATCGCTCTCAAACTATTATTGACTCGTTTGATCAGCACTCCACGGATATGAATATGTTTGCTAATCCCCGAGAGATCTCAATCCGAATATCGATAGGAATGTGTGTGCCTTTATCCCTGCTTTGATCAGCACTCCACGGATATGAATATGTTTGCTAGTCCCCGAGAGATCTCAATCCGAATATGTGTACCTTTGTCCCTGCTTCTACCAATTTTATGGGAGGTTGTGCAGCGATCATGGATCACTATGGCTCCCCAATGCTTCCTGTGTCTTTGTGAAGACCATGCCACGCCGCACTGCTGTCATAATTAGGACAAAAGTGTGTGCTACATCTACTAGCCAGATATCTCTCACTCAACTGCTCATGAGTGTAATATAGACCGATTTTAGTTCATTCACAGCATTCCAAAACAATGTCTCCATTGTCATCTAAAATATTAGTGATTTCGTGTTAATATTCTTCACTTAACTGTAAGATCATGCTTTTAATACGCGTATAGCAATTGTTGCAACTCGAAACTTAACTTGTATAAACTAAAACAGCTAAATCAACGCTGAATCCAAAGACACATTATATTATCAGAGATTTCGATAAAACATAACTATACTGCTATAAGCTTAACTATACTGACACTAAAAAAAATACATTGAATGTTTGGTGAATTTTAAATAGTGTAGGTGAAAGTATAGCACATGTTTTTTCTCTACTTGATTAAGAAATAGATCTCAAGCTATCGTTCTCCAAGGACATATTTTACTGAGACCCACGATTTTAAAGGAACAGATTAAAAATTTGTCAGATTGAATTTGTACAGCGCATGTTTCATACATGTAAAAAACAGAATTTACGCAGTATTTTTCATAACCTTACGTTATACTAAGAACGAGAAAGTTAAAGGCCAGATTTGAAATTTGTTAACTGATTATATAAGGGATTAAAAGGTATCGTTTTAAGTTTGCTCAGCCCAAAAATATAATTACCACATGAAGTAAAGGCATAGATTTCAAATTTGTTAAATTAGAAGATATCAAGGTTCTCTAGGTACGGTTTAATTTTCGTCATTTTTCTTCAATTAATTACGTTTACTAGTCAAGTGCAGGTGAAACTAGTGACTTCAAACCAATGTTTCATTATTATCGCATGTTTTATACACTAGCGGTTAGTGCGCATAAAGTGAAATATATATATATACATATATATATATATATATATATATATATATATATTTTGAGAGAGAGAGAGAGAGAGAGAGAGAGAGAGAGAGAGAGAGAGAGAGAGCGAGAGAGAGAGAGAGAGAGAGAGAGAGAGAGCACAGGAATTAATGAGTTACGATATACAGAAGAAAGTAATCAACGAGTGTAGTTCTTCAAGCAACATTAGTTTTCTGAAACGATCTGTGCTAAGGATGGAAATAAATTTTTGACAAAATGTTCAGAATTGAATTATAATTTGGGTAAATATAGTTTTAATAAATAATGCATAATCTAGTTACCGATAAGTTAAAACATGGTTGTTATTACATTAACACAACACTTAGAAAGTGACTAACAAGTGTGGTACTGGTTTCGAACCCCGCTGAGAGTGTTTCCTTCGGATTAAAACCCCAGTAGTAGTTCAAACCCCACTTTAATAGTAAGGCCAGTGTTATATAGCCTCAATGCTCTAAAAGGGACCCCAAGCAAGCAATAAATTAAAAACCAACGATGTCCTCGATGAAAATCTAATTCAAGTCAACACTTTTAAAATCAGTTGATTTTTTTTAAAAGGAAATTTTAGACTTTCATTTACGACGTTATTGCTCCCATCCTGATTATCTTAAGTTCATGGTTCGTACATCATTATCTTCGAAATGAATAGACTTTTGAAAAATACTACACACACGTATCTGAATGCAAAATCTGTTTTTTTTTTTTTCCTTGTGAATTTTCAAGAAAATGAAAATCTTATAACCTATTAAGGCGGTCCTAACAGCGGCAGAATGCAAGTAGTTCCACGAATATATATATATTAATGTATTACTTTCCCTTGATTAGAGACGTTTTTCAAATTACTGAAATACGGGTAACGGTTATGAAGATAAAAATATTTTCTAACTATACATGTAAAGTAAACAATGAAGAAAAACATACTTTAGGAAGCCCCTGCTCGTATTGTAATTACCTTGGATTTATGGTTCTAATGTCACTGTCTTCAGAATGAATCAGGCTTTCGAATGGTACGATACACAACTGTCACGAGACTCATAAATTTGGGAAATTTTCGATAGATATTATATACTTTTAAATATTTGATCACCCCTGTTGGGCTCCAGAGTCAACTAGCTGTATGAAACTACTCCGAAAAATTCTTTATGTCCTAGGCTGTACAGTATATTTGCCAAATTTCATTAAGGTTAGGGGGTATGATAAGCAGACAGGAAGACACAGAACGTTTTTGAACCAAGGACACAGAAAACCTGATTTCTGAGAGGGAGAGTGATAGAGAGGGCAATAGAGTGAAAGAGGACATGTATTCATGTGTGTATGACGACTCATAACCTTAGATGTAAAAAGGTTGCATAAACCGTTATTATTATGTAATAAAGTATAAGTAAGTAGATACCAGCTAAATAACATCTTTCTGGGATTATGTGACGTGACAAGGATTTTAACGGGTTACAGAGTTGAATAAACTAATCTTGTACCTTGTACAGTTCCCCAAGGATATTGCCTGGAACGCATCATTTTGTTTCCTACTCGAACAAAATCTGTGCTTCCAACAACAGCAAAAGGCACATGGGCATTCATTGACGTGTTAACTTCTGCTACCGACTCATCATCAGTTGGGAATTGATAGATCTGTACTCCATTGTTTGTTAGTTCCGACATGATTTTGGACTGTAAAATAAAAATACATAAATGTATAAATACTACAAATATACTTCAGAATAACAATATAACTAGTACGTTTCCCTATAATGAAAAACATTCGTCCTTCATTGATTTATAGCAAATTTTTATTCGTTAAAAGAAAGTTTTATCTGTCAAGAAAAGTACATACTATCTTTACTTAACATTTAACAGATTTCTTAAGTTCAAACCCCAACTTCGATTGGCAGTACCTTGGAAACCAAAGGATTGCACACTATAATATTTCATATATCTACTAGTTCATGAAGGTTTAACGTCATGTTAAAATTAGTCAAGATTAGATGAGTTAATCGATCGTGTCAACATCTAACTTTTCTTTTTAAAAAACATTGATGATGAACAACTAGGAAACCAAAGACTTACATTTGACCAAATTAGCTATACTTGTAAATGCCGATGAGCTCAGGCCGAATCAGAAATATTAAGATGTTCGGATTTTGAGTCTCAGAATTATTGGCCACCAAAAGTCTGTAAATCACAATAATTCATACGCGTACCAGGCTACTCAAAATCCACCACTATTCCAAATTTGGAGGGGGCTCAGTAGTAGAGCGCTAACCTCTGGTGTGTATGGTCCCTGGTTCGAACCCCGTCCAAGTTAGTTTGTGGTGGACAAAATCGTGTCCGTGGGTTTACTTGGGGTACTTTCGTTTCTTCCCACATTCTCACTCCACCAATCCTTGAATCACCTTTCACTTACCTTAATAATAATAATAATAATAATAATAAAAAATCAAATAAAGGATGAAAAGTTTACCATTAAAAAACCCGAAAAATTATCTGGTTATTTTCTAAACTTACTCAAAACATATTTTACTGGTATTCTTCAAATATTGTACAAGGTAGCTCATAATTGTGTATATGATGTTTGACTGACTGTAGTATTTGTAATTCTGGATAAAAAGATTCGATATGGCAACTGTGTAGCCTGAGAGTGGGGATAACAGTCACTGGACTTAGAGCCGTTTGTGTATGCCAGACAAAATGGCGGAACAGAGTGTGCGTTTGTATTCTGCAACAAATAATTACGCGGAGGTGAGACGGAGCTCTATCTCCCGATTTAACACCACCTGACTTTTTCTTATGGGGTGTTTTAAAGGGCAAAGTGTATCAATACACATACGCAATATGGCCGAACTACGGGAAGCTATCACAGAAAAGTTCCACAGGATACGTGTAGGGGTCTGTCAAGCTGCTTGTGACAACGCTGCTTTTCGTCTCCAGGCATGTATCGATTTGGAGTGTGCATTGGTGGATCATGTCATGGAGAATAGAGATTAAAAGTCTTCTAAGGAAAGGCATCAGAGTAATGCATTCAAGTTATGTTGCTAGTTTCTCTATCGTACTCTTTGAAACATCATAAATACAATTATGAGCCACGCTGTATTTACTGGATCAAAATGACATGAGGCTATGAACAAGGACATTGTGAGAAATTTGATCTGGTGGTTGAGTTAATTTCGTTTTATTCCTTTTTACACATTCTTCTTTTTCAACGATCATCTTATTAACATTTTCACCTACTTAACATTGGGTCTCCTGAAAATTCCTTTCATGTTCAAGTTTTCGGCTCTCTCCTGAAGACCTGTTCAAGGAGGATAAAACTAGGAGTAAAAGTAATAAAAACATACTAAGAAACGGTCTCACCGGAATACAGCAGTACAATAACATCATGGCGATTGGTTGTGTACTTTGACCATTGCAAACAATCGATAAGGTGTTTCTGTACTGCTGTCCTCCGGTAAATTCATTTTTATGTAACTGTATCATTAATTATACTTTGGTTAAAAAAAACACGACATTTTGAAAAACCGAAATGAGTATTGCCAATAGAAAAAGGCCTACCTTAAATTTCTGCAATTCCGTCTTTGATATCGTGTCAGCTTTTGCAATGATAGGAATGATATTAACTTTAGTGTCCAACTTTTTCATGCATACTAGATCAATGGACTTCAATCTGAAACAATATTAATTGTATTGTGAACATTCTGACAATATATACATTTAGACTTTTTAAAGAGGAAAACTAAACTACTGTACCAAAGTAGATACCACTGTTACAAGCTTAATATGTTAAATGGGAAAAATGCTCGGTTATAATAGTACAGCAAAAGTACCTCTCCCAACATCAACAACTTGAAAAGGAGATCACAAATCTGAGCGTCATTTAAGCTAAGCTACAGAGAACCACATTGTATCTATATCAAAATTAACTTTCTTCAAATCTGTATATCCTTTCTAAACTTTTATGACAGAAGTACACAGCGAAGAGACTCTATTACTTACAACTATTTACATTAAAAACTGTTAACTTGGCCACCTCTCTCAGCTGAATATTTATCTTTGATCTTAGTTTTGTAAAACCTACACTTTTCCATCACACACGCATTACTTGTTAATATCGCAAGTTGGCTATCTATCTTATCTTGAAACAGCTGCATTGACACAACGTTATCCCTATCTTGTTACATTTACTTCTGTGTTGGACATCTGAATATTCGGCAAAATACTTTAATTTTTACGAACTCTTGCAGAATATTTTTTATTGTACAATGTACTCATTGGACAGAACTTGTTCTTGTTGAAATATTTTTTATATCTGTTGTTGGCGAGTGTATGAAGAGATCGCCAATATTCATTTAAAGGATACCTGCAAGACATTTGGTAATTCAGGGAATTTCTGGGCTTTCGCTATCTAAGGCCATTTAGCCCGTCACGTTTGAGGGATGACGTCCCTCGGCGAGCACACTATCCGGGGAAAGGGGAAGGAAGAGGCCTGGAACCTGTAAGGTAGGTACCACCCTGGCATTTGCCTGGAGTGAATGAGGAAAACCCAGGAAAACCTCATTCAGGGTGGCTGGACTGAAAAAGCGTGTTACACTTTTTCGACCGAGTGCCCCCACCGGGATTTGGTAATTCAATCCACATGGATTTATTAAATAAGCTATGGGTACCTGCTGCTTTTGTCACGTATTGGAAACCGCTGCAGCCTTCTAGGGAACTCGCAGAAAATTTGTAATAAATGACAATCGGTTCATATTGTAAGATAAGAAACGAAAAGACAAAAAGCAAAAGCTCTTTTTGGTCAACAGTCATTAAAGAGGTGAATGTAGCTATCTAAATCTACAACCAAGCCTGCTTTTGGTGTTTCGCTATTTTGAAGGGTAAGACAGCATTGAAATTTTGATTATTTCCACGAACCGACGATTTTATCCCCATCTTCGTCAAAGATGGAAGAAATGGAACAATCAATAAAAAATTGCCATAGATGTGTAGGTAATTAGCATATTAGACCTACATTTAAATCTTAGTGTAAGAATAGCAAACTTAAAATATTTATTGCGTGCCAGGTTTTATGTTGCAGAGAAATGTTTACATTATTTACGAATAGCCGAGAACATAGGTAATAATTAATTGCTGTGTTAGAAATACACATACTACAACTTAGACCTACTAGTTGGCCACTTCTCAGTAGAATTAATGGTGGCCAATATAGACATATTTCACTATATGTAATTCTCGTTCATACAGGGTAGTGCGGAGCCACATTTGGTAAGAATGTTGGATAGGAACGAAAGTTTGGAATGCAGGATTAAAGTCCATAGGATGCTATTTCGTAAGAACACTGTAACAGTTACAATGAACGTTTAGAACAATTTCAGCTAACAATGAAATATTGTCTGAACAATTGCAGCACTTTAATAACACATCATTTCGTAATAAATACGAACACAGAAAACATGCTGTTCAACGTTCCAGCAATGTCCATGGTAACTTTTATACAGTCCTATACTATACCAATACCCCACTCGGAACTCCCTCCATGCTATAGCGCCTGAACAATAATCAATTCGAAATATGACCGCTGGCTCCGTGCCATCCTGTATACAGTTAGTGTTCATCAATGATTATGTGTAAAGCATGATTGATTTTTATAATAGTCAGAAAGGGGCAGTTTTATAATTTGCAACACAAATTACAATAATAATAATAATAATAATAATAATAATAATAATAATAATAATAATAATAATAATAAATAACTCAAAAAAGTATAATCTTTTATGAAAGCTTCAACTTTTACTTTTCCTAATTATTCACTCCAAAATAATTTACACTTCATTAAAAATAAATTTAAAAATTGATTAATTAACGTTATAATCATGGATGAAAAGCACTAAAATACATGCTTAAATCATCTCAATTTCTCGTAATTCACTCACATTTCCATTCTATCAAATTTACATATTTATAAATTCAATCACTAAAAAACTTACCCATGCCCTGTTGGACATATAAAATATAAACACACATGGATCCGGCTGTCATGGTACGTTGTAAGAGAGCGTTTAATCTTCAACTCTTCTTGAAGATATGCCTCAAATTGGGCATCAATATAGTCTACAATCGCCTTGAAGCTATCTTCTTTATTGATCTGGTCTCCATAGCCAACTGTATCAACGATGGTCAACTTAAGAGCAAAAAGGAAAAAAGCAATTGATACATTAATTCTCAGTTTTCGAGAGACTGCGACCTGTCAAACAAAAATACTACACGAAGTTTAGCAGCAAAAAAATATTTAATTTAAAGCTCAGAACATATACAATGCCACGATTCCATCAATACCGCTAATTATACAAAATTAGGTCTTAAGAAAATTTTACTCAAAAATAATCTTATTATGCCTGTATATTTACTGATATGTTTCAAGAACTCTATTGGTCCCTACATCTGTCAGGATGTACGTTGGAAAAACTTATGCCAAGAACTATATACCTTAACAGTTCAATGTTAAATGCTCAGAAAATTACACACAGAAAGTTATCTTCACAAGAAAATAAAGTATAATCACTGTTTGCGAAGACCTTTCTAAATTCAATCCGGATGACGGGATAGCGTAATCAATAGCTTTACTCAAAATATTTTAGTTACTATGATGTATGGCACTCTTGTTTTTCTGAGCCTGGAAATGATACAGTTCTTCTTCCAGAAGTCAATCGACTTGCAAAAATGTAAAAAACCTCACTAATTTGGTTTACATTCTGTAGGTGTTCACTGAGACAACGAATGCTCATCGTTTTTCGTCCTTTAACTAAAGGACGGAAAGCTATATATATATATTTTCCTGTTTTGGAAAAGTTTAAGTGAATTCTTTCTAAACAGTGAATATACTTCGTATTTTCGCATCGTGACGGATGAGTTCTTGGAAACATATCACTGAATAAATATAGAAGGATAATGTCAGTTCTATTATATATAGAAATCAATGACCTTCTTAATGTTCCTGACAGACAATATACTGTGTGATTCAAAATGATTTGAACGATAAGAAATGGTTTCATGAGCGCTAAAACTCTATATCTAGGATTAAAATTATATTGAAATACTTTCGACTACGACCTCGAGTTTGGTTTGGGACGGTTAGTAGGAAATTTTTCTGTCATGTGGCAGGGTGACAAATTTCAAGATGGTTGGCTGCCTATGGCATAGATACAACATTTGCATCCTATAATTTAAAGTTAGTCAATCTGTTGTGTGTGTTCAACGTGAATTTTGAACAAAATTTCGTAAACTACCACCATACGCATTTCTAAAGGGAAAATCGTCTGGAAAGCCTTTCACTACTGCGATAGATGTCGAGAACTTCAAATATCTCGAACGACTATATGGCGCGCAGTGTGTAACACCTCTACCACAAAACGTCAGTGAACAGCAAGAGAAAAAAAAATTGAGTTTTACGTCCCACGGTTATGCCGGTTAGGCTAAAGGAGACGGTGATGATGAGAGATGAATGAAACGGTGGAATGAAGAAAGTGAGAACCCCGAAAAAAACCCACGCACACGTTGTTGGTCCACCACAAAGTTCACTTGACGGGAGCAGGGTTTGAATCCGGGACCCCAAGCATCAGAGGTAAACGCTCTACCACTGAGCCACCGCGGCCCCTTGTGAACAGCAAGAGAGTATGATATTGTAATGCAAATTTGATGAAAACATGCTGAAACGGGCATTGCAGGAACTGGATTACCGAATGGATGTCTGCACAGTAATAAAGAGAGTCCACATTGTGCATTTCAGAGTTACTGTATTACAATTTTTACCACTATAACTTGAACAATTATAATACTTATGTATAAAATTTTAAATAATTTGAATTAATAATAATAACAAATTGTAAGAAGCTGAAATCGTTTAAATCATTTTGAAACACTTTGTGTATTACAATGCTACTGGGTCAATCCACGCAAAGTGATCGAGAAAAAAGAAAAATTGCCGCTTGACCTTTTCAAAAAAATTAATTTTTTCATGAATTTATCCTACATCAGGATACTTCAAAACCACAATTAATTATTTTTTACAACATCCCATGGTGACAACGACTGCCGCCATTTTGCGCTTTTTTCGATTTTAGGAATTTACGTTGTTTTAAATATCTCAGCATGTATTTGTCCTACCAAATTGAAAATTGCAGCACGTCTTCAACTCGTGCAGAGCTCAAACTTTGATTTCTTAACATTTTTGCCTAAAACCACTTGAAAGGGGTGAAATCACGGTCTACAATAGGAACATTTTTGGACATTGAAGACATGTTTGGGAAGAGGAAACAACTGACTAGAGGTCTGAATTTGTGTGTGCATGTAGTCCGGGGTCATAAGTTAATACACAAAAATTTACAGTCTTGTAGCTGCTTCCAAAGGCCTGAAAAAAGTTAAGGAATTATGCCAATTTGGCATGTTTCACTGTCCAATACGTATCTCCAATGGGCCTAGATGAAAAGATCTGAAATTTTGGGAATAGTTAGTCCTTTAGTATACCATAACACACAACAAAGCGCGTTTTGTGTTTTTGAGCAGAAGGGGGCAAAGTATTAAGTAATGACGTCATACGCTAAGAGTTGTTTTGTTCATAAATTCAACTGGAAATTTGTTGTGAAGTAAAATAATGTAGGATAAATGGTTAGTCCAGTTAAGGCTCTCAAGCTCGTTTCTTTCCTTTAGTTGTAACACTGTCTTATCACATCCACAACAGCACTTGTGAAGAATGCTGCTATCAGCAGAAGGCGAGGAAAGTCGAAATGCATATTTGACAAAAAAAAAGTCCGGTATGCTAGAGATAGAAGTTTGAGCCCCGCTAACCTACACAATTTCATTTTTAAAAAATCTTCTATTTATTTATTTTTTAAATTGCTTAGTTATACTATTGGACGCATTTAATACAGTTAACACTTATCTCTAAACTTCCTAAAATTTATACAAAAGTGCAAACGATTTTGTGTAAACATGTCTACTTCTTCACTGTAAATTAAAAACTACAGCCGCTTAATCCATCACATTGCATTGCAAAATTATATACAAATGAAATGGATGAATCCTTGATACACTTCATTCAACGCTACGCATCAGCTAACACGTTTCTTGGAAGTTTTTTGGTGATACATTTTAGACAACGCACTTAATGTTATATGCAACCTGTTACGTTACAAGTTTTTCAGTGATACATATATAGATATCCTTTTGAATGAATACCCTTTGATCACACGTTCATTTTCCTTCAATTTAAGAAATCAAGATGATGAATATTTTCGTCTGCATATACTGTATAAAGGATTTGCCCATGCCATTTGTATATAGTTTCCCATCATCTCTTAGTTGAAGGAAACCACGCAATGTGACGGATTTAGTTTTTCATTTAAACAAATACAAGCTGATAACGAATACTTTCTATAACTTACCTTTAATCTAACATTACTCTCCTGTAGTTCATAGGTATGAGCTTTCAGTTTTACTGTCGGCAAATTGTGCGGACTAGGGGTGGATTCAAAGCTTGTGTTGAAGAGCGAGTCCATTAATGTGGACTTTCCAAGCCCTGTCTCACCTAATGAAAGAAACATAATCAGTAATGCAGCACAAAGTATGCATATTAAAGACAATAAATAAAACGATTTCAGTAGGAAATCATTAACGGTAAAGCGGTTGGAAAATTGGTGTTGGATTTCGGAGTGGTAGTCTGAATATTTTATGATTAATCAGCTCGGTAATTTAAGTTCCCTTATCTTTAATAACTCAACTCACCCAAACTTTTCGCAATAAATGAGTCTGACAGAAACTTCAAAGGTAGTTTAAAATTAGCTTGCAGAAATTTGATCTAGACAGATTGATACCCAGTTAGTATATTCTTGTAACAAAATCACTCACTCCGATAATTCTCCATGAATACGACAATTAGAGTTCAAGGCAGTGCATTTTTCACTTAAGCAGGGTGTCTACTAAAATTCCAAAATGAAATTTCGTGACTTTCTCTCTACCAAATCACAAAATTTCCTAACATTTTCAAGGGCGAATTTGGGTGCGAATTAGGCCGAATTTTCATCCATGCGATAGAAACGTACTTTGCTTGCGATTTGGTAGCGTCTAAAGCCGACCAGAGACATTTTGGGTGGTGAATTTTGACGTTTTATAGAACAAAATTTTCCAATCTGTACTTACATTTGTACAGTTAAAAAAAAATCATGACCCAAAAGCTAAATTTCGTGACTTTCAAGACCCTTTTCTGATTTCGTGACTTTCGTGACCGATAGACATTATGTTAAGAGATGTAAAAACTGACGAATTTGAAAAATCATCACTGTACACTAATATCTTTATTTACTTAAAAATTGTAGAACTTCTATATGAAAATGTAGAACTTCCTGTCGTTACAACTCACAATACGCTAGGGCTAGACTTTTAGTTGATAGATCATACGATTCAAAGTGGGCTAGAGATAAATATTTGGTTACGTGATTGATTATGTTATCTTACAATGGGCTAGAACCACATTATTAGTTGTGTGATTGGTCATAACTCAAAATGGGATAATGTCAGATTTTTAATTGTGTGACTGTTCATAGGACTCATAATAGGCTGCAGCTAGACTTTTCGTTACGTGGTATTAATGTAACAACTTCCTGATTGAGTATCATCATCAACTGTGGCCTCTTTCATCCCTCTCTACTTTTCCTTTACCGTATCTTCTATTGCGTCTCCCATGATATAGTTCCTTCTCAATAGATGTACCAATCAATTTCTCTTCCTTTCTATTTAATTTTCTCCATTCTCCTTCATGCCCACATTTCAAAATCCTCCAATCTTTTTCTGTCGCCTTTGTACTGTCCATGCTTCTGCTCCATCCGAGTAGACTGGAGTACAGTACTATACACGAAACATTTTAGAAGTCTTTTTATTTATGGACTTAGATAACACTTTTTTACTTCTTAAATGGTTCTTTCGTCATTCCTATCACTACTGCTTTTTCTCTGTTCGTTTTTACATTCGCGCTTCATGTCTTCGGTAATATCTAAGTACAAAGAGTCATCTGTGTGCAGTTAGCTATTTCTTAATTCAATTATGTCCCTCAATTACTAAACTTGAACTAACACAATATAATTTTTGTTTTGCTTGGTGTGATTGATGTTCATAGAGCATGCTTAACAGCATTAAAGTATGAGTTAATGGTAAAACACGAAAGAAAACTCACATAGGAGTCGTAACAACTTATATTCCAGAATATTGTAAATTTGACAGTAGAAGGCAAAACTAAGAAGATAGATAAAATATTACAATGCTTGTGCCGCAACCTCTCTTCCTCGTTTTACCATCTGCCACTGTTTCTACTTTGCCTGTCCTAAAGATATCTTCTGCTTAAGTTGTTTTTCTTTCTTTCTTTCTTAAATTTACTTTTTGAAATGCAATGTCAAGTTTATATTCCATGAAAGCATAGGCCAATTAGAAACTATCTTCGCTATTCATTTTGTTTGTTATAAATAAACACAGGCGACAGCTTCTACGAATTTAGTACGTGTTTATATGGCATACAAATATAGGCATACTTATCTCATGGAAATTTTTGCCGTGTGTCAAAGACCTTTACATATCTCAACGAGTACGATGAGAAGATATGTCAATTAGTTACCCATTTACTCACTTATATGAATTCTGATGCCAAACTTGGGGACAACACATGAATTTCAGTTCTCTCTACAGATTTTATGTAATACTACTACTATGCAATTCATCTGCAATCCATAAATTAAACACTACATATTTACTTAAAGAGTAATTGAAAAGAAACATTTTAAATTTAATTATTGAAATGAAATCTTTATTTAACATCCGAAAATTATATCCTTTAGGCTAAGGGAAACGGAAGATTAATGCAAGTGAATGATGATGCAAGAATTGGTGGAATGAGATTGTGGGAGGAAACAGGAGTACTCTGGTAAAACCACGTACACTTACTGCGTTATGTCTGTAAGAGCTTTCCTGCACAGTTTCAACCACTTATTCTGTGGCCTTGTTCACCTAATTAAGTCACTCATATGAAAATCAAATTATTTTATAAATAAATTTTCCACTTTCGGTGCAAGGATTCTAAAACTGAAATAAGATCTCCTTTATTCATGTACACCCGTGATTTCTTTATGAAAGAACTGCGGATTTAACGACTTTTCTGTGTACACTAACAATGTGAATCCTAGCTTTGAAACTCTATTGCTTTAATTGAAAATAAAATGTGACCAAAGTAAATCACTTAATAATAGTATTACAGTTTTGGCGATGCATATGATGAAGGCCGAAACTATAACATTATTATTAAAAAAAAATATTTGATTTGGTCAGATCTTATTTTTAACTAGTAACTAGCTTCGCTGGGTTAAATTAAGAAAAATTAGTAATATGTTCCGTAATATGTATTAGTCAGTCACTATTTCCTATTACTAAAACGCTCTCTGATATCGGTCATTTTTGATCGTTTTTATATATTTTCCCTCCCCCAAATTGCAGGACTGAATTTGGATTTAAAAGGCATCAGAAGTGTCACTGTCCATCTCAACGGCCTCGAAAACTCTGGATTTGGCACTAGTATCTAAAGTTAGTTTTTTCTGCTATTTTCTTTTTAAATCTTTGATGGTTTACAAACGTAACTGCAGTAACTTATAATGGTATTAATTTCATTCCACAAGATACATGCACATGTCATTTTGAAATTGACGGTTTATTATCTGAGGTGGGAAGTCTCGATTATAGGCCGCGCCATTATTTTTCAACCTAAAATTTTGAAAAAAAAAAAAAAAAAAGTGCAGCCTATGTTCGCGCAAATACGGTAAGTAGCTGAAACCGTAATCGAAAATTCTTACAGTAGAAATCAATGACGCGTGTGTCACTTAGAAAATAAAATCAGAGTTGTTGGAATTTTCCCCAGCCCAAAAATTTCCAATTTTTTACAGAGGGCTTAAACACACACAAATAAATTCACAATAAAACCCAAAGACCACACTTTCAAGAAAAATACTTTACTTCGATTGAAATTATAACCTTAATGTAATTATAATTACTTTCTTCTACCGTGTTTCTCAGTATACATCTCGTTTCGGAATTGGCTTAAACTACATATTTACTAAAATGCAAATTACTCTATTTTTTCAACACTACATTTGGATAGGTGACGAAGTACTATCCCAGTATGTGCCTGGCGTATTTTGAAGGAAATTAAGAGGATCTTCAGTTAGGATGGTTGGCCCAGGGGTTAGAATCCTGAGTGTAACAGGGGATTTTATTTCTATTCTATATTATATAGAACTATCCACTTTTTTTGTTGTTACTTTGCAAAATTGTCTACTTCCTTCATCCTAGGAATCGAAATATAAGCGAGTGCTAATGATGCAGAAGTGTGCCCCACATGTGACTTTTCGGAACAAGGAAATTATGGCTTTAAATATACGTACAAAATTTAATAAAACCCACTGAATTAGAGTGACCATAAAATTTTCAGCTGAAAACGGGACAGGTTCCGGCTTATGAGAAATGAGAAACAGGTTAGTTTCTGTTTACCTTTGCAATACCTAATACATATAAGCTATAAAATATAAAGAGCATTTAACTTACAATATAGTCTAGTAGGACACGATGCTGCCTGCAGTTGCTCCTTTGCTCCAGCTCGAATCCTTGATATTACACTGGATGAGAAGTTGATTCTTGAACTGAGGAATGCCAAAAGAATTTCTCAGAAGAACCTATCTTCTTGAGAATAGCTTTACTCTTCACTAGTCTTTCATAAAATTCACTGCAGTTCTCTGTGAAGTTTACCCATACCAAATTATAGATTTCATTGTTGCAACATGTACGGAAGATTTTTTTACTCGTCCATATGTTATTCATGATTGATCGACAGGAGTGTACGGAAAAAGGAAAGACACGTTGAAGTTTGTTCAAGAAACAAGCAACTGCTAAAACGTCTGCTGCCTTTCGAGCAGTACTGAGAACTATAGATCACGTTTAATGTAAGGAATTTCAGTTCAATTCTTGCTTCTATTATTAATTATTAATACCTTTACAAGGCGTAAAAGTACTAGGTTTGCTACTTCTTTCACTTGCACAAAACGAGACAAATACTTTTTTTTTCCCTACTGACGGGACGGCCGGGACACACCTCTAAAACGCGACTGTCCCGATTAAAACGGGACATATGGTCGACCTACACTGAACTGTTAGAAAAAACACAATCCCGATACAAGCACTACATGTCTGTATTATACTAATACATTTCCTGTAGTAATGACTTCATGAACAGAGGAAACACCAACAGTACATTCTATTACACACATATATAATGATTGCAACCACTTAAAACACAATAAATTATTCTTACCAATACAGAGAATGTTGAACACAAATCCATTCTGCACAGATTTGTTAACCAGTTGATCCGGAAGACTATCGAAGCCCACATGGCCCGACAACTTCAAATTGCGAAGATTGATTTCAGCCGTCTAAAAAAATTAAATAATATTTTTGTTAAGACATATCTTTATATTTCATTTAAAAAACAAAGTCATTCTATGTTATATGAGTGAAAAATCGACAATTGTCCTTAATTTTACGGACAACTTCTATAAAATCCCAAAATTGAACCTAAAATTGTACAGCAAAATACTATTATTTTATTTCTACAAGATCAAATTTTGATCTTTGATGTTCTGCACTAATAACCTTTATCTAAATTTATCTGCCGACTTTTTTTATTTTTTTAAAAAAAATAAATTAAGACTATAGTTTTCCGTCTCATAGGAAGCCCTGCTAAATAAAAAATGGGGGAAACCCAACAAATACTAACGACACAAGTAACGTTGTTTTAAAGTCCGGGACACTTTTGTTGCGATGACAAAACACTAACTTTTTTTATACTTCCAAACTATGCTATGCATGAGTGTCGGAAGTCTTATACAACGGTTTTGTCCGTCCGTCTATCGACAGGTATCAGTGCAAAAATGATCAGAAATATTATTATTTTGTAATCGATTCAGCGTCCCAAGACTACGTTTCCACTTCCTCCGTTAACGCTCTATTCAAACCGGAAGTGGTTCAAATTTACTACTCCTTCCGGTTCCAATATTGATTTTCATTGAACTAAAACAGTGAGAAATATCTAAGTGCAGGTTTCTGCAATCAATTCAGCGTCCCAAGAATAGGTTCCATCTTCTCCGTTAATCCTCTACTCAAACCAGAAGTGGCTCAAATTAACTATTTCCAGTTTCAACATGTATCGGTATAGAACAAAAATGGTATTAGACAGCGGCAAGCGGTTTTCTGTAAACGATTCAGGGTATCAAGAGAACATACTATCACAACCTGCAACAAACTGCCAAAACCGGAAGTGGTTGAAATATAGTACTGTTTTCAATTTCAGTACTGATTTACGTAGAACAAAAACAGTAAGACATGTCAAGATGCCGTTTTCTGCTATCGATTCAGCTTCCTAAGGGTAGGTTCTATCTCCTTCCTTAACCATCTATTCACTCCGGAAGTACTTCAAATTAACGATTTCCGGTTTCAATATTTATTGTCATAGAACAACAACAGCAAGTCATAGCGAGTAATGGCTTCTTTTTGATTATGAATTCAGCGTCCGAAGAACTGATTCTAGATTTGTTCTTATCAATTTATTGCAACCAGTAGTTACAGATGTACTACTTCAAGTTTGAGCATTGAATTCCCAGTCTGGGTGTCTACTGTATTTCACAGTGAAACGGAAGTAAAATTTCATTTTTTTAAAAGAGAGAGAGAGAGAGAGAGGGGGGGGGGGAGCACTTTACTCCTTTTATTCATTACGTCTAATATTTAATATACTATTAACTGAACTATTTCAATGTTCCCTGATACTTTCCTCAACAGACCTTGCCAATTTACATGCAACTCACTTCACTTTTTAAAATCTCATGTTGCAATCATTCGTGTGCACAGTAAAAATAATGATGTCAAAAACTTGATAAAATGATAACGTCAACTCATAGTACTTGAATCCTCCTCTTTTCAATCTTGGGCAAGTTAGTGATAGTTTGTAGAAATTTTGATTACTTCTACCATGCACTTAGTGAAGGTGTCATTATGGTCATAAATCTACGTTACCCGTTATTTGTACGTTAAACTTAGATGAATATAAATTAAAACGTTAACATTATATCCCGAAAGAATATTCATTCTTTTACATCAATTCGAACATCTTTGGGATCTTCGTAAGTAATTCCTAATTTGCTGCTATTTCTTTTGGTTTCAAGAATATTCTCCTTGTGGATGATTAATCAAGAAACGGAACTGCAGCAAGAGAGAAGTTACTTAGGAACACGCCAGAGAGGGTCGAAATAATATTAAAGTAGTAGTATTCTTTCGAGATACAAGATTAGTAGGTTTTAATTTATTCATATGTACCCTATGGCATCCATTAGCAAATATTCGAAGTATTTCTTTAACTTGCCGTATAACGTTTAACGTAGACTTGAGATTATTATAACAGTACTTCCACAAACTGCCTGTTAAGAAGTAATTACAGTATCTACAAACTAGCACAGTATAAGAGAGTATATATATATTGTGAGTCCAGGAAAATGGCAACGTTGTATATTCATTTAACAGTGGGCGCATAAAGAGTGTACAGCTTAAATGTCTCGTCCCTCAAAGAAATTTCTTCACTTTAGATTGAAAACATCACATTTGGAGACGGTTTCCCCTCTTATATTTCGTTGTAACTCTGATAATGACAGAGATACTCTGTCAGGGGACTTTTGAGACACACTGTATAAGAGGGGAAACCGAGGTTGATGGTCAACCGAGGAATTACTTACGAAGTTGATGGTCTTTCTTAAATTTGTTGACCGTGCTCGTGGGTTTTCTCGGGGTTCTCCCATTTCCTCCCACTTTCTTCATTCCACCATTTCACTCATCTCTCATCATCACCGTCTCCTTTAGCCTCACCGGCATAACCGTGGGACGTTAAACTCAAAGATTTCAAAGATTTAAATTTGTTGATGCCCTTATATATGTTCCCAATATATTTGTTATTACCATTATCTTCAAGTTCATTAATTTTAGTTAAAAATTTTTTTTTTGGAAGTTTCTCGCCTGATGTCTACGAAATTTTTTGTAGTTATAGCCTGTTTTCTCCTCTCTTTTAGTTTAGTGCGTTTCTGGTCGAACCATGGTTTGTTCCTACATATTTCAATGTACCCCAATTTGTCTTTTCCTGAAATTTTATTGCTATCTGTAATTTTAACCCAAATATCCTCAAACACTAATGCACTCCGAACCTCCTAAAACCGAAAATCTATTTGACACTTCAATCTGGGTATTTCTCTCTCACTGGTTCTCCTCTACTTACTTAAAATTGAACCTATCCGTTTTCAGATGTAGAATATTTGCTTTATTCAACGATAATCTCTCTTAATATCGCTGCTACCAGGTCGTGATCAGTATCACAGTCAACTCTTCTGGACGACCGAACATCAATTATGCTATACCATTTTTTTTTTTTTCTATCTATTAAAACGTGATCAATTTGATTATGTGTTCTTCCATCTGTTGAGGTCCAAGTATATTTATGGACGTCACGATATAGCAATTTTGTACTCCTCACGATAAGGTTTTTGGATGTTGCAAAGTTCGCCAGTCTAACCACTGGTGTCATTACCTTCCTTTATGCAGACTTTCATTCCCTACAACTGGTTTAAAAATATCTTCTCGTCCTACCTTCGCACTGTAATCCTCTAATAGAATTTTCTTATGGTATCGCGGGAGTTGGTCAAATACTCGTTCTACTTCTTCATAAAAACTGTCTTTTATATCGTCATCCTAATCTTCTGTTGGGATATGTAGCCTACATTTAAAACAACGACCCTTATGAGTAATAAAGGAAAGTCTATCATTAACAAATTCAACCCTTTAATTGCTGACATTCATTTGTGAACGAAAAACTTTGTTCCTAGTTGGTGATTTTTATTTCCTTCCCCGTAAAAGAATGCAAAATTTCCGGAATTTACTGCTCGTTTTTCTTCCATCTAACTTCCTGAACTCCTACTAGGTCCATCCTATATTTCTAACTCACTCGTCACGGATGTTAACGCGCCTGTCCAATAAGACTTCTTATATTCCAAATTCCAAATTTCATGTCTATTGTACTGTGCTGAGGTGGTGCTAAGTTATCAGTCCTAGTCCGAGCTTGTGTGATTTTTTTTTTTTTTTTTTTTCAGGATGAGATTGTTAGCCCCACGCCAAATACCCAAGGTAGATGACCACCCCTTGCTGTTTGTTTGCGACTCCTTATTTAATATATTCGCAGCTAACCTCTACATGTAGGGGCCTTCTCCTCAATTCGCAATCTGAAGACGCGCCATGCCATGATAACAGAAACTCCCATTACATGGATTTTTCTATTAAGTGTTTTACTCATGGAAATCTCTCTTTCACCCGTTCCATTTCCCTGCGAGAACGACAGTAATTTTCAGTCTTTTCCAAAATTTCTGTATTCTTCAGTGCCAGCTAGAAACTTGCTCTAAACAGCGTCAAGTTCTGATTCGTTGGAACTCTGGAAGACTTCTTGAAGTTCTGGAAAGTTTAGATTGGAGAAAGAAATGTATTTTTCCCAGAATTTTTAGCAAGCACATTATCTATGATGTCCGCGATTGTCTAGAAGATCCTTAGGTAAACGTTGAATTACGTTAGGATCTAACAATGATGGATCTTTAATTGGTTTGTACTCTAAAGGACTGCTCTGTTGGAGTTTGGTAATCACAGAAGTTACGCATTCAGCGGCAGTCATATAAAAATTCTAGTTTCAGACATCGAATTATGAGATATCGTAAAAATTTCCCAACAGCATTAAAGACGAACTGGGCCATTGGTCTTGAAATCTGAAACCTACCCAAGAAGGTTGGTATTCAATGGCTACCATCTTGCAGAAAGCCAATTTACACTTATAATATATTGTAAATCGATTGCTGCCTTCTTCAGGGTTTCTATAAGTCGTGTTTGGCAGCTTTGCTTTTGTAGAAATTTATCGTAGTCCCAAATTTCTAATGTTCTCTGAAAACAACTGGCATTTTCCAACTAGTGGACCCCGCACAACTTCACAGGAAATTTTGTGCACCCTGTGATTTCAGTAAACTTTCCTCGACGAGCTGGAAAGTCACTGAATAAGTAATAATGTGATAGTAGGTTACACATATTCCAGTTCACCGATTCATTGCAACATCAATGATTCACAATGGCTTTATCTTAAAGATATTTCTTTCATTTTAAAATGAAATGAAATGTTTGGTTTAACGTTCTACGATTCACCGAGGCTAAGGGAGATGGTGATGATGAGAAATGAATGAAATGGGAGAACCCGAAAAAACCCACATATACGGTGTTTGTTCACCACAAAGCCCACTTGGCACAAGCTGGAATCGAACAAGGGACCCCACACACTAGAGGTGAACGCTCTATCACTGAGCTACGCGGCCTCAGTCATTGTTAAGTGTTCTCCATTTACCAGAACAAAAACATCCGAAGAAATTTAAAAATCCCCCCCCCCCCTAGTTTTCCATGACTTTTCGGTTTGTACGAATTCAGTTCTAATATAGTTTTTTTGAAGATGGCTTTAATTAAAGCCGAAATATTGGAAGGATAAAAACTGTAACGCACAAACAAGGTAAATACCATTTAAGTTTTGTTCTAGTACTACTAATGGTGAGGAAGTAAAAGGAAACCTAACATAACTTACCTAAAGTTACAAAATCAGTACCGTATCTCTCTTTAACATGTTTTAGATACCAGAAAATGCAGAAAAAATAAAATAAAAAGAAGTATTTTTCGTACTGTAATCTTACGTGAAGGAACTAGCTACCACGTATCGAACTTACTTTTCTAAAATATCTAATAATTTATAACTTTATTTTACTTACACTGGTAACTCAAGGTACAATGGATAAACAATATTCTAGATTTGTAGTTGTAATCAAGTAAAAGGACCGCATATTACATCCAACAAAAAATACACAACTTTGTATTCGAAAAGAAGACGACTCATCCTAAGTTTTTATCGATCTAAGTTTTTATCTTCGTAACGGTTACCAACTGCACTGCTAAGTTATTAACATGTATGTTGGTTCGTTCTTATTCGTCGAGTCTTTCTTCTTAAATGTAGCTTTTCGAAAAAGAATGCTCTATTAAGTGATACAAAGAAGTTTCACTTTCTTGAAGGCTGGGTAGTATTTACTAGTATTTATAAGTTGCATCTATTTTTTTGTAGAAGGATACGATATTAATGTTGTGTATTGTGATTTAAAAGAAAACATTTAAAAACTTCCCGGGAAAGACATTTACTCGCTCCATCTATATATCTAGATACAGCGGTTCCATAAAAATACTAACATACTTTAAAGTGGTATTATGTCGCTTAAAATGGATAATCATATTTAGATGAAATTGTTCACATTTGAAAGAAAACTTCAAATATTTATGATAGTTTACTGCAATATGTATGTCATTTCATTTAATGTTAACCTTAAGTTTATCATGTATTTTTGTTAAAAAGAAAAGTACTGAACAAAAGTATTCAAGGAATTTAACACAACTCCAAATGCTTTGATGAATGACAAAGTAGTTTATTTTATGAACGTACAGCGAAATTTCGTGTTGGGTTAAATTTTTTTTTGTTTAATCGATTTTCGGAGTGTGGTATTATTTTAAGGAATGAGAGAAAATTTACACCGGTACGCCGGAACTTCTACTTAACTTGGTTAACATTACTGTCATAAGTTGAAAAAGAAACTTTTCCTACTTTGCCGATATCTCAACAAGCCCTTCTCAGTAAAAACAATGTATTGTAAAAAATGGTTTCTTGATTGTTCTACATCCCTAGTCTTTAAAAAACACAGCGGTTCATCATTCAGGAAAAGAGTGCCTGTGATTCAAAATGTTGTGAATAAAGAATGAAACATTAAGATATTGCAAATAAGTTAACTCAGGATATTAAAATAATAATAATAATAATAAAATAAAATAAAATAAATAAATAAAAAAATCTTGATTTTCTAGGCGTCTTCGCAACACGCAGAACAGCTCTTTAAAAACACTACTGTACTGCTAAAATCATTACGTCTGTTCACCTAACTCATAGACATTGAATGTGAGCCCCACGAGTGGCGATGCAGACATCAAAACGATATTCCTATTCGTGCCACACACACTCCAACATATCTGATGAAATGGACTGGATGGCAGCACTGATACGAACTTGCACTTCTTGCAGGTTTCGATGCAATGGGCGTACATAGACACAATCCTTTACGTAACCCCACAAAAAGAAGTCATAGACCGGCAAGTCAGATAACCTCGGCAGCCACTTGTAGAAGACATTATCATCATTTCCGGCACGTCCAATCCATCTTCCTGGAAGCCGTTCATTCAGATGTTCCCGAACACGTAAATGCCAGTGACGAGGTGCTCCATCTTGTTGAAAATAAAGTCACTGCTTTCTTCCAATTTGTGGAAATAATCAATTAGTGAGCACAAAGTAAATATGAGTGAATTTTCTTTTTTGTGTTTGATCCGTCCATTATTCAAACTGTTGTCCATTACTGATATGCACAAAAATACTTTTCTTTCAAATGTGACCAATTTCATTTAAATACAATTATCCAAAGCGACGTAATACCACTTTAAAATATGATAGTATTTTTATAGACATGTTGTTTGTAAAAGCGAACATGGGTTTGTGTGTTACCTCATCCCGCAATACGTAGTGAACCAATTAAAATGATACTTAGAGCATGATTACCAACCTCCGGTCTCGCAAAGATCTTATGACATTACACTGACAATTTTCGCCATCCGGTTGACTGCAAAGGGGCAACATGTAAAAATAATCGAAAACAACCAATATTAGTGTTCAATCCACAAGAGTCGCAGGGATGAACATTGGCACTTCCGATGCCGTTTAAGTGCAAGTTCAGCTCTCATCAGCATCGGAGTGAGGAGTAAAGAAGGGTCATTTCAGCTAGTCTTAGAATAAAAACAAATAAAATTGGATATTTATGCTTCTACAGACAAGACGTGCGTACACCTTACATATTATAAAAACGTGTAAATACTAGCCTGGCTTTAAGAAAACACAATGTATTTTTTCAAAAGGCTACATTTGCGAAGACAGACTCCACGGATGCGAAGGAATCCACATACACAATAACTTCGCAGCGTGGTTGATGACCCTGCCAGGATGTCTCTTTCTCTTCGAATACAAGAGAAAGTATTTTCATCTCCACTATTAAATATGTAGCTACCAGGGTTGGCAAAAACCATAGTTTTTATTGAAAAAAACAAACAAACAAAAAACAGGTTTTTTTGGTTTAAACCCGTTTTTTTTGTTTAAACCCGTTTTTTTTGTTTAAACCCGTTTTTTTTTTTTGTTTGTTTAAATAATTTACTCTATGTATTTATATTAGATATGGACAGAAATTAGTTTGTTTCCCCTTGGTGTTATTATGCAACAACAAGGTTATGCTGGAAGGGGTGACATAAGCTTAAAGCGGAATCCAAACCGCTTCTCAGCTTCATCCAAGAAAAACTGTCCATTTCGACACGAAACCGGGACCAATTGGTCACAAATGCGATTGCCGACTCACTCACGAAGGACTCCTGATAAAAAAAAATACGTTGTACTTATCTTTACATAGGCCTAGTTGTTATAATTGTCAAGAGTCATTTCAGAAGGACGAAAAAAATAAACAGTTACACAAGTAAAAAGATTATATTTGGTCTAGGAATTAATTCGTGCGGGTGGGCAAGAGATGGCGCAACGAACGGAGCGTCCCACAGTTCCGTGTATCCACACATGTGTTGCAAACCCCTGTCATCGCGTATCGTTCGTAGTATAGGGCAGTGGATTAAAGCGTCAACAACACCAGTTTGTAGTTAAGTGAACATGGCGCAATTTGTGCCTGATAAAGTGTTTTTGCGGGGTGTCCTGCTGCATTACTTTAACATGCAGAAAAGTGCGACTGAAAGTCATCGTATTTTGGTGGAAGTGTATGGTGACCATGCTCTAGCTGAGCGAACGTGTCAGAAGTGGTGATTTCGGCTTGGCAGACCAAGAGCGAGCTGGACAGCCAAAAAAATTTCAAGACGAAGAATTGACAGTATTGCTCGAGCAGGATTCGTGTCAAACGCAGGAACAACTTGCAGCAGCATTAGGCGTTGATCAAACAACAGTCTCCAAACGCTTGAAAGCCATGGGAATGATTCAAAAGATGTCACATTGGGTTCCACATGAATTGAAAGACAGAGACGTTGAAAGACGAAAAACCATTTGCGAATTGCTGCTTCAACGACAGAGCAGAAAGGGGTTTCTGCATCGAATTATTACGGGTGATGAGAAGTGGATCCATTACGAGAACCCTAAACGAAAAAAGGCCTGGGTGAAACCAGGTGAACCAGGTCCATCACAACCAAAACGAGATATTCACTGTGCAAAGGTTATGCTGTGCATATGGTGGGATATGAAAGGTGTGGTGTACTATGAGCTGCTGCAACCGGGTGAAACTATGAATGGAGAACGTTATCGACGACAATTAATGCGTTTGAAGCAAGCTCTGGCCAGAACACGACCAGAATGGGAGAACAGACATGATAAACTTATTGTTCAACATGATAACGCTCGCCCACATGTCGCAAAACCGGTCAAAACCTATTTAGAAAATGTCGGATGGGAAGTTTTACCCCACCCGCCGTATTCACCAGACGTTGCTCCTTCGGACTACTACTTGTTCGATTGCATGAACAACGATTTGATTGGACAGCGGTTTACTTCTTCAGAAGATATCGAAACATGGGTCTCTGACTGGATCGCTTCCAAGGATGAGGACTTCTTTCGCCACGGAATCCGTACATTGCCTGACAGATGGGCGAAAGTGGTGGCTAGCGATGGACAATATTTTTCTTAAGGTATTTATGTATTTTGTGTTTGTACTACAGCTTCAATGTGTGCGTACCAACCGCACGAATTAATTCCTAGACCAAATACAATTATATATAAATCGGGAAACTCCCGCCTTAGCCATTGGGAAAATCCTGTTATTACTTTAAATGTATTTGTATATAAAATTTTAAGGTCATCGTATCATAATCACTACGCTAAAACTCAGGTATTACATTACAAATCTGATATGTAGATATCATTCAATAAAATTAAAGTCAAATCCAAGCTGATGTTGGAAGCTGCGTAGGCAGTTGATAAATTTTGTTAATTTCTATAAATATATTTAAGCAACCTTGGCTTCTTTATAAAACAACAGACATTCAGGCAAGTAGAAATATATAATTCGGTTTCGTTTCGTATGTTTAGGCTTAACATCCTTATGAAATACCAAGGTTATCACGGAGAAGACTCGCTTAAAGGGACCTCGAATCGCTACTTACACTTGGAAGATGGGTTGTGGTTCGACCGAGAATTGAATACGGGACTGGGTCATGGCAGAAGTCACACAACTTTCATAAAATTCTGAACATTACTCAGTGTGGAATGTTCTTTACCTTTTTGCATCTCTAGATTTTGTACTTCTTCTCCGAAAATAAACTTGTCAAAGTTAAGTATGTGGGTTTTCCGTTTCCTATGACATTCTCATTCCATCAACTGTTTCAAAGTCATTCACTTCCATTTAGTTATTCTTCTTTCTATAGCGCATAAGCGTGGGTTATAAAACTAGACAATTTCCTTTTCTTCTTTTCATTAGCCTATTCACTTTTTTGTATTTTTTCTATACCCCAAATAACACACAAAAATACTAGGAGAGATTCTACCCTATTTACAATGCAAAAATATCTCAGTCTGTGAGTAACGATAATATCCTGATGGTATGCCACCCTTCTTCAAAGATGTGTAATGCTGATTGCAAAAACACAAGGGGCACAACGAAAATTCCTTATAATAAACGCAAACGTCTGTGTATCACGCTAACAGATGTCGCTACTAGCGCGATTGTTGTATATAATGAAATGAAATCTTTGAGTTTTACGTCCCACGGTTTTGCCGGTTGGGCTAAAGGAGATGGTGATGATGAGTAATGAATGAAAATGGTGGAATGAAGAAAGTGCGAGGAAACGGGAGACCCCGAGGAAACCCACGCACACGGTGTCTGTCCACCAAAAAGTTCACTTGGCGGGGGCTGATATCGAACCCGGGACCCCAAGCACCACTAAGCCACCGCGGTCCCTGTATATAATGAAGTCCTTGAATGACTACACTACCATACATACCTAAACATACATTATACAGGGTGGCCCAAAAGTAGGTATACAGTCCCGTACTCATCCATCCTGACATATTATATCATTTACTTATTCTTATCCATACAGGTATTGACTTAGTTACTTCCTTATTTGCTCTTAATTTATTTTCACTTTTACCTTAAGCTCGGAACAAACCAAAGCAAATAAGTTCATTGTATTAATAAAATAAAATATCATACTTGATCGATGTTGGTCTGTACACCTACTTTTGGGCCACCCTGTATATATAATATGGACTCTGAAGTGGTTGGTAAAAATCAAATGAAATCTTTCAGTTTAACGTTCCATGATTATGCCCTTTAGGCTAAATGAGGCGATGATTAAAGCAAATGATGATGAAAGAATTGGCGGAATGAGACAGTGGGAGTACCCCGAGAAAACCCTCGAACACGACGTTGTCCACCACAAATTTACTTGGCCGGAGATCGAACCAGGGACCCACGCACCAGAAGTAAGAGCTCTACAACTGAGCCATCGTGCCCCCTGGAATGGTTGGTGGGCAAAAAGAAGTTACATGTAAACAACTAGAGCTTTTAATTAAGCACGATTTTAACCTATAATGTACAGCAGGCCGAAGGCGTGGGCATTAATGATCAAGAACTCCCTAAGGAAATCGACCAATATGAAATAAATTACAACTTTAACATGTCCTACAAAGTTTCATCGCTACAAATGCATTAACAAATATTGCACTATTGTGCAACTTTTTTTCAAAATACTTTAGACACGAAAAGATAAATGTATAATGAAAAGCGTATTTGACCCATATTAAATAGAAGTTCCACATTAGCTGTATCCACTCTTGTTCCCTCTTAACTTTAATGTACTCTTAATTGTACCAGATTATTTCGGTTATCTCTGTTAACTTCATCAGTAGTAGTAGGGAAGGTTCTAGAACACAGGTCTCCCTTTACAAAACTAATGAAATATATTTTACGTACCTTGTTTTGGTACTTCTTCTTATTCTTTTCTTTCAGTTTTTGGACTTTTTTATTGTTGAAATATACTATTACCGAAACTAAGAACACTGAACAGTCCACTACCGGTACCATGTTTGTTTAGTTAACCACACTAATCATATGTAGGTATATTGTTTTGTACATAAAGTAATAATAATGTTTTAATTAATTATAATTTTAAATAAATTAAGTTTTTTGTTATTTCTTTGATTTTACGTGCATAAATTTTATTTTAGTTTGCTTTTTATTCTATTCGAAATCCACTCAGGTTCGTTTTCATAATCGGAGTCGATGTTGAATTGTTCATTGGTGGTAGCCTATGTGATTGTATTGTGTGAATTTGTTGAAGTATTTATATATTGCAATATATTGCTTTACAGATCGTGTGTTCTGTGTACATTTCATGGTTCCTTTAGTGTCCTGTTTCTTGATTCTATTGTGTTTGGTTTTTATGGGTTTACAAAATGTTTTTTTGTGGTATACAGTGTTGTCTTCTTTGAAATTCATTTGTTCGCAATGAGTATATTGTTTTACACTGTCTGATGTTATCGATGTTTCTGGTTCCTTTTGTTTTCTTTTTAGGCCAAGTTGGATGAATTGTAAAATAAAATTATTCGAAATTATTAATTAACCAAAATTACACTTGCATTGAAGGATTTCTTCTAATAACGTATATTATAAAATAATATGCGTTCGGGGCTGCGGAGCGCTCTGCTCACCAACTATTATAACATATGTAGATTATTGGAAGAAATCCTTTTATGCAAGTGGTATTTCGGTTAGTTAATAACTTGAAATAGTTACACTGTCGTAATTCAACTAACTTGGCCTCTAAGTGGTGGATTTGGAGGGGGACCTGTATTCTAGAATCTTGCCATGAAAAGCATTTATGGCCCATGTTAAATTGAGGTTCCATACTAACAGTATCCACTCTTGTTCCCTCTTAACTTTAATGTACTCTTAATTGTATTCCACTGTTTCGGTAATCTGTTTTTTCCTCAGTAGTAGTAGTAGTTCTCAGAAATGAAATGAGTTGATTGTGAGTTACGTAAATCTCCTGATGAAGGTAGCACAGATTACCGAAACAATGTAGTACTTACTGTACGTAAGCATGATGACGCAGTAAATATAAGACATTCCGTGGGATTATTTTCCTGGAGTTTCATTGATGCAGACTGTGCTAACGTGATTTAAAAGAATTTCTTACAAATGTACCAGGGCAAGTCTCAGAAACCATACCTAACCTCACTGTAATATCGTATAATTTCAGAAAAATTTGACAAAACTGCATTGGTAATGGTGTGAAAGTAATAACTGGTAAGTCTATCAGTACCAACTACTAATTTTAATAGAGGTGTTAAGTCATTATTCTATAAAAATGTGATTTAATGTTGGAAAGAGAAGGATAGATGCGCAATATGCATATGCAGTACATCGAATTTTCCGTATGGAAAGTATAATACTAAGTATCCAACAGCAAATACATTATCAGGTGCTGTTTGAAAAACAGCCATGATTTGAACATTTATTATTCTTCTATTAATTACGCACGGGAAAAAAGTTAATTTCAGATATTCATACGAAGTTAAGGCCTATGTTTAGTTATAGGGGTCCAGCATTATTTTCGAAAAAAAAAAAAAAAAATGATAAAATTTCGCTTATATCTCTTAATAATAGGTTAATATAGGAAAGGTTTTGTTAGTGTAGTTTAAGTTAGATCAGGTTAGATTAGATTAGGTTTGGTTTGAACTAACTACTTGCACTATTGTATTCATATTCCCTTATGTGCGCTTCGGTAAATACATATAGTCTCTACAGCATTTTGCATTTCTTATTTCTACAATACGATTTCATTCTGAAATTATAGGAAACAATTACAAAGCCCTTACTTCAACTCATTTCTCCTGTAAATCTTCTATTTTTTACGTTCTCCTGGACCCCTTCAACTAAACATAGCTCGAAGTTAACAGAAATTCCTTATACCAATCCATTACGTTTCATACTCTTTGTAATTTCACTGTGGTATCATTATCAATATTTATTAATACCCAACTTCTTGCGGTAAATCTTTTTCGCTGGTAGCATGAATTAACTTGCCTTTTCCCACGTCTATGTTGTTAGCAAGATATAACTTGATTAAGAAGTTTTGATTAAGAGTTGTTGTTTTTGTGACGTCTAATAATATATCTAAGTGCTTAAAGCCATCTTGAATGGAATATAAGCAGTAGGAGTTGGCCAGCCTTTCCTATGTAAACTACATTTCTCTAATCGTAACCAAATCTAACCTACCGTTGAGAGGGAGGTTCTGAAATTTGGACAGTAGTTTGACTGACCTGTTCTACATATAAAGCTCCATCGATTTTTCTTAAAAGTATATATAATGGAACGAGTTAAGTTTCAATAAGCTCGAACGGGCCAAACCTATGTACTAAGTACTACAAACCTAACATATTCATAGGTAATTATTATCATGTTAACTAGATAAATGCCAACGGAAAATTTGAGAAAATGCAAGGCCTATGTTTAGCAGAAGGGGTCCAGCTTTTTTCTCTAAAAAATGTTACTATTTAGGTAATTTCTGCTCACATTCGGTTAGTTTAGGGTAGAGTTGGTTAGTTTTAGTTAGGTTAGGCTAGTTTAGGTACGCTAGGTTAGTTTATGTTATATTAGTGTAGGAGTCCCGCATAATTTTACAAAAAATGACAGAATTTCGCTTATTTCTACTAATACTACGTTAGTTTAGGTTAGTTCAGGTTAGCTTATATTTGGTTACGTTATGTTACGTCTAAGTACTTGCATCACTCATTTCTCCTGTAAATTTTGTGTTTTTTACGTGCTTCTGGACCCCTTGTACTAAACATACTCCAAATGCAAAAAGTGTTATAGGAGTCCTAAGGGGAAAAAACTACCCTATCCTAAAATGCCTCTACTCACTTAGAAAACTTTATTGTTAACGGTGAGAATCTGACATTGCATGTAAGTTCCCCCCCCCCCATCCCTTATGTAACATATTCCTGAGAAAACTTTCTGTATAGGAAAAATGCTGGCATAGCTTAGACTGAAAGGATTTAAAATTAAATTCACAGGACCGATATTTGAAGCAGGTCTCCATATGGATATCAATCTTCGTTTATAATAACTGTAACAACGATATCTGAACAAAACAACGATATCTCGCTAAACTACTAATTTCAATTTTTAATAAATTTAGTTGTTGGTTAATTAGATATATGATTTCACATACTGTTTCTCACTGTAGAACCTATTTATTACTGCATAGAACGAGCTATTTTCTTATAATTACTGCATAGAACGAGCTATTTTATTATAATCTCTTTAACAAACTATTAACTTTGCACTTCCAACAATAATTTGACAATATTTTCAGTTATATAAATGATAAATAACTCGAGGTATTCTATTTGTCAATCATTACACATCTATTCACATTTCAATATGGGAAGAACACGAACCCCTTGGAATTTAATAGACTAATCCTTGAACCTCTACTGACCTTTCCGTACATTGTTTAGAATAAATTTAAGCGATTTGAAAGTGTTTTGATAAATCACACCCACACATTCTCAACCTGTTAAGAACTGGAAGTGTCAACACCCATAGTAAATGCTAATGTCGAATACACGTTCTCAACGAACTACCGTATAATAGCCAACGCCCATGACAATTAAGTGTTTTTACTTGATCCGGGGATGTTTCTTTTTTGAAAAAATATTCAGTAAAACAACACAAAATATTGCACTTTAACAGCAAATAAAAAATGCGAAAAAATGAAACTAAACCACTAAATTCCAAGTAAATTTTTACTTACTCGGCTCCTCTCAACGTCAACAGCAGCCATCTCTGTTTCCATGTGATGAAATCACTTTCCTTTCCGCTAATTGGGTAGCAGAAATGTGAAGCAAAGTAGAACACATTTAAACACTACAAAGTTAAAAAGTTTCAACAAATTCAGAATTATTATATTTAAAATAAATTTTGTACAAATACACATTTATTCAATCTATCAGTTTTTAATTATAAGATTATTATTTAGTCTAGTTTAGATTCAATTTGACTAATAGGAAATAACCATTTCAGTTTTCAATATGGCAGATGTTGTCAGTGGTCGTGATGATGTTACGTGGTGAGCGTTGTGTTTAAATTTATTTTCTGTACCAGTACGTGAAATTTGACTGAAAGTAAGAAGTAATTGAACTCTATAACCATGGCGGATCAAGCCAATCCGCCCATAAGTGACATAAAAAGACCTGAAGAAGTGGTGAGGATGGCAATGAACGACAACTTGAAATTTGCAGTCCTAATCGGACTGATAGAGGTGGGACAGGTGTCCAACCGGGAAGTTGTGAACACCGTACTGCATTTGGTGAGTGATAGCAATGTTTATTCACTCCTTGCACTAATTAATGATATAGTTATTCGAAGTAAATTTGAAATAAACTGTTGCCACTTTAATAAAGAAAGTTTTTCCAATATTGTCACATCAGATGCTTCAATAATGCACAAAATGGCATTGTTTACATAGAGCATATTGCATTTCGGATTTAATTTTGTATGGCTGAAAATGTGATTCGTGCTGTATTAGACAATACAGCTGATTTTCCGCAATATCTTTATGCAGAAATGGTTTATCTTATTGTGTAAACATCTGATTCTTAATTAGATGAGTTGCAGTGCAAGGTTGTTTCCGTACAGGTTAAATTGAAAGACGCAAACAGAATTATGATTGGAAAACATTTTTTCCCCTAATTATCTTGTGCATGTTAAGTTTAAACAGAATTCCACAAATGTTCAAAAACTAAATTCTTTCTTCATCTCTTGCAAAAATTTGTAGTGCGACATTACATTGGACGTATTATGTAAGGTGAAGTTGATGGGGGAGGGGCGCCACAAATATATATGGGTTAAAATTGTCACCTAACGGGTAACGCTTTTTAAATTTATATTCTGTTAGCGATATTCCAGTTGTACTTTTTTTTTTTTAATACGGTGATGAGTATAAATACAGTGTGGACGTATGGCGTAAAAACTACAATGCATAAAAGACGAATCAGCTTGTGCTAGATGTTCGCTGTAAAGTACGAATGCTATCTAAGCGAGTCAGGGCAGGAGCATTGCAGGGGGCTGAGCGGTAGCGAGGTGGTGCGTCAGTAGGGAGTGGGCGCGTCATTGTTGGTGGGTATACTCTTAAACGAGGTCGTTTACAACGGGTTGGGGTAGATATTAAATGCCATCCACTTTCTCTTGAAACACCCTTTTCTTTTCGCACTATTATTGTTTAAGTTATGGGGCCGCGGTGGCTCAGTGGCAGAGCGTTCACCTCTGTGCGTGGGGTCCCGGGTTCGATCCCAGCCCCGCCAACTGAACTTTGTGGTGGACAAACACCGTGTGCGTGAGTTTTCTCGGGGTTCTCCCGTTTCCTCCCACTTTCTTTATTCTACCCTCTCATTCATTACTCATCATCACCGTCTCCTTTAGCCTTACCGGCATAAGCGTGGGACGTAAAAAAATGTTTAAGTTGTATCAAAAATTAACTACTATGATTTTAGGGGGAAGGAGTTAGGGTTTATATTTTGTATGCATTTTGTTTAGAGAAAAAGATGATCAGCTAAAAATTTTCGATAACTTTTTAATCTCTTTAAAAAAAGAATCAAATATTTATTGTTGTAAATAAGAACATGTAGTGTTTGCAAGCAGCTTAAACGAATTAGGGCTAAATACAAAAACTTAAAAATATACCATACCGATAATAGTATGACTCATAACGTACATAAAGTATAATGAAAATGAATTAAAGCTCTAGTTTAACTTCCCGAATTATGTTTTGCAGACTAAGAAAAAGAAGGATGATTAATGAAAATGAATGATTATGAGATAATTGGCGCGATATTCCCGAGAAACTTACAGATATGATGTTCATCACAAACCCACATGGCCTTGGATAGAACCAGAGAACCCTAACACTAGAGGTGAACGCTGTATCATTGAACTACTATGCTTGCCTATATACTGCAATGTAATAAAGAATAACCCGGCACATTTTTCTAAAATGAAACCGTTACTTATCCATAATTTGCTTCATAATGTATAATTTCAAAAACACCTAATCTTTTCTTCAGTCAGATTTCGAGAAGATAAATGTCACTGAATCCATGTTTATCGTCAGATCTGTCCTTTTCTAACAGTAAACCGAATCTTGCGTCACGTATTCAAAACTAACGCACCTGCTTACTGTGTAAAATTTATACATCCTATAATGTAATTACATAAAGCTGTACGTACAGTATAGTATGAATATGTTAAAGATAATTAAGCCGTATAGGAATAGAAAACAGACAAAATAACACATTTCAATTGGGAAGATCCACCGCAAGAATAAATTAGTTGAAGGTTAAATTTATTCTTCTATTCTGCTGCAGGCGAAGCCACCTAAATAATTGCAAAACATTCACTTTTAAGAAGATACTGTGCAGTTTTGCGCCGGGTTCTTTTCACCTGTATTCATATTTTGTTCTTTTATTCTCTTAACTAAAATTAGTCTAGGATATGTTTTTTCTTCGCTGAGGGATAGTATTCTGTAATTGGTTCTTCATAAATTTGTAATTCATGGGTAATGTCATTCTTAGGTCTCAAACATAACACAACAATTGAAATGCTGCTAATTCTACTTTGGCTCTACATATAACTTAATTAAAACAGAAAATCTGAAGAAAACAAACACTTACTATTACTGATCTCTCTTACAGTTTCGGCAATATTCCATTGCATTCATCAGACACATCTCATAACTATAATAGAGATTAGTAATAATACATGTTAGCTTTGGTCGGATTTTTTTTTTTTTTTTTCTATTTTTAAACAATTGGGAATCCAGAAGATTGTCGTACTATTGCACTACTTCCTTGTTCTTACAAAATTTTTGAGAATTAATTGCTAAATCATATTTTATACATTTTAGAACACAAACACACATTACTCGTTCCAGAAAAAGGGTTTTCTGCAAATAATAAATTTACTGGATCTATTTATTTTAGATATTAATTAAATAGATTTGCAAAAGAAAATATCTTTTGACATTAAGCATTGATATCACGAAGAGATACGATTCGTTTATTTTTGGACATATTAATTCAAATACGGAAAATGTTTTGGAGATAGGAATTATCAAACTAAAAATAAGGTACGAGACAAATGTTTCTTTCAGTTTATTGTTGTTGATTTTCCAAGATTCAAAACCAGTTCTTACCTACTTCGTTGAAGAAATAAGTGAGATGATTTTATCTGAAATATATGTAAATAAAGGACAACAGTTCAGGATAATCGTTTTAACATCGCCATCTCCCTTAGCCTGGGAGCGTAAGTGTGGGGTGTTAAACAAAGAAATCTTTATCTATCTATTCCACTCTAGTTAATTCATTTCGAGTTCTACGTGTATCTTGTTCACTCGTAAGGGAAAGAAATTAACTACAAATCTCTATTCTACCGAGTTAGTAGCTCCGTCTATTCTCCATTCTCTCTCTTATTTCTAAACGGAAATAAATAAAACTAGTGTTTGTGTTCTTCCGCTGTTCAAAAACTTGATTGGTTAGTGATGATTTACCAGGCTTATAAAATTTGATACAAATCAAAATGGACCACTTCATTTGAAGTATTGGTATTTGAAACAAAATGCCTAAGGATTTATATCAACGTTAAACATCTTGACATTTCACGAAGACTAAAAATTTTACTAACTTTGTGAATAAATTTGCATCTATACAAAACAGAATTACTACCGTACTTTATTCTTTGATATTTCGGTTGCTTCTATTGATAGCCAAGAGTATTTTTCAGTTACTCCATTTTCCTTCAATAGGTCCGATTTCTGGACCATTCTAACAATGGTAAACATAGTAAGGCAAATTCTACTGCTTCTTGAGGGTCGTTGTTAAGGAAAGATCAATGACCTTTAGACATAATGGTCTCTTATATAATCAGTCTCCAGAAGAAAAATCCCTACACACTTAACATAATAAAATTGAACACAGTGTAAGCAATTCCGAAAATGAAAGATAAAACAAACGAAGTCGTAAAATGTCATTAGCAGTAGCAATCTCAACACACAACAAGAGCACTAATCGTTTAAACAGGCTATTGATTCTGTTCAGCACTTGCGTAAGATCATTTAAGAAATTGCTTGTAATAAATTACCTTGTTTTGATTACTCTTTTTAAAAACTCGGACGTATTGCTATATTTTTGAAAGCCACCCAAAAATTAAAGATGATATTTGGTAATCCTGTGATTCACTCACACGCTTACAAAAAGAGGGGAAATATATATACACACACGTGCTTGGTCGCCAAGTTCTGCGAATTTGGGTAATACAGCTGAAAACCAGCAGGGCATTGTAAAACAATAATTTCCGTTCTTAAAATTTTCTTAGCAATTAACAATTACAATGATCAATATATTTAGCAAAGTGCATTGCATTAGTTCGTAAGACCTCCGTTATTTTTGTTTCATTACAATATTGGTAGAACCAGGAGTCAATCATCAACTTGACTTACAATTAGCTTATACTCACTCAGCTACAGACTTGAACTGACACCAAACTCTTGTCTTCGTTCATGCTTACGGTACTTGATTTGATTGCAGTATTATTACATAATGTATGTCTCGTTATTATATTACATTCTGGCGCGTCTAAATTTCATATACTAATTGTTTTATAGTAAAATGATACTGTACTTACAATAATTAACTATTTTGCTGAAGAATACATGAATCAGTAACTCATCAGCAAATCAGCGTTCTTTAGTTACACGAGGTTTTGTTGTTAGTCGTTCAGAAATAAGATGCAATAGACAATAGTTGTTTGGATTAGAACCTGTCTTGGGGGGGGGGGGAGCTAACCAGTAGTACTTGTTATCTCGTGTGTTAAAACTGTAGATAGTTCCGTCTAGTTACATCAGATATATGGATTACAGCATGCCCTCTGACAGAAAACACACACATCAAGAAAAGGTAAATATTAGTAGTAATACTTGTCAGGGTTGGTTGGTTTAAACCAGCTGTTTTTTTTTAAACCAACTGGTTTAAACCGAAAAACGAAAAATGTTAGTAAAAGTGTAAGTGTTTGTAAAATCTTGATGAACACACATTTATGGGTTATCAGTTTCAGTCCCGTTATTCGTATTATATTCAGACCTAAATTCGCTGTTCATTACTCAGATTAATACTTAAAAAAAAGTTTATGGATGTTTCTTTTGGGATTTTTTTTCATAGTTTATTATTGTTATGCAATTGCAATCAAAGGAAAATTCTAAATATCGTTTCCTTTTTTAATAATGTTTATTATTAATAAAATCGAATTGCCGTACTTTTTTTTTGGGGGGGGGGGGTCATACAAACCCCACGAGAGGCATTTATTGAAATCAGAAGTATCTTTGGTATCTATTTATGTATAAATTGGCCAGAGCCAAAATGGACTCAAATAATTCATATCTTTATTCACTTTTCTTACTGATATGCAAATTAAGTCGTTGTATTTCTTTAACTTGGACTAACAAAAGTCGTATTGAATTAACTTGGACTAAATTAGTTCTTCTGTACTCTGCAGTATTTTGAAATTGTCCATATGTAATTCTGTATAATGGTTTCACTTGTGAAACTGTTTATCTTTTTGTCCTTCTGAAATGACTCTTGACAATTATATTAGCAATTATGTAAAGATTAGTACAACGTATTTTTGTCAGGAGTCCTTCGTGAGTGAGTCGGCAGACGTATCGCATTTGTAGCCAATTAGTCCTGGCTTCGAGTTCAAATTGAGGACAATTTCTCTCAAATGTAAGCCGAGAAGCAGTTTGGATTCCGCTTTAAACTTATGTGAAGCCTTCCAGCATAACCCGATTGTTGCATAATAACACCAGGGCGAAACAAACTTGTTTCTTTCCATATCTGATATAAATACTTAGAGCAAATTATTTAAACCATAAAAACCTGGTTAAAAAAAAAATCCGGGTTTAAACCAAAAAAACCGGGTTTTTTTTTTTTTTTTTCAATAAAAACCATGGTTTTTGCCAACCCTGGGACTTGTTAACTCACATATGTTAAAACTAGCTCCGTCATACTAGGTGTATGGGTCAGAACATTCTTTCAGGCAGAACACTTACGAAAAAAAAAAAAAAAAACCCTTGGAGAAAAATAAGTGGTAGTACTTGGTATAGATAGCTCCGTCTAATAACGTCAGGTCACGGAGATATTACAAATTACACAAGTTTGAATTCCCACAGATCATACGGTAACTGTATGCAGTATACAGTAAACTCGTACAGTACATTTTTCATTTATTACAATTGTAAATAAGATATTATGAAACACTGTCCATTATTCGAATTATTGGAAGGATGAAGATAAATCCCCCTCTGTAAATGAAGGTATCGGTAGGATATGCAGGTGTGGCTACAGACAGGTTTTAGAGCGTAGGTTGCGCCCATAAGTTTATTTGGGGGGAAGGGGCATAATTTTTCATTGGAAATGTTACAAAGTGGAGAACGGTAAATTTGGAAGGTTGCCCAAGGACGTGGGGGGGGGGCATCCCTGGAAATAGGTTCACGTGTTCGTGTACTGCAAAATATACTACATGTGTGGTAAATTTTCTTCTCAGGTACATGTTTGTCTCTAGAAACTCTCTTAATTTCTGTACTGACGTTACTGAAAATAAGAGTTAAGCAATAAGGACATACAACTTCAAATTCATTTAGCAAGTGCTCTGTGTGGTGTGGTCATTGATTTACTACATGACGTTTGTTGCTTAGTTGATTTGATTATCATTTCTGAGGTTTTGGGAGCTATGATCATGTTAGCCCGTCACGTATGAAGGATGATGTTCCTCGAGGATCACAGTGTCCGGTGAATTTGGGGAGAAAGGAAACTGCCTGGGAGCATTATGTGAGGTACCATCCCTGCATTTCTTTGGCATAAATGAGGAAAACCCCACTCAAAATGACTGGCCTGAAAGTGCTTTCACACATTTTGAACTGAGTGTCCCCACTGGGAATCGAACTCGGGACCTTGCTGGATTTGAGTTAGCGTCTCTTTCAGCAGTGAGGCTTTATGAAACGTGGATCTACAGTTTAACGTGGGATCCGAACTACATTAGCTCCCTAAACACTGTGTGCGTGGGTTTTCTCGGGGTTCTCCCGTTTCCTCTCACTTTCTTCATTCCACCATTTCATTCATTATTCGTCATCACCGTCTCCTTTAACCTAACCGGCATAACCGTGGGACGTAAAACTCAGATTTTTTTCATTTTTACCTTAGCTCCCACCGAGAATCGAACTCAGGTTTCTCACCCAAAAATGACATGGCATTTTGTGAGGAAAGGCTTTTCTGTCTACTGTACTGTATCTCATATTTATTTTCAGATTGCAGAAAGTGTTTTCTGTGCTAAATTCCCATGAACTGAAGATAATTCTTCTTCGTTATGAGATTACTAAAACGAGGAGAAAATGAAAGAGAAGGAAGAGGGCTCGGTCTGTCCCATAATAATACATATATCTTTGCCTAGACAAAAAAAGAAAGAAAAAAATCCTAATTGTATGTTTAGCGTACACATCTTTGGTGGGAAACCCGGGTTCGATTTCCGAAGGAAGCTCATGTGGTTCAGACGTAGCCTTGCCGCTGAAAGGGCGCTGACTTCAATCAACCAATTAGAAAAAAGATGTCCTTGTTATGGAGGTGGCCGTTAAAGGAGGTTTCATTATATCTGTATCACTTACCAAGAGGAGGAACTAAAAAGAAACTAACCACAAGACCCTTTTCTAGTGGATTAGTAACTATCAGATCTTCCTTCAGATAGAACAATCAGAATACAATGACTTGGAAAGGAATATTTAGTTACCTCATGCATATTAAAACTGTTGACAGTGGAATTTGTTCGGAACAGGGTTGTGAAAAACCCAGGCCAAAAGAAAGAAAAAAAAAGTGATTTATTGGGCAAAATTAAATTTTATTAAATTTTGTACGTGCATTTTAAACTGTATTCTACTTAAAACATCATTTAAGCATTCATGTTACTATTATACACGTGAAATTATGCAATTTCCTTATCTCACAAATGGGGTCCGTAAAGCCTCATCCACGTGTCTTGGACACTCTTTGCACCATTGGCACTCGCCTATATTTTAATTTCTAGAAAGAAGAAATTAAACAATTTTGGAGAATAACAGAGAGGTAAGTAATTCTATTACACTTGCAAATTACGGGGCAAAACGAACGCTCTACGCCCATACCGAAGATTACTTTAGTTTTACCCAAAATACGTCAGGTAAATACTGGGATAGTACCTCAAGATCAGGAGATCAGATGAAATAAAGACTAATGGACGCTTTTTTTTCCTTTAAATAAAAAGTCAGTTTTGTGAGAAATTAAAATGTTGGAAACTTTTTTTTTTTTTTTTTTTTTTTTTAACTCTCATTTTCAATTCTCAATTTTGTTTTCTTACAAGATTTTACGATTAAGGGACCTTTGTAAAACACGATAATCACACTATATAGCACATAGTTCATCAAATATACAAGAGGAATTTGGGAGTTTTCCGATCTCCTTTTTAATGCTACTTTTTTTTTTCGTTTGTATGCGTGTAATTATCTCAATATAATGTTGAGAAAATAGTGCATGCATATATATATATATATGTGTGTGTGTGTGTTTGCGCATTTGTAATTAGCAGAAGAGAAGATTTTGCTTCTTTAACGTATCTCTTTAAGGCTTGTATGTGTGTAATTATCCAAATGTAGTATTGAAAAAATAAAGGTAAATCTGTACTAATTACCTTTTTTATGTGAAACGCTTTCAATGTGTAATTAATTGACACAAGAAAAAGATTTTTTATTGTTCGTTTGTACTATTACTCGAGTATGTAGTGAAAAAAAAAAGCTTTATTTTCTTGTTCTAGATTACAGTTGAAGACTGTTGGAACGAATTTAATCGAGCGCGAACAAAATTCGTTATGCATGATTCCTAAACACACACACACACATATATATATATATATATTCAATGATATTCTGTTCTGGAGATTCCTCTTAATAAATACATGTTTTAAGCCAATTGTAAAACTAGGCGTGAACTGAGAAACCTGATTGATAAACAGTAATTGTAATCACATTAAAGTTAACAGTTTAATTCGTTTTGAAATATGATTTTGGAGGTGGATTTTGTTTTGTCTTTTTTTTCCCTCTTTCTCGTTAGGTTTACCCAATAAAACAATACTGGATACTTTTAGACTGGGAAAAATTCCAGCAATCCTGGTTCAGAGTATTGTGTTTCCACTTAGTGTAATATTTCACCAGTTATTCATACATTGACTCGTGGCTTCGTACACATTTTACTTATATTGACTTGTGATATTTATTTTCGTAGCAGATTTTCACGCCATTTATGGTAAATGTTTCCGTGGTTTCGCAGATACCTGTGAAATTACAGACATCTAAATTTTTACGTCGAGCAAGTACGAATTGATTACTTGCAGTTTTTTTTTTTTTTTTTTTTTGGTTCAAAATACAGATCGTATTGTATGTATAGCTTTTCTGTCCGCGTTTTATGGTCACGATTACGATTTCTACCTGACTCTAGAATGACCGTGAGATTTCCATTGTGGCCTTCGATTTTCTTTTAATGACTTGCTTGACACTTAATAGGCTTATTACGCCAGTAAATCTTCTGCTCACTCTCCCCCTTTTTTTGTACTGTACATGAAATGTTAGCAAATCATCTATTTAGGGGATCATATTTGTATATATATATATGTATGTGTGAGAGAGTTTTATTGTATAATATAACCACAAAGAATAATATACCGTAACTAATTGAGTAGCCATTCAACTTAATTTGTAAACATTGCTACAAGACAAGAAAGATACATTCTTTTTCTAGCTGAATTTAATATTTTAATTTTCTTTCACTATTCCTTTCTTTCGGTGTAAGTTCTCAAAAACGTGTAACAAAAGCTATAGACCGAGTAACTGAATGATTCTGTGTTTTTAGTGCTCGTGATTCCGAGTGGTTAGTTGGTTTGGTTTACTTTTAACGTTCCTTTTCAGCACTAAAACTATATGAGACAGTTCTTACTGTTTAAAATGGAATCTGAACCTCAACCCAGGCTTGTTTGTTGAAGTCCAGTATTTCACTTCAGCATCGAGGCTATATGAGATCTGAACCGTACAGGAATCTGAACTACCATAATGGGTTCAAAGTTTTTCGTGCTCTCCCATTGGGAATCGATTCTGGAACCACGTTCACAAAAGATTCACGCATAGCCATTGATCAGCGAGAAGGGCTCTACTCGGGTTTGTCTGGATCAATTTACCCTATTTGGAATCGAATCCGGGACCACGCGCGTATCGTCAATGAAGAAATCGCTGCTTGTGACAGCTGACATGTCCTTCGCTAATAGTATGGTTAGATTTGGGTAGTTGCTTGTATGGAATAGCTTTGATAATTTCTCTATTCTGGAAGTAATATCGCATACCAACATTCAACCGTGTTCTTAATTTGTTTTTATATAATTTTGCGTAGAACTGCGTACTATAATAAGGCTACTAACATAGCCAGAAAGTTTGTTGGAGTGTAGGCGTAAAAATATTTTCTCCTTTGTTTTAAAATTATGGTGGTACGTGTGGGAAAAAAAAAAAAACTATTTGTTATTTCTATTGTCGAATCTTGAGGGTTGGCCGGGGGATGCTGTGGCTTTGCGGTAGTGCGTTCACCTCTGGTGATGGGGTCCCTGGTTCGATTCCAGGTCGCTCAAAGTGAGCTGTGTGATAGACAAATACCGTGTGCGTGAGTATTCTCCAGATTTTCCCGTTTCATCTCATTTCCTTCATTCTACCATTTCATTCATTCTTCATCACCGTATCCTTTAGCCTACATGACATAACCGTGAGTCATAAACTGAAAGATTTTTGAGAAGAATGTTATCTTCCCTGTAAAGTTGTTATCTTCCTAAGTCAGTTTGAACGGAATGATTCTCATGTATTCTAAAGTAGTAGTTCCCAATCCGTGTGTCGCATAATCCCGTAGGGTGTGTCGCGAAATATTAGAATTTAAAAATCATGAAGCATTTAATAATAAGTTGAAATCAATTTTGAGACAGGCTGTACCATAGCGTTCTCAACTATGGGTTGACCTTTTTCGGGACAAATATTTGACAATAGGCCTGTAGTACATCCTCATTTATCTGGCGGTGACTTAAGAACGGAGGAATATACCTCTTACCAGAAACAGTTGTGAAAATAAAATAAAATTGTGTACTACAACGTAAATTATAAAGCTAGATCTCTAAACGTTACATAATTAGTTTTATTGCTGTTGATTTTTTTTGTAACTTCCACGTAAAAAAAATCACTGAAGTATACTTATCATCACCACAAACAACAAGAAAAAAGTACTTTTAGTTATGGTAGGCTATATTCCACGCCAAAGAAATAAAAAAAAAGTTTAAGGTCATACTTGCTGGGACAGAAATAAATAAACTTTTGGTACTGCAAAAAATATCAAACCAATTTTTTTGTCTTTTTTTAAAGGATTTTTAGTGTGAGAAGAAAATAAACTCCATAAACATACACGGTAAAGACAGAAACACCAATAGCTTTCTTACAATCACTGCTGCTGGGAAGATCAGTTGCCACCTCAGCTGAATTTTTCCTGAAATTGGCGATTTCCATTTCAGTAAACTCGCACGTTATTTTTTATCTTGTCACTAACATATCGTATATTCATTATTCAAGAGACGGGATATTCAATTCTAGGTTTTTAACCATCCATGTAAACAAAAAAAATCCTCCGGGACAATACGTAGAATTCCTGGTTAATCCCGCCCAAACGTTTACTGTTGGGATCCCTATTTTACCAATCTACGCCTCTAGCGGTAGCAACCATGTTTATTTATTTATTTATTTATTTATAATAGGTTTCAGATACAGCACTAGGCCATTTTACACTGAAACATTTTAACATTTATGTAACATAACGATAGAATGACACTTTGAGCTCAAGATGGTATACAACACATTGGCAACATTACAAAGATAGCTTAGTTACAAAGGATCTGAAAGTAAACTCATTAGAAAACGTGTCTACAGTTTCTGGTAATTGATTATACGTACTAACAAATTCAGTTTAGAAGGGACCTTTGCACAATATTTACCTCCGCAGCTCAAGTGTAAAAGAGATCACTTGACCGTGTTCTAGCGGATACGCGAAAATTGATCTGACTTAACAACTGTTCACATGATATGTGGCCATTTACAATTTTATGCAAAAATATTAGGTCAGAAATTTTGTTTCTCAGTAGGGGAGGTTTGATATTGAGGGATTTTTAAACGTCATTTTCTGGAAGTGTTCGGAGGTGAGGTACTCTGTAGGATACAATGGCTAAAAGGAAATTAATTACGGAATTTATTTTTTTTAGATGACATGCCATAGACTAAATAGGAGAACAGTACTCAATGGTGGGAGCAACATATGTCTTATAGAACAAGCTTAAAGAATTAGGGCTTTATGCAGAGTCGTTTTGACGCGTGATTAGTGCAATACTAAAGCGTTCGACTAACATATGTTGCCTGAAGTAGTCAGGCATTTAGTGTGACGCTAATTATACGTCAAAACGACTCTGCATAAGGCCCTTTATTACTACAGACTCATTACTTAATAGAAACTTCTAGTCGTACGCTATTATAACTTATAATATTAATTTCGATGGTGTGGGCGTTCAATACAGTGTCATCAGTCAAAAAGGTTGGGAACCAGTGTTTTATGGTATATGCATAGTTAGGGGATTTGATATCTTTTAAATTTCTGCTACCCTTCGAATAATGAATTCTAATTTAAATATTTCAGTATATTTAAATCGTATAGAAGTGCAGTCTTACCGACTTTTTGGGTGCAAGCTAGGCTGTAGAACATTTTTTTAATTTAATGAATTATACATTAAATTGTAGTCATTGAGAACAATGATTTTTCGTGATCAACATTGAGAGATAGTTGCGTCAGATTTATTGTTTTATACAGGGTGAACCTGAAAGATGTACACAAACTCCGAGAGATGATTCGTGACATTAAAAGAAGTCAAAAAGTGTTCTTGCAATTTGTCGAATTGGTCTTGCAAGCGTCGTGTACGAGTGACAGGGGTGCCAATTTGAAATCCGAACTCGAATCCTGACAATTGGAATGGAATAGAAAGATGTGCACAGCGTACGGAGTGCGACAACATGCAAGAAGACCTTTTGTCTTCTTTTGACGTCACGAATCATCTTCCGGAGTTTGGGTACATCTTTCAGGTTCGCCCTGTATATTTTTTGTAAATATTTTGAAACAAGTAACATTATTATTTTTTTTTTTAATTAAGTATAATAAAACTTAGGAAACATGGAAGTTTACTTAACTTAAAATATCTGATCGATCACTTTCTGTTAATATCTGAGTTTAAATTGAATTCTTTTGTTTCCCAAATTTTTTTACTTTTAGTTATTATGAAATAAATGATTAAATAAAGCAATTGCATTGTGACTTTTTCTTTAATTTGACAAGAGTGTAACTGGCTTCTCTCTTTTAAATTTTTACCGCACCTTGGGTAAATAAACTGATACAGCTTTAATTGGGACTCTTCTTTTTTCTTCTTCTTGGATTTGGGATATTAATTTTCACTACTACTTTTTTCCCTTGTGCAAATATTACTTTGTAAAACGTTCTTCTAATTGGGGTTTTAGTATATATAGATTTTAAAAATACTTTGTGAGGTAAAGTTGGGTTTCATGTATGTTAAAGAGTGTGATATGTACACTCATGTCCAAAATGATTGTCGCATATCTATAACTGTCTTCTTGTAAGAATATAATATGATAATGATTTTGCAGGGTACTTTTTATACTGATACTATGTGTATAATCGGGAAATGTATATTTGTGGTAAATTTCATAGGAAAAGAATTATAAATACAAAAATTATAATGAGTAAAATAAAATGTTGCTAAACGGACAAGAAAATTTTATTTTCGTTTTATTGTTCTTATTTACTGCTCTTTTGACATGAAATTTGTCACATACATGTCTTTGCCTATTATACACATACTAACATTATAAGAAATACCGGGCGAATTTGTTATCAAATTATATTCCTGTAACAACATATTTATAGACATACGACAATAATTTTGGACATGAGTGTACATTAAATTTTGTATTAGCTAAGGTTTGAGCTCCTTTTTCTTCTTCTTCAGAGACTTCAGTGCTGTGGTTATTAATTTATTGATGGAAACGTCGTATGTTTTCTTATTGTTTAGATGAATTGTATAGCGACATGTGTAATTTTTACATCGATATCTTCCTATAAAAGTCACATTAAAAGTAACAAAATACTGGCACAGGAATTGTCCATGTAAAGATCCTGCCTTATTATCTAGAAGTGGTGTCACATGAGGTAAAATTTGAAACAAGCGAAAGGAATAAAACTTATCTAAAGAATTAGTAAATTAACAAGGATTTTTCTTTCGCTTGTAACGATAAAAAAATAATATTTATCTATGTGACTTTCCTGAAGAACCGCCACAGAATACTTTTAAGTCTGTGGGGCATAATACTTTTTTTCACTGCTTCGAAAATTACTACCAGAAACTCCTGGGTGTGTCTCGACCGCAGTTGCCAAGATAATTATCACTCGACTTGATCAACATTTGAGTGCTGCGAATTGTGGCGCTGTCTTCCTTTTCTCTTCTGCTCTGCTCGTTGTGTTCATCACCTTGGTAATGCTGTATTTCATCACATGGATCTATAGGGTGGACCATAAGTCACGAAGAAACAGAGCACAACTTTAGAATATAATAGTGCTATTTTTTAAGTTTTAGTAATGTGTGTGTTGTGTAACGGAGATTTCTTTGCCCTATAGACAAAAAATGATAATAAATGATTACGCGTAAATGTTTACAAATTTTGTATTTCGCACATTTTAGCTTTTACCACAACATTCATCCTTGACATGTGTCAGTGTTGCTGGTGTTCTTGCTTTCATTTCTGCAATGATCTTCTTGAACTGTTGAAGTGTCTGAGGTTCGTTGGTGTCCCCAAAGAAACAAAACGGTGCTTCAAATCTGTCGAACATAAAGACCAATGAATGTTTGCATTTTCTGAAATGATTCGATGTCCAATAATGATCTGAAAGAATCCTATCGCACCCTTAAGTTTGTGCTTCATCTTGCTAGATCGAAATTCATGACCTGACTTCCACTGCAGGATGCAAAATATTTGTAATTATTGTCTTCTGTCGAGCACAAGTGACTGTGATGCCTTTGCAATAATGCGAAGAAGTGACTGTGATGCCATTGTGAAGAAGTGAGGCCTAAGGATCCTCTGTGACATCATCACAACGCGTGGTACACTTCACAGGTTATAATGGACTATGTGGATAGCTTGTCGATTTTCTGATTCCAGAATCTAAAGTTTACGGATCCCACTGTAGTAGAAATAGTTTTCGTTACTTGTAATCATATTGTCAGTGAAGTCTGCGTTAATTCGAACCTACTTTTGAATGCGCTTAGCGGAAATAAGAGGTTCATGATAATCTGTTGGTTTCGGTTTTTATACTAATTGCACTTTTTATGGATACAGGTGCAGATCATGTTCCAAATGCGACTCAATATTACAGTATTTAACACAGCTATCCAGGAGGTATTCTTGCGATATTTCTCATACATTTTTTACACTCGCACACATTCTGAGTGACTGAATGTGGTCTGCCCAACCGTGGCAACTTAGGTACCGCACCTTATTACCTGAAACGTCCAATCAGACGATAAATCATTGATTTTGCACGACACAACTGGCTACGATATGATATTTAGGAAATAAAAACAAAAATTAACGGTACACGGACGATATTCAGTTACGATTCTTTCGTGAATTCTGTGTCACCCTGAGTTGTACGAAGAAAAGAATTTAAACTTTACACAGTATAAATGTTAAACATAGTAACTCCTGAGGTTACGAATTGTTAGCATGCTTACCTTTAATAATGGTTCTGGGTTCAATCCCAGTTTTAGCCTAGTTGCATTAGACTGTAAGGTATACTTTAATACTGTAATATATAATTAATTAAATTGAAGAAGCTAAATGTACACCACTGAAGTCTTTTTTTGCTCTTTTGCTTTTACTTAATTAAACAAATATATTTGGTGTGTAATGCAAGTTTTATAATATTTTATTGTTGCTTTCTTGAAGAGTCTGTGGTATTTCGAAAGACGTAAAGCTAAAAACGAAAAAAAAAAAAAAAAATCCGTGTATAGTTAATGTTAACAATTACTACTGGCCTGTTTTGTTTTAAAGGGCTTCGTAATCTCATTTATAGTCAGAGTTGTATGAAAAGTATGTGTAATGAGTAAATGTAAATTGTACGACAAATTTTCATTCCACAGTGTTCTCTTTACGGATGGAGCTGGAATAGTGCTATCAAACGTCCCGAATTTACATAATCTGTTCCCATCAAAATTGTTCAAAACTCCAAATGTCCCAGTTTTTCTCCAAAACAAGTTAAAAGCGTTTGTACGATATTTAAGAACAGTCCCGCTTTTGTTAGTCATCCGTACTGTACTCAACTAAAGCCATTTTATTTCAAGTTTGCTTTGCTGGCTCTGCTGTCGATGTGCGTTTTCTCGTACCTCTCTCAAAAGAAGAGGAACAAGTTGCTAAGGTCGAGAGCCCTCAATAATTGAATACAGACAGGGCTACCACATTGAAACATTCCGCTTCGCTGTGCACGGTCTTGTTAGTCATTCTAAGTAGCCTACGATCTTCACTCGCCAAGACCAAATGACTGAATGACAAATTGGCAACGCAGCTGTCACTCACTTCTTTCCCCAAAGCAAAGGGAAGATTTACTTCGTAAAAGGGTGGCGGGGGTGGAGCCGAAGTATGTTTCACATATTTTCCGAGGGTACACGTGAAATAGAAAGGCTCTAACAGGAATAAGCTGCTCTCTGTCACTAATTTTTGGAGAGTGTTATTTAATTAATTCTGACATTTCACCAAGCTGAACCATGCATATACCGGTACCGTAAATTTGCGTAGGATATCCTGGTTGTATAGTCTAAAACTCTTAGTCGGATCACACATTAAGCTGTTGGTCCATTTTCATATAGCCTCGGTGCTGAACAGGACACTAAAACTCCAAACCAAATCAACCGATTCGAATCTCACAGTCGTTATTGCTACTAAAAGTTTTTTCAAAAGTTTGTCGTTAATCCTCGTATCGTTCCTTTCAATGTAGACTAGTCATGTAGTTTCCCAAATTGCATATTTCATTTGTTTTTAGTGTAAATTTCTTCAGAGCTGTGTCTGAATCTTCGTTATAAATAAATAACTTCTTATTTTGACGCTTATTTTAAGCAATATATTTGCGGAAATTTAAATGTTAGAAAGTATGTTGTTATTTCAATAGGTACGTTCGTCACAGTTAATTTGTGTATTTTATATTTTAAAATTGGTCAAAAACAGAACATAATGTTACCATTCCAGCATATGAAAATGTAGTACCATACCATACGTGTCCGGTCACAAGTCCGTTTTCCTCTCATTTTCTCTCCTCATATATTTGTAGAAAGTCATGGGAACACCGTATGTATATATATTTGCATACTGTATATATTATGTTGATTCCTCAGCTGCATTTTTTTTTTTTTTTGAACTTACGGTAATAGTAGTAAGATAACGTAAAATGTTTATTACTATCTGCACCTGTCATTCCGAATTGCCACTGACTCTCTCTATATATTTATATACTTTATTTGCTTGCTTAGTAGGGTATAGGTTGTCCCAGCGTATACTGTTTGATTTACAATTTGTTTATCTTTTGTCGAGCCTAAAAGCTTTAAGCGTACTGTTTGCTTTATTTCAATTTAAAATATTAAAAACGGCAGTGAGAACTTTTATTGTTGCAAAAGCGCGTAAAGACTGTAATTTAATATATTGCCATCAGTAACTTCAGGATCATGCCTAAAAACTAATTACTCTGTGTGTTTAGGGAATACATGGATTTAGTAGTACGTATACAGCCAATCTGTACGTTCCTAACAAATGATCAGCTGTGTGTACAAGCACTTTTCTCGTGATGATCGTATAGTTTTGTGTTGGATATCCGTGCCTGTATCGGATTCCTACGTAACTTAATTTCAAGAGTTTCAAATGAGTTGGAGACGGTAGGCTAAACAAAGGGAAGTTGCAGGGTTTAAACCGTCATTAGAGATGTCCATCAACCCAAGAGCTTGAACACAGCCTCCCAAAATTTACCGTTCTTCCTCCGAAATTTGTTTCTTCCCAAATTTACTATCTGCATCCCAGATGCACCACTCTTTTGTCCAAATTTACCATTTTGCTCCCGAAATATTCATTTCTTCCTCAAATTTACAATTCTCCAGTTTGATGTACCATTTTCAACGAAAAATAATCTCCCTCCAAATAATCTCACTGATGGAATCTATGCTCTAAAACTTGCCTGTGAGTTCCTGATCCCCATTCAACAAAATATTATGGAAAAATAAAAACAATTACCACAAAATATGTGAATAAAAATCACGCGTGTCAATGCTTCGCTGCTTTAACTCCCTGAATGGAATTCTGTGTACTCCATCAGTTGGAGAAACCTTGTAGAAATCGTTCTTCCTTCAGGTAATTAATGAAAATATTACTGTAGAGGTATTAAAAGCCCGAAATGGAACTCATGGTGATAGTAAAACTGCAATGCTTAACGATTTCATTGAGCGCTGTTTTATGTTCCTGCTAGTTGAAAATGCCTGTTCTTCGCTCGGGAAGAATATACTTCTATTTTTGAATATATAGGGAGTTTCATCTTCGTAATATGAGAGGCTCGGGAAATGCTCTTATTTTGGCATACATTTAACTCCCTCTTCCCCCTTAGAATATCACTTTAATGCAGTAACGTGACAAAAGTACAAAACCTGGCTCGAACCAGGTGCTGGTCATGCTCAAGAATTCGTTTCAAACTGTTCATTTTTTTCCCGTGATGATGAGACAAACAACGTCGACTTGAATGAGACAAAATATGGAAATCTTCTCCCTTTAAAAATATAATTTTCGAAACCTGGGACTTGTGTCAATTACTTTCAATGAAAAGTTTAGATACCGAGCTTTATCTTTCTGACTTAAGGGGCTCGTGTAATACTTTATTTTTGGCATAAGTTTTAAACTCTTGCTCCCCCTTAGGCTACAGGTTTTAATGAAAATGACATAATCAAAACCTGCTTCAAAGTAGGCAATAACTATATTCAAAAAAATCATTTAAAATGGTTCATTCGTTTTTTCATGATGGACTACAAGCAATATATATATATATATATATATATATATATATATATATATATATATATATATATATATATATATATATATATATATATATTTTTTTTTTAAATACAATTTCTAGACAACTTTCTTGTAAAACTATTCTTTTAGCTGGGACATCCTTTGCATGCACTTCTGTTTATTGATATGTGGTTTGGAGCTTAATAACGTTTTATGTTTCTTCGTTAATGCAGAGGAAGAGGAGATGGGCCAGCTGATCGTAGAATAGTAGGGATTGCGAATGTCTGTTTCCGCCTGGCAGCTTGATGAAGCAGTAGTGAATAGGGAAGTGCACTATTAGCGTAGGAAGACAAGCAATTATGCTCGTTCTAGAGTAGAAGTTTGTTATTGGAGATCCTGAGCACTTAACTCGTGCTATGTATGCACATACATACTTCAGTAAAGTATGAACAATGCAAGTATGGGATTTGAAGGGTACTGTCAGTGGCGGCGAAACCGGCTTTGACCCTCCCCCTATTGAATCCCTTTCTCTGCTGGCTTTGTGGCCTTCAGTGATTTTTCACTTTGGGGGCACTCTTTGAATAATTCCGGTATAAGGTACAAATATTACATATTTTCGTACTTCATTTGATTTTCCCTTGAAAAATCATTGACAGAGACATTATGTTTCGTACGAGTTCAACTCTGAACTTATCCGATCTGGATCAAACTTGACATGGTGCTAGGCTAGACCTTGACCTACTTATAGGTTTGTGAAATACAATATGTGGATCTTTGCTTCCTATGTTACATGTAAAATAAATATCAAATGAAGGACAATTTTTTACGATGTGCGTAAATTGGACGGTCCTTTTTCAAAATTCAAGATTATATAAATTCTTTTATTTATTTATTTATTTATTTATTTATTTATTTATTGTACAGTCCGCAGCAAAAAACCTGCAACATGAGCATGCAAATTTATTGTGAAACTACTAGTAACTTGCCCAAGGAATCAACACAACGTCTAAGTGGCACGAATCACACACCAGGAGAAACCTCGGCGTCCTCCCGTGCACACTTAATTTTGGAGCAAAAGACGTCGTCGTTTCACAACAAACTTACATGCTCATGTTGCAGGTTTTTTACTGCGGACTGTACATAGCAATTTGTTACTTTTTTGAAACACACTATTCGTAAAATATTTTCCTTTCTTGCAAGTGATGATGTAGTTCATAAATTCATAAGAAATCAGATTTAAAAAAAAGAGAGAGAGAGAGATGCCTTGCTGCTAATAGCTTAATGTAATAAAATTAGGAAGCAGAGTCTGGAAGTAAAATGTTCCAAGGACTACTTGACATATGACGATACATTTCTAGGAAGGGGTCCTAATTTGAAAATTGGCTACAATGCAGATCGTATTTATATATATTTTTTCGTATTTACACCCAGAAAGTATCATGCAAAATATTTTCTGCATTGAATATAGAAACGTTAAAAAATTCGTCACACGTTTTAACTCCCTTTTATGTCATTTAAAAAACTATATATATCGTTAGAAGTGTACAACACCTATGGATGGACAACAGTACCCAGTACCCTAATGAACATACTTCGAAACGTCACTTTAGAGGGCTGCACCACGGGATCTGCAGGGTCGTTATGCCGCCACTGGACACTGTATACTCTTACGAGAATAATTGTAATAAAACATGTTCCCTGATATGTTATACCAATAAGTTGCTTGATTTTTTCTTGTTTTTGTACTTCTGTCTTTTTTGTTTTTTTTATGTAGATAGTTCTGTTGAGTAAAGTTTTTTTCTTTGAAAAAATTCTTTATTCATTTTAGTCATTATGCTTTGAGGCTGAGTAGCGATATACATATAAGCTTGAATTGTGTTTTAGCTTGCTGTATACCAATAAATATAATAAGAATAAAAAGAAACGAGACAAATATGCAGGTAAATTGTAATAAAAGTTTCGGAAAGTTTCTGAGTTTTAATTTTACATTTTTTTTATTTCTTCCTCTAATTCCCCTCCCCCCAACGTAATTCCCAGTGCATCTGCATGAATTGATCTGATTTGTTTGGGTTTGTACCTCTCTTGGAACTATTATTTTTCTCTCTTTTTTATTGATAAAATAAGGAAATTTATTTATTAGTTGATTTTCATCTGTAACTTTCATGCTTTTATTTCCAATAGTCGAAAAATTTAGAAATATAAATTATTCAAATCAAAATATGTTGATTTTAGTGAGCGAGTTCAGCAAAGGCTGTTCTAACACCTGATGCTTGTCGTTAAGAAGATAAAGAAAAAAGAGAGCCATAGTCCAAAATAATGATGAGAGTAAATAATATTATTAAATATAAAAATGATATTTCTGGTTTTACGTCTCATATATATTTGGTAGGCTAAGGAGACTGGGTTTAATATGAGCAAATGATTGTGAAAGAACTGGTGGAATGAGAATGTGGGAAGAAACGAGAGAATCCCGAGAAACCTACGGATACAATGCTGTCCTCCACAAACTCACACGATCTCGAAACGAACCAATGACCCCTCGCACCAAAAGTGAGCGCTTTATCATTGAACCACTCGTCTTGTGCGACAGTATTCAAGTTAATATACATTTACAGACACACATTCTGTGGTGTGATTTTTTTTTTTCGAATCGGACGATTTTTTTTATACAGTGTGTCTTTGATGCATTCCAACTAGGGTAATTTACCTGTGTGTTTTCCTAGATCTTTTACTTTGATCCTCATAATGGTTTGTGAAAAAAAAATATTGATTGGTTTGTTTTGTTCCAAGGGTAAAAGCATTAGTGTTTCACCTGTTACTGATTTATAAGGTTAGATATACAAGTGATTTAAGCAACTACATTAAGAAATCAGTTATAGTAAATGAAGTATGTCTATCTGTATTATAAGTAAAATTGTTACAAACCATTTTATGTAGTGTATTTTCAGTTAAGTAGCCATTTCCAAGTCAGTGCTTCTATATTTACAGCGGCGCAGAAAAGTATTACATCTCAATGACTGAGGGCATACGGGTTAACTTTTTACAATGGTAGGTTTACGTAATGTTTTCAGAGAGGAAGAATAATCTTTTCTTATATCTTGTGTAATATACTCGTAGTTGCATTAGAAGTAATTCATATATTACTCGAAACTCGCACACATTTTGGTCACAATAGAAGGAACTTCATGAAGGTTCAAATATTTTAGACTAATTATATTTTATAGATTAAGAAACCAAAATGGTCGTGTATGCGGATCCTGGATTCGATTCCCGGTAAAAGAACCGTGAAAGATTTGAACGCATTACGGTGGCTTGGATTCTGCCTTAAAACTGTAGGTCCACGCCTCATATAGCCTCCATTCTGAAACAGGTGCTAAACTCCAATCCAACCAACCAAATTGGTCATACAGTAAGGCATTTAATTAATGCCATCAAGTTAACTATGATCCCTGGTAGTCGATGGTTAGTACATTTGCTTGTGGTGTGTATTGGCCCCGGGTCTGTTCTCGGGGTGGCATGGAAATGTCTATGTTGACTTAGCATCTGAGATAATTCAGTAGATAGTGAAAACAATCATTCAATAATAATAATAATAATAATAATAATAATAATAATAATAATAATAATAATAATAATAATAAAATGGAAATAGTGTATGGAAATTTGATTTAGACTAATTTAAGCAAAAATTACGGGTATAACACATCTATCACATCATTTATTTATATTGAATACAACAGATGTATGACTATGTATTGATAATATTCAGACGTAAGTATGCATAGTTAATAATGCATGGTTAAAACCATACATGATTTTTTTTTCTGAATACTGGGTTATACTGTCAAAGTGTTGGTTTACATATTCATCAAATAAGTCTGTTGTAGGATTTGTTATTCGGATAGTATTATACAAAGTCATGTATTAAGAATTTTTTGTTTCCCATTACCACTTTAAAGTAGCAGTCTTTCAATTTTTTATGGTAGCAAAAAAGTTTTTTCAATAATAATAATAATAATAATAATAATAATAATAATAATAATAATAATAATAATAAATATAAATTTTGTTTGACGTGAAACTACTGCAGACTTCCAAATTATGTGAGTTCAATAATTTAATTTAATTTAATTTAATAACATATTTATAGTGCTAAGAACAGCATTAGCCAAGTATAGCATTGTACAAGGTAATTGAATATTTTGTACATAATACAATTGAAGGCTTAGAATTCAGTGTTAGTGTCATATAAGAGTACAGTTGTAATATTTCATAGTTTGAAACTGAGTCACATAAAGTAAACAAAGTAAAACCACTAAAATAGCCCTAATCTTAATGTCTAATAATGAAATATAAATATAGATAAATAAATATAAATATATTTATAAAAGAGAATCATGTATGAATTGTTGTGTATAATGAAACTAGTCGTAGTAGATCTGCAACTACCTGCTGGAACACAGGAATAAGATCGGAGATGGAACTCATTCTTAGGACACTGAAACTATTTCTTGGTATCTCTTACCATTTTTACTTTATGAAGATTCATGTTGAAACTGGAAATGGTAGTAGATTTCTACAACTTCCGGTTGCACTAGAGAAGTAGAGTCTGGGATGGAACATATTCTTGAGATGCTGAATCGTTAAAAAAAAAAAAAAAAAAAAAAGTAGCTTTCTATTAGTTGGAATCAACATTGACACCAGAAATGGCTAATATCTACCAATTTCCTGTTTGAATAGAGGGCTACGGATAAGATGGAATCACTGAATCGATTCCAAAAAACTGCTTCTTGATTTCTTAAAGTTTTTGATCTTATACGAGGGTCGTTCGATAAGTTCTCAGAAAATCCGAAAGATGACAGTCATAGTATCGAAAAAAGTTTGCTTTTAGTAAACGTCATTCCTTACTAGACTGTTCTCCAAGTTCCAACTATATCCGTCTCGTGGTTTCATTGTCATAGTCGATTGGAGAAATAAACTTGTGTTCACTTAGAAAAATGGAAAGATGGGAGTTTCGTGCGGTTATTAAACACTTATATATTTAAAATGTTTAATATCGAAAGAGATGAAAGTCGAGTTGGATGAAGTTCATTGCACATCTGCTCCTGTGTTAGTGACTGTTTACAATTGGGAAAAATAGTTTAAGCGTGGCCATACATCTACAAATGATGAACATCGTTCGGAACGTCCATTGGAAGTGACTTCCCCCGAAATAATTGACAAAATCCACGATATGATTTTGAATGATCAACGAATGAAAGTGCGCGAAGCAGTTGAGACCACAGGCTTATTAAATGTATAGTGTTTTCAATTTCGCACGAAAAATTGAGTTTCAAAAAAATTCTCAGCAAGACTGATGCCACGTTTCCTGTCAGTATAGAGTAAACGCAATCCTATGACCGATTCAGAGGCTGGTTTTTTGTCATAAGCCCGACGAGTTTCTGCGTCGATACATAACAGTGGATGAGACATGGATATACTACACTCTAGAAACAAAATGGTTTTTTAAGGCGATCGAGCTCTGATGAAGGCGAAGACGGTGAAATTGACCGACAAGATTATTGCCACAGTTTTGGGGATGCATCTGCAATCATCTACATCGATTACTTGGAGAAAAGATAAACGATACATTGAGAGTATTATACGTCGTTATTGCACCGGTTGAGAGAAGATATAAAGAAAAAATTTCCTCATTTGGCAAAGAAAAAATACTTTGCATCAAGACAAGTTTCGTTGGCGAAAATTATGGAATTAAAATTTGAATTACATCCACCGTATTCACCAGATTTGGCCCCAGTGACTTTATGTTACTTCCAAACTTAAAAAAATGGCTCGGGGGAAAACTATGCACGTCGAACGAGAAGGTCATTGCCCAAGCAAATGCCTATTTTGAGAACCTTCCGAAATCCTACTTTTTGGACGGCTTTAAAAAGTCTGTGAAATGCTGGGGAAGATGTGTCATTCTAAAAGAAGATTATGTTGAAAAATAATTAAAATTACCCAGTGATTTTTTAAATCTTTCTGAGGACTTATTGAACGACCCTCGTATCTGTAAACAGACAGACAACATAGACGTTTTGTCAGACTTCCAATACTTGCGTATAACATCATAGTATAGTTTTGAAGTCTAGATAATGGAAAAGACTAGTACGAGATACAAAGTACAATAAAACTTCTTTAAGGCGACAAACCAAAATTTTCAATGAAAATCAGGCGTCTAGAGAAGTGGTCTTCTTAAAAGAGGTTCAGTAATTTTCCAAGGACTTCAAAATCAGAAAGTGAAAGTGAAAGGGAATGAAAGTGAATTGTATCGCTGTCGTGCTTTCTGATGTTTCCACTCGCATAAACGTCTCTACTATACTATTAGTCATACTATATATACACCGGTAATAAAAAAAAATCAGACTGCAAGTACGACTAACATGTATTACTAAAGTCCTTAAGACTCCATTATACGGCGCTCGTGGGTTTCTCGGGGTTCTCCCGTTTCCTCCCACTTTCTTCATTCCATCATTTCACTCATCTCATTATCACCGTCTCCTTTAGCCTAACCGGCATAAGCGTGGGACGTTAAACTTAAAGATTTCATTTCATTCCCATTATACTGCGGAAATTGAATGGCATCTCTCCAAAATTTCCCTCTTCATAATTATTTAAAGGGTATTGTATGACAACACTGTCGCCGAGGATTTTCCTTAACTTCCCTTCCAACGATAACACTGCTACATGCTACATACCATTCGAAAGGCCATTCCATCATCACCTATACAAATGCGCTTTATTTCATGTGTAGAATAACTACAGGATGAGCAATAAATACTTCATGCAACTTAAGATCAAAAATGATTAACAACCTGAAGTTCTCAAACCACTGAGTATAGGACACATGTTCATGGGAACTTTTTTGTTCAGAATGGTTTCATTCATCACCTCCCAAAGGGACGCAATTTCCTCCTCAGACATTCTGTATGTACAAACACTGATCTGCACAATGAGACACTTGTTAAGCTGTTGACAAATTTCCAACTCAGAATAATTGACAGGCCATGTCATAGCTGAAAAAATAAGTAAAATGAAGAAATATCATTTCGTGAGAAAAAGATGGTCTTCGCAGTTGGTTACAAGTTTGTGTCAGTCATAGGGTTGCAGTTCTTTTCCCTCTCCCCCACCCCACCGCTGCTGATGCATTTCATTTCGTCACAAAGGAACTTTGCTGTCAAAAGCATAATTAGTAGTTGTCTTGAAATATTGCCTAGGTATGTTACTCACATCAGAAATTTCATATACATGCAGTGCCGTATTTAGGGGAGGGGCTTCCGGTCTTAAGCCCCCGCCCCCGAAATCTTACTTACTATAGTAAAGTATATGAAATATCTTCCTGAATTTTCACATTTTCAGGCAAAGCCCTCACCCCGAAAGAAAATCGTAAATGCGCCACTGTATAAATATATACATGGAAATACGCGTAACACATCCTGAAACTTAAATATTTAAATAAGTGCTCAAGTTAGTTGGTTTGTTGAAATTTTGCGTCCCTTATCAGCACCGAGACGTAGACCTACAGTGTAAAGCGGAATATTAACCATCATAATGCGTTCATTTGTTAATGCTGTTCTTACCGAGAATTGAACCTGGGACCATGTGCGTTAAAGGCGCATGCTCTAGACATTAGACGAACTTGCAGGGCATGAGTCCTCAGGTTCATCCACCTATCCCATCAGCTCAGATTAGTAACAGTTTATCACTACAAGTATCAGTCCGACGAAACATGTTTATAGCAAGGTAAAAGTAACTCCTGGCAAAATCGGTGGTCATCGGTCGTGATGAGAGGAAGTCAGTCAGGGGAGAGGGGAGGTTCACTATATGCAGAAAAGTCGCCTTTTTCGGATCGAGTCGATCTGTGGTCTTTTTTTATGTGAAAAGTCGTCAAAATTACATAAAAGGAGAGGATGTTGGCAAATAAGCCCCCTTTCCGAGAAATCGCAAAGCAATGGGGAAACAATACGTGGTCTTCTGCAAACGATGCTATCGCAGTGTAAAGCATAATGTTTGGATGAGCGGCCCATCCTGCGTCCAACTATGCTGAGCGTTATTGTCAGCCACTGATAAGATTGAAATGTGTTAATGGCAGGAAGCGGCCTGGTCATCTGATATATGGTGTTCTTCTTTTGGACAACAATGCGAGGTTACACTCGGCGGCGGCAACGCAAAATCTTGGCATCCTTGGATGGGAGCGCCTTGCCCATCCGCCGTACAGTCCGACCTTGCGTCCAGCGACTTTTCAGCATTGAAGAAGGCTCTCGGGGAAGGTATTTTCGAACCAATGACGAAGTGAAGACAATCTTAAGTTTTTCACTTTTTTCTTTTCTTTTCTTTTCTTTTCTTTTCTTTTCTTTTCTTTTCTTTTCTTTTCTTTTCTTTCTTTCTTTTTTGTTGTAGTTAAAGTAGACTTAAGCCTTGTTCTTTATTTTCGTAGTGCATTCTTTGTCTTGCATGAACATCTCTGTTTATAGCCGACATTCCCCTCGTATAATATTATTTATGATCATAAGTAATAATATTTCCCGTACCAGAATCTATGGAAGATGGGTAACAGTTCTCACTGAATCGGCTTGGATTGACAAGTTTTGCTTCTCAGCGATGTCTTTCGTGTTTCTTGAGTTATTATTGTTAATTACATTAAACTCGCAGTTATTTGTGGAATTGGTTGGCGCGGCAACCGCGGAAATTCGCAGAATGGCCGAAAAAGGACACAAATCAATATAAGAATGCTTTTGGACAGTTTTCGTTTACGGGGGGGCGCGGTGGCTCAGTGGTAGAGCGTTCACCTCTGGTGCTTGGGGTCCCGGGTTCGATCCCAGCCCCCGCCAAGTGAACTTTGTGGTGGACAAACACCGCGCTCGTGGGTTTTCTCGGGGTTCTCCCGTTTCCTCCCACTTCCTTCATTCCACCATTTCACTCATCTCTCATTATCACCGTCTCCTTTAGCCTCACCGGCATAACCGTGGGACGTAAAACTTAAAGATTTCATTTCAAAGTTTTCGTTTACAGTAGGGTTACACATACAAAATTACTTAATGAACCGTAAACCGTAGATTATTTTACTTACAAGTTTGCTGGTTTACTTTCTCAAATATACAAAAAAAAAAAAAAAAAAACTTGTAACGGGTTTTCTTCTTTCGTCTTAAAACACTTTTTTTTAAAATTTGTGATCGAAGTTTTTTAACATCTTGTCAGAAGAGAGCAAGCAAAATAAAGAAAGAAAGAAATGGAGAGGAAGACCGTGGATAATCGATAGTTTACTCTTGTTACGTAATTTTGAAGTCCATGTAACTTGCTCAAGCCTGAGGAAAAGGGCATACTTTACGCCGCTCTTTCAGTTTTCACGGATTCCACTTGGACATATTCTTTGACCAGCTTCATTTCCTGACTCGTAACATATTCTGCATCTGAACAATACTTTGTCAATTCGTTTTGTGAAGACTGACATCGTTAATCTCGGTTGGGATAGCACTTTAAGCTGTAGGTTCACATCTCATGTAGCCTCGGTGCTAGAAAAGAACTTCAAATAAACTAAACAACCAGCAAATTAGCCATAGTCAATCGAACAACGAATTTTCATTGATGCGTTCTTGGCCACTCGAACACTTTTTCACGGCATGCATCAAGGAAAAGCATTGGTTGTGCCAGGATTTAACAAAATTTTGGTTCTATTAATAATATAGGCGTATCTATTACATGGAACTTTTTTTCTGCCAATAATGCCCAGAGAGCATGCATATCTAACGTATCTATTTAACCTAGCCAATATGAAAAAATAAGGAAGTGTAGTGAATGAATTATAATGTCCAATCGTTTTGAAGCTAATCGATAGAAGGTGGTATTAAGATAAATCTGAATACAAATGAGGGATTAGTTTAATTCATTTGATGATCATCTCTCTCTCACTCAGACACACACACATACATACACACTTAAACCAAGTTATAGCAGACGACGTTTGAACTTAGATAGCTTTCATCCGTGCCCTGATCAGGCTCTTTGGTTTTTTATTGCTTCTGGTTGAATGATGATTTAGAGCATCTGCTGGTCGTAACTAAACTTGAGCTTTCGTCAGTACGGTGCAAAGGCTTCTCTCATGGCAATGGTGGTGCGACGTAAAACGTGTAGTGATCAATATATTGGGTTGAAGTACCGAATTTGATGGCCAGATTCAACTCACGTCGCAGCTTTTCGAGATTCCGTCAAGTAAAAGCGAGGAACCACTAAGCAAAAAAGGATACTTTTCCTGTCAAGTCATGCTTCACTGGTTGAGCTGATCGAATTTCGAAATGTTAAGAAGGGCTACAAAATGTTCGGTTGGTTGCAAGATGGATTTTATAAATGAGGACTTGTTTTACTGCTAAGTAGTGAAAAGAAAATGTCAAAATTTTATGCTCAAATATGAAGATGAGCTTTCTTTGTGTTTTAAAAGAGAAAGAAAAGAGGAAGATTTGAAGAGCAGAACTTTTGTTTTTCTGTTAGTAGCAGCAGTTTTCCAATTAATGATTTTTGTTCGATTCCCGGTGGGAGTGGGGATACACTTCTTCCTCATATACCCTCGGTACTTAAAAGAGATGTTAAACTGCAATAAACTAATAATTGTTGTGGGAAAGGCATAGAATGTGGTGGTACAAACTATTGAATTGTTCTCGTCTCTTCAAAGTAAAAGTATAATAATGATGCTCCTAGGGATTCTGCTATTATTGACATGTCACACAGCAAACCGAGGATCTTCCATACACCACGGTCTTAGAAGGGACATCTTTTCCCATCTTACCTTCCGACGTCTTATTAATACATTTACAGTACAGTACAGGATTTACTGGTGTCTTTAAAATTCAGCTGTGAACTGCAAAATAGTAGTAGTAGTAATAGTAGTAGTAGCCATTTGCCCAAAACCAAATCAAAAGAAGCCTCCAATTTTTGGATGTGTGTGTGCATCTGTGTTGAATTGTCTTTCAATTTCCTTGGGAAAATCAAAATTTCTGTTTCTCATCAGGAAACAAAAGATAGGAGTCACTAATGCATTGATTAAAATTCTCGTTTCGAAGTTTGGAAGAGTATGGTTCTTACCAAACACTCCAAAAAGAGTTTCCTAAAGAAAAAAAAAAATGAATCTGTCTATCAAAAATGTACTAAGATGAGAAATAATTTGCATATTGTCTTCAACAGTGGTCACTTATGAATATAATTGTTGTTTAGTGTAAGTATGGAATTTAAGTTTCCACGCCGCTTTGTATAATACCATTAGTAAGTGTGTGGTGAAGTTTTAATTTTAAAGCTTATTATACCACATTTCGCAAGGCTCGTAAATCAGAAACGAAGACGATTTCGACTTTTCTTCATGTGGCCATCTTAACTTACTTTCATGAGTAAAAACATTTCAGATGTTGCAGTAGGAATTTCTCACTCTATACTACCGTATTGAAATGTTTTATTTGTACGATGGGAAATTACTTTGTTGAGTTACACTGTAATTAGTGAGCTGTTAGAAATATACGAGTATATTGGTGATGGTAACAAACGCTTCTTATACATCTCCCGATTCGAACGATGTTCGTACCACAGAATGCGTGTCTATGAAGGGCGTACTGATCTTAGTTTGAAGGCCTATCACACCGGCCATCATAGACCTCAGGCAGATCGTAATACCTGTAGAGGGTATAGTGGTAGTAATTTAAAGGTAGTTGTACAACACGACGAATGTAGTTGTGTGTGGATCAATGTTAGGTAGATGCATATTGTGCAGTTACGTAATGTGCAGCGTAAGTATATAGTGAATCTGTGATAGACTGGATGGCCGTTACAAAAAATTACTTCTTGCGTGAGTCGTGATGTATCAGTGGTCCATCGGTAGTACACATGGTGTAGGTTCCCACACCAAACGGATCGGAGATTGTCTGGATGGAAGTTTTGTTCAGAAGTCGCAATTAACAGGACAACAAGTACGTACGATCAGAGCCACCAGTGTGAGCCATGAACACTAAACAATCTATTGTTGGAAGCAGGTCTACATTCCCACGTTTCTCTCGCACAATTGCCCCTGACACGTTCTCATCGTCGAGAATGTCGTGAGTGGTGTTGGGATGGATTGCAGTGGTGAGGCCTATCTCTGACGCAGTGATAATCGTAATAGAAAACCCAGGGCGTGTTCGCTTTATTCATACAGGCCAACACCTGTCTCAACTTCCTCATCTCTGATTTTCGTTCAGGGAAATATGACTGCAGCACTCTATATTCCAGCAGGATGATGTTCGTCCCTATACCGCCAGGATAATCCAGTGTGCTCTACTCGCCTACTCGGTACATGGTATCTATCGTTGTCTTCTAGGTCTCCAGACCAAAGCCCCATCTAGCACGTCTGGGACATTGATTCCTTACATACATTCGAAAATATCTGGATTTATGAAAATATTTTCCCATTATATGGAGTCACAATCTGTAACGTTTATTGCGCCATTATTTCTGATCATCAGAATTTGCAACTGTACTTTCGAGGGATCTACTAAACTCATTCTTGAAATTTTCAAAACCCGCTTTAAATTTAGGAAACGTTTTTTGTTAGTGGTATAAGTAAATTAAATATTGTAACATCCAAAACACTTTGTTGCTTACTTCGAGTCAAACTGATACACATTATTTGAAAGTTGAAATCATCATTTGTTTGTGATTACTGTGAAATATCTCCAGAGACAAATTTTCTCAGAAGAGAACGTGTAAAAAGAAAAAGAACATAGTTCTTAAAGTATGATGGACGCTGAGAAGATTGTTGATCTTCAAAATCTAGCATCCAAGATCAAGCATATCTGTTATCAGTTTGATCCTACCATCATTAATCGACTGTTAATAGATACGCTTCAAACACCTGACATCCGTAATCAAACACGCATGTCATCCGATGGAGCGTGTCTTCACCAGCTGCAGCAGTTGTCATTCAAAACCAAAGAAGTTTGCCAGCAAATTGATCCTATCATCAACAACTGAATATTAATGGAATCGACTAAACCTATATGTTATGAGTAAAGATCATTTCAAACATCGTATATAAAACTTCCTAAGATTCCAGGATTTAGGAACAGCCTGTATGTGTGTTTATGCTCGATCCTCTGTTAATGATTCGTTAAAGACTGATTGTGAGTAATGTGTGTCTTCTAATGATCGACATAAATTCTGGTAATAGATATGTTCCTGGTTTGTAATAGATCTGTACAAAAGAATGTACAAAACAATCAGGAGTTCTGTAGATTGTTTACTTAGAGTTGCTTATAATATAGGATAGATAACGTATAAGTTTACCAGTGGTTGCTAAGGAAAACAGCATCAAAAATGTAACTAAAATCTCCATTTTACTTCTATTCATATATAGAACCCAGAAACCCAGACTTATGACATTCGTAACAGGCTTAACTCCTATTAAACACACAACTACATTTACATATAACTTTTGAGAGAACTATCGAAATGTCTGGTACTACTATGAAACTGCTAGTGACGGAAAACTGTTTTCAATGTGAGAGTAATGCTATGATATTTTTATTTTGCAAGTCGTTGAAGGTTTGACAAAAAGAGCATCTGTGCCGTTGTAACCATCGGTCGTCGAAGACACCCGGGTTTCCATTGTCATAAATTCTTATGCCGAACAAAGGAGCGGACATTAAGTTCCGCTATAAGTTAGGGAAATCAGCAACAGAGACGTACGAGAATGCCTGATCTCGTGGTTATGTGTTTGGTACGCCTGGTAACTTATCCTCAATTATCTGAACAGTCTGACGGCAGCAGGTCGCAAACATGCTTCACATTATCCACTGAACGACTGATTGACGAACGTCCATTTCTGGGCTCATCAGAAACGTCTTCCATTATGAAACCGGGCAATCCCGCGGTAATCAGTTCTAACAAATCTTCAAATATTCTCCAAACTAAGAATATCAGAGCATTCATCTCACATGGTACATAATTTTCTGTCATTAAAAGTTACATTGTCAGTCTTGGAATTTTATTGTCAAACCTTGTGTTATAACAGAATTACCCACAACGCCTGTTATCCACATTGAACAGTTCATGAACATCATCATGACATAATATTAAACTTGTACAAACAGTTTGTGCACAGAATATGACCTGATTTGTATATCGAAACAATTGCCGCTAAAGGCTATTTTGTCATCATCCTTTAGTCAGTACCTTGATATTGTTCTGGTTGATTACTGTGTATTGAATGAAAGTGATTTTCAAGACTTAAAAATAAATCCTTAAATTTAAAAATAAATCTTTCAGTCTAAGACAAAACGGAAGGCTCATTTAATATTTTAGAGTTGATTAACATTTTTCCTCCCTCCTTTCCTGTATTATAAGTGAGTTGAGAACATTTTATAATGGTTGATCGTGCAAAGAACATCGATTTGTATTCTGAATGCGTCAATATCACCCATCCGGTATTGACAGACTCACTGACTGTTAAAAACACTGCAAACCTAATTACAATTGATCGTCTTGGAAAAAAAAAAAAAAAAGCGTATAATTTATGACGACAAAAGCATTGTCTCATAACTCATTTCCCTGTTCCTTTTAGTTTATTATCACCCAACCTCTGATCTCAATGGAAGTAGTTTCCCAATAATGAGCATTGTGATTAACCGCAGGTGGAATACATGGGAACTGGCTGTATAACGGGATATATTGAAATATATGAAGTTTCACAATATAAATTAATCATCGCTGGTGTCATCTAACATACGTTGAATGGGTTTTCGCTCGTGATTAGTTTACAGTTTCATAAAGACGAATCAACTGACTCACCTCTTTATATGTTAGAATTATGTTTTTAGCAATTATTGGTAAAACCAGTAATAAGCATTATTGTTTATTTGAGCACTGACGCAATGTGAGATGTGAATGCAGAGCATTATATATAATTCGAACATGGGAGATAAATGTTTCTTCGAGTAGTTGAAGGGCCTATCCCACTTCCCAGCATTATTACTATTATTATTATATGGAAACGTGTTGTCTGTTATATGTGAAGTGTGCCAATTTGATATTTAGACTTCTCATTTAAAACAATTGAAGACATGTTTCAGCTTTTTTTTAAGGGGACCGCGGAGACTGTGGTAGAGCGTCCACCTAGATGCATGAGGTTCTTAGTTCGGTCCTAGCTCGCGCCAAGTGGGCTTTGTTGTGGACAGACACGTGTGCGTGGGTTTTCTCGGTTTTTTTTTTCATTTTGTCCCACTTTCTTCATTCCACCATTTCATTTATTTTCATCATCGCAGTCTCCATTATCCAAAATGTGTAACTATGGAACGTAAAACTGAAACATTTCATTTTGTTCATCTCCTTTCTGTTTTTTTTTTTTTTTCTTTCTTCATATTTTCCATAGAAGGGAAGAACATTTTGTGAACTTGCAAATGTTTTGAAATTGACATATCTCGAAATCCCTTAATGTTAGAAATATGTTAGGAAAATGAAATTTGTTATTTAAACTCCGTATTCAATACAAATGAGCATATGCCACGGCGTTTCCGGAAATTCCACTTTTAGTGTAAAAAGATGGTATTTTTTTCTTTACAATATATAAAAATTATCTCGAGGTGTCTCATCATCACGGGGTAACGGGTTAAACATTTGAAATGAGTTTTTGAACATACCGCTTCATGGTCCTACATTGGTTTTTATGGTTTCAGTATGATTGAAATAAGTATTCTGTGGGGAAAAAGGGTTTACATTTTTCGCAAAGAACAGTGTCATAAACGGTGTCACGTCAGAAGGGCCCGGACAAAAGGGCGAGGAAAGAAAGGCCTGAGTCAAAACGGCCCCGCGACAAAAGGGTCTCACGTCAAAAAAGCCTGAGATATAGCCTGAAAAGATTCAGAAGTATAAAAATGCTTATTAGATGAAAAATGTTCTGTGGACAGTGATTTATTTATGTTGAAAGACCATACATGTGGAAAAATATAGGGTTAGTAAAAAATATTACGACAGACCAGCAATAACGATACGCGTGGACGGAGAAAAAGTTAAGCCTAATGTTGAAATTGGGCATTGATGCGAAAACGGAATTGAATGGGGTATGGACCTCATGGCAGATACTTTGGATTCCGCGGTATTTGATATTACACAATACTTCTTGAATGAAAATGGGTATGTTTGACGCATCAATTTAGGCTAGAATCTTCTCACAAATAAGAACACTTTTTTCTTTTTTAAATCTATCTCCATTCGTTTGCGAGATTGGGTGCTACGTTTGACATTTGTATCTAATAGACAAAGTATCTGGACAGGCAACGAGACACGTAGACGGAGGAAAGTAAAAGGTTGCAGGTGTGTGTTGATGCGAAAACTGCATTGAGTGAGGGTGTGGACATAATGAGAGCCATCCTTAGATTCCGCCATATTGGATATCAGAATATTTTTAAATGGAAAAGAGTATGTTAGGCTTCAATCTTCACACCATCAAGAATCTGTTTTTTTTTTTTTTTTTTAACCTTTCCCTATTCTTTTACGAGGTAAATGTGCTATGTTTGGCATTTGTATGTAGTAGACAAAACTATCAAGACAGTCCAATAATAATGTAGCGAAGAAAAGCAAATGTTGCAAGTATGTGTTTTACAAAAACTGCATTGAATGGGGATGCGGATATTATTCATCGCATAAATATCCAGATATCATGGAACATACTACTATAAAATGTCCTCAAAACTTATTTTATCCCTCCAAGTTAATACAGTTAGTATTTAATAGCAAACGATTTATAACTTCCTTAAGCATTTCGGCATGGTTATTACAAATTTCCTGGTATAGTGTGGGGAAATATTGTTCCACGCTGTACTTAATGCTTTCTCAAACATTATTTCACCTTAACTCGTACATATTAACCTTACATTGTAATTCGTTCCAAAGATTGTCAATGAGGTTAAAGTCTGTACTGGGGGAGGGGTTTAGCGCACTTTTGGGCAGTTTTAAAACAATTATTTCCTTACAACATACACTTTGATAAAATTAGAAGTCCTCCTCATTCTTAATTTTTCGTACTTTGGTGAAGATGTGTACTAAGAACATTAAGATATATTTCTTTTATCAGAATCTCATCAACACACACTAACTCTCAAACGCCTGATGAACATATATAATCCAAACCATTAAGCTTCCTCCTCCGTATTTTACAGTTAGCTGGAAGTTGTTGACATTTATCTCTGTATTTACTTGTCGAAAATTAGCCAGAAAATAAAATCTGTATTATTCAGCCATTATACCCGTGCAGGTTTAATTTAAATTCGTTGATAAACAACACTTTCCCTCCAATTTTTGGGCTTATCTTTGAAAGCTCTAGAAAATTTAAGTATCTTATATTTCTTAATTTGGATAATACATGGTTTCTTTCTAGCTATTCTACTATTATATCCTTCGCGTATTAACTCCACACGGTAAAATACACTGACCAGACAAAACAATGTTATCACCCGCTACTATTTGAACGAAGCCGTTGAGCTGTGCTGAATATTCAAAATTGCACATTAAGAGCATTGTATTGCGTTATAGTCGTAAAGTAACAAGTAACAACAAATATACTTACTATTAAAATATGTTATACTTACTATTAACATATGTGGTACTTTTACAAACGCAAGAAAACGAACAGAAAGTTAAGAACACAATGAACGCCCACTTTATTACTTGCCTGCACCAATACTTTCTTTTAGTAGAAACAAATGTCAAACGTAGCACACGCTATCTCGTAAACGAATGGCGGTCGATCAAAACTCAGTTCAGATTATAGTTTCTAAATTATGACACAAATTCCTCTTTCTATTTAAAAATATTGTATCGTATACAATATGCGGAATTCAAGTTGGCTTACATGATGTACACACAATAATTTAACGCAGTTTTAACACTAATACCAACCTGTAACATTTGCTTTTCCTTTGTTCACGCGTCTCTTTGTTACTGTCATGTCATAATACTTTTTTCTATTACATGTCAAACATAGCACACCTTGTCTCATAAAGAGATAGCGATGTGTCAAAAGTGAGTTCAAATTCTCATTTGTGGGAATATTCAAGCCTCAATTGAAGTGTAAAATCACAATCTTTTACGTTTATATATATATATATATATATATATATATATATATATATATATATATATATATATATATATATATAGATAGATATAGATATATAGTACGATCTGCAATGTAGCGGAATTCATACATCAAAATAAGTCAAAATGTTCCTATGGACCTGTGGGGAAACGTGCATAGTTTCAGGGCTGTCCAAAATCGCGAAAACGCCAAATTTCAAGAGGCCCTATTTCGAATTCGAGAAATCGTGGATTGGTGGTCCTTATCAGCGTAAAGGAAGTCACGCATACACAATCCAAAAATGCATATTTTATTAATGTTCAATGGGTGCGCAATGTCCTCGTATTCCCAACAGGATGAAGTTCCTAGACATTCCATCAACCGAATTTTGAAATATGCTCTGACTTTATGATTGGTTCAAAGTAGGCAAACGATAAGCCTTGACAGCAGTGAACAACGGAATCCTTTGGTGCGATGTCGGAAGTGTTAAGGATCGTCAATGGCACGCTGTCTCGTACTCAGGAAATTCACATTCATTAAAATTATATAAAATACTATTAGAAATGGAAATTACCATAACTCCCCCCCCCCAAAAAAAAAGAAACGAAATAATGAAATTCTCAGAAAGATTACTAGAACACGAACAGAAAGGGAGGAGGAGAATCATATTTCTATTTATACGGCACAAGCTATTTTCATCAGCAATACAACCAGCAGTATCACTTGATGCTGTTGATATATTTTTGAAAGAAACCTCAAATTATGCTCATCTAGGAATTAACAACACAGGTAAAGATGGAATAAAATGGATGGAATAAACAAAACGGAATAAAATGTATTATACGTATAACCTGCAGGAGCAGCAAAAAAAAAAAAAAAATTCCCTTATCTAAAATACATAGCTCATTATCTAAAATATAAATACACTTTTTTCGATGATGGAGCATCACTTTGTTTCAGTTCAAAATAATAATAAAAAACATTAAAAAACTCGATTCTTTCATTGTCTATGCTTTCTCCCCCTCTATTCAGATAGAGCCAAGTAGTTCATCATCTTTAGACTCTGACTTATTAGTTGAGGGGAAAAGCCAGTAGTAGAAAATAAGTAAAGACGAAAGCCACGCAACGGAGAGTGCTTAGTGAATAGCCACGTTATTTTTTCTTCCTCTTTTTAAAGCAGGTATGCACAACGATCGGAAAGGTTTCAAAGGTTAATCTGAGAAATGATATTTTTATCATAAGATCAAAAAAGAGAAGAAACTGATGTTCCTTTGAGCCCTTATTAGGACGTTCTCTCCCTTGGATTGGTAGCCACTTTCTGATTGTTTTTCTTTTATCAATTGTGTATTCTGATTAATAGATACATGCAATAGAGTAGCGTTTCTCAAACTTCTTTGAGATGAAGATCACTTTAAAAATCAGAATGTTCTACAAATCACGACAGTCTTCTTCCCTTCAGAAGCGTATGTTAATATCTTCATACTTATGTTCTTAAAGTAGGGTTATTTAAAATTTGCTTAATTTTATGTCGGTATGGTTATTGAAGGCTAGCAAGAATATATTGTAGAGTAGAAAATGAAAGATGCTTGCTTATGTAATTTCCAAACTCTGCGAATGTCAACTTTTGTGTGTGGTGCGAAATTCACTTCTTAAATGTTATATATTTTTATCATTAATAATACAAAACTATAATAATAATACAAACAGGGGCGTCATTTGACACTTCGTTTGAGGGGGGCAAGAGCACTACCGGCATAAGACTTTCATGTTTTGTACTAGTATCTTAGTAGACAATCGATTAAAGGTATATGTATTCCTCAAATTCTTGGGGGCAATTGCCTCCTCCTGCCCCCCTAAATGACGCCCCTAAATACAAAACTATAATAATAAACAATAATGCCAAAGCACTAAATATAATATATTAATAACATTTCTGTAACAGTTTCGGCTATGTAACACAAGTATTAATATATATCTGCATTGATCAGTAAGCTGTAATAATCTTTATATTTTTCTTTTTTTCTTGTTGACTAATCCTCAGTCGAAAAGGCAATGCAAACTTTGAGTACCACCTGTGTTTCGCGGACCACAATTTGAAAAACGCTGAAATTTAGTATTCAGTGTAACGTGTTAAAAGAAACATGCTCATATTAAACATTTTCGGGTTGAATGTGGAAATGGGACAAATATGTCAAAAATGATATGTAGATACAAGTCTATAATGTGCGTGTGGTACATAAAGAAAAATAATGCTGTAAATGGTATGAACTATATATATATATATATATATATATATATATATAGCTATTTTTTAATGAAAATTAAAAAGAATTTACGACGAACCACTGTTACTTTTTTATTTGTGTCCGACTTTCTCTGCTCGCACTTATCTTTCTTCATTGAATTTTAAAAGAAGTTTCAGAAATTTTAATGTGCATTCTTTAATTTCTCTGCATGAGAGAGAACTATTAACATGAATTAAAAGCTGAAAGAAGTATCATTCTAACGTTAATGGAAGAATTATTGGTACGTTATAATAACATTATGTTTCAGCTATAGCTTATGAAGTTATCTGCTACCAAATACCAATACAAACCTAGGGTTTCCTTCCTTATCTTAGGAATTGCACGTCCTTCTGAGACAGTTATTTAAATACGAAGTCCTTTCATTTATACAAATACAGTTGGTCGTCGATTGAGGTATCTGGAATTTGGAACGACCATAATGCGTTTAAATTTCTATGGTCTCCCATGGGAATCGAGATCAGGACCACGCAGTGAGGTAGTCAGAAACTCAAGAGGAGCTCCACACGTCACGAGATTAATATGCGTGATAACTGTTGAAACGCTTGCTTCCTTCTACAGAGAATGTGGTAGAAATCTTGATATCAGGATAAATAGTACTGCGTTTGTATCTTTATAGTACTTGTACCGATTATGGCCCGGGTCCCTAATATGGCGCACAGACAATATCTTCATGACACGCGTAAACATATTTGCGCGGCTCAGAGGACATAGTTTATATTGTCATCTAGTAGCACCAACGTAAATCTGCAGAGATATGATGGGTGGGCCATATTAGGGACCCGGGCCATAATCGGTACAAGTACCATATATAGTTTTTTAGTGTTAATACACAAACAGAATATATAGTTTTTTTAACTGGTTTGATTCAATGAATAAATTTTAAGAACTTTTAAAACTGAATGTCGTTCTTGACCAACTGTCGAAAGGAAGTTGATTCTCTTTCGGCACGCAAACAGCTCATTGGCCGGTACACTTCATGATAGCTCATTTTCCCTATTATGGTAAATCTGACAACTATGCGTTACACAAAAATGCGAGCTAATGCAAAATGGATATCATATTCATATTCAGGGACCAAAAATTAGTCAGAATCAGTGAGTTTTGTTTTTGTAACTTTTCAGAAGTTTAAAAACGTCGGCCTGTGTTACGTTCTCTTTATGGGCCAGGTCATAGGTTCGGTTTCGTATGTACAGAGCTTATTAGTATACTATTTTTCCCCTCATTCCTATTCAGTCTGTAAAAACAAAACGCTGTACACCCATTTTCTAACTCCTATAGTATTTTTCGAAATACGTTTGGATTGGTGCTTTTACCCGGGGTCACTCCAGAGAGGAGACAAAGTTGATGGAAGGGATTCTTTTTAGATAACTTTCCCGACGTTCTTCCAATTTTCCGTATTCAGGTACGTTACCGGCGCCAATATACAGGGTGTTTCAAAACAACACCGACAATGTTTGGGAGGTGATTTCTGACACCAAGATAAGACAAAAAGTATAGACCAACTTGGGTGCACAAATGCTTCCTTTTGGAGTTATGGGCTGCCGAAATCATGAAAAATTGAACTTTAAAGATCAATAGGTCCAAAACTACAGGACCTACCGTAGTCGGGTCAAGAATGTGCCCTATCCAAAAACCATGTTTCAATATACTGCGGTACTTCCGCAACACTTTTTATAGAGGGAGTTTGGCTACGGGCATATAATTTAAGTACTCACCAACTACCTCTATAAAGATTGTTGCGGAAGTACCACAGGATTCTGAAACACGAATATTTAGATAGGGCACATAGTATTTTCTAAATGAAATCTTGACCCGACTGCGGTAGGTCCTGTAGTTTTTGAGCTATGAATATTTAAAGTTCAATTTTTCATGATTTCGGCAGCCTATAACTCAGAAAGGAAGCATTTGTGCACCCAAGTTGGTCTATACTTTTTGTCTTATCTTGGTATCAGGAATCACCTCTCAAACATTGTCGGTGTTGTTTTGAAACACCCTGTAATAGCACCTCTTATTTCATGCTGAAGACTATGAACTATAAACCATGACTTTCCAATGAACAACGTTGATACAATAGCTATTTCACTGCGAGTCGACGATTTTCTTCATACTAACAGGGTTAATGGGCCCTAGAGGCTTACTCCTTTGTCCATAGCACCTAATTTCTTGTGCATGAACATATCTTTTCATGGTTATCGAATGGACTAGGTTTGATTCGGATGTCCGGATGACACGTTCATGCCCGTTCCTTGTCGGTAATATTTTTTTGAAACAAACAATACATCAACTTCCTTTTTAATGCTTTCTATTCACACCTTGAGATAGTTTGCTAAAATTTGATGAAAGGTTAAACGTAGAGCTTCTGGGAAGTACGTTGTTTTGAACGTGACTCTTTAATACTTGTTTCTTGGGAAAAAAAAAAAAAAAAAAAGTAATATCGAGATCACGAATGGAACACATTGCATGTAAGCAACATTCATTTTCAATATAACTGCACTAATGGGGGGGGGGGAGGTTTGAGCCGGGTCAGCCCTCCTGGCTATACCACTGGGACTACCTGCACCAGCTCGCGCTAGCTACTAGACCAGCAGGAGTGCTGGTTGTTCTGATCCATTGTTACCTAATGGTTTGGCTTTTGTGCTATTTAGGCGCGTGGTTCCAACTTTGATTTCTAGATCGGCTCAAATTTGTGATCGTTGATCTGGAACTGACAGTTTTTTTTTTTTTTTTAATTTTTAATGGGGAAGGTTTTTTGGTTTTGTAGCAAAGTTGTCTCTAGAAAAACAAAAAATGAAATCTTTTGAGTTTTACGTTCCAGGTATAGGCTAAAGGAGACGATGATGAGAAATAAATGAAAATGAAGAAAATGGGAGGAAACGGGACAATCCCGAGAAAACCCACGCACATGATATTTACCCACCATAAAGTCCACTTGCGCGAGCTGAAATCGAATCAGACCTCACGCACCAGAGGTGAACGCTCTCCACAGCGACCGCGGCCCCTCTAGAAAGACAAAGAATGTCGTCGAAATATATCTGCTGACCAAACGTTTCTAAACTAAAATCCAGCTGATGAGCCATAACCCTTTCTAAACTGCAACGGAAGGGAAGATTTTTGCTTATTAAAAAAATGTTTGCTTCAACAGTAGTGAGGTTTTTTGTAAAGCTATTATGTTCACAGTATTCCATTCTGAAACTTACCTTTAATTACGAAATATTATCTCTCCGATATGCACTGTATAGTGTATATCTGTTTTTCAAAGCGTAAAAGTGTTACGTAAGATAAGAACGGAACAATTTCCATATGCTTAGTATCCTCTGAAGTGCGCTTTAACAGATTACGGCTCTTTCTGATGGCGGTTTCCTTCAAGATTAGATAACAGTCTGCAATTTAATCACTCTTGAGTGTGAAGTTGTAAGGTGTATAATCTTTTTATCAACTTTTCAACATGCTTGTGTTAGTTCAGTGAATATCTGCATGTTTTTCAATGTTAAAGTATTTGTACGTTTTGGATTTAACAAAATTTTAACTGCTGCTAAATCTTCCGTTTCTTAATAATAATAATAATAATAATAATGCTTATGTTGCCTTCGGTGTGAGCGGTCCCGGGTTCGATTCCCGGTGGGGACACTCGGTCGAAAGAGTGTAAACAGCTTTTTCAGACCATCATAAGGTTTCCCTGGGTTTTCCTCATTTACACCAGGCAAATGCCGGGGTGATACCTAACATATAAGTCCAAGGCCGCTTCCTTCCTTTCTCAATCCTTTGTTCCTTCCATTTTCCTGGATAGTGTGCTCGCCGAGAGACGTCATCCCTCAAACGTAACGGGCTAACCTGGCGTTAGATGCCGACAGCCCAGAAATCTATCTAAATCCTAAATAATGCTTATGGACGAGAATGAGGGCTTGAAGAATCCGGCTTTTTGAAAAAAAAATGAAGTTTTTTCCACATTTTTGTCTCCTGGGAAATTTCGTCTTTTTTTAAAAAAATGAAAATGAAGCCAATTTTTTTCTCTCTTTAAAACTGGAACATATTTCAGTTTTAGTGAAAAAGTAACAGAACGTTTTACCTTTCTTTCCTCACTGTAACACGAGAAAGATTATTAATTACTGTATCCTGAAGAAAAACAATGAAAAATTCATTATTCTCAGTGCATAATCATGGTACATTATCTCGCAATAACTGTTCTGAAAATGTAATAAAGTTTGTGAAACAAAAGTTTCATTCAAAATTTATGAATAGACTAAAACATTTATTATTACTTATAAATCAAATAAATCCTCATTAATATTGATTTTAAAATTCGAAGATGAGAAATCTGAAGATGCTACCCAAAAGTTCATTATTTCAGACATTTAACACGATATAGAGTAAATAATATAAGAATTCTATGAATAACGAAATTTTCCTATCGTGTTAAACTAACATCATACATGAAATAGCCGTTTACAGGTTTAGTTTTGTAAACTGATCTCGTATTGGGTTCTTACAGAATATTCGAAGCTCAGAATATACCAAAACAATTATGATTTTGCATCTATCTCTTGGTTTATAGAATTTATTCTTTGCACCCGATTTGAATTTAGACAATGATTAAAACATATGACAAAATGTACCGTACTTACTCGAATATAAGTATCTCCTAAAATGTTAGTGTCTATTACGAGAATCCGTTTAGTGTACAGATATAAGCACTCTTGGACGACCGCATAGAAGTTAAATAGTACCTCTCTCCATTCTGAAAAATACAAGCTTGGACTTACACATGAAGTTTTATGAACTGAGAAATCAGAACTTTACGTTGTCATCATTTTCAACTCGTTTTCATTCTCCATTCTGGCGGTATTTTGACACAGAAAAAAGAAAAAGAAACTTTGATTGACAATGATGTTACGGAATAACTTTAAACTATATATATATTGAGATGAAGCTAAAACAATAAAAACAACTATGTGATTATAAGCGCGCTCAAGAATTTTAGGCACTTTAAAAAAAAAAAAAAAGAAAAAAAAAAGAAAAGGAGGCGCTTACATTCGACTAAATACAGCTTGTTTCACGCAATTAAGCAACCAACTCGATATTTACGATATGGTGGGTTGCATACACTTACTGGAAACAATTCAATACCAGTTTGAGAATCATTTAAGATATCCAAGCCCTGGACTGAACACAACACCTTCAATTATTTAATGTTGTAAGCACACTTTCTTAATTGTAGAATCTACTACGGGGAAATGAAAGTGACAGTTGAATCAGAGAGAGAGAGAGAAAAAAAAATTTCGTCCCCCCAGAAAAGAACTACTTTTTTCGTCTCTAGAGATTATAGGTTCAAAATTCTATTTTGAATAAGGCATGATTTAAACTAATTTGTATAAACCACTTGACTGTTTGCTCTTCATGCAAAATCCATGATTGGTAAGTTTTTTGTATTCTCGACTCTTTGATTGGGGTGTAAATGTTTCTTTTTTCAACATCAATGTTGTTTGAGATATATATAGAAGCCAAATGGTTCCTATGAGTACCACAGTGGCGTGCTAGAAATTCATATTTCTGATTCAGAAGAGTTTATACTATTTTATTCCTACTTCCTCAATCCATACAGGGAGCCCATTGAAGTGGTCTCTAGTTCGATCCCAAAAGATGTTAATTTGTAGTGCATGTTATTGTGTCTGTGAATTTTCTTGGATTCTGTTGTTTTTCTTATACTTTCATTCCAATGGTTCTGTTATATAAAGTGTGCCAGAAAAGTAAGGAAACTGATTCTTTTAAAAAAACAAAATGACCTGGAGATGATGTTTGGTGGAGGATGCTAGTAAAGGATCGATTTTTCATTGGTTGGGTCTGAGCTTTTACAGAGTGCGGATCGCTTTAGCAGAGAACAACTAGCTGTTTGAGCATTGTCTAACGGTCGAAATGCAGAAGTATGGCAAGCATCAATACGCGATAAAGTTTTGTGTTAGACTTGAATTATCCACGACCGAAACGCTTGCTATGATACAAAAAGTCTACGAGAAGGATGTTTTATTGGGAGTACAAACGTTGAAGTGGTACACTACTGACTTTCAAAGATCAAAGAAGGCTCAAATAAGGAAATCGAAGATGAAGTCGATACTCATTGTCTTTTCTGATTTTAAAGACGTGGTCCATAAGGAGTTCAACCATCCAAACAGAATGATGCGACATCTTCAGTAGCTGGGTTCCTCACCACAAGTGATTTTTTTCCCTATGAAACAGACCGTTGGTACTCTGCTCCAAACTCCCTGTAGCTCGGAATTAGCCTTGGCTGACTTCTTATTATTTTCCCAGCTCGAATCCAACTTAAAAAGATATAATTTTGGGACTTAAGAATATGCAAAATGCTGTGATAGTGCTTTGAAAGATTTCTAGGCGAACTACGGTGCGTTGCAGAATCGCTAGCAACTAGTGTTGCCGACGAGACGAGAAAAGATATAAGGTTTTCTCCAATTCTCGGAAAGCTTGTCTCGTTTGTAATTTTATGTACAATTTATGCGCAGATTTTCTTCTTAATTTTATCTAGAAGCTATTAGAATTCTTCCTCGGGGGCCACGGAAGTTCCATAAATGTGTGATATACAATCATATTTATTGAAGTATATTGTGTAATGACATCTATATCTTTAAGCTTTGACAATTGTTCTTCATCCTGTTCGTAAATCACTTTATAGTTTTTCTCTATGAATCGTGAAACACTAAAACAAACTAAGACTTAAGTGAACTAGTGTTGCCCACGAGATTCGAGAAAATTTCTCATATTGTTTCAAAAACGAGACGAGAATTGCCATGTTTCTTGTTTCGTGGGCAGTACACTTGCAGCCGTGTATTGGTCTTCAAGGCTGTTATTTCAAGGAATTTTAAGTATGTATAAGCAGGTCTCGAAATAGAAATCAGTCCCACTACTAGTGTAAGCTTTAATGAAATTTTTGGAACGCGAGAAAGAGATATCCTGCCCACTAGGGATGCGCACGGGACAAGATTTTGTGATCAGGAACGTACGAAGGAATATATTTGGGGAGTCTAAATTCAATATGAGGTTAAATTATGTTAAAAATCATCCCTAAAATTAGACTGCATTTATAGAAAAGTCTGAATTTCGAGGGGATAGACCCCAAGAACCCATGCCCTGCGTATGTCCCTGTTTGAGATGAGAACAAAACAATAAGTTTGATTGCTGCTCTAGTATATTTCCTGTTGGTTAGATTGTATGGCATTCGTACCCGTTTTTTCGTTTCTTTGAAAGGTGAACAACTTTCAAAATTAACTTTTAACTTGCAATCAGTTTTAAAATATCTTATATTAAAGGAAAGTTCTGTTACCTTAAAGCAAATATAGTTTGTGTGAAGCATGAACGGACACATTTCATTTTTATCTTCCTGTTTGTGTTTCGTTCTTCCATAGATGCTGAAGTTCTTTTATCATTTTTTTTTTACAAATGATTCAGCGTTTCATTTTGGTTTCAGTGTTTTTGTTGTACTGTCTATGCGTGATAGTTGCTTCTGTTACTATTCTATATAATTTTGATTCATGTAAAACTTTTGCACATTTGGAACCAGATCTGACAAAGATATTCGCTAAAATTGCTCATAACAGTGCACAATTGTATCAAAATGAGTGATTTTGAGTCAAATTCTGACACTGACAAATTGCTCGATAGTTAATCCCATAATTCTTCACACCAAAAAATACAGAAACTACTTTTAGGCACAGTAGACACTGTACACATTACCGTCACTCTTTGAACACCTCCAGATGGCACATATTCACCCCTGTAGATACTACTTTGTCCAAGTATGTCCAAGATATATGTACAAAATGCGCAAAATGTATGTCATCATTTTGTTTTCGAACTGTTTGTCAAGAAGTGTTTTAAATATGTCATACTAGATACTATTTTTAGAGAAGTAACGCTTTTGGACATGCAAAGTACACTTTATAAACACTGTTTCATCATCCTCCTCAACATCTGTACTAAAAGTGTTTCACTGTTTTATTATTATTATTATTATTATTATTATTATTATTATTATTATTATTATTATTATTATTATTATTATTATTATACAGTGTTAATTAGAATTATCTCAGTGTGTTACTGGCGAAGAAGGAAGAATGTTTCCACTTGGAGCGACGATGGGCAATTTGTTACCGGAAAACTGTTAAGAAAACCAAATAATAATAATAAGAATTATATAAGTTCTTAGCATTAGATAGAAGCTTATATTCAGGATTTACTCTTTTACTCGTGTTACTGCAGTAGTTTAATTTCAAACCGTAATTCTGAGTCCCTATTAATAGTAAATGCAGTAAAGAGTAATATGTATTAGAAAATGTAATTATCTCATATTCCTGTGATTAATTTTCTAAAGTGATTCAGTTCCTGTGATTGAACTTGGCCAAAACCAGTTCTTGTCAGGCAAAAGCCACGACAGCATTCTTCTTTCGGGCTAAAACCATGAAATTCATGAATGGGAAATCAGCACGTTTGACAAAAACCACGGAACCAATTTTACATCATGGAACAGAATTACTCAATTTCACATTTAGGAAAACTTGTTTGACGGAACAAAACAAATGATTTGTCACAATAATCAGTTCATATACGTACAAGAGCAGTATTATTCTCAGTTATATTTCGAAGGTATTAATAAAGTACTTTGTGTGCTATGTGTAATATCTACTTTCTGTCATTGATTTGATACCGTAATGTCATTGTATGTCGCCTGTGCTGTAGCGGATATCCTCATGTGAACAGAGGAAATGCTTTGATTTACCCAAGCCCAATGTCCTTGCACACCACATAGAAACACAAAATGTTGAATCATGTTGACTTCATGCAGTAAATAATTGTATACTATAGATATTTTCTAGACTTCATTTCGAAAATGATGTTAATAATCATGAGTGAATTTCGTTTCCAGTGTGAAACTACGGTAGGGATTCAAACTGTGCGAATTAGTATTGACACTGGAGGTAGTACATCTATAACTTTTGGTTATAGTAGATTCAAGAATGTAACCAGTTCCTCTGATGCTGAATTCATATCAGGAAGCTATTAATCGCGGCGTCTTATTATTTTTGCTCTTATGGTAACCAATATTGAAACCGGAAGTAGTAAACTTCTAGCACTTCCGGCTTTAGAGAGATGTAGGATAAGATATTTTCTTCAGAAGTTGAATTGATAAAAATACTGCATGTCATTATCTGTTACCGTATTTGTTCTATGGTGATTAACGTTGAAACTGGAAATTGTTAATTTCTAGCATTTTCGTTTCTAATAGAAGATTAACGGAGGAAATGGAGCCTAATCTTGAGGCGCTGAATTGATTTCAAAAGCCCACTTCGTACCCTCTGTGGCAATCAACGTTAAAAACCAGAAGTGGTTAAACTATTAGGCCCACGTTCGGTTTTTAGTAGATGAGTTAGCTAAGTAGGGAGAACCTGTTGTTGGAACGCTTTATCCATTGCAAAAAAACACTTGTCGCTCTTATCATTTTTGCTCTGTGGAGATCAATATTGAAACCTGAAGTAGTATTAAATTTCTTTCTATTCCGGTTGCAGTAGAGATATGCGGATGAAGATGGTATTTTTTTCTTCAGATGCTATAATCGATTTCAGAAAAGTGCTTGTCCCTATATATATTACCGTATCTGTTCTTTGATAATCAATATGAAAACCGGAAAATGTTAATTTATACCACTTCCAGTTTGAATAGACGGTTATCGGAGGAAATGGATCCTAATATTGTTTGCGATGGAACGCAGATACTCAGATGATACTATATAGTTGGATTAATGTTTATATTATTAACAGAATTCACATTAAGTCCTAGGCTAGTCGAGAAAGCGTTACCCCCTGTAGCGAACGCGGCCAAAGTGGCTATTCAGTAATTTTACTTTCACCAGATGTGTAAATCATACTGTGAGGGTTTCCAGGACTTTTTACCAGGTCCAGGTGTGTAATAGCAGAGTTCCAATACTCTGCACAAACCATCTTCCAAGCAGCTGTTTCTTGCTACAATCCCTTTGCCTGGCAACACGTCTTTCCTTTTTTTTTCCCTTCCTTTTGACAGCAGGCGGTCTATTGTTCCGACCCGCACCAAATACGCTCGAGCTGACGTTTTCTCAGCGATTTTATTGCTTTCGCGTTTATGATTAGCCATCTACATTTAAATACATGGTCAGCGTATTCCAAGAGTACGCATGAGCAATAAATGCGATCGCCTCAAATAGCCGGGTACTAAGGATTAGGGTTAGGAATTACATTTCTAAACTTTCGTTATCTATGACCATGTTAGTCCGTCACGTATGAGGGATTACGTCCATCGGCGATCACACTATCTGAGAAATTGGGGAGTAAGAAAGAAATGGGGAGAAAATGAATCAGCCTGGGGACATTATGTTAGGTACCATATCGGCATTTGCCTGGTGTGAATTAGGAAAACCTTACTCAGGATGGCTGGCCTGAAAAAGCTCATATATTTTTTTTTCGACCAATTGTCTCCAGCAGCAGTGAATTGATGTTAAATAGGACGAAACTTAAGTTGTTGATCTATGTTAATACTGTGGATTATGAAGTGAATACGCAAAAAGTGCTAAACAGAATTATATCCGTTATTTTTACCTTTCTGTTGAAATAATCTTTTGTACTTGAATAACAAAGAAGCGTTCAGTTGATTGCTTGAAGTTCATCATCCTCTTTCAGCATAAAAGCAGTTCGAATAAAATAATTGACTGAACAAAGTGTTTGTAATAGCAAATAATTTTACCACCACTAATCCGAAATACATAACCCGGACTGAGATTTGAATCAGGATCTCCCAAACTGAATTCAAGAATGTGTACCATTAGCCACGAGGGAGTTCTCAGAAGACTTTAAAACTTAGTCCGTAAAAGGTAGGCAGCTATTTCTGATCGATTAAGACAGTAAAGAGGGGATTGTTCTTTGTTACAAAGATAGGAAAGCTAGCAGTATAAATTTTTCCTCTACTTTTCAAGGAGCTTGATAATTAATCTGTTGTTGAAAACGGAGTAAGGGAGATGAACGATAACCTTCTTGAAGAAACTAATTTAAAAAGTTTACGGTACCTTATAGGAGTGGAGAAATGAATAAAAATATAGTGTGAACATGGATCTGAAGGAGCAATAACGAAACTGGAGTCAAGGTGGAAAGAGCAGCATTTATTTATTAAAGTTCTATGTTTATAATTATGTTTAGGGCCAATTCCTTTCAACAATGAAATTTCGGAAACAAAAAGCACTAGAAATGTGGCGTTTTTGCTGGTCGATTCCAATTTTTGTGTCGATTTGCTAGTTCTCATGATATGTGTAATGACGTATCGTTTTGAGCCTATTAACATCTTGCCTAGGGCGTTATTAAGGTTAATAACCTTGTGCTAGGGAACCAGTAGAAAAGCTATGTATAGCGGTTTGATGGACATTGCAGGCTCTGCTTTAATCTGAATGCAAAACCTATTGCATGCTGATAACTTCTAATACTTGTAGAGTGTAGAATGAAAATGAAATATTTAGTTTAACGTACCATGATTATGCACTGAGGCTACGTAAGGGAAACTATAAAGATGAGAAATTAATGAAATGGTGGAATGAAGGTGAGTGAGAGCAAACGGGAGAACCCCGAGAAAATCCACGCACACGGTGTTTGTGCACCACAAAAATCACTCGGCGCGATCTGGGATCGAACCAGGGACTTAACGTATCAGAGGTAAAAGCTCTGCCACTGAGTCTCCACGACCCCTGCTGTAGAGTGTAATCACAGTGAGGCATACTCGTATATGGTTATATAAGAAAAACGTTTCGTTTCATTAAAAAAAAAAAAGTAATTGAAAATTGTTCCTTTTGAGTTGAGTTGATTTTGAGTTTAACGTCCTGTTCAGCAGCGAGGCTATATGAGACGTGGACCTACTGATTAACGTGGAATCCGAACCACATGAGCTCCCGCCGGGAATCGAACCCGGGTCTCCCACGCCAAAGGCGCGTACGCTAACCGCTTAGCCACGGAGTAGCTCAAAATTGTTCCTTTTATAGCAGTTCACTCCCTTTGTGAGTTTTCCTGTTCTTCAGTTGTATTTGTAAAGGGATACCACGTACTAGAGACCTGCACGGGCCGGGCTGGGCCCGAGGCCCGAAACCCGGCCCGGCCCGCGGGCCGGGCTTGGGCAGGCCGACTCTGTTATTTCTTTGGGCCGGGCCAGGCTAGGGCCGATTAATTGCAATAATTATTGACTTTCGTTAAACGATAGTTAGAGTAAAAGCAAACGTTGAAGAAGTGTGCGCGTGAAAAATGTTACAAAATGAAACTTTTAAAATTTATCGGGCCCGGGCCAAGAATTTTAAAAATCTTATCGGGCCGGGCCGGGCTCGGGCCGAAAATCTTCAAAACTTTTCGGGCTCGGGCTGGACCGGGCCTAGGCACATTCGGGCTGGATTGGGCTCGGGCCGGAAAATTCGGCCCGTGCAGGTCTCTACCACGTACATATACATTTTGTGAGTAAGTGGAAAGGCGGTTCATGCTCGTATCTGAATGATGCGCTGTGTAGACAGCGTAGATTCAGCTAGTCAGTAATTTTAAAGTGCGGTTTGGAGTACATAAAAGTACTCTTTCCCTTCCAAAAATGTGACCTGTAAAGGGTCTGTGTGTGACACATCCATAAGGTGTCTGGGCCACAACAACCGATTTTGATTAAACTTTGCAGACTAATAGGGCACCTTGCAAAACTAATGTAGCTAGCAAGAATTTGTCGGAAAAGCTGTAGTTTCTGAGATACAGTCGATTCATTAAATATGACATTTGTCGTGATATCTCGCGAACGGCTCCCATGAGATGAAGCAAACTTTGCAAGCCATGGTAGATACATAATAGCTTTAAAACGAAATTAAAACGAATTATCTGCACCTGCGCAGAACTGCGCATAATACGCAAATAATTGTGCGCATATCTCGAAAACGCGAAGACTGCGATATATTTTTCTCTTACTTAGTTTGAACTACATAACGAGTATAACATAATGCAAGAAAAATCTAGACTAAAAGGTGAGCGTTTTCAAGCAACTGAGATGAGATGATGTTGGGGCTGGTCTGCCCCCGGATACCCTTCTAGTTACGGCACTCTGTCTGGCTTCTCAGTCATACTTTTGAATTACACCTCTGTAAAAGTCATAGTTAACATTAATACACGTCGCAATATTCGGGTCGTAGTGATATCAAATACTGTAAGTCATCAATGCTGTACAACAGCAACACAGTATTAAAAGAGCATAAGGATAAACTATCAGACCTATGGTCGGGATCTATTGGAACACATCAGTGTGATGCAGACATCTATGCTTCAAAGAAACTTGCAAAATCATAAGCCATAGGGTTACCTATAGATATATAGTTAGTGTTGTCATGAGATGAGACCTTTGGGGTTCTCGTCTTGTCGCGTGAAACAGTCTCGTCGCAAAAAGTATACCCTGGTTCCAATTAGGGATGAGCAAAACCGGTTTTTATAAAAACCGGAAGTCGGTTTCTAGAAAAACCGTAATCCGAAAAACCGAAATTTAGGTTTTCTCCAAAACCGGTTCGTTTTTCCACAGAAACAGGTTTAGTTTTCTCCAAAAGTGGTTCGGTTTTCCACCGAAATCGGGTTTGTTTTCTCCAAAACAGGTTCGTTTTTCACCGAAACCGGTTTCGGTTTTCTCCAAAAACCGGTTCGGTCCTTCACCAAAACTGGTTTCTGTGAAAACTTTTAGAAAACATAAAACTAGTTCTGTAGAAACAGAATCGGTTTCCCCAGAACAACGGAACACTATTCAGGTCAGAAATAGAACCAATTTTGAAAAAAAAAAAAAAAAAAAGAAAGAAAAGAAAAGAAAAGAAAAGAAAAGAAAGAAAATAGACGGAACCGGGTTTGAAGAAACTGGGTCCGGTGAAAAACCGAATCTGCTTTGGAGAAAGCGGATAACCGGTTTCGGTGAAAAATAGTTTTTTGACACTTAAAAACCCGGTTTCGGATTTCCTAAAACCGAAAAACCGTTTTTTTTGGTGCCTACCACTAGTTCCAATAGATGGCGACTACAAGCCTCATAGTTTATCCTTACGCTCTCTTAATATTGTGTTACTGTTGTGCAACATTGATGACTTACAGTACTTGATATCACTACGACCCGAATATTGCGACGTGTATTAACATTAACTATGTGACTTTCACAGAGGTGTAATTGAAATGGATGACTGAGAAGCCAGACAGAGTACCGTAACTAGAAGGGGTACCCGGGGGGCAGACCACCCCTAACATCTTCTCACCTCAGTTGCTTGAAAACGCTCACCTTTCAGTCTAGTTTTGTTCTTGCATTATGTTATACTCGTCATGTAGTTCAAACTAAGCAAGAGAAAAATATATCGCAGTCTTCGCGTTTTCGAGATATGCGCACAATTATTTGCGTATTATGCGCAGTTCTGCGCAGATGCAGATAATTCGTTTTAATTTCGTTTTAAAGCTATTATGTATCTACCATGGCTTGCCAAGTTTGCTTGATCTCGGTGGAGCCGTTCCCAAGATATCACGATAAATGTCATATTTAATGAATCGACTGTATCTCAGAAACTACAGCTTTTTCGACAAATTCCTGCTAGTTACATTAGTTTTGCAAGGTGCCCTATTAGTCTGCCAAGTTTCATCAAAATCAGTTGTTGTGGCCCAGACACCTTATGGATGTGTCACAGGCCCCTTGAAGCTGATATTGTCGCTTCGGAGCATGCACTATTCAAAAATATTACTACAGTATCGTTGTCTTCATTTATAGTACAATCTGCTAAATTTGATTACTTTATACACTCATTCCTGGGTCGTACAAATCTCCCTTTAACTGATGTCGGAAGCAGCGAACAAAATCTGGAGCAACCAATTCAGTTTGAAATTCGTGCCCCCTGCGAACGTAGTTGTGGCAACACTACACTAGACACGAGCCACTGTTTTGAGAACTGATCGCTAATTGGCTAGTTTCTTTTTCTAGGATTATCGCGACAGTTATTCCTTCTTTTTATAGTAGACGAGTGTGGCCCACATTTCCCTCTATTTATTTCTTCATTAATTTTATGCTTACTATCAACTGTGCTTAAATTTTAAATTCACTTATTGTCTATATTATTAATACATTATTCCTTTTGTTTCATTGATTCCAGTTCTCTTCGTCTTATTTATGTTTACTTTCAGACCTATTTCTTAGTAAGTAAATAAATTAATAAAGTGAATAGTGGAATCAAGATTAAATCAAAATGGAGAGATTTGTCAGCAGATTGTGGTTTGTGAAATGAGATGAAAATATGGCTAGTTCCAAGTATCCGTGCCGTGTCAGTCAACTCAGCCTGAGTCTCCTAGGTCATCATCCGGCCCACTCTTAGCATCACAAATTCATTCATTCATTAATGAATAATCACATGAATAGAAGTGTGCGTGGATGCGGATATATCTACAGGAATCCACATCATTATAGTTTTTTGCGAATATGTATTTTTATTTCCTGTGGGGATGACAGATAAAATACGGATATTTGTGAAAAACAAGAATTGGAGTGATAGCTCCTCTAAATACTATGGATTATTTACATCTTGTAATAAAGTGTGATCGCCCTTTCGAAAATAACGGCCAGAACAAAAAAAAAAAAAAAAAAAAAAAAAAAAATCCTCAATTACGAGTATTTTTTTCTTTTTCTCTAATTTTAAACACTTAATAAATGTGAAATACTAATCAGATTTTATGGCAGTTTGTGTGAAGTGGCTTATTCCTCTTTCTGGAAGGTCTTTTATCTCCATTTTATCTTTACGTTCTGAGCAAAAACATGAAGAATGAGTTAGGAACAATAAAGAAAAAGTATTTGCTCTAAAATTAGTTGAAAGATATGACAATTTTCTTGTGAGAGCTGTTCATTTGAGGGACCTCGAGTCAATAGGTATGCTTTCCATTAATTTCGTATTTTTGTTTGTATGAATTTTATTATATTTGAAGATTAGTGTAGTTGATTTACAATAGAAAGAGACAATGTTGAAAATTTAGCTCAAATTTTATTATCATAGGATTTACGAAACTATAAAGTAGGCATTTACAATTTTATAGTAGAAACTATTTCTGGAATCGTAGTTGTCATGCAACAATCATATTTTATATATATATATATATATATATATATATATATATATATATATATATATATATATATATATATATATATATATATATATATATATATTAGTATCACATTATCTGCGAATGCGGATCGAGATGTTCCGGATATATTTTTTTATATCTGCACAGACCTCTACGCATGGGGATGTATACGAAAATATGAGACTGTGATCGCTAACTGAACATGTGAATGTAAATAGGAGTATATGTTATAGGAGAAAGGTGAAACTATTGACTGAAATGTAACGAAGAGACCTACATTATTTATCTATTTGAATATCTAGTTCTAGTATTTGTCCACGCGCGGTATTGCGACATTATTATTGTAGGTATTGAAGTTGTGTATGTAATTGACAGATTCGTATTGTCCAGAGTAAATTGAAGCTGTACGAATAATGAGAATCTATTCTCGAATCGATAATGAAATGGCCAATGAAGAACACAAAATAAAACTTGTAGCCAATCAAAATATCCGAAACAATTCTCAGATACTCTCAAAATGGCTGGTATGTCGTTTCTTGTATAGCTTCAGTTTACTCTGGTATTTTCTGAACCAAGATGCATTCACGAATCTAATGTTGTGTCTTTGTGTCTAAAGTTAAAAAAAAAAAAAGAAGAAGAAGAAGAGAGAGAGAGAGAGATTAAAGTAAAAACTTCTCCTTTACCAAAATTCGTGGGAGCAACTGATATTTGTATCATATATGTCAAACGTCTTTTTCATGCACTTAAGCTTTTCGTTAAGCTCACTTCCACTTTTTTGAATCTTAGTGAACAACTTAAAGACAGTGAAAAATATAAAAATGTAGAAAGTAAGCAAGATAGTATCTATAAAACGGTAGAATAACGGTAAAAGACGTTTCTAAACCTTTTCTTACAGACCAGAAATTTGGGCGCGAAGTTTGTGACGCCGTAGTTGTTGGGTAGCCTTAATTTATGTACGCACTGTAGAAAAAATCTTGAAAACATTTATTAGTTCAGATTAGGAATTAGATTTCTAAACTTTCGGCATCTATGACCATGTTAGCCCGTCACATACATGACGGATGACGTCTCGGCGATCACACTATGTGGAGAATTGGAGGAAATAAAGGAATGGGGAAAGAGGAAGTGGCCTGGGATCATTTTATTAGGTGCTTCCCGGCATTTGCCTGGTGTGAGTGAAGAAAACAGGATAGCTGAGCTGAAAAAACTTTTACACATTTTCGATCGAGTGTCCCCACTGGGAATCGAACCTGGGACCGCTCGCACTAAAGGCAAGAGCGTTATGCGGGGCCGCTTTTCTACTACGCGACTCAACCAGCTTTTGCGTATGTGCCTGTCCTTCATGAGTGTGTTCCACGATAATTTGTTAAAACTTTGCCAATATGTTTTCCTCCAACGTCCCGAAATAACGCTATTGTTTGGAATTGAAATCCATCAAGTGCTTTTTATATTCATCTACCTCACTTCGTAAGTTTGTACATATACCCATAAAATAATTTTCTGTTATAAATTCCGTAAATATTGTTCAATTTTAATTAAGCTACTGTATATTTTATTTTGGATTTCCCGATCATTCCTGTTGGTTCGAAGCCAGTTAAGGACAGTAACTTCTCATTTATTTAAATTATGTTACAAAGAAATAATTTTCTACGATAACTCGCCAAAATGATTCGCTTTTAATGTATATAGTGTACATTTTCTTTGAATATTATTCTCAATTATTCCATTCCTTGGGATTAAATTCTGTCAAGATTATATGAATTTCTCCCTGTCAATTAAATATATGAATAATATTCCACAAGAATTTTCGTTAAAATATTTTATTTTGAATCAAGATACCACATACAGTATTTCCTTTGAACCTCCCCAATAAAGCCATTGCATGGGGTTAAAGTCACTGAAGACTAAAGCGATGGATACGATCACTCTCAGAATGATCCAGTTTTAAATAGTCCATTTTGATGATATACTGTATATTTCTGAGGCTTCCCAATAGAGTAACACAATTGAACAAAACGCAAGCTCTTCGTGACGTGACGGGAGCAAATAGCATCGCTACTGACGTCCCCATTTATTTTATTTATTTATTTTATTCAACACAACAGGCTCTAGGCCCAGTTACAGTGTTGTTCCTTACAAATACATTTACCCTTAGTTATATATATATTTAAACAAGGTTATACATTTATATATTTTCATTATTACATATTTTTAAGGCTATTCTTGTATACTGTCTCCGACATTCCAAAAACATCTATAGAAGTTATCCTTTCAATTGCATTGTAGGAAGCACTCATTCTCCATATAGGAGACTTAGCGAGGATATTTGTTCTTGCCTTTCTGCAGTAAAGTGTACTGCTATTTCCTACGCGGGTTTTACCTGAAGGGACATGCAATTGAACCTTCGAAGTAAGACTGGGACAGTCAATTTTACCATGTAGTAATTTGTGTAAAAATAAAAGATCCGTATGTTCTCTCCGTTGTTTCAACGTGTTCATATTGAAGTTTTGTACTATTTCTGAATATGACTCGTATTTTGGATACATACCAGTTTTTCTATAAGCAAGTAATCTCAAGAATTTTGATTGTATTCTTTCAATCATATCTATGTGTTTTTGTGCTTTTGGTGACCAAGACAGAGTCGCATATTCTAATTGCGATCTCACAAAACAAAAGTAGAGTTTCATTAACGTAGCATCGTTTTGAAACTCCTTACCTATTCTCATAACAAAGCCAAGATTTCTGTATGAATTATTAACAATTGTTTCAATATGATGAGTAAAACTTAATTTAGAATCAAATAGCACTCCTAGATCTTTAATTAAAGTAGGTTTCTCTAAAATAGTTCCTTCAATAGAATAGTCATATTTAATGGTGTTTTCTTTGCGGGTAAAGGAAAGAGTTTTGCATTTATTTATGTTCAACTTAAACTTGTTATTGGCACACCAGTTCCTAATATTACATAAGTCTATTTGTAGTTTTGCACAGTCTTCAAGCGAATTAATTTTGGAGAATATCTTAAGGTCGTCAGCGAATAGAAGAGTGTTAGAATAATGAATATAAGACGGTAGGTCATTTATCACTAATAGAAATAAGAGTGGACCAAGATTTGAACCTTGAGGAACTCCTGATAAGGCTGTGAATTTTTTAGATACATATCCTTTGTACATGACGGCCTGTTGACGATTTTGCAGATAGGATGCGAAAAAACTTTTTGCTTGCATAGAGAAATTATAAGTCGTTAGTTTTTGCAACAGTACATCATGGTCTACCAAATCAAAGGCTTTTGAAAAGTCAGTATAGATCACATCCACTTGACCCCCTCTATCCAATTCATTTGCAATAAAATCTGTAATAATGGCTAAATTAGTAGATGTTGATCTATTCTTTAAGAAGCCATGCTGATATACTGACATGACAGGTTTTACATGACACATTATCCTCTTAAATATTACTTGCTCAAAGACCTTGGCAAATGCTGATAAAATAGAAATAGGCCTAAAATTCTGTATATTCTTCGCATCACAGGATTTAGGGATAGGGCAAACTATGGCTTCTTTCCACTTGTCTGGAAACACGCTTGTTTTTAATGACTTATTTATAATTGTATGTAGAGGATGCTTAAGAATGTCTATACAACCCTTAAGAATGTACGGTGGTATACCATCCGATCCGCACGATCTTTTGGGTTTCAACATTCTTATGGCTTCCTCAACATCCTCTAGAGCGATTTCATTTAAGAAAAACATATCTAATGTTTCGTAAGCTGTCCCATCAGGCATGAATCCATTTGTATCATAATGCGCTCTGTCATTACTATAAACCGAATTAAAATAGCTAGCAAATTCCTCTGCAATATCATTATTGTTTCTCAGTTCCTTACCATTATACGTAAGGAAGCCTGTAGAAAGATGCCTATTTTTACTTTTTATAAAATTCCAGAATTGACTAGGATCCCTCTCTACCATGTGTTCCGATTCAAAAACGAAAGATTTATACGCTAACGCTATTTCTGTTTTCAATTCTTTCCGGAGTTTACAAAATTCCCATTTGTGAAACAAAACATCACCCATACCGCTTCTCCATTTTTTATGGTGATAGGACTTACGTTTAATTTTTAAAATAATATTGGACGTAAACCAACAGGGATAATTTTTGTTCAAAAATTTCTTAGAGGGAACACTTACATGTATCGCATTATAAATAATTTCATAAAACTTATCAACAATCACGTTAATATCATTCAGATCTTTGAGGCAATCCCAGTTAGCATTTAATAATTCATTGTACATTTTAGTAAAATTTGCCTTTCTAAAGTTAAAACCTTGCAAATTGTTTTGCAGTTTATCTCTTATGGATAATTGATTTAGGTACAATAAGCCTTCCAATGCAGGATGATGCCTATCTTCAGAAACCAAAGGGTGCTCAACTTTTTCAATAGAAGCGTCATCAACATTAGTAATTACTAAGTCCAATGTGCGACCATTCTCATTCTGTACATTGTTAATCGAATTTAGACCAAATAAATTAATAAAGTTGAAAAGACTTTTACAGGCGCCTGATGAATTCAAAAAGGATAAACTTGAATTTATCTCTGGAAGATTAAAGTCTCCCATACAAAGAATAGTGCTCCCTACCGGGCAATTGGATTCAATGAATTGACAAAAATCTTCATAAATTATTAAATTGGAGTCGGGTGGTATATAAACAGCACAAACATACATAGTTACACTATTTGTCACAAGTTTGGTAAGAATACATTCAAATCCATTGTCATCTGAATTAACATGAAACATTCTATGTTTTTTAAGTACCGCCAGTAATACCCCTCCACCTTTTGACTTCCCAAGCAATTCAAGATTCCTATCTTTTCTAAATACAGTGTATCTACAATCAAAAAATTCCGAATTATAAAAACTATCACACAGACCACTTTCAACAATTGCTATTATATCATAATTATTTGATAGTACACTTGTAAAAAATTCAGATTGTTTGCTCCTAAGTCCATTCACATTTTGAAAATAAAATGAAAAAGGTTTATTTCTCTCTTTGATTCTATTTTCACTTCTTTCATTACTTTTATCTTCAATACGGTCACAAGAAAGATTAGGTAGATGGACATTGCTGTTTGTACTTACATGGAACTGTCCCTTGAGGCATTTTTCTCATCTGGTGTAGTCTGATTTCCGGTTGACCAAACTTTCACTCTGCGCCTGTTTTCTTGAGGGGGAGGGAGACGATTGAGGGATGGGGTTGTTTTGGGTTTCCTCACTGACAGTTGAAGGTTGAACGACCGTGACCTCCGGCTTTTCTGCTGGCGACACAAGTGTTCTATTGTCTTCGCGCTCCTGGTCCCTTTGGTGTTTTCCATTCTCCAGATCCCATAATGTAAATTTTCTCCCGTCTATGTTTAAGTACCTGAACTGTAGATATGCATAAGAACCCGCTCTCCTAGCATTATTTAAATAAAACTGTAGTTTCCTGCGTTCTTGTCTTACTTTGTACGAGTAGTCTTAACTAGTCAATCCCTTAAACCCATTAAACTTTAACTAGTCAATCAATCAAAAGCAAATCCGGAGACCAGCGGCATTTGTGTAATTGTGAATATATTTGAAGGTTTTTGCATGTTACTGCCACAGTTTAGTTTAACCATAACCACTAACATCACTGCTAACTACAGTGTATGCTGTACCGAACTAAGCAAAAGTAACACAAAACATTAGTAACTCAAGACGCTTACCGTATTATTATTATTATTGCCCTCGCTGCTGAAGGAGAGTCCTGTTTTTCAGAATCTTTTGTGGAAAAATAGTGGGTCATTTTTAAGTTGTTCTGAATACAAACTTCAGCCATCACAAGTTCTGTTGAGATTCTCTTTGTCATCTGATCAGTAAGCTTTCATTTCACTAAGCACTTGTACATGTGCATTACTGACTGGTATAGCGGATTTTGATGCATCTCCTTTCTCGCAAAACAGTCCATAATTTGTGAAAATTATTACATGCTCACCATTAAAAATGCAACACAAGAAGGAGACTAGATAACAGCGCCAAAGTTGGCAAATCGAGACCTGACGATACAAGTAGCAAATGATTGAACTTACTACTCTGCGGAACGCGTGACAACTTGGTGACAGCAAAGTGGAGCTGGCGATAGTCAGTAGCCTATAAACCACTGTGTTGTAACAGCTTGGGCCAGAATGGCCGCATCGAGGCATCGAGAGGATAAGCCCTTGAATGTTCTGAAGCATGGCAAACTATACGTCTTAGATACAATGCCACAACTCATCAGATCATTTGGCGATGAAAAATGCAGGCGTCGCCCATCCTAGTGCCACAGTAGCGCCAGATGCGGATGCGGCCATCATGATGTTGCAGAAAGAAGCGCAATTCGTGTGGAAAGATGATATCCTGCCATTCGTCTCTCGATGCACAACGTATGCGACACCATTGTAGTCTTCCATATCTATGCTGTGAAGTCAGCGAAAACTGCAGCAGTGGGCGCCGTGCAAATGTCTCGCTCTGCCAGACTGGAAACACGGAAACAATCAGTGCTGTGCAATATCCTTCAGTGCTTGTGCCAATTGCGGAATTTGGAATGTGGCTGTCTCATCCACCAGAGCCATATGCCCACACCCGTATGTCCTCACGGCCCGTGGTATGTTGTAATCGTTGGGATCCAGCGTGTCGCTTCCGTCTCTTTCGTGGAGCCGTCGAGTCCATATGCGCTGCACTGTGGCCACATTCCGTCCAATACGGGCACCAATGTCGCGGAAGGATAAACCTTAGTTGTAATACGCCACTGTTCGATCGCGATTAAAAGCCGAAATCTGCTGCAAGGACTGCTGCATTCGACGAAGCATCTTTTGACCATATGCACACATTCACGTCACACACCAACCTTCGTCTACCACGGAACTGTGTCTCTCTGGCCTCCGCTTGCTGTCACTAGACGGCATACCCGCGTTTCTGCTGCTGCACAGTGCTGTCATACTAATCAATTATTTACCCTTCCATACTCAACATATTCTGTAAATTTGTACTTCATGCGATGGCTCTTTCTTGGTGTTTCATTCTTAATGGTGAGCAATCGATTACCTTTATCAAATGTTGATATAGGCTTCAAAATAGATAACTTCTTGTAGAGTTCATTTTCATTGATACTAATTTTGTTTCGTACTCACCGCTGTCAAATTATTAAATGAAAACACTGTTGCTAGCGCGTGATAATAGAAGCACGACAATGAAAAGAATTTAAATCTATTATTTTGTTAAAATAAAATGTCACCCTTATAAAAACTAACAATAATTAACTTCAACATGCTCATATATTATAAGGCATAAATGGCTTAGATAATTATAGAAAGAATGAATTCGTTGAAATGTAGAATGTATTTCGAACCGGGGTACTTTGGGCGTCATCCGTATATATTGCAGCCCAACTTCCCAATTATTACTAGACTTCGGATTTTAAGGCAAATGCCTATTTTGTTCCCTTTATAGGAAGTAAAAAATACTTCGGATCTTTACGAATCATGAGGAATTAAGCCTATTAAAACACTTTATAAGTGCCCTAAAAATGCCTAAAATGGAGTTTAGCGCCTATTTTGGCCGTTTTGGCCTAAAAATGCCTAAAACTGCAAAAAATACAAAATTCCTGTATTTTTTAAATAAACTTTTTTTTTAGTGTTGAGTGAAATTTAATTGACAAATCTGAAGGCAGAGTGAGTGTGTTTGTCGAGGCTAATTTTAGTCTAACTCGTATGAAGAAGTGAAACGCAGAGGGTGGTTGTATGTAAAAAATTGTTTCTAAAAGTTGAGCTATTTCTGCTCAAGGTCAAGCCCATTTGTGAAAGACAAAGACAAACCATCCCTTTGCATCCTGCAGACACTGTACTGAAAGATCTCTATCTCTTTCTGTCTGTCTCTCTTTCCCCAGGGGCAAAACCAAAGCTATTGCTAAGTGCATATCGCAGTAACCAATATTCCCCTCCCTGCCGTTCTGCATTCTTGGAACTATTCCACCTTTTCTCTTCTGTAGCGGCTCACTTCAGCTCTTCTGTGATCCGTTCAGCTCTCTGGAATTTGGACAATAGTTTACACACACACATTCACAAATCAACACACAGCTCTATTGAAGCAAGAATCTCTTCGGGTCTTCGCTTTCAATATTTGGGAAAAACCAAAGTCCACGAACAGAAACGATTCATGAAGTGACGCGGTTCAGTTGACTGGAGTATCCATCCATGTATCATTTTCGGGTCAGTGCAGTGATTTATCTTAAACACGTAGTTCAAGAACGATACATCGTCTCTACAACGCATGAACAATTGGACTCAACGGCTTACAGCCCAGTCACAGATCTTGAGGATTCTTAAAAAGAAGTTTTGTATCATACGCAACAATGCCAAAGGAGAAGTCTTCAAAAAGTACCTTGATTCGCCAGTGGTTGCAAGAATTTCCAGATCTAACATACGATGGAAGAATAATCTTTTGTCCATTGTGCAGCAAGCAGGTAAGAAAAGCTATTTTTATTTACAGAATTTATAAATTTAATTAAATCAATTGTACACCCCCCCCTCCTTGTTTCTGTATAGCTAGCTAAAGTAAAACCTTTATCAATGGGAGGTTAACTATTTTAAGAGACAACGTTACTGAGCTGCTGAACTCGTGAAAATCTAATTTACATGGAATTTAGATCAGTTAAGAAAAAACATAAAAATAATCCTGTAACACAGGAAAATCTTTAAAATGTAAAGACTTCTAGCAGCCTGCTTAAATGAAATATATGAACGATGGTTTTGAAAGTGCTAATGGAAGAAAGTGTCTAGACTTACACATTCAACAGTTTTAGGGATTCTCGGGGATCTTGAGAAAAGCGGACATGGCATTCTCGGTTCTTTCCGAAGGACTCCCCCCCCCCGAAAAAAAGCGGTAAAGGTTAAAAACAATGTAAGTTAAAGTTGACATATTGTGTCAGTAACTCCAAAAGGGGTCCTCTTTTCGGAGAAAAATGTTTAATGCCAGCAATTACTCGACAGTTTCAGGAGCTTAAGAAAACATATTTTTGCTATCTCGTTTTTCAAAAGAAAGAAAAAAAAAATACGAAAGAAGTTAAGAAAGGCGGGATTCAATTTTTTTTAAATGCCAACAGTTCCAAAAGTTTGAAAGAAGAAATGTGCAATGCCAATATTGATTATCTTTAAAAAGTTAAGGAAACTGGATATATCCTTTCATCCCGAAAATATCTAAAAACGAGGATTTCAGTTTGAAAGAAAAACTAGAAATGTCAATATCTTGAAAAGCATAAAAGATAGGAAAAATGTTTAAAGGCCATTTTTTTTTTTTTTTTTGTTATTTTTCTCGAAAAAGAAAGAAAAGATCTGTTAATAGTTAAATAACGGCGTTTGAGGTTCATAGATTGTCTCAGAACTTGTTTTACGAAGCAGAAACTTGTTTGTCTCTTTGTTTTTTTATTTATCAATTTTGCTCGAGGTGCTACTGTCTATTGTCTTAAGATGCTATTGATTTCCATCCATAGTTACAGACAAATAAATTCCACACAGGGGCAAGAAAAGAACAGTCTGACACTCGTCTAACAAGAATTACAATTGCGGATAATTTTATTTTAGGACAGATCTTAAGAAAGGAAGAATTTGTCTCTGATGTTCTCTCCCCAAAGCCAAAAAAAAAAAAAAAAAAGGAATTCTAATCGATTGCTCTCTCTCTCTCTCTCTCCTGATGAAGAATATCCATACACCTTTTGTCGCAGGGCCGCAAGAGACAACTAATTTCCAAAAAAAAAAAAAAAATTAAAAAACGCCAATTTTATTTATTGTATCATGCTGATGTTCACGCTCAACTAAGGCATTGCTAATACTTTATTTTCGTTCTAACTTTGGTTTCTGTCAGTTGATAGTTGCAAAAATTTTGAATTTTTGAAATTTTAAAACGGCCCTTATTTTAAATTTTTGACAGGTCACTGATTTTCACACTGAAACATTTTAATCATATTTTGGGGAAAATTTGGTTCAAATCAGTTAAAAATTTTGTAAATTACAGTTTTAAAGAAAATTTTAAAGGGACGATATTTTGAAATTTTTCATGCAATTATTTTGGCATCCAAATCTCAAACAAAATATTGCCAAATTATGTTTTAATTTTTGCCAAGTTGGAGTGTGTCAGCATTCGAAATTAAATAAAATATAGTGCTTAAAATTAAATTAGTTACAGTGCTTAAAATTAAATATTATTTCTCAGATATTGATATACAATTTTATTGCTTCTGTCTGTAAATTGGGGATTATTCTGAAGTAAAATGCTCATCGATTAGTCTTTTATTTGATCTGTTCTGATTCGAAATGGGACTGGGGTATATTGGTCTTTAACGAGGTAGACCAACAAGTTTGCCTTTTTGTCAACTTTAAATCAATAATGTAACGTTCACCGATTAAAAAAAAAAAAAAAAAGCACATTACGACCAGAAAGGCAAGCAAACAGTGATGGTAGTTGTCGCAATTAGTGCTCTCAATCGGGTCAGTTCGGGTCGACTTTTGGTTGGACACCCTCGAGTAACGGGTCGGGTCAGGTCAGCCTAACTCGGGTCACGGGTCGGGTAGCGTTAGACCAACTCAGTTCACCGGTCGAGTCGGGTCACCCGAGATAGTTTGACCCGACCCGACTGGTGAACTGAGTTGGTCTAACGATACCAGACTCGTGACCCGAGTTAGGCTGACCTGACCCGACCCGTTACTGAGGGTGTCCAACAATAAGCTGACCCGAACTGACCCGTTTGAAAATACTAGTCGCAATGTACACGAAGAAAATTAGAGAATTTGAAACCGAAATTAAAGTTAAAACGCCACCATCTTCACTAGTTTTGTAAGAAGCATTTGAAAATATATTTCTAAGCGTTTTTTTTTTTTTTTTTTTTTTTTTTTTAAGGTTTCTCAGGAAAAGAAGTGCCACTTAAAGCAACACATTGATGGTGCTGGACATCTTGCCAAATCTAAAGCGAAGAAACAACAGAAACAGACACAGTTAACTCAGCCTTCTGGATCTGGATCTGAATCTGGAACTGCGAACACATTTAATGCGGATCTTGCTAGAGCCCTTGTCGCTGCCAACATCCCATGGAACACACTTCAAAATGAAACATTCCGACAGTTTTTACAGAAGTGGTGCCAGCAATCGATACCGTGTGAGTCAACACTCAGGAAAACGTGTTTGGATTCTGAATACAACAATACACTTGATACAATCAGAAAGGATATTGGCGATTCCAGCATTTGGGTAGGCGTCGATGAGACTACTGATGCATGCAATAGATACATAGTGAATGTTGTTGTAGGAAAACTTGATGAAGATGGACCTTCAACTCCTCACTTGTTAAGTAGCAAGGAAATTAAGAAAGTGAGTGCCCAGACAATTGCTTACACCGTGAACAAAAGTTTGCAACTTCTGTATCCTAGTGGTGTGGATGATTCTAAAATTCTTCTTCTTTGCACAGATGCAGCTTCTTACATGATTGCTGCGTTTAAGAACCTAAAACCTTTCTACCCCAACCTCATCCATGTTACCTGTGTAGCACATGCTTTTCATAGAATTTCTGAAACAATCAGGAACGAATTTCCTCAAGTCAATGCCCTCATTTCTAACATGAAAAAAACTTTTTGCAAAGCCCCATCGAGAATCGCTGTCTTTAAAGAAAAACTGCCTGGCATTTCTCTTCCTCCACAACCTGTCCTAACGCGCTGGGGAACATGGCTTGAAGCAGCTTTGTATTACGCAGAGAACTTGGACGCTATTGCTGGTGTTGTTGGCGAACTTCCTGGTGTGGAAAACATTGCAAGTGTTTCAGTTTTGAAGGAACTTTTCAAAGATCCCATTCTCAAAAGAGATCTTGTATATATCAAGTCAAATTTTTCATTCTTACCTACGACGATCACTAAGTTGGAAGCTACGGGAAAGCCACTTAGTGAACAGGTGTCAGTAGTTAACGAAGCCGAAAAGAAAATCCAAAGTGCTACGGGGAAAGTTGGGGAAAAAGTGCAGTGTAAGTGGGAAAGTGTAGTGAAGAAGAATGAGGGATTTCTTGTGTTGGCTCGTATAGGGAAAGTTTTGATGGGAGAGGATGAAACCATCCCCGACGAAGTGGAAATGAAAAATGTATCGAAATTTAAGTATGCTCCTGTAACATCTGTCTCAGTGGAAAGATCGTTTTCGGCAGCAAAGATGATCCTTACAGACAAAAGAGAGAGATTGACAGTCGAAAACTTTGAGAAACTGTTGGTAATTTACTGTTTCCAAAATTACGAATGAGCAAGTTGTGTACTGAATGAATCACCTGATTCACTGAAAACAAAAGATGTTAATAAAAAGGGGTATGTAATAATTTATACTATTATTTTTAGAGCCTATTTTTAATTTTTAGCGCCTATTTTCCTATTTTTAGTACCTATTTTAGGCGCCTAAAATTAAACTTTTTGGTGCCTAAAATTCCGAAGTCTAATTATTACCAATCCTTGCCTTTGAAAACAATCGAGAATGAGAGAGTGAATTTAACTTCTGTCCCTGCGATTAAAAAAAAAAAAATCCACAATAACTTTCGTACAAAAAATCCCTACTACTTGAGATTGAAATTAGTCGATAAAGAGGGAATTAATTCATCCACCCCATCCCAATGACGTCATTTGGGGAGGGTAATTGCCCCCTTGAGTTTGAGAAACACGTGCTTTTTTATTTTTAAATAACTGTACATTAATAAAATACGTGAAACTTACGTTGATGGACAATCTTGTTTCTTCTCTGAGAAAATCTGAAGTAACGCGACTACTCCATCCACAACCACCGGTCACCAAGGACGGTAGTTAAAAGAATTTTACATATGCTCTTTCGTCATTTCGTCATTTTTCGCTTGCCTCCACATGAATGTTTCGTGGACATTTTGTTTCAGGGTTCTTTGAAACATTAAACCAAAATGCATTGTAGCTTTTGAAGAAGATATAAAGCTTGTTAGCTAATTTGCCACTCATTGATAACGTTACACCAATTGGTTAGCTGTATGTAGAGCTGTGCACACACCAGCTTTTTTTTCTCGCCTCTGTGAGATAGTGTTTACAATGAAGACATTTCATAATTAAATTGACTTAGGCCACTGTTCCAAACATTTTTCTGTGTTCACACTCCCGTCTATTAGATATTTGTTTACTTTCTTCACAAATCTTTGTGCCTTCTGACGAATAATAAGTAATATGTCAGGAAGAAATATCATATTCAGCCTTAAGTTCGTCGATAATCGAAGGCCTGGAATCGGTTCTTTACATCCGGTTCTAGAACCGGGTTTTCAGATCCAGATCTGGAACCGGTTCCTAAGATCCAGTTCTGGAACCGGAACCTTTTTGGCTATCCCCAGTAGTGAACAGCAGATCCATACGCTTTTACCCTATCAAATTGTGACATTACATACTCTTTTATCGTTTTTAATTGAGACAGCCTGTTTCCCTTGAAGTGAGCGCGATCTCGCCTTTTGCTAGTCATATAATCTAATATTACTTTGCAGTTTGATTTACTTCGAATGCACTCATAAGTTTGTTATAAGAGTTAAAGCCACGATTGTAATAGTTTTATAGTTTTCATACACATTCTCCAGTATGTCATCAGTAACTTGTAATGTACTGGTCCTCGACATGTTGGGTGGAGATGGTTCGTACTTACTTTCACTTGAATGTTTCTGTTGCTCTGAAGATGAAAGCCTTATGCTGCTGGACGGGCCAACTTTAGATACGGGCTCTCCCTGTCCTTCAAAATCACTATACCTATTCCACCGTATCTTCATGCATTACTGCGTCATCCCCATTGCATTTGTGAATTATTGTGCTATATAGCCTATTAGCGAACTCAATATCCTCGACTTCGATTATATTTTCATATTCAGCACGTCACAACGTAGCCTCTAACAGTTTGACAACATTCATAGGATTAATTCGCCTCATGATACTGATCTCTCTCTATACACTCCAACTCAGAACAGAACACTAAAAAAAAAAAAAAAAAAAAAAAAAAGTCTCCTGCTGTAGCTATATTATTCACACAACTAGAGTAAGTACTTGTTGGCTACCGTCGAATGGGTCTAGCAGACAACAGCTGCGTTTTGCATGGGAATGACTCATATCACTGTTTTTGGGATGATTTATAATCTAAGCACATTTTCGTGCCGTTTTGAGCGTTTGATGTCACGCACATCCCTTGTAAGTGGATTGTCAAATTATGCCGGTTTACCACATTATCCCTTTTGTTTATTTTTACTTATCTAGTTTTTACTTTTATTTTCTAAATGTGGACACCATATATGCTTTGTACTTTTCTTCCAGTGTATGTAAGTAAAGAGCTTTTAATGTAAGTTGACTATACAGCTTCGTTCTTCCATTTTTCCTCTTGTTTTTTTTTTTCTTCGTAAGTTACACTAGAAAGCATTGAAGTGATGTACTAAAGAAAACCTTTTTACTCTGACCATAAATTACTGAAGGTGAAACAAAACATTTTAAGTGGTAGTGAAAACATAAACTGCTCTTCGTTGACCTAGTGACGAAAGTTGTGAAGACCACTTAAGAAGCCAGAGGTATGAAGTCGTGACTTCCTTTCGAGGTTTGGTGAAACATTTAGTGCTGGTGATTCTGTATCGATTCTTTACAGTGAATTGCAACAAAGAAAGAAAGAAAGCAAGCACAAGAGGATTTTACTGCATTTCTTTGGGTTAAAGTGTCGTGGAAGACAGCCAAGTCCACAGATATTTTAATTAACAAAGAGTGAATGCGGAATACAGTATAGATTTATTTGTTTCTCTGCGTGCTCTGTACACACAGTGGATTCCGCGATAGTTTCTGCAAATTGCGGATTTATTTTTCATATGATAATGATACAAGTGTTTATTCTGCACTTCTCTTGATGAGACTTTTCTTAAGGTTTATATGACTCCCTTGGTCAATGATTAGCTTCTATGGGTGCATATCTTTGGGTTTTAAAAGGATTAACCCTTTCGAATCTAAATTTTGAGCCACCTGCATATTATAAACTAGCTGAATAACCATTCTTGGACCAAGGTAACCGTGACCAAAATGTGGTAACTCTCGGTCCACTCTTCTGGTCCCCAGGCTCCACAGACACACACAGATAGCCAGACACACAAAGTCTTTATTTTATTTATATTAGGTTCTTATTCATTTTAGGCAGGAAGGAAATTGGTAGTTACTTACTCGTATCCTGCAGTTATAAAAGAAGAAAATGTGAATCGGAACTAAACGGCGTGACAAACATCTTGGCATTTGAAGGCGGCGCTCCAAGTTCCCTTTAAATGCTACTAAATGTTACTAAATGAGAGACCAGCGATATTGCCACGTTTATTTTGTACACATCCACGTCTACCCCTTGTCACCTGATCGCACTGTAATTTGTCTCCTTAGCTATAGCCACACCCCTTTACCACTTGGAAATGAAATGAAATCTTTGAGTTATACGTCCCACAATATGCCGGTTAGGCTAAAGGAGACGGTGATGATGAGTAATGAATGAAATGGTGGAATGAAGAAAGTGGGAGGAAACGGGAGAACCCCGAGAAAACCCACGCGCACGGTGTTTGTCCACCACAAAGTTCACTTGGCAGGGGCTGAGATCAAATCCGGGACTCCTAGCACCAGAGGTGAAAGCTCTACCACTGAGCCATCGCGGCCCCCCTTTACCACTTGGCAACGTCGCTCCAGAGCTTGCGTTTTATTCGTTTAGCTGAAATGCCAAGATGTTTGTCACAGGCTTTAACTTGAGGTTTTTATTATCTGTTTTAGGATACATGAAATAATTCAAGTGTTTTTGTTTATATATACGAGGGTTGGGGCAAAAGTCATGGCAACTATATTTTTTTTTCTTGAAGATACCAGTCCGGTTGGAAAATGTGACATATACTGATGAAAGGGCAAGGTGTAAACTACATGTGTGGACAATGTAAAGCACTGAAATATCGTAACACACTAATTTATTACGGTAGTATACAGGGCAATATGGTCTTCACGGTGCAAAAGAATTACAACACAGTACGCATACAGTTGACATGACAAACGTGGGCCTAAAGACCCTCAAATTAGTCCCCTGCTACTTGCACCACGCGCTGCCAACGATGTGCGAGGCGCTGAATACCATCCGCCTCCGCATTTGCCGCACCATGTCTGAATCGGGTGGCCTGTTCGCGCAAGGCATTAACAATGACGTTGCGTGTTGCAAACCGCCTACCACGAATGAGATCAAAGCCACAGGGCGAAATGTCAGAAGAGTGCGATGGATACTCCAATTCTTCCCATCCCCAAAGTCGCAGAAGCTGCCCTACACGCTCTGCTTTATGTGATTTTGCATTGTCGTCGTTGTGATTTTGCATCGCGCAACATCGTGCAGGATTATTGCACTGTTCACAAGATCCGGACGTTTCTCCCGAACGCCACGACGTACCTGCCGCACCAGGAAGTCACTGTTCTACCATGTGGAACAAAGTGGCAAACAATGACACCCCTGATATCATACGCGACGATCACCATCAATTTGAGTGGGGAAGGATTCTGACGGAACTTCTGCCTCCATGGTGATCCAGCATGTCGCCACTCCGTGGACTGGCGCCGTCCTGTTGCCAGCGTGCAAGGTGGTCGGAGCATGTTGCACAGCACATCCACCTTTGAACTTCCGTCAGTGCATGCTTTACCCACCGCGATGCGATTTTGCGTAGTTGCAGCTCATTACGCAATATCCTGTGGACGGTGCGTTTCTCGATGCCACTTGCCTCCGCCAACTCCAGTAGCGTCCATCGTATGTCTTCATCCAGGAGCCGCTCGATGACGGCACGTGCCACGTTGGTCCGCACACTGACAGGTCGTGCCGAACGTTCCTCATCACTGGTTGACACCGTTCGGTATGGTAGAGCATTATTCCCAACGGCTTCCACTAATTCACTGTGACATTCATCTCGTTTCTCCCTCGGAGAACGTCTATTTTGATGTAAGCGCGCTGCTCAACACGGGTTACTTCCATCTCGCACGACACTGACCAACAGACTGATTTCACAGCCTTCGCTGTGCTACTACCAGTTATCACAGAGCCATATGTCGTGCAGCATACACACTATGCCTGCAGAACTTCCACATGATACATAGAGGTTTGTGATCCGTTCACATATCTGCAAAGAAAAAAATAGTTGCCATGACTCTTGCCCCAACCCTCGTATGTACACACAATATATGAGAATAGGTTTGCGGAAGGTATTTGAACCCTGTCCCCTCTCTTAGGATACGCATTACAATGAAAGTGTAATAATAAAAATTCGTCACCCCTTTTCTACCCCCAGCCCTCATCCCGATGCCGATGAGAGGTGAATTTGGACTTAAATGATATCAGGAGTTTTACGCGACCGCGAAAACTATGAACTGAATATTTAATATCGATCGTTTTCGATTTGTTTCAAACGTCGGGTTGAAATAAAACAACGACACTACGAAAACAAGATTGTATGCTCTGATGTAAACATATCTCCTTATTACGTATCGAACTTGGCCCTCCATTAAGTGTTATTAGCTTTACCATCCCCATCATCCAGCAGTACGGATATCCATATTAGTTTAATATCTTCCCTCTAGCGGCAAGTGAGCTACGGGTTGCTGGTCAGTCAGGCAGTATTTTACAAAGGTGGCTTAGTAGTAGAAGGTTCACCTCTTGTACGAAGGGTCTTTGGTTCGATCCCAGGTCATGTGACTTCAAGGTGAACAACATCGTGTTCTTGTTTTTTGAGTTATTTTTCCTTTTACATTCTCATTCTACAAGTTTTCTTATAATAACTCGCTTCAGTGATCATCTGTTTTCTTTACCCTAAAGAACATAACCGCGAAATGTTAAAGTAGAAAAGGAAGAAAGAATAAAGTTGGTCAATGTTTCAAGATGTAAACATTTTCGTAAATTGTGTTGTCGAGTATGATCCCCGTGAAGGTTGACTTACTAGATAAAATCCAGTTGTTTCTGCAACCATCAACAGTGTTTCATAAACATTCAGATATACTAGGAATAATATCCATACCAGTAACGATCGACTTCTTGTACAGTAAATTACTACGTTTCGGCTAACCTTCAAAGCGGTCCTACTCGATAGATTCGCAATCTTTATGAAAACGTTTACATCAATCAGTCATCAAGGAGCATGCTACATTCTATTTTCTCAACATATAATGCAATCAAAGATGAATTTCATCACGTTTTGAACCTATTTTATCACTACACACACTGTTCCTACACTGGAGTCAGCTCTGCGAGAAAATAGGGGGTGCTTTTGAACTTCCATCATCAAGGTTATTAGAAATGTACTGTTCACTCTAAAGTAGTTACTAAACTACATATACATAAATATTGCGTTCGAGTTATCCGAGTATTTGCTAAACGCTCCTTATATAAACTTGAAATTTACGCAACCAATTACAGTCCAACATTACACATTGTTAATTCATCAAAGACCAAGTAACGGAAAGGATAAAGCTCTCATCTCTCTCGTTAATGATTCCTGGTTGGATTCCGGGCCATGTGCACTGTATGTAGGCATCATCATGCTGTTAATCACTTCATTTAATTCGTGTTCACTGTCCTCAACCTGATTGACACTCTCGTCAGTTGTCATTTTCCTCGCACAACGGAGCTTCTTTGATCAACATGCAGATTGTTATCCTGGTGTCAAGTGTGTTTCATACCTATTCTAGTGTTTGACGATCCCTGTTATCATTAACATATAACAGATATTCCTCCAACAAAAATAAAAGCTGTACTACGCAAACCAAAGACGTTTCAACCATTCGGCTGCAATCTAATCAATATTCTCAAATCCTTTGGGGGAAAACTAAGAAAGAAGAAAGATATATGGTGATAGTATATCTTGTAAAAAGAAACTTCCGGACTTTTTTTTTTATAAACATGTTTACTGCGCTTCGTTTCTCCTACATATCCAAGAAGACTTTCGTATTTAGATGTTGGAATGTATATAAAGGGGTTTCTGAGGGAGCAAATTAATTTATATGTAGTTAATTAGTTTTTAATAATTAATTGTTTTTCGATTGATTATTTAGTTTTTATCGCACTAGACTTATATTCGGTACAGTTAACTTGTTATTATTGTGTATTGTTTAGTGTATTCAATTGTGTGTTTTACGATTGATTGATTTCCGAAGTTTTTGAAGGGTCTGTAGGTCTCAGTTGGGGCGTGGTATGGTTGACTTCGTCGCAAGGGCGACTTTTGTAGTAGCTGGACAATATCGATCCCCTTTGAAGAAGCTTCTAGTCTCTACAACATTGTTCCTCCGATAGAAAATTTCCTGACCTCCTGTCATGAGATAGACAATCTATATTATGATATTGTATCTAAGCGTTATTTCTTCAATGACTTTAAGAAAAAAGAAGAAAAAGGAACAATAACAGATTCTGAGAAGAAAATGTAAACAGCGTCTTAAGAGCGATGAAATTTCGGACACTGAATTTTGAGTTTTCGAAAGAGAATTTTTATTTTTTAAAAAAAGGAAGGAAAAACTGTAATATTATTTTTTATGTAATGTTTCATAACATCTTCATTTTAGACATTAGCTTATAATTCTTTTAATATTAAATTTGCAGTTCAATGTCTGTCTTAGTATTTGTTTTCATGTTTATGTATATTCATCATAGTACGAGATGATGATTTCTTTATTTGATTGTACCTTGAAAGTTTTTTTTTAATTGAAATTACCTATGCCAATCAATAGTAGAAAATAATTATAACGATCTTCACTTCTTAACCTAAAAGTTGGTGTGCATCATTGATTTTGTTTTTCTGTTTAGTGCTGCTAGACATGTTGATAACAGCTCCTGTCTGATAGTGTACATATATTCAATTCGTGGTCTTCCGTGCGAGATTGCTTCGAGCACTATGTGAGTAAATGAAGGGCTAATTAAGTGAGTAGTAGTGCTGTTTCTGTTCCTTGAGCGAAGTGCATATCGGTTTTCATTTGATTCTTTTTTGTCTTTATTATTATTATTTTGTGCATGATACCCACGCAACATCTTTCTCCGCCTTCAATCTCATTTATTTCTCGAAGTGTCCCTCTATTTTAGATTTATGTGCAATTATGCTTCGTACAGAGTTAATAAATCTCATACTTCGATATCAGTAACACTTTCTATCAACTGTTTACGTTATCTTCTCCATCCTAATTACATTTTTAAAAATGTCAGAGAATATCATTCTACCCAAATACTTACTATCAAAATGTCTTTCCTTGTCCAATTTTCTCATTGTCAGGAAGGATATTTCTTGTTTTCCTGCAGTGCTTTTATTAGGTCACTTTTCTCTTGCTTTTATTCTTTTAACATTATTTATTCAAATCTTACAAGTTTAATTTCATACACTTATACTCTTACTGGACCGTGACTTTTTAAAAGATACTTTAACTTGATGATAATTAGACTTCGGAATTTTAGGCACCAAAAAGTTTAATTTTAGGCGCCTAAAATAGGTACTAAAAATAGGAAAATAGGCGCTAAAAATTAAAAATAGGCTCTAAAAATAATAGTATAAATTATTACATACCCCTTTTTATTAACATCTTTTGTTTTCAGTGAATCAGGTGATTCATTCAGTACACAACTTGCTCATTCGTAATTTTGGAAACAGTAAATTACCAACAGTTTCTCAAAGTTTTCGACTGTCAATCTCTCTCTTTTGTCTGTAAGGATCATCTTTGCTGCCGAAAACGATCTTTCCACTGAGACAGATGTTACAGGAGCATACTTAAATTTCGATACATTTTTCATTTCCACTTCGTCGGGGATGGTTTCATCCTCTCCCATCAAAACTTTCCCTATACGAGCCAACACAAGAAATCCCTCATTCTTCTTCACTACACTTTCCCACTTACACTGCACTTTTTCCCCAACTTTCCCCGTAGCACTTTGGATTTTCTTTTCGGCTTCGTTAACTACTGACACCTGTTCACTAAGTGGCTTTCCCGTAGCTTCCAACTTAGTGATCGTCGTAGGTAAGAATGAAAAATTTGACTTGATATATACAAGATCTCTTTTGAGAATGGGATCTTTGAAAAGTTCCTTCAAAACTGAAACACTTGCAATGTTTTCCACACCAGGAAGTTCGCCAACAACACCAGCAATAGCGTCCAAGTTCTCTGCGTAATACAAAGCTGCTTCAAGCCATGTTCCCCAGCGCGTTAGGACAGGTTGTGGAGGAAGAGAAATGCCAGGCAGTTTTTCTTTAAAGACAGCGATTCTCGATGGGGCTTTGCAAAAAGTTTTTTTCATGTTAGAAATGAGGGCATTGACTTGAGGAAATTCGTTCCTGATTGTTTCAGAAATTCTATGAAAAGCATGTGCTACACAGGTAACATGGATGAGGTTGGGGTAGAAAGGTTTTAGGTTCTTAAACGCAGCAATCATGTAAGAAGCTGCATCTGTGCAAAGAAGAAGAATTTTAGAATCATCCACACCACTAGGATACAGAAGTTGCAAACTTTTGTTCACGGTGTAAGCAATTGTCTGGGCACTCACTTTCTTAATTTCCTTGCTACTTAACAAGTGAGGAGTTGAAGGTCCATCTTCATCAAGTTTTCCTACAACAACATTCACTATGTATCTATTGCATGCATCAGTAGTCTCATCGACGCCTACCCAAATGCTGGAATCGCCAATATCCTTTCTGATTGTATCAAGTGTATTGTTGTATTCAGAATCCAAACACGTTTTCCTGAGTGTTGACTCACACGGTATCGATTGCTGGCACCACTTCTGTAAAAACTGTCGGAATGTTTCATTTTGAAGTGTGTTCCATGGGATGTTGGCAGCGACAAGGGCTCTAGCAAGATCCGCATTAAATGTGTTCGCAGTTCCAGATTCAGATCCAGATCCAGAAGGCTGAGTTAACTGTGTCTGTTTCTGTTGTTTCTTCGCTTTAGATTTGGCAAGATGTCCAGCACCATCAATGTGTTGCTTTAAGTGGCACTTCTTTTCCTGAGAAACCTTAAAAAAAAAAAAAAAAAAAAAAAACGCTTAGAAATATATTTTCAAATGCTTCTTACAAAACTAGTGAAGATGGTGGCGTTTTAACTTTAATTTCGGTTTCAAATTCTCTAATTTTCTTCGTGTACATTGCGACTAGTATTTTCAAACGGGTCAGTTCGGGTCAGCTTATTGTTGGACACCCTCAGTAACGGGTCGGGTCAGGTCAGCCTAACTCGGGTCACGAGTCTGGTATCGTTAGACCAACTCAGTTCACCAGTCGGGTCGGGTCAAACTATCTCGGGTGACCCGACTCGACCGGTGAACTGAGTTGGTCTAACGCTACCCGACCCGTGACCCGAGTTAGGCTGACCTGACCCGACCCGTTACTCGAGGGTGTCCAACCAAAAGTCGACCCGAACTGACCCGATTGAGAGCACTAATTGCGACAACTACCATCACTGTTTGCTTGCCTTTCTGGTCGTAATGTGCTTTTTTTTTTTTTTTTTAATCGGTGAACGTTACATTATTGATTTAAAGTTGACAAAAAGGCAAACTTGTTGGTCTACCTCGTTAAAGACCAATATACCCCAGTCCCATTTCGAATCAGAACAGATCAAATAAAAGACTAATCGATGAGCATTTTACTTCAGAATAATCCCCAATTTACAGACAGAAGCAATAAAATTGTATATCAATATCTGAGAAATAATATTTAATTTTAAGCACTGTAACTAATTTAATTTTAAGCACTATATTTTATTTAATTTCGAATGCTGACACACTCCAACTTGGCAAAAATTAAAACATAATTTGGCAATATTTTGTTTGAGATTTGGATGCCAAAATAATTGCATGAAAAATTTCAAAATATCGTCCCTTTAAAATTTTCTTTAAAACTGTAATTTACAAAATTTTTAACTGATTTGAACCAAATTTTCCCCAAAATATGATTAAAATGTTTCAGTGTGAAAATCAGTGACCTGTCAAAAATTTAAAATAAGGGCCGTTTTAAAATTTCAAAAATTCAAAATTTTTGCAACTATCAACTGACAGAAACCAAAGTTAGAACGAAAATAAAGTATTAGCAATGCCTTAGTTGAGCGTGAACATCAGCATGATACAATAAATAAAATTGGCGTTTTTTAATTTTTTTTTTTTGGAAATTAGTTGTCTCTTGCGGCCCTGCGACAAAAGGTGTATGGATATTCTTCATCAGGAGAGAGAGAGAGAGAGAGCAATCGATTAGAATTCCTTTTTTTTTTTTTTTTGGCTTTGGGGAGAGAACATCAGAGACAAATTCTTCCTTTCTTAAGATCTGTCCTAAAATAAAATTATCCGCAATTGTAATTCTTGTTAGACGAGTGTCAGACTGTTCTTTTCTTGCCCCTGTGTGGAATTTATTTGTCTGTAACTATGGATGGAAATCAATAGCATCTTAAGACAATAGACAGTAGCACCTCGAGCAAAATTGATAAATAAAAAAACAAAGAGACAAACAAGTTTCTGCTTCGTAAAACAAGTTCTGAGACAATCTATGAACCTCAAACGCCGTTATTTAACTATTAACAGATCTTTTCTTTCTTTTTCGAGAAAAATAACAAAAAAAAAAAAAATGGCCTTTAAACATTTTTCCTATCTTTTATGCTTTTCAAGATATTGACATTTCTAGTTTTTCTTTCAAACTGAAATCCTCGTTTTTAGATATTTTCGGGATGAAAGGATATATCCAGTTTCCTTAACTTTTTAAAGATAATCAATATTGGCATTGCACATTTCTTCTTTCAAACTTTTGGAACTGTTGGCATTTAAAAAAAATTGAATCCCGCCTTTCTTAACTTCTTTCGTGTTTTTTTTTTCTTTCTTTTGAAAAACGAGATAGCAAAAATATGTTTTCTTAAGCTCCTGAAACTGTCGAGTAATTGCTGGCATTAAACATTTTTCTCCGAAAAGAGGACCCCTTTTGGAGTTACTGACACAATATGTCAACTTTAACTTACATTGTTTTTAACCTTTACCGCTTTTTTTCGGGGGGGGGGGGAGTCCTTCGGAAAGAACCGAGAATGCCATGTCCGCTTTTCTCAAGATCCCCGAGAATCCCTAAAACTGTTGAATGTGTAAGTCTAGACACTTTCTTCCATTAGCACTTTCAAAACCATCGTTCATATATTTCATTTAAGCAGGCTGCTAGAAGTCTTTACATTTTAAAGATTTTCCTGTGTTACAGGATTATTTTTATGTTTTTTCTTAACTGATCTAAATTCCATGTAAATTAGATTTTCACGAGTTCAGCAGCTCAGTAACGTTGTCTCTTAAAATAGTTAACCTCCCATTGATAAAGGTTTTACTTTAGCTAGCTATACAGAAACAAGGAGGGGGGGGTGTACAATTGATTTAATTAAATTTATAAATTCTGTAAATAAAAATAGCTTTTCTTACCTGCTTGCTGCACAATGGACAAAAGATTATTCTTCCATCGTATGTTAGATCTGGAAATTCTTGCAACCACTGGCGAATCAAGGTACTTTTTGAAGACTTCTCCTTTGGCATTGTTGCGTATGATACAAAACTTCTTTTTAAGAATCCTCAAGATCTGTGACTGGGCTGTAAGCCGTTGAGTCCAATTGTTCATGCGTTGTAGAGACGATGTATCGTTCTTGAACTACGTGTTTAAGATAAATCACTGCACTGACCCGAAAATGATACATGGATGGATACTCCAGTCAACTGAACCGCGTCACTTCATGAATCGTTTCTGTTCGTGGACTTTGGTTTTTCCCAAATATTGAAAGCGAAGACCCGAAGAGATTCTTGCTTCAATAGAGCTGTGTGTTGATTTGTGAATGTGTGTGTGTAAACTATTGTCCAAATTCCAGAGAGCTGAACGGATCACAGAAGAGCTGAAGTGAGCCGCTACAGAAGAGAAAAGGTGGAATAGTTCCAAGAATGCAGAACGGCAGGGAGGGGAATATTGGTTACTGCGATATGCACTTAGCAATAGCTTTGGTTTTGCCCCTGGGGAAAGAGAGACAGACAGAAAGAGATAGAGATCTTTCAGTACAGTGTCTGCAGGATGCAAAGGGATGGTTTGTCTTTGTCTTTCACAAATGGGCTTGACCTTGAGCAGAAATAGCTCAACTTTTAGAAACAATTTTTTACATACAACCACCCTCTGCGTTTCACTTCTTCATACGAGTTAGACTAAAATTAGCCTCGACAAACACACTCACTCTGCCTTCAGATTTGTCAATTAAATTTCACTCAACACTAAAAAAAAAGTTTATTTAAAAAATACAGGAATTTTGTATTTTTTGCAGTTTTAGGCATTTTTAGGCCAAAACGGCCAAAATAGGCGCTAAACTCCATTTTAGGCATTTTTAGGGCACTTATAAAGTGTTTTAATAGGCTTAATTCCTCATGATTCGTAAAGATCCGAAGTATTTTTTACTTCCTATAAAGGGAACAAAATAGGCATTTGCCTTAAAATCCGAAGTCTAATGATAATACAATATTTTCACATAATTTTTCGCTGTAGCGTATCATTTTGCTGAGAACTGTGCTATTGTTCCATACTCACTACATATCTTACCTTAACTATATATAAAACTACGAGCTGACTTAAATTAAACGAGTACTTCCGGTTGACGTGGAAAGTTGAAATTTGGCATGATTGTAGCTTTCCGAGACTAACCGACAGGAAAATTGCCAAAAGTGAATATTATTAATTTTTAGGGGGTCTAAAGGAAGGATGAAGAATTTCCCCATGTTATTTAAATGTTTTTTTTTTTTTTTTTTGACCTATAGTCTTACGTTTTAGATACTTGGAATTGGAATAAAAACTTGAAATTCGGTATGCTTGTACGTTTTCGTTAAAGTTAACTAAGTAAATAAGTAAAAGTAAAAATTTCCAACTGTAGAGTGGTTTTATGGAGAACTGAAAAATCTTTCCCATGTTATTTATATGGGACACCTTTTACACCCCCAAATTATTGGGCACTTCTTGTAGGACTACAATGATTAAATTTGACATGATTATAGCTTTCTGGGACTAACCGACAGAAAAATTGCCAAAAGTGAATATTCTTAATTTTAAGGGGTCTCAAGAGGAGATGTAATTCCCAATGTTATTTAAATGGGCCTTTTGTTTTTGGACTTATAATCTCATATTTTAGATACTTGGAATTGGAATAAAAACTTGAAATTCGGTATGCTTATACGTTTTTGTTATCGTTAACTAAGTAAATCGCTAAAAATAAAAATTTCCAATTGTAGAGTGGTTTTATGGGGAACTGAAAAATCTTTCCCATGTTATTTATATGGAACATCTTCTACACCTCAAAATGTTTAGGCTCTTACGGCAGGATTAGAATGATTAAATTTCGCATGATTGTAGCCTTCCGTGACTAACCTACAGGAAAATTGCCAAAAGTAAATATTTTTAGATTTTAAGGGGCCTAAAGGGAGAATGAAGAAATGCTCATGTTATTTAAGTGGGCGTTTTCTTTGGATAGAAAATCTTATCTTTTAGATGGTTGAAATAGGAAAAAACTTGAAATTTGGTAGAATTGTGAATTTAAGAGGTGCGAGGCCGTAGGCCGAGTAAACGTGAGGCTCAGAGAGCGAAGTCCCCAGCTGTGCCAAATTCAGGAAAAATGTAATTAACCCTACAACCACACCGTGCTTTTATTAGGACATGTATTACACCGTGGGGTCATATACGACCCCAGTCTGGAGAGTCGTTTTATTAGACTAGATAGATTTCCTTTGGTCCCTTGTAGCTTTATCGTCAAAGCGCAAGCAGTTTATGAGAAATTCAAATCTATTTCTTGACATAGTGCTCCTAAATGCAGGTGGACCAAACGCTTCAGACCACATATCACTTACTGTCAGGTGAGAATTTTTTAGAACACCAGCTAGATAAAGCAAACCAAATAAGGCGCAATTCAATTTTGTCAGTGGGGGATAGATAACTCTCATCTGATTTGAAGACACACTTTTGTCTTTCTATTTCTTCATTGGTAAAAATCACAATTGTGTTCAAAATGTCATCTGAAAAAAACAGTAGCCAAATGTCCTGTGCATTGGTTCTTTGTTTCGCTTCCTTCTTGGGCCCTGAGAGATGAATAACAATGTTTTTTTCAACGTTCTAGTGGATTTTTTTGAAGGGTTTAGTGTACCACTTACTGCCATTCTTCCCATAAATGACGTTGTAACAAGTCGGCAACATCATCGTTATCAACATCAGCTTCAAATTCATCCTCCGATTGATCATCCTGCTCCTCATTATCCTCATTGTCACTTAACAGTTCATCAGCATCGGACAGATCATCACCTGATTCTTCTAAAATGCGTACAATATCTTCCTGGTTAGAAAACTTTCTTGATGCCGCCATTCGTAAAAAAAAATCGCCCACTAGAAAATGATTTGTTATATGGCTATTCAAAACAAACTATGTTTCATTAATCACACCGTGGGGTCATATATGACCCGAGTACTCAAAATAACACAGATCTTTCCGCACCAACACAACAATGCAACTTGCAGTGTCAACAGCATGCTCCGAACTGAAGCTAGACAAAGTGTTGTGTTTCCGTCTCACAACGGCGCTGGCGCAGAACGCATTTTATATGCACTGGGGTCGCCGATGACCCCACGGTGTGATTGTAGGGTTAAAGAGCAAATGCAGAAAATTCACTCTTGATGAAAAGGCTGATATCTAAGAGATGCGGGGCCGTAGACCTAGTAAACGCGGGGATCTGGGGGCGGAGCCTGCAGCTAGCCAAAGGCTAGTCTTATACTATTACGCAACCAAAAATGCTTTAGAGTTGACATGTACAGTATAACTTCCAGGATATATTCGTGAATTGCTTTTCTCACTGTGAAACTATAAAGACTTCAAGAACTGTCTGAGTATGAAAACATCTTATAATAAACAGTAAATAATAATAATAATAATAATAATAATAATAATAATAATAATAATAATAATAGTGGATACCGAGCATTTTGTAAAAACAGTACTTTTAATTTTTACAGTTAATATTACTTTTGTTCCTTTTAGTATACTTCAGAGTTCTTTCTATTTATTTATTTTCATACTGCATTTCTTTAATTTCTTCATGCAAGTCTTCTTTCTTTCCTCTTAGTAATGCTATACCATCTGCACATCTGCAAATTCTGCTGTATTGAGTAACTTCTAATTGATGTTGATTTTTAAAAAAATATATATTATGGGTGAAAAATTATTTGGATATTTCTTTCATATGGGTGAAATTACACTCTAGACCAGGAATGACTGTACAAAGTCATCGTATACGTATATACTAAGCAGAGCAGCTGAACACAACGCAAAGCCCTTAGCCAACTAAAAGTACTTTGATTTCTTCTTTCATCAAACAACATCTAATTTTTCTACTCCTTTATGAGTAATCTTACCATATGACAGATGAATCAGGGGCCACAAAAGTTTGAAACTTCCTCTAAATCGAGTTTTCGTATTTTTTACGGAATAAGCACATCATACTGAGTAAATTATTAGCTTTAGTTTGTCTGCACTATAAGTAGCTCTCGAGATATGAGGCGTACAAGAAAATGCTTGATTGAATGAAATATATTGAATTTTTTTTGATCAGGTGCCACAAAATTTTTGAATGGTTCCTAAATCGAGTTTCATATTTTTTACGGATTAAGCACATCATATTGAGTAAATTATTAGTTTTGGTTTGGCTACATGATATGTGTGTAGTTCTCAAAATATAGGACGTACAAGAAAATGTTTGATTGAATGAAATATATTTAATTTTTTGGATCAGGGGCCACAAAATTTTTGAATAGTCCCTAAATCAAGTTTTCATATCTTTTACGGAATAAGCACATCATACTGAGTTAAGTGATAGTTTTAGTGTGGCTACACTATATGTAGTTCTGAAAATATAGAGCGTACAAGATTTTTGATTGAATGAAATATATTGGATTTTTTGTATCAGGGACCACAAAATTTTTGAATAGTCCCTAAATCGATCTTATTTTTTTACGGAATATACACATCATGCTGAGTAAATTGATAGTTTTGGTGTGGCTACACTATATGTAGTTCTCGAGATACAAGGCCTACAAGAAATTTTTTGCCTGAAATATGTTGAATCTTTTGATCCAAAAAGAGAATTTTTTTTTTTTTTTTAAAGATTAGAAAAGATGTATATTACTTAACAAATACAGTGGAGTCACGATTATCCGAAATTCGATTAACCGTGGTTCCGAGGTATGCGAGCTTAATGCAGACAAACAAAAGTTTAAAAACTAGTCTGGTTACAACAATAAGAAGTTTACAGGCTTTTGTTTCAGCAACAAAGCAAACATAAAGCTGGCGTAAAGATGACGACTCCGCCCTACATTGCCATAATTAAGCTAGCGAGCATTAATTGTTGCATTTCTTGAGTTTCAATTTGAGAAGGCACTGTTCTACGTCGAACAGTAAAACGACAAGGCATCAATTAACATTACGATGTTGCCACGTCTGTGCAATATAACGGCCAGAAATGAGACAGTTTAATGAAGCAGAATACTATGAAAGACTTTTAAAGAGGGGTCTATGTGTATGATAAACTATTTTATTTGTGTTGTGTTTAACTTATGTACGTATCAATATCAAACCACGTTTTATTTACTGTATTATGGCTAAATCTTTTTGTACCTATATACTGTACTGTATGCCGAATGAAAATAATAAAGACAGTAATAATATATCTGTCTATTAAGATGCTACAATTGCAATAAAAACGCCTGAGCTCCAACCTTTAACTTTTGATTTCAAACCTTTCATTTACGGTTATTTGTGATTTCCATTTAACAAAGACAAATATTTTAAATAAATTATTGTGTACTTTAAATAAATTATTTGAATAGATCTTTTTCATAAAGTTTATTTTTTAAAATTGTTATTCAAGGCCATTGTATTTTAATAAGCCTTCTCCAAAATCAATGCAAATAAATTGTGCTGCCATCTTTGGAGTTCTTTTCAACTATATGTTTCTGGAAGTTTATATGTTTGTGGCCAATCCTTTCGAAATGAGATCTCGTAAACCACAAGGGCTAGAAAAGTGCCGTTTTCACTGGTCGATTCCAAATTTTGTGTAGATTGTTCAGTTGTCATTCAAATTTTCAAAAACAGCGTCGTTATTGTTCTATTCAACATTTTAGAGGCCGTTTTGAGCCCATAAGATTAACATTGTTGCAAGCCAAAACAGGTTTTATGCAACCAGTAGGGAAGTTGCGTATGACGGGTTGACGGACATTGCAGGCGCCTTGCTTAAATCTGGATAGCAAAACTTGTAAACTGGCAACTTCAAAGGCCTCAAGAGATGCAAAGAGGCGTACTCGAACAAATATGGATTTATTAGGGAAAAAATCTACTTGATATCGTGTTACTTTACAAATTTACTACAAGCTCACTCCAACATCTATACATAGCAATTCACTTCCTTTATAAAGAGCTCCCTCGTGGCTAAACGGTTAGCGTACGCGCCTTTGGCGTGGGAGACCCGGGCTCGATTCCCGGCGGGAGCTTATGTGGTTCGGATTCCACGTTAATCAGTAGGTCCACGTCTCATATAGCCTCGCTGCTGAAAAGGACGCTAAACTAAAATCAACTCAACTCACTTCCTTTGTGAGTCTTCTATCCTTTACTTGTGTGAAAAGGAGACACACAGTGGGAAGGAGATTCGTGCTCATAACAGAACGATGGACTGGGTAGACAGCGCAGGCTCAGCTGGTAATCTAATAAAAAGAGAAATAACCCGTAAACAACAAGAATAAAAATTTGTGCTGTACAAAATAATACTGTACAAAATTTTCTATGTATCTATCCTTATAAACCTAGTTTTTTCGTATCCGAGTAAAATCCAGTCTACATTAGCTCTGATAATCGATACTTTACTGTACCTTAATGACATAGCGAAAAAGTATATTTTATACAATTTAACTTTTACAATACCGATTACGGAAATATTAATGCAGTGTTTCAAGTTAACGTCCATGTTGCTGTATAACTTTAAATGAATGTAATATTTTTGACTTTTCATTCAAACATTTGGTATTTCAATAATAATAATAATAATAATAATAATAATAATAATAATAATAATAATAATAATAATAATAATAATAATAATAATAATAATAAATAATAATAATAATAATATAATAATTAATAATAATATAATAATTAATAATAATAATAATAATAATAATAATAATAATAATAATAATAGTAAATAACTTTATATACTATGAACCTTGAAATTGTCTGTACCTCTGTTCTCATATTTCCCTAAAAACCTGATGCCTGCACCATTTTGGGGGCTCGAAAAAGAGGACGTGTGATAACTCTGTTTTTGTTGGGAGATAGTGGTGGCAGGCAAATAGAAAAGAAACTACATTACCGAAGTTCTTGGGCACATTCTGGGTTCTATATGTTGAAAAGTGGCGCGAGATATGAAGCGGATTGGTCATCCTGGCTTAGCAAAGAAATTATGGGACATTGAAGTTTTTTCTTCGTTTTTTTTTTTTCTGCTGAAAAATCTGTTAAACTTCTTTCGTATTTGCAGTTGTTCAGCAATCACACTGAAATGAATTATATTTGTGCTCGAAGGTTATAAACTCCTGAAATTCATGTAAATATTCCTTGCCGTTCGTGAATATCGATTTTCTTTTTGATTTATAGCTTGGTGATAATAAAAGCTCCGTTGACTTCAACAATATGTTATATTTACGTTTAGAATTTTGACATTTAATTTTGATATCTCTTTTTTTGCCATGTTTACTTGATTTTTCACAGTTCAAAACATAAATGTAATTTCTACGATCAGTGAGTGAACATTATTAAAATATGCAGCAGTACTGATTCGTTTTAAGTCGCATAAAGTTTACATAAACGAAACTGAAAACCGTAATGAATCACTTTTATTTACCTACTTTTGAGAATTAGAAGAGCATATAAATAAACCTTTTTAGTGTGGAAAATAGCATTCGTATATTTAGTTTAGTAACCGTTGCTCGATGCTCATTTGTCGTTTGAAAGAATCAAGCAGACACCAGACCGTAAATCATTTCATTAGTACCTTTCGATTTATGTTTTTGATGTGAGAAAATGTATGTCGATAAGCTTCATTGACCATTACTAAGTTTAATTCTTGCGTAAACAGAATACTTCTGGCTTTTCAACTCAACACGTGCTGATTTAGAATCGAAGTAAAACCATTTATCTAACTTTTGTTATTGCCATCAGAACATGTAAGAAGGCAAAATTCTGTGTTCACTACAACACATTTTTCACTTGGTAAAATAAATTATCCGTAACACAACAGATCGAAGTGAATATGAGTATTTATTATTGTTTAAAGCTGCATTAAAGGAACGCTGGTCATCAAAAGACGGCAGCACGTATCTCCTATCTTTTTTTTTCTCACAATAAGTGAATCAACTTCACGAGATCAATGTTCAAACTTTATCCAAAGACTATTTATAGAATAATCTGGGTACAGTTCCTTTCATTGTTGAGAGAGCTTTATTGTTGGAAGCATGTTTTGGAAGATTGAAATTAAGTTCTCTGTACAATGAATAAAACAAAACAATAGTCTACATTATTAAAATGCTAGAAAAGTTTTCTTTGTTGGTGGGCAATCCGTTCGACAATGAGATCTCGAAAACCACAAATGCTAGAAACATGCCATTTTTGCTGGTCGATTCCAACTTCTGTGTAGATTTGCCAGTTCTAATTTAAATTTAAAAAAAAAAAAAAAAATGTCTGTTCCACATTTTAGGCGTTGGCCCTATTAACCTTTGTGAAAAGCAACCAGTAGACGAGCGGGTTGATGGACATTTCAGGCGCGTTGCTTTAGTTTGAATGAGAAAACCTATTCCAAGTTGGCAACTTCGAAGGCTTATGAACTCACAATGAGGCGTACTTGGATATGTAATTATAAGAAAAAAAATATTTGCATCGGGTACCATCTATTACTTGTTCAAGTTTGCCACAAACTAACAACATTCTATATATTAAAATACTACATTTATATGTTTGTCTATAGCAATTCACTCCTTTTTGAGAGTCTTTCTGTCCTTTATTTGTACAGATATAGTGAAAAGTGGAAAGGAAGTTCACACTCATATTAGAACTGTGCACAGGTTCAGCTAGTAATAATAATAAAAGTTTACGGATTGTTCTCTAATTACTGATTCGACTTACTTGTGGACGAAGTTTGAATTTTCATCTCTTTGAGATGTTAATTCAATTACTGTGAACGTTGTTGTTTGCTTTAATCACTTGCTTTCATTTTTGAAATTTTGAAATTTGAGACCCAAAAGGCAAGAAGAAGTGGGTGGGGGCTTTTGCGCCCTAAAAACGTTTTTCGCAGAAAATTAAAAAAAAAGTAATCGTTTATTTTTTTGCGTATTGTTCATACACAAAGTTTCGTTGCAATTGTTCATGTCCTTTACACACATCTGACACACTGTTAGTAGCACTTTTGATATTTCGTGATCAAAGGTTTGGAGGGACCCGTGCCCCATCGAACCGTTTTTCCAGGAAAATACGAAACCCATATTCCCTCATTTTACGTCTGCAATATCTGTGCACAATTTCATTTACTTCGGTATACTTGTTTTTGCCTTTCGGGCGTCAACTTTCAAAATTTTGGGTGGGTTTTCTTTGCCCTATAAAACCGTTATTCCGCAAAAAATAAAGAAGACGTATTCCTTTGTTTTATGTGTAGTATCTGTCTGCCAAGTTTTATCAAAATCGGAGTGTTACACTTCGGAAGTGTTACTTGTTAGTTGTATGCCCGTAGGTGCCATTCTTTAAGCCCGTTGGAAGCATTATTAACTTATCGGGAAACATGGAAACAAAACTATTATAGATCGTAATAAGCGCTTCTAATACAGCTACTAGTTATTATCTGTGTATTAATTTGTACTTTATAATTAATACATGAAAAATTATTTTTGAATATAAAAACATTTTACGAAATAAGTTCATTATTCGCAGATTATGTTTTAGGGGGGTTTAATTTCAACATACTAATTAGCTTCAACCTACTAATTAGCTTCTTTTCTCTTCTCTACTATGAAAATAGATGAGAGAAGGTAAAATGTCAGTTCCAGGAAATACTCAAAGTATCCACACTCTCTCCCACCGCTTTCAGCAGTGAAACACCAAAAGCGACCGATTGTGCATCCGGGAAATGATTGTTGACCAGCAGGGACAAGCAACAACAACAACAAAAAGACGTTCTGTCAAGTTTTGTATCTTTAACACTTTGCAACATGTCTCCGACATTTTTTCTAAATTTCCTGCAAGATCCTTGGGGAGGGGGATATGCGGACGTACAAAAAAAAAAAAAAAAAAAAAGAGAGAGAGACATTTGAAGCCGTCTGGACTGAACAACGAAATAGTCTTTCAGTAAAGAATATGAATAAGAAGTCTAGAGAAAATGAAATACATGAACATTTGCCGGGATCGTAATACTAAAAAATATGGATACGATAAAATATCAAATAATACTTTCGACGAAAATATCTAGGATCATTATTAACAAACCAAAATTACATCCACGAATAAATTAAATCTCGACTGAAAGCAGGGAATTCATAGTATTCAGTTCAAAATCTTTTGTCTTCGCGAATTCTGTCGAAGAATTTGAAGTTTGCGAGTATATAAAACGGTAAACATGTCTATTATGCTTTATGTTTGCGGAGCATTGTTGCTTACTTTGAGGGAAGAACGCAAACGGAAAGCATTTGAGAATAAAATCTTGAGACGACTCAATATTCAGATTCAAGAGGAATGGGAATGGGGAGGCAGAAACTTCATAACGAAAAACTGCATAATTTATACTGTTTACCAATCACTGTTAGGGTCATCAAGTATAGGAGGCTCGAATAAAGTAACGAATTGGAATAGTTTTGGTGTACAAATAATGGAATCGCACCCAAAAATGCGTTCGTTTTGTCCATTGAATTCATTTTGCATTTTCTGAGCTTTATAGAAAAAAAGTCTGTAGGTCTACGAACTGTTCAATTAGTGTATGTCAATGAATTGAAGAAACCTAAGCTTCATTATCCGGTGGAAGCTCCAGTGATTTAACATGTTGTTTGCCGAATACCAGTTAATTTCCAGTTGGCAATCCATATACGTGGACGACATACTAATTGCGTGATATCTTTTTATTTGGTATTAAGAAACTATAAGCTAACTTCTGGATAACAAATATGTATAAGTTTTTCTTGTGATAAAATAAGAATTAAAAAATGCAATTTTGTCGTTAGCTCATGAAATTGTTAGCCACACAACTTTTTTTTTATCTTCTTGGATTATGTCATCAACACTTCGTCTTCCATGGCTATTATTACTGCTTTTTAGACTGAAATTGAGTACATTTTATGCAGATACTCTCAGAATTGCCTCATGATACTGGATCAACACCTAATTTCTGTTATTATCAGGAATCGAACCTGGAACCTGCACACCAGTATTGCGCTCGCTGACAGTTTAACCACACGATCTTTTTTTTTTTTTTTTAATGCAGACGAATCTGAATTCCTCGCCTTTTACCCCACCAAGCGCTATACGGAGGCCGCTCACCTCTGGTGCGTGCTGTCCCTGATTCGATCCAAACTTGCACCAAGTGAGGCTTGTGGTGAACAAACACTGTGTGCAAGGGTTTGCTCAGTATTCTGTTTTCTCCCACTTTCTCATTCTACCATTATCATAAATCTCATTATAATCGTTCCCCGTAGTTTCGGTTCATGGGACGTTAAACTAAAAAAAAAAGCGCGCGTTATAACTACTTGAAGGCTTTTATTAAATTTACAAACTATGCTTTACATAAGTATAGGAAGACTAACAGAGTAACAACAATGTCAGTCTATCCGTTTGTCTGTCCACAAGTATCAGAATAAAAGTGGTTAGAGGTTGCTTTTTGGTGAAAGAGAAGTAGCTTTTCGATATCGATTCAATACCCTAAGATTACATAGGTTCCATCCTTTAACTCTCTATTCATACCGGAAGTGATAGAAAACATTTCCGATTTCATTGCTGATCGCTATAGAACAAAAACGATCATAGACAGAGAATGTTTTCTTGAAATGGATTCAAGGTGCCAGTAATAGGTTTCATTTTTTAAAAATCTTTTTGTGCTAAAACCGGAAGTGGTGGAAAACTACTACATTTCTGTTTTCAACACTGATCGCTTTAGGGAAAAAACGGTAATAGATAGCGAAGATTTTTTAAAACTTGGATTCCGTGTCTCAAGAATAGATGCTATCTCCATCGTATCTCTAGTATAACCGGAGGCTAATGTTGTTCACGAGACGAGAAGTACATTTTTAAATTCGAGACGAGAAACGTTGACAATGTTCGTCTTGTTTTCGAGACGAGACAAGAAATTTCTCGAGTCTCTGAGCAACACTAGTTCACCCAAGTCTTAGATTTCAAACTTTAGTGTTACATGATTCATAGTATAAGAGCTATACAGTTATATGTGGCAGACTTCTGCACCCCTCTGTTTTTAGCGGTGGGGAAGAAGGGGTGTTTCTATTGTTTGCTCATTTCCTTTGTTTATGGGTCAGAAGGGTAAACCCAATTTTTATCCATTGTCACTATTGTGCTGAAAGTCCTCTTCATCCACCTCATAGCGATACAGCATTTCTCTTGCCACCGTACTGATACTTTTTGAAGATGCAGCTGGTTGTGAATATTCCAGACAGACTCATAACACATACCTATTTCACACATTATAGTTTCAATGGTTATCCTCCTTTCTTCCATTATGATCTTCTCAACTTTCTGTGTCAGGGCAGCATCATCAGTGAAAGATGATTCCAGATCTAGAGGCGTCCGCGGTGGAATGCTATTTGGATACCATCTCATAGGATAGGCTTTCATCCCCATAGACTTCCTTCATCTCTTTGTGGATCTGCTTTGGTGATTTTCCCTGAAGATTTAGGGACTTGATCATCCGTGCCTCAAGCTTGCGAATAATCGCACCTTCAGTGATTTACCTAAAAAAAAAAAAATGTTCTAACGAGTCCAGAATTTTCGTGGTTAACATACAAGGACCTAACTATAAAATGCACCTCCGAGGGGTCCGTAGTTCTTTACCTTCTAGGTGACTGCACGAGCTTTATGATACCTCCTAGTACATCCAAAGTACCTTAATGCTTAATAATACAGTCATCATATAACGTAAGTATTTCGAAGAAGTAGGAACAAAGTCACCAGGAATTGAAATTTTGACTTTTTCAAAGAGCTTCATTTTGAAAAAAAAAAAAAAAAAAAAATAGGTATGTATCACATCTAAGTACGCTTACGGTTTCTAATAGACATAAAGGTTTATGATGCCGTTTACAGCAATTTGGTATATCAAACGATTCAATAGATATGAAAAAATGGTAAAATTTGATATATTGCTTAAATTGTTGTATGTCTTAAAACTTTTAAAACATTTTTTAAAATTTATTTTGCTTCTATAACATTACAGTACTTATTGGTAGGTGTAATTACAATAAGTTCTTGCATTTGCATAATCTTAAGCAGTGTTGCAGACTTTAATAGTTTTTACCATATCTCAAGAACGATTTAAGATAAATTGCTGTAAACGGTATTGTTATCTTCACATCTATTGAAAACTTCTATGTAATTAAATGAGGTATTTATCTAAGCAGTTTTTCCAAAAATAAATAAATAAATAAATAAAATTAAAAATAAATAAATAAATAAATAAATAAATAAATAAATAAATAAATAAATTTTCCGTTCAGTTTAACTTTTTCATATTCATTCGAAATCCATCATATCATGGTCATAGTATTAAACACTAAAATATTTTAGATTTACATCGTTCGGGTGTCATTTGCGTTATTTTAGCTGTAGACGCCACAAAAATTTGGATGTCTGCAATACTTTAGTGTTTTCAGTTTGCAACACTGTATGTTAAGTGTGTGGTATTGTATGCTTTCATTTAACGTGTAGATTGGAAATATGTAATAATCTGACAAAGTGCCATTTGAAAAAATAACACCTTTGTTCTAGGTTTGAAACACTATTAACCTTGTGGTATCACAGAGTATGCCCCCGTGACAATGTCCCCCTGCTAATATTTGCATGGTACAACATTTTAGCGCTTTTTGTCCTTTGGTTTATAATTTAATAGGATATATCAAGGTTAATGGTCCATCTTGCATATATGAAACTCAGGGTGCAATTTCCCTTCCCTACAGCCCCAAATGACCCTCTGATCGGGAATTACGCTTATTGTCGTAAGAGACAGTATTAATCGTGAACGACAATTCTTTCATTTATTGTACGAATAAACTGACAAATTCGGACACAAACAAAATTTTGGATATACATCGTATTTATGACTACGAAAATTCCATGAGTTATATCTAGTTTTTTAATAGAAGAAAGTGTTTCAGATGCGCTGTGAAGCATCTTCATCGTTTGGACCTATCACCTTTAACACACGTAGCTGGAACAAAGAGAAACAACGCGAGAAAGAGAATCAATAAGGTTGATAATACGAGTGGCTAACAGCCAAGCTAGAGATAGAAAAAAATTGTAAAAAATAGAGAAGAAAAAGGAGAAAAATAGGATGTGAAGAAGGAAGGACGGTTGATCAACAATTTGTTAGTAAATTGAATCGCCCAGTGGCGCTTAGTCAGATCTGAGTAGCTTATGTTTTGGACGGTTGTAAAATAGTCGACGAAGCTTTGTGTTTGATCTCGACATAAGTTCCCCTTTGCTCTAACTCACAGGAAGAAGGATTAGTTTAGTATTTGGCAAAGGCAGAGACCTTTTTATTTTCTTGAAGCATGAAAAAGAACGACAGAAATGGAGAAATACTGAGTTGGACCTCATTGGAGAAAGTAAGGAAATTTGAACTGGAAGGAAAGTTGTGCATTTCTTTGCCAATCATTATGGTTTCTACTTTTTTGAAGCAAGCAAGCAAATAAACGAGCAAGAAAGTATACTTCTCTACAATATCCTAATTAGGAGATGCGAGTTGTCTCTTAGTAGGGACTGTAAGACAATAAATTATTTCTGAAAAATCGCCGTAACAAGAAAAAGATTTTCCTTTCTTATTCTGTTTATGATGCCACGAAGATACACATACACAGAGTTATGTATTTTCTGTGATAATACCGTACATTATCGTAGCACAGATTTCTTCTCAAAAATGTTTTATTAGTGGCATCATGGTTGTCACTTTGCCCCTATGCTTATCTTACTACACCTATTTTTCATCTTTGTTTATCGTTTGGAACATATATCACTGTGACCATTTATGAGTATTTTCATTGAATTAGCTTCTTGTTTGTAACTTTAAGCATTTTTCAAAATGGAACAACAACGAGTGTATATCCTCCCAGCTGTTCTAGTGGCTAGCACGCTCTCTTGGTGGACGGAGTCGTAGATAAATTTGTTTCGTAATTTTAGACAGTTTTAACTAATAGTCTTGCTTAAGAAAGCCATAAGCCGAAGGTTTATCGGCACAGAGACTATACTTCACTAATGAATCCTGTCATGTGCCAAGCAAATCCTATAGTGTACCAAAGGAGGATCTTAAATACGGCTTTTGCATGTGATAATTCATAATCATTTTTTTTTTTTTTTTTTTAGTGTAAAGTGTTCAATCGTATGTTTATCTGAATAAAGAACCTCATGCTCCTAACCGGGGAGAGTTAATATTCATATCCACTTATTTTCTATAAGTCCTCCACCTACGGAACAATCACCGTGCAAATTAACAGACAAGACACTATTCTATTAAATTTTGTATCCCGAAAATTGCGTTTTATAACTATGTACTCCCAAGATGTTTTTACGTATAGATATTACGTGTAAGTAGGGGAACACGGTGGCTCAGTGATAGAGAGCTTATTTCTGGTGTGTGAGGTTCCTGGTTCGATTCCGGTCAGGTAAGTTTGTGGTGCACTACATCGTGCTAGTCGGTTTTCTCAGAGTACATCCGTTTCCTCCCACTTTCTCTTTCTATCATCATTCACTGCTTTAATCATCGTCTCCCTTTGCCTAATAGGCGTAATTGTGGGGCGTTAAAGAATTCATTTCATTACTTGTAAGTAAAGAATGATTTATATTCTAGCACATATTCTGTTGTTTAGTAGATGTCATATCGTAGTGTTTGAAAGTAGATGAAAAGAGGTCCCAAAAATGTTTAGATAGAGGATTGATGGCTGGTGTACTCTCTTCAATATTTAAGCGAAGTTACGGAGCAAAAATATTTGCTCATTTATTGTAAGGTTTCAGCATAGATTTTGGGAGTCGGTGGGTAGATCCTTTGACTGACAGTGAGTTGTGAAGTAAAATAAAATATATCGTGGATGTGAAATCTAGTGTTTAAATCAGAGTAGTGGGTACTATGGGCTAGCATCTATAGGTCTGTGCGAAGTTTATATGTAGTCCCTATGCTGGGAAACATCAATAGCAAGTTTAACATTTCGTGTTAACAGTCTGTCATCGGTGAGCAGTCTTCTGAGAGGTGATCGTAAGATCTGTGTTTCACAAGTTCAAATCCCCCTTAAGGCATGGATGTCACGTAATGTTCTTTCACTATTCATTCATTCCATTACTAGCATTAAAATTTCTTATCATCTCCTTTAACCTAAAGGACAGAATCGTGGGACGTATAACTCAGTGATGGAACGGGTCACGACTTTTGTCTGGATCATCTGAGCCAGGTTGTAGTTTCTCAGACTCGATCTAACCTGGTGACCCGGTGTAACATTTCTTAATCATGGTACCATGTCTTAAATATTTCAAATATAATTTTATGTTTCATCATACTAAACTCATTTTTAAAAAATAATAATACAATGGATTTTTGACAGTCTGTTCAGAAAGATTTAACAAAACACTATTTAGACTCACAACATCTTTTATATTTTAAACAAGTTTTGCAGAGATTGATCTTTAACAATCCCTCATAAGAAAAGCGTTGAGTTGAGTTGAGTTGATTTTGAGTTTAACGTCCCTTTTCAGCAGCGAGGCTATATGAGACGTGGACCTACTGATTAACGTGGAATCCGAACCACATGCGCTCCCTAAGAAAAGCGTGTAAAATGTCTTCTCTATAATTCTCACTTGCTTATACTCTGTTAAATTTCGTAGTTATTGTGTCTTCCAGTGCAATGCTTTGACACAAGGACGCACACAGCAAACGAGAAATAAAAGTGAGAAGGCAGAGAGAGGGAGAGAGAGAGAGAGAGGAGAGAATCGTGTCTATTAGGATTACATGAGCAGCTTCACACATACTCCCCATTAGAATTGGTTGATTTAAAAAAAAATCAAGTCATAATCGACGGAAAAGCTGTGAATTGGAGACTAAAAATGAGTAGAAAAAAATCAGTTTATATCTTCCGATCACGCATGTGATGTAAAGTTTGCCGAAATTTGAAAAGAAAAATCACATTTTACGATAGTTTTGAACATTTCTAAAGTAGCCTCTTTCCGAATATAATAGCTCAAATTCTTATGTATTAGAACGATAGAAAATAATAATTAAATATGATTTAAATCCATCAACATCTTCTGGACGCGCTTTGCGTTCAAAGATAATGAAATTTTGAAAAAAATACTTTACGAATAAAGGCAGATCATAGTTCAGGGAAAAGAAATACTAACAACTTACATTTTTTGTTTGTTTCTTTATTGAATATAAGTTTAAATGTTTAAATACAAATTATTTTTAGACCATTTGTAAGATAAAAGTTATCGTAGAAATGTGAATTTTTCCTAATTTCGACAAACTTTAGAGCATATCCTATAATGATTCTGGTTTGAATATTGTCCTGTTTAGTGTTAGTTGTGAGAAGTTGTTTCGATATGGATTCAGCGTCTGAAGGACATGCTTCATCCTGACCTTACGCTCTATTACAACCAGAAGTTATACTATTTTCGGTCTCAATATTAAATTTGCATGGAAGTGTTGCGTAGATTCACAATGTGAAACTATATTCACTTTATTATTATTATTATTATTATTATTATTATTATTATTATTATTATTATTATTATTATTATTATTATTATTATTATTATTACTGAATAATCCTTTCGAGTTTGGTTAAATGTACTATCCCTCTGTTTTTGTTTCTTTCAACAAGGCAGTTCTCCTCTTTAGTTTTAACTTACTAACCTATGACCAACACTCTCGCAGAGTTCACCCTACGAGTGTGCAGACTTTTTGCATCCTGAGACCTACACAGATGTTACAGCTATTCTCTCAGTGGATACAAGAAATCGCCATTAGAAAAGGGCACATTATCTCCAGTTTTTCTGTAAGGGAGCTGACCCTAAACATTGATTTCAGTAAAACAACATTTGCACATTTTCACTCGCTATCTAGCTTCCCAGTCGCAATTAATATTTAATTTTCTTCCCATTGTGCATAGAATCCAAGGAGACATTGTATAATACATTAAAGAAGGATTTCAGAGTTTATATTTGTACGTATGAGTGAGGATAAATCCGTCAGTTTACAATGCCAATTAACCATAACCAATGTGTTCTGTAGGGATGGTATCGAGACGAGACTTTGTACAGTCTCGGTCTCGTCTCGGTTGATAAGTAGCGGTCTCGGTCTCGTCTCGTGCCAAAAATCGTCGTCTCGGTCTCGGTCTCGTCTCGGTCAACAGATGCTTGTCTCGATCTCGGTCTCGGTCTCGAAGGCCAAGTCTCGGTCTCGTCTCGAGTCTCGTCTCGAAAGTCTCGAAATAAATAGTATGAAATTAAAATTGTGAAAGTATTATTATCGTACAGTTTATCCTTTCCGGTTCTTTTTTTGCCTTCATTATTGAAAGAATTATGGTATGATGTACTTCTTCGTAGCTAATTTGCTAGCGCTAATGCTTTCCATGCGTGTGTTCCGGGTTCAATCATCAGTGGGTATATCATACCTGGGATAAAACCCTAATAGTAACTCATATTTGACTTTCAGCAATAGACTTTGTCTCAAATAGCCTCAGTACTGCCTATACAATTAAACTCTATTAAATTAAGTCCAGTAGTATACAGTAGTTTATTTACTTCCTTTGAATTAGAATTGATCAATACCTCCTAACGCATAACGCAACACACAGCAGCAGGAATGTATTTAATCGTACCGAAATTGAAATTTTACAATTTCTCAGTTATTATCCAAAACACTGTTTTGATTGTCATTTTAAAAACAGAATATAACGTTCATTATCGTAACAAACAGAGTAAATTATTACTACCATATATTTTGTTTCAAATTGATCAATTGCTTTATTACCGTTACACATCTCAGTGTTTAATTGATACTTTAAAACAGGTACTTCCTTATCCTTATGGTGGGAGCTACGGCACTCATCTTGGCTATCTGTGGTCTCGGGTTGGATCACCAAACAAGTTAGATTCAAAGTCTTATGTTTCGTATAGTTCGCGTCTTACTTTAAGAACATTTTGTTTCTTATGCAAGTTTATAAGGTCGTAATGTATTATATAAGCATATATCCAGTGCCGTAACATAGATTAAGTTTCTGAGTTCTCAGCGGTGCATGGGGCCGCGGAGGCTCAGTGGTAGAGCGTTCACCTCTGGTGCTTGGGGTCCTGGGTTCGATCCTAATCCCCACCAAGTGAACTTTGTGGTGGACAAACACCGTGTGCGTAGGTTTTCTCCCGTTTCCTCCCACTTTCTTCATTCCACCATTTCATTCATTACTCATCATCACCGTCTCCTTTAGCCTAACCGGCATAACGTGGAACGTAAAACTCAAAGATTTCATTTAATTTTTCTCAGCGGTGCATGTGATCTTTATTCGAGAAAACTAATCATGTGTTCATTACGCTGAAATTTTATATTGCTTGAAAATTACTTGCGAAACATGGATATAAATATTATGTATGTATATAGGTAATTCGAGCTATGTATCTATTTTCTCTGTCCCGGCAAAACAAGTGATTCTTAACTTTTTAGTTTTCTTTTGAATTAATTTTCGTAGTTTTGCTGCAATATGAAGGATCAAATTGGTTTTTCGCTGTACGAATTTCGTTAAATTTTAGATCTGTTTTTACCCTACCTTACCTAGTAAAAGTTATGTATACATGAATTTTAGACTATGCTAAATCATTTTTTTAGGGTTGAAATTGAGTTAAGAATACTTTTTGATATACTATGTTCTTTCTAGTGGTGTAAGAATATAAGTCTAAAAGCATCCTATTACTTTGTAACTACTTAATATAGTTTGAAAAACAGTACTATAGGTCTTACATAAGGAAGTGGGTTTTCGCTTCTCTTGTAAAATTACGAAATTATGACTTGGTTTAGTTTACCTCTGAGGTCCAGATATAATAAAAATCATAGCCATGATCATAATTAATCGTTGTCAATCCACTGCTGGGTGAAGGTCTTTCCAAGTCTTCTCCACAACTATTTATCTTGAGCAATTCTTTTTAAGGTTACTCCCCATTTGTCCTTTATTTCGTCAAACCTTCTTGTACAAGGACGTTTCCTAGGCTGTTTTTATCTCGTGGTATCCTGTCTAGAATTGTTTTTGTTCATCGATCATAATTTCTTGCAATATGTCCAGCACATTTTCCAGCCCATGTTAAAAATTATTCAATTAATACCAGTCATTAGTTGCCAAATAATTCATTTCTACTGTATATATTTGGCCTACAAATAGTTCTAATCCGCTACTTTTGGAGCACAGACACGCTACTTTTTGATCTTCGAATCTGGCAACACTGACTCAATGATTTAAATCAACACAATGTGAGGATCTCCATTTGATCTAGCGGCTAGCACGCTTGACTTCGGTTCGCGTGTTCTCGAATTCGATTTCCGGTGGGGGTACAGTTGAACGACCATTCCATTATAATCATTAGCTCCACGTCTCCTTTAGACGCCCTAGCATAATCATGGGACGCTAAACTAAAACAAACCAAACCAAAAATCAACACAATGTGTATTACTAACTGTAAGTCCTTGAATAATTGCATATAGCTATATGGTATGGATCGAGTTTGAGGTGGTCGGTGGTCAAACTAAAACAAGTGAAATGTAACTTTTAATTAAGCATGGTTTTGTGTACATCAGGCCTAAGGCTTAGGGGAACAACTAGTGTTACTGAAAAGTTATCAGTTACATTTAATTTCAGTTACAATTTGCATTTACATGTATTACTCGAATGAAAACTTTGACATTAACATTATAAATAGCCCAAAGACTATGAAAAGCGTCGTCTTTCGAAACCATTCTTGCGCCATACAGCAAATTACGAGTTATTAAAATATTTTGTAGCTTAGTTACGTTATTTGCACTATATTTAGAATAATATTTAGCAATTTATTTAAGTTGGCAACACTGCTTACAATAATGGAACTGCAACTTGTAATTAAAACAACCAAAAACTATTGTTGTAATGTTATAGAAGCAAACTAAAACAACAATCATTATAAAAACAACACAAATGCGTTATTTTAAGCAATAAAACAATCACTGTCCATGTGTTTGGTATCTCTGAAACGGTTTGAAATAACAATTCTTGTAAATTATATTATGATCACTTAAGTCTTTTGGAAGCATCTACATGATGGGACATGATACGTCAGTACGTTTTCGAAGTAAAGTCTTTAGAAAAAGTTAAAATTTTCATTGCTTGTAACTATGTTCCCTCATTCACTCGAAATACATTATTATACCATGATCATAGTATTTGACGCTAAGATGCAAATGATGCGCATTGCACCGTCTATGCTATTTGAGTTATTAGAGATCTCCAAAATGTTGATGTTAGTGATACTGTATTGTCCTTTATTACACTGAATAATGTATGTGGTATTGTGGTTTTATTTAATATCTAAATTAGAAATAGGTATTACCTTACATAGTGCAATTTGAGAAAATACAACTTGATTTTGTATTAGTAACACTGCTTGTTTATATATAGGCGCGGATTCAAGGGAACGGCTATAGGGACTATATCTCCCCTAAACGCTCAGGTATATACTGAATAAAATGAACTTAAATCCTGCTTTACACTGGATAAAGAGGCAAAGTATGGTTTAGCCCCTCCCTTGATCATATCCTGGATCCGCGCCTATATATATATATATATATATATATATATATATATATATATATATATATATATATATATACAGTGAAACCTGTCTTTAGCGGAATCGAACGGGACTTGCAAAAATTTCCGTTAAAGTCAGGTTTCCGCTTAGTGGAGGTAGACTTTTCCTTTCTTAAAAAATACATGCTTATAAAGGGGCATACTGAGAAAATATATTGCTGTACGTACATTGTTCGATTACAATACTTCTTTCTTCTACGAATAAATACACAAAAAATTAAAATGAATATAAAATATGCTATGCACATGTTTTCTTTATTTTTCTAATAGCCAAGCAGGGTATTCTGTGTACATTGGTGCTTGGCTGCTTGAATTTCCGCATACACTTTAGACTGAGAAATTATACTAAGTGAATCAGAATATTTTTTTTTCGTAAGGCAAAGTTTTGCAGTTCCTTTAAACTTCTGAGAGAACCTTGATATGTATTTATTCTACACTCTTCTTGGAAATCGGTATCGTATTCCTCTTCTTCCTCTATCTCGTTTTCTTCTTTCCGACATGCCGTATGATTCTTGATTAAGTTGCGGGGATTATGGACAATTTGTGGGGGTGAATATGAGTAGTGGTTGGGAAAGGTCAACACTGTCCAGAAATATTTAACAAATGAACGACAATGTAATGTATATGTCTCTCAGAATGTCTAAACATCTAAACGTTGTAGTCCGGAACTCAGAATTTTCCGTTAAATATTTATTTTTCTTTCCGTTGTCCGCGTAACACAGTTTCCGCTTAATGAAGGGAGTTTTACACGATTTGTTCTCCAAAATTCATGGGACCGTGAAATATTTCCGTTTAAGACAGTTTTCCGTTTAATAAAGGGTCCGTTGAAGACAGGTTTTACTGTATATATATATATATATATATATATATATATATATATATATATATATATATATATATATAGATAGATAGATAGATAGATAGAGAGAGAGAGGAGATTATATAGAACAGCAGTGGATTTTGTTTCGGCAGAGGCTTGAGGAACGGGTAACAAACATTTGTGTTGTACGTGCAATGCGAAAAAATGTTTACAAATTTATTTCGAGAAGGGCTTGAGACTGATACCTATCCCCTAAATACGCTACTGTACATCAGTCAACCGTTCCCATATTATCTCATAAAGCAACGAAACAAATTTTGAGTAAAGGCAAAATAACTACTAATATTCGAGACGAGACCGAGACTTTCGAGACTGACCATGGTCTCGTCTCGGTCTCGTCTCGATTTATAGAGGTCTGTCTCGGTCTCGGTCTCGTCTCGGTATGTAAAAGTCCGTCTCGGTCTCGGTCTCGTCTCGGTATATAAAAGTGCGTCTCGGTCTCGGTACCATCCCTAGTGTTCTGTCAATACTAGATGGACCTTTCTTTCATCTTGCCGCAAATTAAAAATTTTTCTTGCCGTAAATAGTTCGACGAGTCTTTTCGTTTCAACATAAGAATTATTTTATTTAATATATATAGTTTATTGATGTATCGTATAGGTTCCTAAAAAAAGGTCTTTATTACCTGGTCATTTGTGGTCCTGGGTTCTGTTCCCGATAGGGTATTTATGTCCTGTACATATCCAGGTAATCTGAAAAAAAAACTAACTGAAAAGGTATTATCGTAATACTGTCTTTTTCATGAGTAGTAGAGGGTCATAATTTCAAATTTTTAAAGAAAATGGATCTCATTGGAAAACTTATTAAATATTTGATGTATTAAAGAAAACATTTTTCAACATATCTCTGGAAAGAAAGATATGGAGATGATAATAAGAATGTAAGTGTAGATTGTCTACAATGATTAAGTTCTAACTAAGTTCTTCTGTATTTCATTACGTAATAGTTTGTTATTTTGAGCTTTCGATTTCTAACTCTAGCAGCGATTAAATCACCCGTGGTTGAACTATAGTACTGGTGTTACCCACAAGACGAAAAGTACCTTTACAAATTCGAGTCGAGACGAGAAACGTAACAATTCTGGTGTTGTTTTCGAGACGAGATGATACATTTTATTAGTCTTGTGGGTAACACTAGTTTACCCAAGTCTTCGATCTCAAACACTGTTTTAGTGTTACATAATTCGTTATGTAAAACCTATAAATTAATAAAGTTATTACATGAACACAGTGAACAGCATTTACCAACGTTTATAAATACGCAGATCATTATACAAGATACTCCAGTAATAAATGTGATTAGAATGTTTTTATATCACTCTCTTTGTTGACATGTCATGATACGGAAGTATTCTGTTAACTTCTAGATGAAATTAAGAAAAATAAGGGCATACATTTTGTACATAAATTTACAGAGAGAGAGAGGCGAGACAAGAAAAGTTTTTTTTTTTGTTTTGTTTTACAATCGAGACGAAACTGATTTTTTTTTTCAGAATCGAGACGAGATTTTTTTTTTTTTTTTTTTTTTACAAAATTTACCATACGACAAAACCTTATTTCTCGTCTCGTGGGAAATACTATATGTAGTTCATCTGAAATTATTTTCAGGTTAACATCATTCATCCAAATTTCGTGTGCATCGTGAGAGATTTCCATTTCTGGAACAAATGATACTACTTACAGTAGAAGTTTGTTAGGTACTGTTATACAGGATGGTTCAAAAGTGTTGAAATGTCCAAATAAAAATGGGGAACTATGTAGAAAATATGTAATCAACGCCTGTGGGTGTGATATGGAAGAGAGGATGAACGTGACAGATCACATAAGCAACTCGGCAGCCATTTTGAAATCCATCAAATTAGATTTAACAGAATTCTTAAGTAGTAACCATATTATAGTGGTGTCAACGAGACGAGATGAGCAATGTTTCCTCGTCTCATAAATTTTATAGAAGTCTCGATTTTCAAGAAACTGTTTACCTAGTCTCGATCCTCGAAAAGTTTCTCTCGTCTTGTGATTAAACTTTCAAACTTCACTATTCATAACTGTCGGAAGTCTTAAAAACGGCTTTGTCCGTCCGTTCATCAGGTATCAAAGCAAACCTATCAGCCTCCCAATAATAGATCCCATCCCTTTCGTTAACTCTATATCAAACCACAAGTGATTCGAATTAGTAATTTCTTGTTTCAATGTTGATCGGCATAGTACGAATACAATAACGGATAGCGAGAATTTTTTTTTTTTTTTTTTTCAAATTATTCAGCGTCTCAATGCAACGTTCCATTACTATCTGCAATGCACCACCGAAATCTGAGATGGTTCAAATTAATTATTTCCAGTTTCAATACTGATTTCCACATAGCGAAAAAATGTAAGAGATATCGAGACACGGTCTTCTGCAATCGATTCATTTTTCCGGCTAGAAGTGGTTGAAATTTACTACTACTTCCGGTTTCAGTATTGAGTTCCGTAAAGCAAAAACTAAGAGATATCAATTTTTTTCAGTCGATTCAGTTTCCCAAGAGTAGGTACTACTTCCTCCCTTAAATCGCTTTTGAGTACGGATGTGGTTAAAATTAACAGTTTCCGGTTTCAACATTTGTTGCCATTCAAAAAAATGTTATTGTGCTGCCAAAATGTCTTGAGCCGTGGCAAAAATGCGAACTAATGCTCACACCCTCACACACCCACGCGTTGAACCAATAAGGGTTCAGCTATTGCTAAGCGAGTGGAATTTCTTCAGCCGATAGCAGCGCTTGCAACGGAAGACTAGGGATCAAGTCAATGTAGCATATCTATAGTAGGTGGTGACAAATGGTTTTCTGCAATTAATTCAAGGTCTGAAGAGCACATACCATCACAACCTACAACACTGTACCAAAACCGAAAGGGTTGAAATGTACTGCCACTTGCTGTTTCAGTACTGATTTCTGTAGAGCAGAAACGGTAAGAGATATCGAAATACTGTTTTTTGCAATCGATTCAGCTTCCCAAGAGGTAATCCGGAATTGGTTCAAATTAATGATTTCCAATTTCAACCTTTATCTCCATAGAACGTAAGCAGTAATACATAGCGAGTTAATGATTTTTAATATGGATTTAGCGCCCGAGGAACAGGCTCCATTTTCGATTTTAGTATTTTATTGCAACCAGTAGTTATAGGTGTACTACTTCGATTTTGAATATTGAGTTTCCATGGTTTGGAAGTCTACTGTCGTTTCACACTGTGAAACGAACTCACTTGTAAGTGTATGCCGTGTTTTTTTCTTAATATCATCTAGAAGTTATCAAAATCCTCCCGTGTCACAAGAGGTCCACGAAGGGTTTGATATAACAATATTTATACTACATTTATTATTGGACTATATTGTGTAATGGCGTGCGTATCTGTATTTGTTCTGAATGCTCTTGATTGTGTTCGTATACTCGCTTTATCAATTTACATTTTTTTAAATACTATGAATCATGTAACAGTGAAACAGTGTTTGAAATTTAAGACTTCTGCCCACGTAATACGTGAAATTTATTGTGTCGTCAGGAAAACGGGACAAGAATTACCATGCTTGTCGTCTCACTTCTTGTCTCTACTCTTGTCTCGTGGGCAACCATGGTTTCAGTGCCATTTTCTGATAGAGCATCTCTTGGGAAGAGATTGTATAGTTTTGTTCTGTTTTCTTCATTTCTCTCTTCTCATCATCGGGGACATATACGTTACCACCGCATGAACAAGTAAAAGCACTTTACAAAAAAAATCTGTGTGCATGTTTGTAGAAATTAGGTAAAATGAAATTATTTTGTTTACAAACGTTGTTACCCGCTCAACAATGTATCGTTTATATGTATGTTTAGAACAAAACAAGATTCTGCCTTCATTAATTAACTCTTACCAATTGAGGAGCGTCTTGGTTTTTCAATTGCACTGTTTACGTATAATCTTATTTGCAAAATATTTTAAGATCTAATGAGAGCCGAAGGGCTTTACTTTGAAGTTTCGTTGACTTTTAATCACAGCGAATCCAGCGTTGAATTAACATTGCATTCTTCCTGGCAGGAAATATAGATCCATGTTTTTCTAGTATGCTTGGTCGGAACATATCACCATCTGGAAATCGAAAATGTTCATATATTTTGATTTTAACCTACACATACGGTATACCCATTAAGGTGTTTCCTTTTCTGATTTTTTCTTTAAGAAGTAAATGCAAATGAATAATAGTCGAATGATGAGCTGGGAAAAGAATTGCAGTACTTAATATGTCCACACTTAAACCCCCAAATCATAATACTACTACTACTACTACTACTACTACTACTACTACTACTACTACTACTACTACTACTACTACTACTACTATTACTACTACTACTACTACTACTACTACTACTACTACTACTACTACTAATAATAATAATAATAATAATAATAATAATAATAATAATAATAATAATAATAAAGAACAGAACACACTGCATTTGATTTAGAAGTGAAGTGATTTTGTTAGCAGTTTCAGTACTGTTTCCAGCACGGAAGCTGTATAAGTATCTATAGACTTAGTTCTTGACATGCAATGCGTTACACATGAACTTTTCATCAGGAATTGAATTCAGGTTTCCCGGCGTAAACGCGAACGATTTACCCACGAGGAAGCCTTGCTTGAAGAGTTAGTGCTCATTCAGAGAGGCAGTATGCCCTGTTTGAATCACAGTTGAAGCATGCATGTTTATGATCTGTTTCCGTTACAATGATATCTTCCCTTTTGGCCTATTCCTGTGTCGCTTATAGCGGTACTGACATTTATATCATTCATTATCTCTATTTTATCTTGGATGTAGGCGAATCAGAAATTTCGTTTTGGCCTATTTCTATTCCGCCTAATCTTTCAGGAGAGAAATATTCAATGTTCCAAGAAAAAAAAAAAAAAAAAAGAATGTTCCCGTCTTTTACAATCAATGGACCAGTAAATACCCAAATAACAAGGTCCTTCGAGTTTTCTTTAGTGAAATTCTAGATTTGTATCGAGCCATTCGAGCATTCTAGTTATGAGGCTACAGAAAGGGGATGGATATGTGAGTTGATCTTTCTGTTCTTTTTTCTCTTGGTGAGTTGTTCGTGGCTAAGCTGTTAGCGTACGCGCCTTTGGCATGAGAGACCGGGGTTCGATTCCCGGTGGAACTAATTTGGTTCGGATTCCACGTTAATCAGTAGGTTCACGTCTCATATAACTTCGCTGCTGAATGGGATATTAAACTCATTAATCAACTCATTTTTCGCTTGGTGACGGCGATATTAGCATTCGATATTTGAAACACTTATTTCTAGTGGAGTTTTTTTTTATTTCATAATAGTTTTTTTAAATAGAAATTTATCTTTTCCAATTTTTATTTATGATTTCCTTTTTCAAGTGTCACCTTTTTTTCCTGTAGTAAATGGAAATGAAATTACTATTTAAAAAGTACCTTCATGACATTCAGTATTATGTTTAATCTGGGCCTACTGTCTTTATTAGTTTTTGAACTAAGATTTCATTGGTGGCCAGCAAGTGTAAGTTATGCAACCCAACATATTACAAGGATCATTTTGGTTGCAGAACTACATCGCGTTCATGAAAGTTATACATCTTCTCATGTGTTTTGTACGGATTGCCGAAATTAGGCTTGCATACAAGGAAAAAGTATCATAAACCAAGGAACAGATAGAAACCTATATCTGTTTTGATATAGAATTTAGCGTACATCCGTTCGAGAAGCACTTAATTGTGAGGTTCAGATATTCTGTTAAAGCTTGATATAAGTTCAGTTTACCATAATTAAAGCCATAAACGGACATTATGGATATGATCTTAGGTTAACAGTAATAACTAGAATTTATTATTTTTTTCTTTATAACGTCAATATATTTGAAACAAGAAACATGGGTAAGGCTTTGCAAGCTTTTGTTGGTTGAATTTCAACATCCTTAATGAATGCTATGCGTGTGTAGGTACACTTGTTCCGTGAAGATTACACTTGTTCGTGTAACTTCCTCCATAAGTCCAAGAAAAGCTAAAGTTTTACCTTATGCGTAAATTGTAAATGGTAATTCTCTAGTAAAATTTTGTCGCAGATATTTACGCGTAAGCTCTACAAACAATTCCGGTAAAGCTGTTACCACTGCTGCTGCATTCCGGTAAAGAACGTGGTGACTGCTGCTAAAAGTTTTGGCACCAATTTAATGCGTGCAATAGGAAAGTGCCAATTGTAATTAACGCTAATTCTTAAGTTTTTTGGAATCCATTTCAAGAAAAACTATTCTAAATATCAATTTATAGAAGGTCTGAATAATGTGGTGGAAGATAGAATAGTTACTTTCCGTTAAAAATACAAAAAGCCAAAAGATGAAAAAATTGAATCAGAGCCAATGAGCTGCATAAGAATAAAAAAAAAAAAAAAAAAAAAAATCGCTGTCTCCAAGGTATGAACGGAACACAGAGGTTCAGTAGCAGAACGCTTTCCTCGGTTGCGAGAGGTCTCTTGTTCGATCCTAGGCCGTATGAATTTGTGGTGGAACATATCTTGTCCGTGGGTTTTCTCGGTTATCTCCTCTTTTCTCCCACACTCTTATTCCACCAATTATTTTATAAACCTTTATTTTCACTAATCATTGATCTCCTTTAGTCTGAGAGTCGCAACCGTGGGACTGTAAATCGAAGATTACATTGAAAAAATAATTAAAAAAAAAATATATGAGCAGTTGCCATCTGTATACCCTAACTGGATGGATTTAATGGCAGTTAAAAGGGAAAAAAAATAAGACATTAAGCAGTTATGATTTTATTCTAATGATGATTGTTTCTGGCAGGTATCGAAATTGGAATCATGCATATTAAAGGGGAGCATGCTGAATCACAGTTTCTGTACAGTACATTACTTTATAGTATATGGAAATTCATAGAATGTACGAGAGTGAAATCGCTGCACTTAGTAACAAAATGTCCACATTTGAATTAATAACACTGCAAATCGTTCGTGTTTTGTCATAACAATCGGTGCTGTTTCGCTTGGTAGAGATCTTTTGTGTCTTCTGTTCCATTTGGCCGACGTCAACATTTCATAAGCGATCAGCGAATAGCATTATTTCTTCAGCATCTTCCCCATTTCGTTCCAGAGCAGGGTTTTCGTCGAGATCACAGAAGGTTGGATGTTTTTTAAGTGTAGGGTTTACCCATTATTCTCGTAAGAAATGGACCCGGGAGAAACTACATCGATTTTTCCATTTGCTCTGGAAGTGTTGTACATTGTGGGTGCAGTTTTTTTTCTTCTTTTGCTTTCTTATCCCCTGATAGATCGTAACAATGTTATGTATCTTCGGGAAAAGGCAGGGGAAAGGATTTTGTATGAGGGAGCCTTCGAGTCGACTGGAAATGTGCGACGTGAAAGAGAATAAGGTCACCGGTTCATTATATCGATCGCTTATCTGAGCGGTACCGTTTGTTCCTCTTGGTGCATGTTCGGTCGACAAAGTACGTGCCAAATATCAATTGTAATCAAATAAGTGTCAAATACAAATCCGTTTTTCCCTTCTTTCCTTGTAATTATCTGTATACCACAACACTATCTGAACTTGTTTCAACTCTGTTGATGCTTAGTTGTGGTATGTTTGTATTTCGTTTGAAGCTCTAATTATTTAAAGTTTTTAGAGTTCCAAAATGTGCTGTGCATGAGAATGAGAAGTCTTTTGTAGAACGAGTATTCCGTCTATCGGTAAGAATCATAGCAAAAACTGAGAGAGATAGCAAGATTTTTTTTAATGGATTCAGTGCCCTAAGGATATGTTCCATCCTTAATCCCTTATCCAAGACGAAAGTGATTTAAATATACCATTTCTGGTTAAAACATTTACCATCGTAAAGTAAAAACTGTAATAGATAACGAGAAAAGATTCTTTGGTACTGATTTAGCGTCTCAAGAATGTATTTAATCTTTATTCATATCTTTATACTGAAACCGGAAATTGTGGAAGTTTATGTCTCTTGAGGTTTCAGCATAGATCTCCATAGAGCAAAAACAGTGATAGATAGCGAGAAGTGTCTTCAGATATGAATTCAGCATCCCAAAGATGAATTCTATACCCCCTTCTGCAAATCGGAAGTGGTGGACATTACCACTTCCGGTTTCATCATTGATTACCACAAGGGAAAGACGATAATAGCGAAATTTTTTTTTAATCCATCCCAAGAACATGTTTCATCTCTGTACTAAAACTGGAAATAGTATAAATCTATGCCTCTCTTGGTTTCAGTATTGATCTTCATAGGGCAAAAAGGTTAATGGTAGGAATATTTTTTTGACTTTATCATCACTAACAATAGAGCAACAAAAGATTTTTAAAACGGATAGGAGAGAAGATGACACTTCTAGCCATCATCCTTCGTACGAAGACCAATTGGATTGACCACCTTTAGCGAAGGAATTGTCTTCTTCATACCACCATAGAAGGAAAGATGGAAGGAAAGCGAGGAATAGGAAAAAGAACACAATTGATCGATGATTTGAAAAATAGAAGAAAATATTATGAGTTAAAAGAGGAAGCTAAAGATCGAGAAACGAATAAAAATTTCCAGGCCTAAATCTAAATTTAAAAAAAGGAAAACACTCATTAGTCCCTGGACCTGCCGAAAGACAGTATTTAATAATAGATCCCATCTCCTGTTCAAAAAGAAGTATTTCTTTTATATGGGAATAGGTTCGATCTCTGCCCTTACCTCTAAAAGTGGAGGTGGTAAAAATCTACTACGATTTCCAGTTTCAGTATTGATTCCCTCAGAGCATAAACTAAGAAATAGAGAAAATAAAAACTTTAAGAATTCAGCGTCCCAAGAACAGGTTATATTTTGAAACCGGAAGTAAGGTATCTACCACTTCCTGCTTCGGTATTGAATTATTATTTTGGAGGTCTACTGTAGTATCAAAATATGAATCAAACTTATTATTACTATTATTACTTTGTGTTTTGTTAAAATCAGTCCTATTTTCGTGATGGAATTATTACTGGCTGTTCTGCTCTTATTTGATTTGATTTGTCGTATTTCAAATTCGAGCTTCTCTAGATATGTCAAGAACGTTAAGAAAAACCACAGGCAAGCAGTGTCTCTTGACATCGTCAAACAGTCATAGATCTAACATGGATATAACAAAACATGGATCTAAGTTTACTATTGGAATGATCCGATTTCAACGAGTGATTATATTGAAAAAATGTAAAAGTTCTTACCAATAGGTTTACGAGTTCTTGAAATATTATAATTAATATAGCTGTTCAAAAACACAATAAAACATATCAAATGGATGTAAGTTAGATTACTGTGTTTTTTCGTAATCAGAATGGTCTTACGTTCGACTCTTGTGGTCGGCAAATTTCACTGCAGTTTCTTCAAGGAACTTGTGTTTCATCGGGCGAATGCTGTAATAGTACCTTTATGAAATTCGTTTCCATATTTCATTATTAACTACCTTCAGTATAAAATAGTTTGAGAACTGTATCGGAAACTTTGTTAACAAATGCAGAATATTGTTTGGTTTATGTCGGACCGATTTTGATCGGTCCGTTTGCCATCTGGAGAAAATGCAAAATTAAATGAAATCTTTGAGTTTTACGTCCCACGGTTATGTCGGTGAGGCTAAAGGAGACGATGATGATGAATAATGAATGAAATGGTGGAACGAAGAAAGTGGGAGGAAACGGGAGAACCCCGAGAAAACCCACGCACACGGTGTTTGTCCACCACAAAGTTCCCTTGGCGGGGCTGGAATCGAACCCGGGACCTCAAGCACCAGAGGTGAACGCTCTACCACTGAGCCACCACGGCCCTGCCATCTGGAGAATGACGCGTCTGTTGTGAGTAGTAATGTGTTGGAAGTTGTAGGTGGATGAGTGTCATCAAATGACGCCGCATTGCAGAACGAAACACGAATTGCATTAAATTATACGAAAATGGCGTGGCGGGGTCCAAATGGCAGACAATCATCAGAACGGATGGAGTATACATCTAGAGCCATATTAACATTTTAACCGCCCCAGGCCATTAAAAATTGACACATCCTAAATGCCGGTGCAGAACATTTGGGACAGTGAAGTGGATAATAAATATTTAAGTGGAAGTGGGATTGAAATAGTACATCTATAACTACTAGTTATAATATAGGAATAAGATCCAAGATAAAATGTGTTCGTCGAATGCTGAATCCATTTTAAAAAGGCATTACTTGTTTTCTCGTACTGTATTTACTGTATGGAGATTTAATATTGAATCCAGAAGTGGTAATTGATATCTATCACTTTCGGATGCAATAGAGAAATAAAATCGGGAATGAAACATATTTTTGGGATACTAAATCCATAAAAAGCTGCTCGTTGCTATTTCCGTTTTATCAATTATGCAACCAGTGTTGTAACTGGAAATCGTAGTTTTTTCTTCATTTTCGATTTGAACAGATAAAAGACAAAACTCATTGTTGGGACGTTGAATCTGTTGAAAAACAACTTTCCAATATTTTACCGTTTTTTGTTTATGGGAATATATATTGAAACCGGAAGTGTTAGTAGATTTCAACCATTTCCGGATTTGGCAGTGTTGAGCTGGTGATGGCATTTTCTTTTGGAGACAATGAATCGATTGCAACAAACAGCTTGTCGCTATCTTTTACCGTTTTTGTTCTATGCCGATCAATGTTGAATCTGGAAACGGTTGATTTTCCACTTCTGGTTCGAATAGAGGGTTAACGGAGGAGATAGAACTTATTCTTCGGATGCTGAATCGCAGGCTCGGATTAAAGGGGGGCTTAGGGGGACTCTAGCCCCGGGCCTCCAGGCGGACAGAGGACTCTAAGCTTATCAAAATCCCAACTGGCTATCTAAAATGAATCATAAAGATACAATCATCATCATCATCAAATAAAATATGCCCAAAAATATAAAACATATTCTCTTAACTTCCCTTCTGTACTTTCACAGAAAAGTATCAGGCGAAGTCAGAAGGGGCCACATATTTTTTTCTAGCCCCGGGCCTCCAGATGGGTTAATCCAGTTCTGCTGAATCGATTGCAAAAGACGCTTTTCGATATCTCTTACCGTTGTTCTATGTAAATCACTGTTGAAACCGGAAGTACGAATAACTTTAAGCACTTTCGGTTTCGGTAGTGTGTTACGGTTCATAATGATAAGTTTCTCTTGAGACACTTAGTTGATTACAAAAAAGAAAAAGCTTATTTCTATTCTGTTACCGTTATTGTTCTATCGCGATAAACGTTGAAACCAGAAATGGTTGGTTTCTGCCATTTCCAGTTTCAATAGAAAGTTAATCGAGGAAATGGAACCTATTCTTGGGACGCTAAATCGATTGCAAAAAAGAGCTTCTCGATATCTTTCAACATTTTTTCTTTGATAACTGTCAACAGAAGGACAGACGGATGGACATAGCTAGAGGTGTGTGCGGTATAAAAATCGCATCCGCATCATCTCGATCCACATCCACAGGTGCGATAACGAATACATAAACCTTGTTTCATCTATGTCAATTATAATTTCAAAAATAGTTCATACTGTAACATTTCAATACTAAATCTTCAATATTCTCGTTTCCTATTGTAAGTCAACTACACCAAATAAAATTCATGCGAACAGAGATACGGAATTAACGAAAAATATGTCTAGCCTACTTAAGATTCCCTCAAATGCAGATTTCTAGTAACAAATTATCAAGCTGGTAATACCATGTATGTCCATTAATTTTAGAGCAATTTTTTTTCGTTGCTTTAATATATGTGTTTTTACTCAAAATGCACGGGGGGGGGGGGTCAGTGGAGAGCGTTCACCTCCGGTGCTTGGGGTCCCTGGTTCGATCCCAGCTCGCGCCGTGTGTACTTTGAGGTGGACAAACACCGTGCTTGTGGGTTTTCTCGGGGTTCTCCCGTTTCCTCCCACTTTCTTCATTCCACCATTTCACTCATCTCTCATCATCACCGTCTCCTTTAGCCTAACCGGCATAACCATGGGACGTTAAACTTAAAGATTTCATTTCATTTCATTTTCAAAACGCACAGGCAAACGAGATAAGAGACCCTGCAGAAGGAAGAATAATGCACCTCACACAAACTGTTATAAAATTAAATTAGCACTTCATGTTAATCATAGGGTTTTAAAAAAAAGAAAAAATGTAATTAAGAAATGTAATTTTATTGTGATGATTATTTATTAAAGGGTGATTGGGTGTGAAGGGGTGATTACACTTTATTACCGTGTTGGTTATATTATTATTATTATGTTCTGATACAGTTGATTACAAAATAATTAATAATGTTTAGAAGAACGTTCACAAAAAATCTTATCTTTTCACGAATGTCTGCATTTTTATCAGCCATCGGCACAGGAACTAAAGATATATCCGTTGAAATAAATTAATTTACAAATAGTAATAGAAAATCATCTATTTTCTGGGTCAAATTTAGTCCATGTTGGCCCATGCATAGATACAACCAACCCTACATATCTCACTGCTGGTGGTCACATTTGGACATTGACATACCGGGACAGCAACATCAAGGGCTGCCAAACTCATAATAAGATCATCATCTTCTTCATAGGTATTCTGCTCTTACTGGCAGGTCACTTGCCGCAGCTGAGAAGCTTCCATGCTCCATGGTCCTCCGCTAACCTCTTCGTCTTCACATATGATCATTCTGTTTTTATACGATCCATTAATTGTAGTCTTCTTCGTCCCCTCCCTCTCTTTTCCGCCACATTACCCTCTAGGACGCCCCTCATGATACAATTTCTTCTTAGGCAATGTCCCAGCCAGTTTCTCTTCCTCTTCTTAATAATGTCTAAAAGTGTTCTTTTCTCCCCCACCATTTCTAACACCCTCTTTTTCGTTTTCCGCTGGACCCAACTAATTCTTTCCATTCTTCTCCACACCCACATTTGAATGCTTCCAGTCGTTTTTCATCACTTTTACGTAATGTCCATGTTTCTGCCCCATACAGTACAATACTCCATGAAACATTTTATGAGTCTTTTTCGTAACTCCTTATTGAAGGTCCCACAAAACAGACTTTTCTTCCTCCTAAAGGCTTCTTTCGCCATTTCTAGCCTTGCTTTTATTTCATGTTCGCACTTCATGTCATTACTAAGAATACTACCCAGGTATCGAAAACTATTCAAGAAATAAGTGAAAATATATGCTCGATAATTCTGTTTCTAAACTAATGTGTTAGAATTAGTTCGTTTCGGTATTTTTAATAGCCTTGAATTTGATGCAAAAGTATGAATATTCTTAGCGCTGTAATAGTGTAAGTATATTGGAAAGGAACCCTGATAACAATCTTGCTCTTGTTATATCATTGATATTAAACATACTACAACTCGTGTAAGTTTGTTCTTTCTTTCTTAACTTTCACATTTGAATTGTTCAAGAAACAAGTAAGCTTCGTTTCACATGGTGGAACTACGGTAGACTTTCAAGATATAGAACTAAATATTAAAATGGGAAGTAGCACCAGATTTGTCACTTCCGGTTCCAATAGAGGGATAAAATTAAGAGATGGAACGTGTACTTCGGACCAGGCCCGTAGCCAGCCCAATAATTTAGAGGGGGCCCGGTAGAAGTTAGGGGGGCCGACACAATAATATTATACTTCATCACCATATTATAGTTCATTTGCAAGCCTACCGTGAAATTTTATGGGGGCCAGCCAAAATTTAGGGGGGGGCCCGGCCCCCTCTTGCCCTCCCGTGGATACGGGCCTGCTTCGGACACTAACTCCATATCAACAACAGCTTCTTGTTGTCTTGTATAATTTTTTGATCTAACTCACTCACTCTATGCCCTATGGAACCGGGAGTTTCAATGCCGCGTTCATAAAAGTTCTCCACTGACTTCTTTCCTTAGCCAACTGGACCTAGTTTTTACTTTGTACTCTTATTTCTGTGAGATCCATCTTAACATTTTCCTCCTATCTGCGCCTAAGTCTTCCTAGTTAATGATCGTTTGCCTTTGGATTTCCAGTTAAAACTTTGAAAACGTTCCTACTTTCTTCCATTTTGGCAACATGACCTGCCAATCTAAGTCTCTTAGACTTGATAACCCTAACATTCATATTCATATCGTCTTTATTACAGAAACTTCAGAGGATATCCAAAGCATTACAATCGTCAAATCTTAAGTTACAGATTAAAATGCATACAGAATATTTACAAAAAAAAAAGTCAAAAATGGTTACAGAATATTTAAAAAAATATATTTACAGAATATTTACAAAAGGATCAGAAATTAAAATATATGGAGCGTGGTCCTACACCTAGATATAACTGCAATACATATTGTAATATATATAAATTCTCGATTATGATTCCAATACAATACAAAGAGTAACGATATCAACACAATACAATAGATGACTACTAAACCTGTCAATTCATTTTTCTCATAGTTCTTCAATGCTATGTTATTTTTTAGTTAGCTGCTTTGTAATTTCGTAAAACTCCTCTATATCATATATTGGATTATCTAATAAGAGTGGTTTAAGTTTACTTTTAAAAGAACCCACTTCGGCATTTCTCAGTGCTTTAGGGAGAGATTTAAATAATTTTGCGGACGTGCCAATAAAACTCTTTTGTGTTTTGATATAATTGCAATATACTGTCATTATATTATTTCTGTTTCTAGTGTTATATAAATGATACCTGGAATGTTCAGGGTAGTTATCTCTGTTCTCTTTTACATACATTAAACACTGAAAAACAAAAATAGCAGGAAGAGTCATTATTTTGAATAGCTTAAAGCTAGGTTTGCAGTGACTGCGAGAAGGAAGACTACATAACAATCTGACAGCTTTCTTTTGCAGCTTTAAAAGCTTATGAGTGTTACTAGATCCACCCCAAAGAATAGTACTGTACCATGTGATAGGAAGCTGTGGATTTGGGCAAAATAAACATTTCTTAAGATTTTCAACACGAAAATTGGACTAGTTTTTACTACTTCCAATTGCAAGAGAAAAGCAGAAGCTGAGGTGAATTGTATTTTTAGGATTCTCAATCCAGACAAAAAAAAAGTAGCCTCCAGTTACCGTTTTTGTTCTGTAGGAACCAATATTTGAACGGTAAATTGTAGTATTCAATAGATTCCACTTTTGGTCAATTGTAGTATTCCACTTCTGGTTGCAGTAACAGTTATAAGATCGGACAAGAATCTATATCTAAAAACTGCTTCTCGTTGTCTATTAGCGATTTTTAACTATAGCAATCATTGTTGAAACCGGAAGTCGTAGATTTCCACCACTTCTGGCTTGGATAGAAGTATATGGGAAGAGATTAAACATAATATTGAGACATTAATATATATATATATATATAATAAATCTTGCCATCACAGACGACTTTTCTCGTCTTCGATACTGTCAGCAGACGGATGAACGAACGGATATAGTCGTTTTATAAGTCTTCCCATACTGATGTGTAGTTTGCAAGTGCAAAACCACAGATAATGAAAGCACAATATATCATCGGGCAGCTACTTTTCTCTTTCAGTGGAAGTATATTAGCAGTTGGTTAAATAGTGTAAATGGGGCGTTGTACAATTTTGCATTGCAATTATTGTGAGTCATTAAAGTGACAGAGTGCTTTGAGAATACTTTCCTCCCACAGGATTACAAACATTCATTTGGTAGCATCGATCAACTCTTGTTTTTGGATTTCAAGGACGGATAGATGTTTGTGAAGCTAAATTGCATGCGTTTTGTTAATGAATAATTTAGTCGTGCCTATGTACAGTATTTCTCATTTTAGTAGTTAAGTATTTCTTGATATTTTTTTTCCCCAAATACAGGCTTACTATTCCAAATGTAAAGCTTTACTGATGAACAAAGATATATATATAAAGAATCTATGGTGTGTTCCATTTATCTTGGAAAGGTGTTTAAGTTTTAAACTAATAGATTTTAAAAAAAATCGTATCCATGAAGAAATTAAATATCGAGTAAAAGCAAAGAATTCATGTTATTATTTAGTTCAAAATTTTTGTCATCGCGAATTCTGTCGAGGTATTTGAAGCTTAAAATATAGAAAATGATAATCATGCCTGGTACCGTTTACCAAACATTATCAGGGGGTCATCAAGCCTAGGAGGCTCAGGTGGGCAGGTCATGTAGGCAAAATGGAAGAAAGTAGAAACGTTTTCAAAGTTTTTACTGAAAATCCATTCTGAAAACGTCCCACAGTAAGACCTAGGAGCAAATTGGAGGATTATATTAAAGTGAATCTCGCAGAAATAGGTACAAAGTAGAAACTGAATTCAGTTGGCTAAGGACAGAAGTCAGTAGAGGGCTTTTCTGAACGCGCCATTGTACCTCCGGGTTCCTTAGACCACAGTGTTAGTTTGTTAGATTGAAGAAAAAACTGCAATTTTGTATGATATAAATATCAGGAAAGAAAAATCGTTCGGTATGCTACGCAGTGCTACCAGATTAACATTATTGTCAACCCAACATAAATATTTTTTCTTCCAATGGCGCTATGTAAGATCATTAGTCATTACATATTTCAAATTTACATGTTAAACTGAAATTTACAATATGACATGTATTATTCAGTCTTACTAACCATGAACGCTACAGTATCACAAACATTCAAAGTACAGTGGATGTCTGTACAACAGTGAGAACGCAGATGAGACAGATAAAGCAATACACATCCAAAGTACGTATGTGTCTAATACGATGATCATTATATGACGTATTTCAAATTAATGGAAAGAGTGTTAAAGGGATTGAATATTTGACTTTTTCAAACGGTTTCATTTCAAAACAGTGATTACATACGTATTTAACCGACCACGTTGATGGTTTTCAATAGACGTAAAGATTATAATGCACTTTAAAGCAATACGATGTTTCAAACTGTACTAGAGACATGATAAACAGTGGTAAAGTTAGCAATTATGTGATTAAAATTAAGTGTTTAAAATTGTGATTGGGAAAACTTGTAGTTAAAAATACCAAAAACTCTTGTAGGAGCAAATGAAAGCTAGAATTATTTTTAAAATTTCCCACAAATACATCATTTTAGGCCTATAGCTGTTTCTACCCATATTTCCGGAACTGTTTGATATAGGTTTTCTATTCAAGATATTAAGTCCCTCGCTTTTGTTGGGACACCCTATGAAAATGGGGGGGGAGGAGATGCTGGCCAATACGGATGTCCGATTTATCAGTCCGCTAGTGAATGAAAGGAAATAGTGTATTATATGATACAATATACTTAGATATTTTAAGCTCCAATTGTCATTGTTCTTTGGGGGCGCGGTGGCTCAGTGGTAAAGCGTTCACCTCCGGTGCTTGGGGTCCTGGTTCGATCCCACCTCGCGCCGTGTGGACTTTATGGTGGACAAACACCGTGCTGATGGGTTTTCTCGGGGTTCTCCCGTTTCCTCCCACTTTCTTCATTCCACCATTTCACTCATCTCTCATCATCACCGTCTCCTTTAGCCTCACCGGCACAATTGTGGGACGTAAAACTTAAAGATTTCATTTTTTTCATTGTTCTTTAAAATGAAAAGTGTGGTACTTTACGAATTGTTTTCAGTGTATATGTTGTCGATTTTGTACAAATTAAAGTCGCATAGTTTTCAGAAACATTTCTTGCACATACAGGGTGATTTAAATAAATGGGGAATTTTGAAAGTTGTGTTGGCATCAGTGGGCGTTTGGTAACACTGAATAACGTACGCCAGTCTGTCAATGACACCCTGCCATTTATTTATCATGAATGCTTGGACTGGTGTGTAACGTGCTTTTGAGATCAAAGCGTTTTACAAGAACAATCACAATATGGAGGGGCACGTAAAGACTTCCGCCGTCATTTTAGTTTAGGACGACACGGTCATGTTCCATCAACACGTGCAAGTAAAACTTGGATACGTAATTTCGAGCAAACTGATTCGACAAACTGAGAAAGAAACCTTCAGGCCGTGTGCGAATCGTTCGTATACCAGACAAATATCCAAGTTGTTCGAGATCCCCTGATTAATCAGCTTGTAATTTCTTTTTGTGGAGTCATCTTAAAAGCAAAGTGTTTCTTAGTCGACCTGCTCCAGTGAAAGAATTGGAAGCCACAATCCGAGAAGCAGTTGCCGAAATTCCAGTTGAGATATTGCATCAAACCATGAATAATATAACGAAGAGACTAATAATATAACGAATGTTTGCGTAGAGGAGCTCACCTGCAAGATGTTATCATTAAAAAATAAGTTGTACTGTATGTATTTTAAAATGGCATTATTTTTGCTCTTAAATGAGATAAATATATATTTAAAAAAAATTGTTTTCATGAAATTATTTGATTTTCAAAATTTCCCGTTTTTCTTCTTTTCAATTACCTTGTACTACCATTTGACGTGAAACTAAATCAATAATAATAATAATAATAATAATAATAATAATAATAATAATAATAATAATAATAATAATAATAATAATAATAATAAAAAGAACAATAGTATTTTGTAATAGAAGGATGTTTCTGACGATAGAAATATATATAAAGAAAACTGTTTCTCCCTTTCGAAGCCTAGCAAGGATTTTATTTGTCATTTCTCGTAAACATTTACGTAAGCGAAAGCAGCCGAGTAGCAACTTACTCAGTCTTCGCTAGAATACGAATAACTTTTTATGGCTTCTTCCGTCTTTGGTTGTGGTTAGGTTATTTTTAGTGGAAATCCAGTGAGAAAACCAATGCCGATGGAAAAAAATATTTTACCTTTACGTAATACGTTAAGTGTATTTTGAATATATTATTAATACTTTTTCCTGTCTGCTTCTTCTCCCTCTCCATGGTGGTGATCAATTGTATATTGTATGTTTGGAGCAGATGTAATTGGTAAATGTAGAATGAAGCGTGTTGATGTGTTCTGTGGCAAGGTAGGTGATCCGTTGATTGGTGTAAAGAAGAAACGGATTTAATGTTTGCCTCGTTGTTATATTGTAGCTGGTTTATTGACTGTTGTTGTTTGTATGTAATGGAGTGGAAAGTTACCGTCACGAACCAGATTGTGTGTGGCTTTTACTCCGAACATCTCTCCTTACTGTCGTGAAGAAAGTCTCTCCATTAAATCCTGTTTATCACTTTCTTAGACACAAATTATTATTATCATTTAAAAAATTGGAAAACACAGCATAATAACCACGATCATTACAATTAGGAATGACGAGGATGCTGCAGGAATGGATACCGCTAGTATGAATTAACAGATTCGTTTTAACATGGACCAAAACACTTGTCATCATATATATATATATATATATATATATATATATATATATATATATATATATATATATATATATATATATATATATATATATATATTCCAAAACAACACCGACAACGTTTGGGAGGTGATTCCTGACATCAAGGTAAGACAAAGTAGAGACCAACCTGGGTACAGAAATCCGTCATTTCGGAGTTATAGGTTACCGAAAACATGTGAAAATGAATTTTAAGGTCCATAGCTCCAATACCATGTGATCTACTTAGTTGGGTCAAGACTTCTCTTAGGAACTAATATGTGCGCTACCTAAAAATACATGTGTCAGAATCCTGCGGTACTCACGCAACAATTTATATAGAGGAAATTCGGCTACAGGCGTATAATTTGTACTCACCAGCTACCTTTATAAAAACACACAACACAAAAAATGTGTTCAGTTACACAAAATGTTCGAAACAAGAATTTAGTTTTAAAAATAATGGTAAATGTGAGCTAATGCAGAGAGCACAGGAGTTTTGCACATCTCAAGAAAAGTATTTGTTCATTTACGTTAATGAAATGTTATAAAAATTATAGTGATATATTAAAATTTAATGTTAGCAATTTATGAGCCGTGGAACTGTAGTTTAAAGTAAAATCCGAACCCCCGAAATGCGTACCGGGAATCGAATCTTGGAATGCTTGCACTCTGGCCACCAGAGCATGTATTGTACATGAATACTAATGATAAATGTAAATGTTTCAGTCTGAGTGTCTTGCTCATCCTAATAACAAGCAATCACGCAAGTAGTTGTCGCTACCTGCACTGTTTATTGTCTACCTGACGCTAATACTACCTTGCAAAAAAACCTTGGAAATATTGGCAAAGTGTTTCGGTAATGATGCTCTTTAAAAAAAGAAAAATGGACATTTACAAGTAGCGAGCACCCAATGAGCCAAGACCGAAAGAAACACGTTTTCAGTCGAAAAAGGTTATGCTCACGGTTTCCATGAATTACAGCGGTGTTGTACATAATGAATTTCTGCCAGAAAGTCAGACAGTCAACAAGGAGTATTATTTGGACGTTATGAAGCGTTTACGTGAAGCAATTCGCCTAAAAAGAAAAGATCTCTGGACAAACAACTCGTGGATTTTGCTCCATGACAATGCAGCGTCGCATTATCCTATCATTATCCGCTAGTTTTTCACAAAACCGTAACAAATACCATTCTGCAGCCTCCGAATTCACCGGATTTAGATCCTGTGACTTTTCTCTGTTTCTTCACTTCATGAAACCATTATGGGAAACGCGTTTTAGCAGCCGAGAGAGATAATTTGAAAATCGAAGACGGCTCTGATGGACATACCGAAAATCGAATACCACAAATGTTTTGAGAACTAGATCAAGCACTGGCGTAAGTGCGTTGCAGTCTGTGGGGATTACTTCGAAGAGAAGGAATATACTTGTATTTTTTATTTTTGTGAGTGAATTCTGGGAATTTTTTGATCAAGGTATTTAATAGTAGATGTCACTACTTGTTATCGTTTGCATGAATAACGAAGTCCTTTGAATAATTGCATAAATATGGATGGAATTCGGGATGGTTGGTGGAAAATAATAATAATAGGCCTAAATTTGTTAAATGTAACCAATTAAAACTTTTAATTAAGCACGATTGTAATCTGTAGAGTATAGCAAGCCGAAGGCTCTGGTGAAACAGCTAGTTTATACACAACGAAAACTTGTTTTGTGTTCTAAAACTATTTGCGGTCTCTGATTCTAGGGATGCTTATTAAGTTTGGTTTCTACTTACATGTGCAAGTAACTTTGACCTAGGTCCTTCTCTTATCCTAATTTCTTAACATAATCTTTTTTTCATTCGAAAGCCCAACATCCTTTGGGCATGTTTTGTTGACATTCAAATAGCGTTCTCAGAAAGAGACCAGAACTACCATGTTTTGAACTTGTTTCGCAGAAAATATTTACAAAGTTACGCTACGTTTTCCTGGTTTTCGCTACAAACTGAAACCTTGTGTAATGACGAATCATATGACATTAAATTTCCAGGAAACTCGAGCCACAAACATTTGTTTTGTCAGTTGATCTACTTGAAATCAAAAAACAATATGGAATAGAATCCAGTTATTAAAACACACACACACATACATAAACAACTGTAGAGTATTACAGAATCATCATTTGCTAAAATGGGGAAGGTAGAAGTTGAACAAAGTAATTTTCCAGCCGAGGTAGTCTAATCAAATACGAAAATTGCGTTTACTTTTTACATATATTTTTAATATGCTATATGACAACAAATAATTTATTCAACAACCACGTAGAATGAGTGTAACATTTCATTCCATTTTATTCTAATAAAAGAAATAGCATCTCTCAGGATAATTTCGTTTGTGAATTAATTGCAAAATATATATTGTTTCATCTCTTTGACTGTTTATATATATAGGGCATTTCAAGATGCTGTTCATCAAAAATATTCTTTATATTGAAAGTATCAGAATGCTCGTTCTTAGCATGAGAAGAATAAAGTTTGTGGGGAAAATATGTTATATATATTCAAAATCTTGTTGATGCAAGTTAAATTTCAGTGGAATTACCTAAGCGCCCTTATTCTTTCTTCTTTTAGTGGTCTGACTTTGTTAAATCCATCATATCGTCCGTCTAGGGTACATGGGGAATATTTATACATTTCAATATCTACGATTAATAGTTATATTCAGAGTACTGAAGAGCGATAGAAAAAAAAGATGGCCCCATTCCATTCTTTAGAGGTTGCATCTCAAAACCACGTTTTACACACAAGCAAGGGTTAGAGATTAATTAATTATTTATACAAAATTACAGGGTTATAGGCGTGTATATATATATACGGATAAAAGTGAGTCTGAAAAGGTAGGGGAACGCATCACGTCGCGCGTGCCCCGTATGTGCTTTCCAATGCTGATGAAAAATATATAGGAAATCACAACGAAAATATGTAGGAGGTTTCGTGAAGCTGTGAAAAACGAATATTTCAATTATTTCGTGGAACTTTTTGAAGGAAGATTTGTGCATTTGGAACATTTTGAAAGAACAAGGAACAAAGAAACTCGTATAACAATATTTCTACCTATTGGAAGGAACATTTCAATTATCCAATAGATAGAAATAAAAACAAATCACATGGAAATTACATCAATTCTTACATGAACATACACTCTAAATATAACTAAATGGGTAACAACTAACTAAATGAAAAATAAAATCTGTTGTAAACATTCTGCAGCTGGCGCTTTTAAGGTAAGATTTGATTATGTCTAACATATTCTACAATTATTTGCCTACAGTTAGTGCAATAAAACGTATTGATACACGTAAATAAATTATTTATCAAGTCTTTAAAATGTAAAGTAAGATTGAAATGTAAAGTTCTCTGCACTACAATGTGCATTGTACTAATTTTAGCGGCCCATGCGAGTAATTTGGATATTTACTGGCCTTCATATATCAGGAATTTAATCATACACTTCTATAATGGTCGGACACAAAACTGCTTTTAGTTTCTTTAGATGTAACTGGACATGAATGTGCGTATATGCAAAACAAATTGGATCAAGTACTGCTTCTCTGACATATGTTACCCACTCCGACTGCCCTTTTGGATCCGCCATATTGGATTCAACTTTCGGGTTTTCAAATGGAAATAGGTGCAAGTGATATATCAAATTAATGTACAATTTTCTCGGAAATTCATTGGCGAAGAGAATTTTACCATAGCTTGTACCGTTTGCAAGGTATTGCATGTTAAATATAAGGCACTTCACGAATATTGAACCAAATAGAAAGTTGTGCAGGGCCCGCTTTTGTATATGTAATCTTTTACGGAATTTTATCGTTCACGAAATATTCTCTGAACGTACATACATAGAGACACACAGACGTCAATACGAAAATCGTATGTCTCCACCAAAATCTTGTCGTATCTGGTTTTGCATTAGGCATTTTGACCCTAATACAATACTTCCTTGTTATAGTACATATAACATGTAAGTAATAACAATCACTCGCAGAAATGGAATAAAATTATGAACATACACTCTACTCTAAATATAACTAAATGGATAACAACTATCTAAATGTTAAATAAAATCTAAGATGTAAACATTCTGCAGCTGGCGCTTTTAAGGTAAATTTGATTATGTGTAACATATCCTACAATTATTTGCCTACACCAATGTTGTAAAGAGTTTGTTTTTATCTTCAGAATTTTTCCAGTTAGAAATTGTTTTGATTTGACAACATCAAAAACTTATGCGTAACTAATATTACTTTGCAATGTCTATTCACGAAATGCCTGGAAGAATTTAACATGCCATACATTCCAAACGGTACAAGCTACGGTAAAATTCACTACACCAGTAAATTTGTACATGAATTTGATATATTACTTGCAACTATTCCCATTTGAAAAACCGAAAGTTGAATTCAATATAGCGGATTCAGAGTAGTGGCCGGGTTAGGTAACGTAAGTCAGATAAGCAATGCGTGTTCCAATTTGTTTTGCATATGCCCACATTCATGTAAAGTATATCTAAAGAAACTAAAAGCAATTTTGTGTCCCAGCGTTATAGTAAGTATGATTGAATTCCAAATATATGAGGCCCATAAATATGCAAATTACTAGTATGGGCGGCCGCTAAAATGAGTACAATACACATTGAGGTGCGAATTTAACTTTGCATTTGAATCAATTTTATACGAATCCCGAGGGGAGACTTCGCGAATGTACCTTGTAAGCAGGGACGTAGTGTCTATTAAGGTTATAAGGCTTAGCCTATCCATTTATTCGTACATCAGCTTCAAATGTTGTTTTTGGACATTGATACAATTAATTTTATTAAAATGGATTTATTTTATAATACGCTGATTAAACATCAAGCGAATTGAAGCGAAGCTTCTGCAAGAACGCATTGAAGGCTATCGGCGGCTAGCCTTCATCTTCTCTCATGGAATTAGGAGAATGGGGCGGTGACAATCACTTTCCCGCCACCCTCAGCAGACGAAAACTTCTTGAGCTATACACAGATTCAACCTGATGCAACGAAAGTGGACGAATGTTGACGAAAGGCTAGCCTTTCGGGTGTTTGGCGAAACAAAAGCGACAGGATGTGGTCTTGGAAGAAACTACAGACAGAGACTATAAAAAATTTAGGAGCTCACATTCAGTAACGAGTTTTGACCAAAAAAGAAAAAAAGAGAGGCAGAGAGAATAAAAATGTTACGTTATTATGAATAGTATTAATTCATCGCCTGGGGGAGAAGCTGAACTCCCACCAGGCGCCTCCCCAGGTGGCGGATTGGGGAAGGCCTGCTAGATATAGCAGGTACCGAAAATTCGGGGCGGACCAAATCAGCACTGCTGCCTTGCAGTTGGTAGGAGGACCTACAAAGGCTAAGGGAAGACGACCCTGACAGAAAACTCCTGGTCCTCCAGGTTGGGGGTTGGGCGCAGGGCTAACAACCTTGTCTCGGAAAAACAAGATGTTCAGAAAACTACACCATTGCCTCGGATAGGACAGAAGAATGGAGACGACGGGAGAAAGAAAACGGACCTGATACTGGCAACCTGGAATGTACAAACAATGTTACTACCTGGAAAAATGGAAGAAATAGCAAACGAAGTCACAGAGCACAAAATATACATCACCGCAATTGAAGAGATAAGGTGGCACAACCATGGAAGAATAGATAAGAACTACACAGTCTACTTCAGTGGCACACCCACAAGAACAGGACAATATGGTACAGGCTTCATAATACGGAAAGAAATAAGAAAAAGCGTATTGCAATTCAATCCAGTAAATGAACGCATATGCACATTAAGGATCAAAGGAAAATTCAGAAATATAACCTTAATTTCAGTACACGCTCCAACAGAAGAAAAAGGTGAGAAAGAAAAAGAAGAATTTTATGATTTACTGGAGAGAACATGTGACAAGATAGCCAAATACGACATGGTGATAATTCTAGGAGACCTCAATGCGAAAATAGGAAATAAAGACACGGTTGACAAAGTTACTAGAAAATATTCACTCCACGATGAAAGTAACCAAAATGGAAACCTACTAAAAGAATTTGCAATACGAAACAGAATGACCATAAAAAGCACCTACTTCCCGCACAAGAGAATACACCTTGGAACATGGAAATCGCCAGATAACAATACTATAAACCAGATAGATCACGTCATCACCAACCAAAGACATGCTACATCGTTAACGGACGTAAGATCACACAGAGGATATAACTGCGACTCTGATCACTTTCTAGTTAAAGTCAAACTCAAAGAAAAAATAAGCAAGATGCAAAACACTCAAAAGAAAGTAAGAAAAAAGTGGAACGTAGATAAATTTGAAACAAAAGAGAACATACAAGCATATGAAAAAGAAATAAACAAAATAGTGCAAAATTGGGAAACAAACGAGAGAACAACAATAGAAGAAAAATGGGAAAGGGTAGAGTCGGCGCTGAAAGAAGCAGCAGATAATACAATCGGACAGAAACACAAGGAAGAGACTAGAGACTGGTACGACGAAGAATGTAAGGATATAATAGACAGAAAGAATAAAGCAAGACAAAAACTGCTACAGAGAGAAACACGAGGCAACTATGAAAGGTATCGAGAGCTAAGAAAAGAAGCTAATAAAATGTGCAGAAGAAAGAAGAGGGAAAAAATGAAACGTGAAATACAAGAAATAGAAGCATTGAGCACACAAAATGAAGCAAGAAAGTGTTATGCAGCAATAAAGAGAATAAACAAAGACTACTTACCAAGAAACATAGGATTCAGGGATAAAAGTGGAGAACTGGTAGGAGATGAACAGAAGATACTACAGAGATGGGTAGAATATTTCCAAACACAATATGGTGAAATTGATGAACAGAACAGCTCCAGTGAGGAAGGAGCTCAGCAAGAGACAGATAATACAGACAGTGATGACAATGAGAAAAACCTACAAAAGAAGAAGTGGATAAAGCCATCAGAAAACTACGAAACAACAGATCACCAGGTGAAGACGAAATAGTAGCGGAAATGCTAAAACACTCCGGAACCCGAATGAAAGAAGAAATACATAGGCTGATAGAACAAATATGGGAAGAAGAAAGGATACCAGAAAAATGGAAAACAGGAATAATCATACCATTACACAAAAAAGGAGATAAAACTGAATGTTCCAATTACAGAGGAATCATGCTGTTAAACACAACTTATAAAGTTCTGACAGGGATAATCAACGAAAGAATAAAGAAATACACTGAGAAGATACTAGGAGAATATCAATGCGGGTTTAGATCTAATAAAAGCACAACAGACCAATTATTCACATTGCAGCAGATCATTGAAAAACACTATGAACACGGAGTAAAATTGCATATCCTATTTGTAGATTATGAGAAAGCATTTGACAGCGTGAACAGAAAGCAACTAATAAAAGCCATGAAGGAATTCAAGATACCTGGGAAACTGATAAAACTCACACACATGACATTAGAGGAAACCTCAGCAAAAGTAAAAATAGAAGACAGTCTAAGCGAAGAATTCAAGTACTATAAAGGAGTGAAACAGGGTGACAGCTTATCCACAACATTGTTCATAATAGCACTGCACGCCGCGATCTGCAACATATATAAAGGAGGAACAATATTCACGAAAACCACACAAATATGCGCCTATGCCGATGATATAGCCATAGTAACACGCACAGAGAGAGACATGAGGAAAACATACACACAGCTAGAGAAAGAGGTTAACAAAATAGGACTGCGAACTAATATAAAGAAAACAAAGTATATGGTAATAACAGCGTACGCAACAGAAAGAAATCAAAAATCAATCATAATAGAAGGTAAAGAATTTGAAAAAGTAGACAAGTTTAAATATTTAGGCCTAACAATCACAGATAAAAACGCCATAAAAGATACAGTAAAGGAGAGAATACAACTAGGCAACAAAGCATATTGCGCAAATATAAAGTTACTAAAAAGTAAAAACACAAGTAGGGGAACAAAAATGAGAATATACAAAACGTTAATAAGACCAGTAGTAACATACGGCTCCGAAACATGGCCACTGACAAAAGAAATCGAGAAAAAACTCAGAACTTTCGAAAGGAGAATAGTAAGGCAAATTTACGGACCAATAAAAGAACAAGAAACCTGGCGAATCAGAACTAACGAAGAGATCAACGACATAATAGAGGATCAGGATATAGTCAGGTTTATAAAATCGAATCGACTAAGGTGGCTGGGACATGTAATAAGAATGGACAGCGACAGGATGCCATACAAAATCATGAAAGAAAGACTCTACTCCAGCAAAAGAAAAGGAAGGCCAAAAACCAGATTGCTGGACGGGGTGGAAAGTGATTTGGAAAAATTGAAGGTTCGAGGATGGAAAGAAAAATGCAAAGATCGGGAAGAGTGGAGGCAAATAGTGGAAGAGGCCAAAGCCCACCCAGGGCTGTAGCGCCAAGTGGTAAGGTAAGGTAAGTATTAATTCATCGAGGACCTTATTGCGTACTGGTTTGCGTTATCACAGCGTAAAATTTACATTATAGTTCTCGATAATTGGCATAGCAGTTATGTTGCATTTTTTGCGTTGCGTTGCTATCCACAAGTTTTTCGAAGATCGATACTGAAGACGACCTCAAGTGATTTATAGTTTTTTTTTGATACTTTCAATTTAAAAATAGCTTTTTCTGTAAAAATCATCAATTGACTGTGAGCTACTGCTCCACTGTTTTCCATTAGTATGCTGATATGTGTTGTTGGGGGTGAATTGCTTAAGTTTGTCTATGATTTGGGGAAGTCACACTTAAGATCGTTCCCGTTTTTATTTGTTTCTTTGAAATAGTAATACAGTGTATGTGTGTTATGCGAGTATTGCATATGTAAGGAAACCGTATGTGTAAGGGAAATATGAGCCAGAACCACTCTTATACTTTTTCTTGCATTGTATGAAAAATATATTGCATGAATTAGCATTTTTCTATCAAGTCAGAGTAGTCAGAACACTAAGACGTGATCGTTTAAATAAGGGCGAGATAGTTTTTCTGGGGGGTAACTTAAATTCACTTTACACTCATATACATACAACAAAAATTGGAAGTTTCAGGGGATTGGGTCCCTCCTAGCCACCCTCTAGCTACGAATCTAATTTCAGCCTACCCATTTCAAAACTTCACGCTACGTTACTGCTTGTAAGCCTTTTTTACAGTTAGGTTTTTCAGTTAGCTTTTCGGATCACTGTTCCATCTGTTTCTATTTTGTGTCATATCTACTGTGACACCACTCTGCACCATAATTGTTCTTAACACAATCTCCCCACTTCTTCTTTGGCCGGCCTCGGACTCGTCTCACACTCACTTCTATAGCATCCATGAAGTGAGCTACGTATTTCAAGGATCTTCTTCTTACATGTCCAAAACATCTCAGTCTACTTTCTGGCAATTTTTATACTATTGGTCTCAGTTTTACTGTTCCCCGGATCACTTCATTCTTAATTTTGTTCTTCCGCATCACTTCACACATTCACGCTCAAAAATTCATTTCAGACGGTGCAACCGTTATTCTTTGCGGAAAATTTAATCTCTTCCCTTCGGATACACATTTCAGTCAAATTGTAGTAATATAAACCAGGTCATCCCAAGATGCTAACGTTAAAAATTAATTTTAAACGATTCAACGATTTGTTTACCTTCGTCTTTTTATGTACGCAAAGTGAAAAGTTAAAATATAGAAAATGCCCCTTTCCTCTTCGAAGTGGAATTTATTCGAAAACGCTGGGACACGTGTCAACTTATTTTTAATGTTAAGGTGTTTATATTCTTGTAACGTATATAGTTATATTATCCGTATAGGAACCACCATCTAAGATGTAACGATTATAACATATTATTTTTCAAGTTACATTCCAGCCCACAGTTCGTGTACTTTTGTTAAAATATGTCAACATGATCAAATTATATAAAATCATTCACGACACTTTGTATCACTATTACCTTTATTCTCTAAAATTCTATTAATTATACTTTTCTTTTCCGGTTGTCATAGCAACGTTTAAATAAATAACTGACTGGTGTTAATGGTAACTAAGAGTATCGATTATACATATAAAATCAACATATATATATATATATATATATATATATATATATATATATTCAGCTACTAAGATTAAACCTTATTTCTTTATATTTAAAATCAACAGCATAAAAAATTTGTTCTTCTACACGACACATTGTGTACTTTTAAGCACCGTTGCCCAAAACCAAGATATAAAATAAAATAGATATACTATGTTGTTGTATATATGGCTCCCGGACGATGACTTCTTGAATTGGTTACAATTTAAGAAAGAATCCTGGACCGTTACCTATTTTTACATATATGGTTACATTACTTTCCGAATAGCCCTCATATATATATATATATATATATATATATATATATATATATATATATATATATATATATAAATCTCATTCTTTTATTCATTTAACAATTAATTCCACTTTAATTCTATAAACTTACCAACAAAGAGGACTTATTCAAAACGCGATTAACTTTTTTAATTATTCAGGTCCATAGGCATATTTTCTTTAGTTCACTATCATTGGAGCTCATTGACAAATCTACTTAGTATATGTTGACATACTATATAACTTATTTCTTCCATTTGGGCAAAAGTACAATACTGATAAACAATATGAGCATTGGTGCATAGATGTAAATTGCATAGAATTCAGAACTAGTACGAATTACAAAGAAATTATAACAATACACTAAATGAAACAAAATAATCAATATCATTACAAGGATTAATACAAGTAAAGAAATTATTATATTAAGAATCAACCTGAAAATTCAACATTATCTATGTTAATCTTGGATAAAACTTCTGAAGGAACTAATGTCTTAACTAACTGTATCCATTTATTTTTGGTATGTTCTGACGCAAAGAATTATTGTTTTTATAGAATTCAAACAAAGTACGAATAACAAATGAAATCATAATTGTATTCAAAGTGAAATAAAACAAAAAGTAATTGAATATACTTTCTCGAACGCCACAACGTTCGCTTAAGTTACATTACCAAAGGGTTCGGTTAAGTCCCATTGTACACTACAATCTTGTGTACAGTCATGTCTATTATGTACTTCAACGGTATTCCGATTTCTATTTTGAGAATTCCTGCCACTTATGAATCTATTATGAAATCCATTTCGTGGAAAATTAAACTTATTGTTTGTTTGATTCCTAAATGTATTACGATTATTGTTCTTGTTTCTCCTAAAATTAGATTCAGTTCTATTGCCGGTAAAATTGGGTTCAGTTCTATTCTCGTTATAACGAAATCTATTATTATTTCTAGCATTAAGGTCACCTTCTTCCCTGACATTAATGTTGCGAACAGGTACATAACTAACTTGATTACGATTAGTATTGGCTTTGATTACGATTATTATTGGCCTGTAACATAGATTGACTTTCAAAATTTTGCGCTATCATAATAAGGTGATTGAAATTAACGCATTGTGCAGAAATCAACATTTGTTGCAACTTAAAAGGTAACAAGATTCGGATTGATGCTATTACTCTTGATTCCTGTTGGTATAGATTAATTAATTTCAATGCATTATATACGGATATTACGAAATCAGTGACTCTTATCCAATTTTAGGTTATAATGTCTATTTCGAACTAAGGCGTCTCTATTGGCCAACATGAAATCGTTTTCAAAATTAGAAAGTAAGGCATTTTTAAAATCTAGATAATTACGTAAATTACTTCGGATTGCTTTGAACCATACGGAACACGGTGGTAATAAAACATGAGGCAGAATTTTCAAAAATTTAGTTTTGTCTACAATCAAATCACATTCTTCCTCGAACTTTTCTAGGAAAGTGCTGGCCGGGATGTCATCTGATCTTCCACTAAATTTTGTTAGGGATCTAATTTCACTAAACCGAAAATGATTATTTTTACTAGTATGCTTACGATGTTAGAAATTTACGTAGATGTTTTTCCGGCGGTGAGATGAGTGATTTTTTCTCCCATTTCTCTCTATCGTCATTTTCGGAATATCCTTCAGATGAATTATTATCTTTCACTACTAATCTGGATTCACACGGTATAGGTTTTACGTTGACATCCGGAACTCGATCACCATTCACAGTACTAAATTTCTCTTTGATTGCATTCACTTCTTCCTGCAATTCCCGGATCTGACTAGTATGCTCATTAATTACAGTTTTAACCACTTCTACCGAATTTTGTACGTCATTACATCGATGTAAAATCTGTTCTGTCTTATAATCTGTTTGTTCTAATTTTGAATGTATTTGTTGATTTATTTGTTCAAACTTACCATCTATCTGTTGTGCTAGTCGTAGTGACATTTGCTCCAGCTTGGTATCCATAGTTTGTTGTGTTAGAAGTGACACTTGCTCTAACTTGGTATCCATTTTTTGCTGTTGCTGTGATATTTGCTGACCAAGCTGTCTTATAAGATCAGCCACGTTTGTTGATAAGTATATCACCACCTTCCTCATTCATATTTGCATTCCCAGAAACACTCATTGTAATGTTCCTATAAATCTTTTTCTTACTTCTGAGTAAAGTATACTCCGTGTTGAACGCTATGATGAGACTGCTTTACTTGACTTCAAACTAATCTCAAGGTATTCCTGGTCGATAAATCACCATCTAAATGTAACGTATATAGTTATATTATCCGTATAGGAACCACCATCTAAGATGTAACGTTTATAACCTATTATTTTTCACGTTACATTCCAGTCCACAGTTCGTTAAAATATGTCAACACGATCAAATTATGTAAAATCATTCACGACACTTTGTATCACTATTACCTTTATTCTCCAAAACTCTATTAATTATACTTTTCTTTTTCGGTTGTCATAGCAACGTTTAAATAAATAACTGACTGGTGTTATGGTAACTAAGAGTATCGATTATACATATAAAATCAATATATATATATATATATATATATATATATATATATATATATATATATATATATATATATATATATATATATTCCAGCTACTAAGATTAAATCTTATTTCTTTATATTTAAAATCAACAACATAAAAATTCTTTTTTTCTTCTACACGACAGATTGTGCACCGTTGCCCAAAACCAAGATATAAAATAAAATAGATATACAATATCGTTGTATTCTAGTTTCATGTATCTAAATGGAGATCATCTTGAGATACTCGGCAGATGCCTGGTATAAATTTGAATCTCCCTTTCTAACCCTTAGGATACGGATTTTAATGGAAGCGACATAACAGAATCCCAGTTTGAGGTAGGCACTAACTCATTTTCAAAACATACTCAGAAATTCATTTCAGATTGTTCATTCATTTTCTTGTTTTGTTTTGATATCATAAACACGATCACTTTTATTTTCATTTATGCTAGCTGAATCTGCGCTTTCTACACAGCGCATCGTTCGCATATGAACATGGATCTCCTTGTCATTCCTCACAACATCTGTACATGTCCCTTTACAGACACAAGTGAGAGACGCCGTGATAAAAATCAGCAAGTAGTACCATAAAGGGGAGATTTTTTCGATTATTAATATCTCGCACTGTTTGCAAGATTTGAGCCTACTTCCTGTTGAAGTTTCTAATTCATGTATGATCAATGTTTCCTTTCTTCTTGCATGCAGTATGTAATAAGCAAATATATTACACACACAATTAATTATAATGTCGCTAATATATGTTGTTCATTGGGCAAGACACTCTAAACAATAAAGATTAATCTTAAACTGGATAAATGGTTATCCTTCGTTTTTCATTGTCATTTTGCCATGAAACAAATTCGGAGAGAGATACTAACTCCGTAATCTATAACTCTTACGATATGATGCTTTACCTTTTTAAAATTTCAACACTTCCTGTGTACTGCTAAAAATGTAATAAAGAAATAATGACCATTTTCTAAATATTCAATTAAAACTGAACAATCTACCCAAAATTTGTAATCGATCAGTGAAAACGGCATCTTTCTAGAGCCTTTGGTTCCCGAGTAATCACTGTTGAAAGGATTGACCACATAAAATTTTCTTGACCATAAACATATAAACCTAGCACTTTAATATATATAATTGTTCAATATTAGAAGGAGAATACCAAAGTAATAAAATAAGAGAACAATGGACGGATAGAAGTAAAGGGAGGGAAGTGTTCTCCCAATCTCCAATATTTGAACAGATTATTTATTTGAATAACCAAGAAACTGTTCCAATAATTTTGAGAGCCCTAATGGAGAATCCTCCTCACGCACCAGGAGGTCTGGCTTATTGCTGAAACAGCAGAGAATAATAGAAAACTCTCAAGAATGGATGAGTCAGTTTTAAAAAGAAATAAAAGAATGTTCATAAGAAGTTTAGGCGTTACTAATGATATTGGCAATGACAGGAAGCATTAATGACCCTTGTATTAAAAAGAAAGAGGAAAAAAGATCCCTTCTACATTTTATCCTTGCCTTCCGTGATAAGTGATTAACTTTGAAAAGTGTTTCCGATTTATTTATATTTTTTGTATATTCTATGAAATCACAAAATACGTTACTTGGATGATCTCGTGTTCATAAACTCAAGGATATTGTGATGTTAGACTACTTGAGCACTCCTTTGAATAGTTAAAAAAAAAGTGCCCATTAAGTAAACATCTGCTCTGTTCATAGGTCACACAGTGTTCATGTTAAGAGTGACAATGAATGTGTGTGGTTCTTGCGAATATCCATATTAAAATCTTCAGTTGTACGAGGGACGATCAATAAGTTTTCGGCCTAGGGTAGGAAGAAAGATACGATCTTCATTGTTTTTTTTTTTTTTTTTTTAATTTCTCAACGTAGTCTCCCTGGACTTCAATACACTTGGCCAATTAATGTTCCAAGATTTGCATACCCTTCAAATAATAATAATAATAATAATAATAATAATCGTCGAGACTCAAAGTACTCTTCTACCGCACACATGACATCGTTATTACTGTCAAATCTCTTGTCCCGCTTCTGCTCCTTCAAATTTGGAAATAGGTAAAAATAAGTTGGGCCAAGTCTGCTGAATAGGGTGAGCGATCGATCAATTCGAAGCCAGCATCATGAATGGCTGCCATTGCAACTGTTGACTTGTGGACCGCAGCATTGTCCTGAGCACTTTGCCTGACAACTTTTTTCTTTGTTTCTGTTTGATGGTTTTGCGAAAGCTTCGGATTAAGTTGGCGTAATAGTCACTTGTGGTAGTCTGCCTAAGTGGCAAATAGTCAATAAATACAATTCCTTTAACATTCCAGAAGACTGATGCCATTATCTTCCCGGCGCTGGGTACGACATGGAATTTACGGGTGTATGGGGAATTATGGTGTTTCCACCCCATAGATTGCCGTTTCGTGTCCGGATCAAAATATGAACTCAAGTCTCATCACAAAACTTGTAAAACTTTTCTGGATTACGCTTTATCCTGGCCAAAAGTTCTTGGGAACAAAGCACTCGCGGTCTCTTCTGATCTATGGACATCATTCTTGGCAGCCCGACCAATATTGACTGCACTGTACCATATTATTCGTTAGTCTTCTCTACGGTTTTACGTATAGTCACTCTTCGATCAGCCATAACGATATCATGGATCTTTTTTACGTTTTCTTAACTCGCCAATGTGCATGGGCGTCCGGCACGTGGTGCGTCCATACATGACTCTCTGCCAAGCTTGAATTCGTGACACCATTTCTTTATAGTTGAATATAATGGGGAAGAATCGTGGAACTTACTTACCAATTCTTCATGGATTTGCTTTGTGTTTAGTTGTGTTTTCAATAGGAACTTTATCACTGCACAGTACTCAGAAGGCTCCATTTTCAGCAAATGGCTCAAAATAGTTCATTCAAATACCTGTAACTAGAAAATGAGTTAGATACTTAAAATTTTACGTGTAAGCCTACTAAAGGCTACAACACAACATATTAAATTTCCGAGGCTGGATCTTATTTCTAAGGGCATCAGGCCGAAGATTTATTGATCCACCCTGCTATTTCAAATCTTCATCCGCATACAGTAAATACTGGAAATCTCATTTGCTTTCATTATTCATTCTTATCTTACTCGTATATATGAAACTGAACACTGTTTGTCCGCTGTGCAAATGTACACAGTTGAACCGTTTAAAGTGAACTTTGAAATATAGTATTTATCTTTTACTGTTTTGTTGAATCCTGTCACTTTGGTTAAAATACGTATCCTAAGGAAGGAGAGAGAGTTCAAAATTTATACTGAAAATAGAGTATCTCAGGATCCTCTCAAGTTAGGAAGATGAAACTCGATATATGAACTCCGCATTAAAAGTAATCATACCCATGCCTTTAATCTTAAGTAGTTTCTGAAAATTCCGTTTTTAAGGGGGGGGATGGGGCAATATATCAACGTTGTCTATCGCATCATCACGGGTCTTGTTGAATCATTTGAAACGAATTTTTGAACATAGTACCCACTTCAATTGGCCTTTCATAATACAGTAGAGCGTCGATTATCCGAACGTCGGTCAACCGAACGACCGCTTAACCGAACTGTGTACTCGCTCGCTTAAAGGATTTTTTTAAACGTTAATTTTGTGTACTGTGTGTATTGTTCATGCAAAATGCATATGTAATATGTACATATTTTTGTTTAATAAACTGTACCACATACTATATATTCCTACTAAAGTTGTCTTTGTACGTTACTTTGTAATACTTAAAGAGATGCCTGTTTTTATGAATAAATTTACCGTACAGTACTACTTTTTGGCAAATAAACATGTACAGTTCGATTATCCGAACAAACCAGTTTTCCGAACACCCATGTCACCCAATTACTTCGGATAATCGACGCTCTACTGTATCACTTTAATTGAAAAGGGTATTTTAAGAGAGGAATTTAAATTGATTGATAAAGAATAATGGCTGTGCTGTCTAAAATACATTTTTAAACATAGAATTTGGATTTAGCAGAGTTTTCTCGTTTCGCTCTAATTCAAATACGCATCGTAAAGGAGGGTGGAGAGGATTCAAATATATCTTTCAAATATTCCTCATAAAATAGTCTTCCTGTGCGAAGAACTGCAGTATTTTAGATAATTTCGTATAAAATTAACACTTTAGAAAGTACGTACGTTCTTGAGGTGATTAGTTACTGCATTTCCTGCCGATTTTCGTTAAGAGGAAGAGCTTTCTTCTTTTTAAAAAGTTATTTTCGGTTGAGAGCGATAATAGACTGTCTCGTAGTTTGCATGAAGTTTCGATAGAATTCTTATTAACATTTCGTTGCTTTGAAAAGAAGGAAAAGAAAAAGTGAATCAAACCCTTAACTTTCATGGAAAGTTGATTAAATAAACAGGATGAGCTGATTATTCATGAGCCACTAGAGCTCCAGTGGTAATGCAACTTTTTGAAAAGTAACGATGAAGAACAATGTGCTAAAGTTAAGATTAATTGACGATGCTTGCCTAGCTTCAGTGTGTGCTTTGAGCTTATAAAATGAGTTCATTTCTCCGTGGAGCGTCCTCAGACGAAAAATAAACATGCTGTGAGTTTCAGTGTTTTATAATCAGTTTCTTACAGCTTTGTGTCGCGGTTTTGGAGCATTGAGACACTAGTCATTGTTTACTAGATCGTTTTTTTTTTTTAAGTTCGATTCCCGCCGGAAGCTCACATGGTTCAGATTCCACGTTAAGCTATAGGTCCACGTCTCATGCAGCATCGCTGCAGAAAGGACGCTCAACTTCTAATATTTTCATGTATTCTCGTTATTCTTACTTAGTTCATTTTTATGAGTAAAGATACTCTTAACGAGATATCTTATTACTTCTTTTAATCTTAAGTAGATTCTGAGTAATCAATTAGGCAGCTTTCTACAGGGTGATTCTTATAGAAACGACCCGACAAAATAAACTCTCAGCAGGATTACGTTTATTGGAGTCAGGGCAGGTGAAAGGTACCCTGTTTTTTTTAAAAAAAAATTTTCCTTGCTCTACAGCACAAAATCAAAACAGATCTTGTAGTTTGTTTCTGCTAGAAAATGGTTCAAACTCTTTTTTTCTCATCTATCTAGAGCCACCTCTCATCTAGGGTACACACCTATTTCCACTTTTTCTCTGCGAGGTGTATTTCATAGCTTTCTGACGTTTGTGAACCTCTCCTGGATGTGGCTTTATGTGAGGCGGTGTCCGCATGTATTGTGACGTGTTTCCAATGCGAGATTCGTCCGGATAATGTTGGAAATTATTTCTTTTGAGATACCGTGTTATATAAGCATACTTCTCTACATTGAGGGATTGTCCTATGTCACTCCTCTCCTAATGCTGCACACTGTATTAGAAGTTCCAGTGGACTGGGGCCGTCTACAGTTTCCTGTTGTAGACCTGTTGGCACATTGTCAGATGATGAAATCCACACCAGCTTTGCTGACAATTAAACTCAGTTTTTTGTCCCGTTTCACTATTGCTGAGTGGCTATAATGGTCGGTGGAGAATCGAAGATGAACCATTCCCAAAAAGCTGTTACTTTTACTTTCATCTTACCATAGATCATGTTCAACTGATAGATTATCGAATACAGGCCCCCCAGTGTAGTCAGCAATATATCGGGATGGCCAGTGAAAGTAATCAGACTATTTCTATCGTTGGCAACCTTCTGTACTGAGCGAACTGCATTAAATTTATTTAAAAAGTTCATGTATTATGATTAAAAACATTTATTGTTTGTTAATGTATAAAATGGATGTAGGACCAGTATTTACACCTTTGTTAATATGTTCTACAATATGATTAGAGTTTACACTCGAATATGAATCATATATCAATTGATAAATCTCGTTGAGCTGAACAAAATGATATGGACGTATATAAATCCTCGTGATTTTCCGTAAATCCGTGTGATTTTCGAGAAAAATAAAAAAAATATTTCCGTTGAGAACCTAAAAAAATATGCTGTATGATAACCAGGCCACCTATTAGGATGAAACTCATGCAGAAACATACTATACTAATAAAGCTTTTCATTATGGTATCAACAAAATGACTATACAATACAGTTATTGTCGTCGCGAATTCTGTCGAGGAAATTGAAGCTTAAAATATATAAAACGATAATCATGCCTGTTGTGCTGTATGGTTGCAAAACATAATCGCTTACTCTGAGAGAAGAACGTAGACAGAAAGAGAACAAGATCCTAAAACGAATATTCAAACTCAAGAGGAACGAGAATGGGAAATGGCGGAAACTTAATAACGAGGAACTACATAGTATTTACCGTTTACCAAACATTGTTAGTGTCATTCAATCTTAGAGGCTCAGGTCCAGGTGGTCAGGACATGTAGCCAGATTGGAAGAAAATAGAAACGCTTTCAAAATTTTAACTGGAAGTCCAATCGAAAACGACCATTAGGAAAATCTAGGAACAGGGGCGGATCTAGGAAGGATTTCTTGGGGGGGGGGGCGATGGGTTGTAATACTGCTACGTAGAGCTACTTTTAAGAGCTCCAAACTCCGGGATGGGTTTTATTTATATACAAAATAAGAAAGCATCCTCTTCTGAGGGGCGATCGCCCCCCATGAATCCGCCCCTGTCTGGGAGCAGATGGGAGGACAATCTGAAAATGGATTTCGCAGAAATATGAATACGAAGTAGAAACCGGATCCAGTTGGCTAAGGATAGAAGTCGATGGAGAACTTTTTGTGAATGTGGAATTGAACCTCCGGGTTCCACAAGCCATAATGTTAGTTATTGACATAGACCCAAAATTATGATTAACTCCTAAATTTTAATTTATGTTTAACTATAATGTTGTCCAAAGACGAGACGAGACATATCAGTCAATACATATCATCGAGCTTAACAGAATGACACGGTTGAGGGTAGTCTCATGCATAGTTTTCGAGAAAATCGAGGAAAACTAATTTGTATGGTGTTAGAAGCCAAGTTGTTCGTTGCTAGTCTCATGCAGTTGATAATTTTTTTTTCTGCTAAAGTAGATTATTCATTTATTTAAATATGTATAGCATACAAAAAAAATGCTGTTAGTCAGCCACTTTCATATGATTCACTTGAATTCAGTGTTTGTGATGCAGAGGAAAGGAGCATGGAGCAGAGGGAGCAAAATACTGACCCCACGGTTACACATGCGTGCATTTGCTAATAATAATCTATATAAGTAAAAATGAAGGTGACTATGTTTCTGACTTAATAACTCTTGAACCACCCGACCGATCTCGATCAAATTTTCAATTTAGATGAGGTTCAGACCTGGGATGATTTTCATCATTTCACTTTAACGGTGCTACTTAGAAGAGAAATGGTGGGGAAGTATATGAAAATGATCGAAAATGACCGATATTAGTGTCGAATCCACTAGTTTTCGGGGTTGCTTAGATGAACAGTGACACGTCCGATGCTGTTTAAATCCGAATTCAGCCTCGCAATATGGGGGAGAGGAAGATATATAAAAATGATCGAAAATGGCCTATATTAGTTCCGAATCCGTAGTTTTCGGGGTCGCTGAGATGAATAGTGACAATTGTGATGTCGTTTAAATCCAAATTTAGCCCTCCAGCTTGGGGGAGGAGGAGATATATAAAAATAATCGAAAATTACCGATGTCAAAGAGCACTTCAGTGATAGTAAAAAGTGACTGACTATCGGAACTTATTACTGTTTTCTTATTTTAACCGAGCGAAGCGGGTAATTGACAATAATAATAATAAACTATGGTTCTTGAGATAAAACAGACGACTATTAGCGCCTACTACGTATTCAGTAGAAGATAAGTAATTGGTTAGTAGTTCTCAAACATTTGACCAGCATAGATTATTTAATTATTTGACCTAAACCAGTCTCCTAACTTGCGGTCTGCGACCACCAGGGGTCCGCAGACGATCTCAGGGAATCCGCAGGCCCATCTGAGAAAGGCACACACAATGGTGAGAAATGCACGATTTTAAGTTAAATGATCGAATTAATAATAAGGCAATTTGCGTGAGAAGTGGTATTCGACCTACAAGAACTTACCTACAGGCTGTTGACTGAAATTGTTAACCTCGGTGATCATACACTTATCATGTTAACATGTTGAAGTTAATACATTTTTTTCTTCAGAAAATATTTTTTTTCTATACCTGATAGATAGGCTATTGTGGTTTAGTTTTGTTTGCGTACTGGATTCTTGTAACATCTTAATCAAGGTGTCCGGTTCCAGGTATGAAACCCATGGCGACCCGATTACGGAGTAGGCATAATACCACTCTAATATGATTATACCACTGTAAAGAAAAATAAAAACACGCCCCCCCCCACACACATATATACATGCTTGGGAGGTGGGGTGGAAGAGCACCATTGACATAAGACTTTCACGTTTTGTACTAGTATATTAGTATGCAATCCATTTAAGTATATATATATTCCTCAAGCTCTTGGGAGGGGGCAATTGCTCCCTTCTGCCCCCTAAATGATTGTAGACTCTAAAGGGAGCCGCAGTGTGGAAAAGGTAGGGAAAATCTAACCTAAACCATGTAAACTCCTACCAGACTTTGAATCCGAATCTGGCACACTGTTTCAAATGATTTTAAGATTATAATGTAATAAGATAATAAGGAAGTGGAAGAATACCGCTGCTGTTCATGATAATGCTTTGAATTTTTTATGTACAATTATTTGTTAAAATTATACTAATGTTTTAAGTGCCTGACGTAATAGAATATGTGAAATTTTCTTCAAATAATTTTCATCTTCAACGCATAAGATAATTTCTTAAAACAAATATTTCATTCATTGTATATTCATCAAGGTATATAGGGAAGTATCAAGTGTTTATTATTATTATTTGACAGAGGAGAGAAGAGGAAGTTAATACAGTTCAAGTTTTATACTGTTAGTTTAACTGCAAGCATACACGATAAAATTATACGTCTACATAATACTATAAAATTTACATTAAGAGGAAGTTCCTAGTTTGAGGTATTTTTATGCATTCATTTTGCTTGATTAGATGATGAAGGCGTAAAAATAATGCTGTAGTATATATTTATTTAAAGAATATATAATAATAATCTTTTGATAATATAATTGAAAAGGAGATGAAATACCTCCAGACTCAAGTTGAAACTTCGGAAGACATCACTCACTCAAATACTGAAATCTTCATCCGTAATCGAATGCACATCGCAGGGTCGATGTTAGGAGTTGCAGAACTTAATTGGGGACAATTTTGTAGAGCAACCCACGTGCAGCCAACTTCTTGCATCAAGATCTACACGATTATGTATATTTTTCACGATAATACTAGATTTTCATGTAATATGGAGCATTTTTTAAAAAATATATATTTACATCAGTCGTTCCGACTACTTGAATTTAAAATCAGTTGATAGAGTGAACTTACCTCCTTACTCTGACGAATTAAAAGAAAAGTTTTTTGATAACTTTCGTAAAAGCATATTCGATTTTGATGCAATATGGTGTATGTATTTATTGAGGGTTTTACATAATCCCCATTGTTTGAAGTCTGTCTAATATCAAGATTTACTTTGCCATGATTTTTTAAAATGTCTATGACAACTTACGTAGAAAAAATAAATAATAGTAATAGAAAATAAAATATGTTGGTCGAATATTGCATAATTTTTCCAATCGTCTCAGTTCCTTAGAGTAGAAGTGGGTCGCGATCTCACACAACATATTTTCATTTTCAGTATATATATTTGGTCTAGGAATTAATTCGTGCGGGTGGACAAGAGATGGCGCAACGAACGGAGCGTCCCACAGTTCCGTGTATCCACACATGTGTTGCAAACCCCTGTCATCGCGTATCGTTCGTAGTATAGGGCAGTGGATTAAAGCGTCAACAACACCAGTTTGTAGTTAAGTGAACATGGCGCAATTTGTGCCTGATAAAGTGTTTTTGCTGGGTGTCCTGCTGCATTACTTTAACATGCAGAAAAGTGCGACTGAAAGTCATCGTATTTTGGTGGAAGTGTATGGTGACCATGCTCTAGCTGAGCGAACGTGTCAGAAGTGGTTTGCACGGTTTAGAAGTGGTGATTTCGGCTTGGCAGACCAAGAGCGAGCTGGACAGCCAAAAAAATTTCAAGACGAAGAATTGACAGCATTGCTCGAGCAGGATTCGTGTCAAACGCAGGAACAACTTGCAGCAGCATTAAGCGTTGATCAAACAACAGTCTCCAAACGCTTGAAAGCCATGGGAATGATTCAAAAGATGTCACATTGGGTTCCACATGAATTGAAAGACAGAGACGTTCAAAGACGAAAAACCATTTGCGAATTGCTGCTTCAACGACAGAGCAGAAAGGGGTTTCTGCATCGAATTATTACGGGTGATGAGAAGTGGATCCATTACGAGAACCCTAAACGAAAAAAGGCCTGGGTGAAACCAGGTGAACCAGGTCCATCACAACCAAAACGAGATATTCACTGTGCAAAGGTTATGCTGTGCATATGGTGGCATATGAAAGGTGTGGTGTACTATGAGCTGCTGCAACCGGGTGAAACTATGAATGGAGAACGTTATCGACGACAATTAATGCGTTTGAAGCAAGCTCTGGCCAGAACACGACCAGAATGGGAGAACAGACATGATAAACTTATTGTTCAACATGATAACGCTCGCCCACATGTCGCAAAACCGGTCAAACCCTATTTAGAAAATGTCGGATGGGAAGTTTTACCCCACCCGCCGTATTCACCAGACATTGCTCCTTCGGACTACTACTTGTTCGATTGCATGAACAACGATTTGATTGGACAGCGGTTTACTTCTTCAGAAGATATCGAAACATGGGTCTCTGACTGGATCGCTTCGAAGGATGAGGACTTCTTTCGCCACGGAATCCGTACATTGCCTGACAGATGGGCGAAAGTGGTGGCTAGCGATGGACAATATTTTTCTTAAGGTATTTATGTATTTTGTGTTTGTACTACAGCTTCAATGTGTGCGTACCAACCGCACGAATTAATTCCTAGACCAAATATATATATATATATATATATATATATATATATATATATATATATATATATATATATATATATATGAAATTTGTATAGGATAGTGATGCCAACCTGAAACATTATAAAATCCCACTTCGAGAGGTAGAAATTTCCATTTTATTTTTGAATTTCCCACGCTATACTAATATCCAAATTTTCTAAACTTAGAAAATATGAACAGTGAAATTAGTGTATATCATTTTTATTTATTTATTTATTTATTTATTTATTTAACAGTCACCAAATACAACTCAGAGGCCATTTTATATTGGATATCCAACAACAACAGTGGAAAGGATTTGGGAAGGTATCGGCCAGGGACTGTTTAATAGTACCTTCCCGGCATTTGTCTGGTAGGACTGAGAGAAACCCTGTAAAACCCCAGTTAGGATGGTCGGCAGCGGGAATCGAACCCACGGCCTCCCGAATACTCTACCACTTGAGCTACTTCGCTCGGTGAAATGGCTCAAGCTACTTCGGTGCGATATGAATGAATGATCCAAGATTCCGATCATCTACGTTTATCAAACAGCTTATGAACATGCATTGAAAGAGACAATTGAAAATACTGATGAAAATAAATACATTTTGTTGTGTGTTTAGTATTTTTTATCATTCCTTTGAGTCATAATCTTCCATTAAACGTAAGAAAACTAGATAAACATCATTCTTCAGTCATTTCGTGTGGAATGTTTTAGAAGTTGACGTTTCTCGTTTTACCTTTTCCCGTTAATTTTGTTCTTTCTTTCATTTTTCTTTTTTTTAATATTTAATACCAGAATACAATTAAGGTTTTTTCGCTCTTGTTTTTCTGAGATACACAACAGGTCATTGCATAAATCATTTACACTAACATGCATTTATTTTCAGAACTTGACAGAACTACAGAATTACTGTCTTACACTAACAGAATTTGACAATTAGCATTAATTTCACGGTTATTGAAGGCTTATTTGTCCACTCACCCTTAAGTAATTTTGTTGGTGTCAATGGCATAGATATATGAAAAATCCCATATATCCTGCCAATTTTTACGAAAATTCCCTTTATCGTATTTCGAGAAATTATCATTAAAAAAACTCCACAATATGGGACTTTCCCTACAGGTTGGCATCACTGTCTATACTTAACTGTAGAAGTTAAAAGGAAGAGGAAAAATTGCTCGTTCTAACAATGCACAGTACCGCTAGTTGTTGGAGTGATATTTGATCTACTTGTTACGGATGTCTTCTGATCTTTTTGTAGCATAATAAAATTGTGTTTCCTTCTCACTAGTAGTCCATTAGGTGTAAATTGAGACGTATCATCACTCTCTGCTGTTAAAAAAATAATTGCGTATCAGTTTTTAAATATAAAGGGAAATCTGACAGAGAATTGAGGAGATGTGGAAGAAGATTAAAATTACAATTCTTGTGGCAAAATACTGCATTCTAAGTTGGTCTCTCAAAGTAATCTGAGTTACACACGAAATGACAGCTCCTTAATTAAGCAGGACAGCGCACGAGAATGAAGATGGGCACTAGCTTCTACTGTGTAACTTAATTTCGAAGGGAGAATTGTCGAACTTGGAAATATCCATTAGGCAGTAATGAGACTCCTGCAGTTTCCAATGATCGTCAACAAATTGGAGTCTCATTGCTTTGCATTTGCATATTAATTACCTCTATAAAGGGCTGAGTATAGGATGGAAGAAAAAGCACTGACAAATGATTCACTTTTGACAGCAGACATGAGTCATTAGATTTTATCTTCTTGTTGATGGTAGTTATTGAATGTGAAGACTGAATTTAACTGAAGAATCAACACGCTCATCTTGTATTCATTAGGTCTTGAGTTCTGTTGTGTTCCCATACCACTGTCCTGATAGAACATTTTCTGCAGTACGTTTTAATCTGATTATATTAATACAAATACAAATAATGTTCCTGGTTTCTACCAATCGTTATGTGATATGTATTTTTTTTTCAGTTTAGTGTCTCATGAGACTAAGGAACACGGTGATGGTAATAATGAACGAAATGGTGAAATGAATTAAACTGGGAGAAAAAGAGAGACTCCAGAAATTACCCACGCACGTTTCATTGTTCACCACAAAGCCCACCTGGCGGAGCTGAGATCGAACCGGGATCCCACGTACCAGATGTGTACGCTCAGCCACTGAGCTGCCAATTAGTCTCATGTGGCAATATAGTGTTTCAAAACAACACCGACAGCGTTTGGGAGGTGATTCCTGACACCAAGATAAGACAAAATGTATAGACCAACCTGGGTGCACAGATGCTTTTTTCGGAGTTATAGGCTGCCGAAAACATGAAACAATGAAATTTAAGAAGTCCATAGCTCCAAAACTATGGGACCTACCGTAGTCGGGTCAAGACTTCACTTAGGAACTAATATGTGCTCTATCCAAATATCCATGTTTCAGAATCCTGTGGTATTTCCGCAACAATTTTTATGGAGGTAGTTTGTGAGTACTTCAAATTATATGCCCATAGCCAAACTCCCACTATAAAAATTGTCATATGAGTACCTCAGGATTCTGAAACATGGATTTTTGAATAGGGCACGTATTGGTTCCCAAGTGAAGTCTTGACCCGCCTACGGTAGGTCCTATAGTTTTGGAGCTGTGGACCTTTGAACTTCATTTTATCATGTTTTCGGTAGCCTATAATTCCGAAAGGTAGCATTTGTGCACCAAGGTTGGTTTGTACTTTCCGTCTTATCTTGGTGTGAGGAATCACCCCAAAACGTTGTCGCTGTTGTTTTGAAACACCCTATATATAAAAACTAGCTGAAATACCCATTCTTCGCATGGAGGCTGTATTTGGAAGTCAACGCCTGTGGCAGTATCACCATTCATCTTAGCAACCGCGAAAACTATGGATTTGATACTAATATCGGTCATTTTAGATTATTTTTACATGTTCCGGTAACTCTCCCCCGCAGGTGACCCCTGGCCCGCATTCAATAGTAGCTGAATTTTAAAGTCATCGCTAATGTAAGTGTCACCATTGATCTCAGCGACCGCGAAAACTATGAATTTGACACTAATATCGGTCATTTTCTACTACTTTTACATTTCTTGCCCCCCCCCCCCCGCAGTTCGAATTGTAAAAAAAAATCTCTTTGTCTTGGTTTGGGGCCTGGACCAAGGTACCCATGATCAAAATTTCGTAACTCTCGGTCCACTCCCCAGGCCGCACACAGAGAGACAAACAAGCTCTTTAATTTATTTATATTAGATAATCTCTGCTTTCTCGATTTTCGTTTCCATCTTAACGTTTTCTTTGGCATGAGACAGAGTTAACAAAACTGGGTAGCTACTAGTGGGCAGCATAATGTATTTTTGAATTTCATTCCAGGAAGTATGTTATGTTTCTTTAATCAGATTTTCGTGCAAAATTTAGAATAGATCAGGACTTGGGAAATTCATGATATTTTTGAAAACCCAGCCCATCTGGCTTTGATAGATTCTTAGGGCTTTATGAGTTTTTTTTTTTTTTTTTCGGGATTTCGAACCAACCTGAATTCAAGTGTATAGACAGTTGTTAATCAATTTTAATAGTTAAATTGGCTTTTAAAGGAACAGTTACGAATTCAGTTGTGGAAAAGAATGACACTATACGTGCTTAATCTGTTGTAGTTATTTGTTGTTCCGTGCTTTATTTCTTGATGCAACAGCGAAATCACAATCTAGTGGAATCAGAACAGTCCTCCTCACTGATCTAGCGACTAATGCGCGTACCTTTGCTTTACGGGATCTCAGATTCGATACGCGATGAAAGAGCATTCAACGCATTACGGTGATTGGAATTCCATTATAAACTGTTGTTCAACGTCTCATATGGCCTCGTTGCTAAAAGGGACGCTAAACTCCAACCATCACCACCAACAACGTGGAATCGAAACAATTTTGAGCTCCCGGAACGGTTTGAACTTGAGGTCAGCCGCACAAATAAGAGCGCCGTATTCACCAGACTATACGGAAAACGCTACGCTCTGAACCGCAGTACGACATAGTTTGAGATTTTGGAGTCTGACATAATTTTAAAGATGCTAGGGTCAGCGTTTGATTTGATTGATATGAATATGTAAGGAAACGGAAAGAACAATAGATTGAATAGTCAAAAGAGACTCTCCTTGCTAAATGGCGTACGCGAGTCCTTTCCGTGCGCATGTTGTCCTGGATTCGACTCCTGGTGGAAGCGCGAAACACCGGATGCAAATCTGTAAAACCTGAATAATGGTTAAATTGCACCACTGTTTTATGATTCTATGCAGGACGGAAATAAAAGAATAGAAGTGAAAAGTGGACGCTTTGTGGTTTGAGTTATGATCCATGGAGAAAATACAATATATTTTCTTTACTATATAGTAATTCACTTAATAATTTCAATTTTAGTACCTGTCTAAATGAAGGTAGAATTTTTTTCTATAAAAATGTACCCATAAAAGTTTTTTAAAAAATAAAAAATAGGTTGCATGCCTTCTGTCTAGTACTTATATACCAACAAATTAATAAGCAGTGTTTGTAATACGTAGTAAATGTATATAAATAATTACTGCAAGTATATCCAGGTTTCTTATTTATTTATGTTTGAATTCCAATAGTGTCTTCTCTCTTACTTGTAACTCAGTTCAGTGTCCAACATTAAGATAATACTTCAGCACACAACTTTTTAGAGATCTAGATGTAGTACACATTGACAATTAAAATAATTTTATTTCTGTATAAGTTATATTTAAGTAAAATGTTGAAAATTCAGTCGTGAAATAGTAGTTTGTTTCCATTTGTAGAATTTTATTCCTTAGTAAACTCACTTTTAAATGTTTTAAGTATCATTGATACTTAATATATATTATATATCTATATTTGTTGATATCCATTATCTGTAACATATAGCGCAGTTATAAAATTGTAAATGTGCTTGTCAAGTTTTATGTAAGTGACAATAGGATAGTTGTGTGATTACTCTCCCTCGCAAAGAATTCTTTTAAAAAATATAATAAATAAATAAATCTAAAAACAAGAATGCTACAAATTGTGTGTACTTCATGGTGACGTTACTCATATGTCAAGCCGTATAAAAGACATTTTCTCATATATCAGAAACCCAGGAAATATTAACGTAACTGACTTATTGAAATCAAAAGTATTTTCTGCATATGTATATGAATGAAAGATTTTCAGAGCCAGAGTGAACTCAAATGATTCGCGTCTTTATTCAGTTATTTTATTGATACGCAAATTAAGTTCCGGTGTTTGAGACTCAGTGAACAGCTTGGAATTAGGTCGTCTGTACTTTGTTGTCTTTTGAAGCTATCCCGTTTATTTTAAATAATGTGCACAACTGAGCAGTAATTTCATTTGTACTGGTTGTGTATCTTTTTGTCCTTCTAAAGTGACTCTCAAAATATTCACAAGTATGCAAGATCAATACAGCGTATTTCTATCAGGTGTCCTCCGTAGATGAATTGGTAGATATGTCGCCTTTGTAACCAAGGAATCTGGGATTCGAGTCCATGTGATGGATAATTTCAATCTTGTGTAAACTGAGGTTCGAATCGCACTTTAATCTGTAGATGCCGTCCTTCATAACTCCGCTGTTGCATAATGACATTAGAAATAAACTTATTTCTGTTTGTATATAATCGAAACAAACAGTGCAACTCTATTTAAACGAGGGGGGCGCGGTGGCTCAGTGGTAGAGCGTTCACCTCTGGTGCTTGGGGTCCCGGGTTCGATCCCAGCCCCCGCCAAGTGAACTTTGTGGTGGACAAACACCGTGCTCGTGGGTTTTCTCGGGGTTCTCCCGTTTCCTCCCACTTTCTTCATTCCACCATTTCACTCATCTCTCATTATCACCGTCTCCTTTAGCCTAACCGGCATAACCGTGGGACGTAAAACTTAAAGATTTCATTTCATTTTTCTATTTAAACGAAAAAAAAATACGTATTTTAAATGTAAAAAAATAAAAAAAATAAAAACATGGTTTTTGCCAACGCTGAGTGGGGTAAAATGAAATTAAATCCGTGAGTTTTATGTCCCACGGTTATGTCGGCTAGGCTAAAGGAGACGGTGATGATAAGAAATGAATGGAATGAATAAACTGGGAGGAAACGGGAGAACCCCGAGAAAACCCACGCACACGATGTTTGTCCACTACAAAGGGGTGGGGTAAAATGAAGAAATGGAAATAACACTAATAGTATAGAGCGCGAACGAACCACTTTCCTAATATTCATTTTAAAAAAGTAGTCTTCAATCTTAAGATGATCTTTTAGCCGTAGACACATTTCATTTTATTCCACCAAATTAGGGTCTAATATTATTTTCTCCTTTTCTAGTGTATTTTACAGAAACATTGTTTTTAAAAGCCTTTGTTTTTTTAAAAAAAATATTTATATCGTTATTATTTAATAATGCAAAGCCCTTAGTTACAAGAAGAAATTGGACAATCAATACTACAGTAAATGAAGGAACTTGTTGGACTTAAAGAGGGGTGTACAATTGAGTGAAGTGTGCGGTCAGCGCATTAACTCTTTGCGCTAGTATCTCCGTTTTTTTTTTTTTTTTTTTTTTTTTTTTACTTCAGTGCACTACTACTTTATGCAAGTTGCTCTCCATATGTCCTTACGATATTGGTTCAATGTTGTATAAAATTGGGCTCCATCAAAAATTAATCCCGGGACCATATAGACGGAAAGTAAGCCCAGGCCTAATAGCCATGAGAACACGCTAAAGCTCAATGTGATAGAACGTGAGAAGAATCAATGAAGTAGTGAAGGAAATTTTATGGTTTCTGACATGTTTCTCAAACTGTGGTTCCCACATCATAAGTGGTCCTCAAGGTCTGACTTTGAGGTCCTCCTGCATTGAATGGTTGTCCGAACAAAAACAGAATAGTTCAAGGGAATTAGGTATCACAATAGTTGAGAATTTAAAATAATAATAAATTATACAAATAATAGATTATACCTGTGACGATCAAATACCGGCCCGATCCGGCCCACGAATATATTTGATCCGACCCGCCAATAAAAATTAACAATGTATGATTTCTTCTCTTTCTGTAACTGCAGGAGTAACAGGAAGTATGTAGCTGGCCATCAAAGTATATCTGAATCGAAACCCGTTTTCAATTGGAAAAATATTTTCTTAATATGTTGGTACCAAATCCATTCTGCAAGATAATATTATTTGGTACCGGGCTGATGTTTAGAAAAATGCAAATTTCACATAGTTGCTTTCAAATATTCTTATCTGTTGGCTCTAATTGGCCTAGATACATGAAACCGTAAAATCAGGACACAGAGAATACAACAAAGATTCACAAAATGTATGACTTACGAACATTCAACAAACCTTGGCCTCAGTGATGGGGGAAGGAACGAAGGTGGGAAAATGACCCCTAAATTTGATTCTTATTTTCTTCTAGCCCGCGGTGCGTTAAAAATCAGCCATCACTGGATTATACATTTTTTAAATTTGATTTTCAGTTTAGTGTTCCTTTCAGCAGCGAGGCTATATGAGACGTGGGCCTACAGCTTAACGTGAAATTCGAACCACATGAGCTAATACAGTGAACATAATACAGATTCTATTAGGTTGTTTAGATGTTTTATTATAAAATATTATTGAGATCTCCGGTAGCTAAGCGATTAGCGCACGCGCATTTGGCGTGGGAGACCTGGGTTCAGTTTTCTGCGGAAGCTCATGTAGTTCGGATCTCACGTTAAGCTGCAAGTTCATATCTCATATAGCCTCGCTGCTGAAAGGAGCACTAAACAAAATAAAATATTCTTGATAGTATGTAATTATGAAAAATTAAAGAGTTGAGTTGATTTTAGTTTAGCGTCCCTTTCAGCAGCGAGGCTATATGAAACGTAGACCTACTGATTAACGTGGAGTGCGATCCACATGAACGCCCGCCGGGAATCGAAAATTATATAAAAAAAAAAGAATTAGGTTATTTTAAAAGAAATACTTTCAAAGAGGTCAAGAGTAGGGTGGTCCCTAGAACATTGTGGCTAATGAAGGTGGGCCCTGCTTAATAAAAATTTGAGAAATTGGTTTATGCTTATATAGAGTGTATATAACATGATAACTTGTTGAAATTCGTTGGAGTTCGTTAACCATTGTCGCCTACCTAACTGTCAGGAAGTGTGAGATAGCCTTACTCTATTTTAGGAACGGTGTAAACAATAGCATCAGCAATGTTTTCTCTCCTCCCCACTTTTTCTTGAAGGAGGGGGCCTTGTATTTTGATGAAGAGAGTAGTTTATTAATGTGCGGTACCTAACTTTGCACAATATGATGCGCAAGTTGACGACTTGAGGGAGTTGTTCTGGCGTCGCGTTGTCTAAACTCTCAAGGATCGATAACACTTCCTCTGCTTCTGACGTGGTATGCTTTTAAGGAAAAGTCGTACACTGCAAACTTCCTATGTTGCTATTTTGTTGTTGTGTGCTACAAAATAAACATTTGTTTTATATAATGCGTCAAGTATACACTGCAAAGATGTTGGCACTAGACTCAATTGGAAGTGGAGGAACAAGGAAGCCAAGCGTTTTGGGAATGGAGCTGCGTTACTTTCTGGAGGTGGGGTTTCATATTCACTCGCGTTGTTACTGTTGTAACTGAGTCGAGACAAAACAGTTTGTGTATATGTATGTGCAGTGGAGCTAGCGGCATAACATCTGATCTTCTCTAGGAAGAGCGTTACGCTATATTCCGTTGGGAAAAGAGATTCAACTTTGTTAGAGGAGGCAAATCTATGATCCAGAATTCTTGGTTTCTTCAATTGAAAAGATCTTAAAGAAACCATCAAATAATTTATATTTAGACTGTCACATACAGTATAGTTCATTTCGGTCCTTTCTAAGTGCGATGCGATGAGAGCGTTGGTCCAGTTTGCTCAGGTTCATATTTCCTCTTATTAATATTGATTTACTTAAGGTAGCGTGTTTCAAACTTTTGAAGTCACGGAGTACTTTTTAGAGATAAATTCGTCATGTAGTAAGATCTTTTTAATTTAACAAAAAAAAAAAAAAAGTATAATTTTTGTAAATGGTTTCACAGGACACAGTGTAGGAAGATTAGTCAGTGAGGAAAATCGAATGTGACTGGAGTGGGTCCGAACGGAAAGAACTGCGTGTTACGTAACTAGATTAGAAAGAATCGAATAAATATGGCATCATCCCGTAGATAAAGTTCCAATGGTTTGCTGTTGTCGAATAGGTAGTATCTAAAATGAAATGAAATCTTTCAGTTTAATGTCCAATTATTATGCACTGTAGGCTAAGGAAGATGATGATTAAAGCAGATGAATGATGATGGAAGAATTGGTGGAATGAGAAAATTTGAGGAAACGGGAATACCCGAGAAAACTCACGGTCACGATGTTACCACCACAAACCAGGGTGGGGATCGAGCCAGGGACCCCACGCACCAGAGGTAAGCGCTCTACCACTAAAGCACCGTGCCCTCCTAGGCAGTATCTACTTTTCGGTGGACATGATTTTGGATTCATTGTTGTTTCAGCATTTTGATACTATCATGATATCTTGTTAGAGTGTATGGTTAATATATGAAGGTTAAACTTCTTTTAGAGGGTGCTTAAGAATCCATTAAGTGACATTTACGGATTTTCGTTATGCCAGTTGAATGTCAAATAGTATCTTAGTATATGCATTGATCCAATATTAGTTCGCGGGTAGTATGCTCGCTATAGGGATGCGCACGAGACGAGTCGAGACAGGATTTTCCTAACAAAATTCGAGTCGAGACACGGCTCTTCCAATAGAGAAACATACATTTTTCGAGCTGAGACATCACTTTTACATCACATTTTCGAGATGAGACAGATAAGTTGCTGGTTAATGTGGCTGTATTCAATCATGTATGTCTTGAATCTTAACAGATATTAGCAGAGAATCAGTAAAGTTCAGATTTAGCATCTACTGCTGAATTGGGAAGAATTAGGAGGAGATGTTCCCTGCGTTGTTCTGATCTGATTAAGGTAAACTGCTGAACCAGCGCACGGATTGATTGTGGTGTGGAAAAAGTCATGGATTTTCTCCGTGACAAAAATGTACCCCCTGGAGAAGAAAATCTGACAGGAATAATTTTTTGCCCCTCAAGATTTTTTTCGAATTGTCTTGAAGACAGAAACTGGGTACATTTTTTTTACTTCTGTAGTAAAATTTAAAAACCATTTTTATTTGGGTTAAAACTACTTATGAAACATCTCGCTTTTCAACCTAAAGCATGTGTTTGTAAGGCGTGGTGCGTATATGAATAAAATTATTCCGAGACCTTGCGAACTTTTCACCTGTGCTCATTCAGTATCCAAGTAGTAACAGCTTGAGACACAGCTGTCAAAAATACTAGATGTTCTGCTTCAGAGTTGCATTGCTCCGTCGCCTCTATGTGAACCGCTCCACCTGAAGACTTATTAACATGGGAATATTTGTCTTTCTCGTGATTAAGAATGCAGTCGATAGGATCCACTTCGGAATTAACACAAATATTGATTTTACTAGAATGACCCAAATACTTACACACAATACAACAAGAACTAATTGAGTTTGTGGTTTCTGACAACTGCAAACTAGCACGTAACTTCAGCTTTAGTTTGACCGAAAGTTTAATTATCCGCTTCAGAACCAGAAATATCTTCGAGAGAAAATTAATGTGGAAGGAAGTAAAATTTGACGGAGTTAGCTATATATTTTGACTTTTTAATTATATATCAAGGACAATTATAAAATGTAGCGCAACAAGTACTTGACAACACTTGATGTTAATTATTCTTCGTTTCAACAAGCGAAGAAAAACAAGTTTGGGAAAATGTTTGATGAAACCAAACTTTATGTTCGTGCAACTTTCTGTAAAAACTTACCGTATTTACTCTCGTAATTTTCGCACTTTTTTAGACGAAAAAAGTTGTTTTGAAACAAGGGTGCGTAAATTATGCGGGAAAAAAAATTAGCCACATTAGTGAACATCATCTAATTATTTCCCCAGTCAAAATAACACAAAAATACCGGTACACATTTTCTTTGTAGCAAGAATTGACAACAAACAACTTATTCTTAATTTGTAGAAAAATAACATTAAAAAATTGTTTAAGAAGTCGTGTGGTTTCTTATCTTACAACAATGGCTTTGCTGCGTTGGCAATTGTTCTAGCTACCGTAATTGATTCCTGGAAAAATGTTGTTTCACAAAAAGTTCCCGCGTGCGTAAATTACGCGAGGAAAACATATACAGAAAATGCCCTTCAAAAGTAGGATGCGAAAATTATGCGAGGGCGAAAATTACGCGCGTATTTACGGTAAGTTAGGGGCAAAGTAGATCCAAGATAGCTAATTTGACTTGTGATGAATATTGTTGCCAACGAGACGATTTAATTTGATTCACTTTCAACAGCGAGGCTATTTGAGACGCTGACCTACAGCCTAACGTGGGATCTAAACTACATGAGCTCCCGCCTGGAATCGAACCATGGGTCTCAACCACGAGACGAAAGATGTCTCGTCTCGATGTTTGAATTCCAGATGAGACTAGAAACATGGCAATCTGTTTTCGAGATGAGAACCACAACGAGACGATACATTTCTAGAGTATAGTTAAATATTATATCACATCCTTTGTGGACCTCTTCCTACGCGGAAGTATTCTGATAACTTCTAGATGAAAGTAAGGAGAAAAATCAGAGCATAAATTTTGTACATAAATTTACAAAACGAGTCGAGAAAAGCGATTTGAGAATGGAGATGAGACGAGAACCCTACAAAAATTACAACACGAGACGAAAAATCCTTATTCAACACAAGTGACAAACAAGATAACATTCTTCCAAATACCTGTGATTTTGGATAGTGTAATTTTAATAACTTTCTGTTCATTACAAAATAAATACAAATATTATTTAAAAAGTAGTTAACAAGGAACCAAGACAACATGATAAGTCATCAATTACCGGTGTGCCCCCCTTAACTGAAGGAAGAAAACTGAAAAGAAAACCAGGTGTAAAAAGAAAGAAAAAAAGAAACAAATATGTTCTTTTATAGCTGAAACTCTTTAAATATTTCTAATGCTGCGATATTTACGTATACAAGAGACCATGGTTGAAAAATGATGAAAAATGATGGTTGAAAAAGTCCTTACTGCAGAATGTGTATTTTCGCAGGTTCAGGGTTTGGCCGTGTGAGCTTTGTAATAGACAAACCTCTTATTTGTGAGTTTACTTCCAGATTTCTTTCTTGTTTCCTTCATCAGAATAATTATTGCACCTATTATTTTCGAGAACTTTCATTTCATTTATTTATCGATCTCTGTGAGTCTACAGAGATAATAATGGGACATTAAATTCTTTCGTCTTATTTTGATTGAATATTTTCATTGAACTCTTGTAACAATTTAATTTTTAAAACTTTGTGAATTTTCAGAAAGAAAGGAGAAATGCTATACTGTCAGGAAGTTTATTTCGAGAAAGGACGTTAAACTTCGTATAAAAAGTTTACGACTACCTGTAACAGTTGCCTCGAAAGTGTATCTGGCTTCTAAGCTTTTAGATCCTATGCTGATATTCACGTAAAGAATTATGCGCTGTAAAAATAAAATTGAAAGTGGACAACACGTCTGTAAGCGAGAAGGCTGTTATAGTAGATGTGAGTCAAGCTTTTTCCATTCGAGAATCTTTAGATTCCATTCCTTTTATGAAATTCTAAATATTACTGGCGTTTAACGAAAAATGATGTCCAAAGATGAGACACACGAAGCGACAGTATCATTGAGAACAAAATGATATGTTTGAGTGTGAATTCTCATACGTATATATAAACCTAAAAATTGATGCTGTATGGTAGTGGTCCTCAAACTTTCTGATAACCCAGACCCCCTGTTTATTCGGAAAGTCATCTGCGGATCCCCTTGCAATGCTATCTGAAACTTCACATGATATTAAAAAATATACTAACTAGAATTACCACTGACAAGAAAAAGATCAAGAAAATAAAGCAATAAGTAATTTATTATAAAGATACATGATTGTTTTGAAAAAAACAATAACTTTCAAGACAGAAAATCAATGTCTTCCGGAATAAGTTTTGTCACCATCAATATTAGGCACGATTCAACATTAAGACGATTTCGCTATAAATTTTTAATACAGCAAAGAGCAGAAAAAATCTGCTCACATAAGTAAGTGGTAAGGAAAGGCATCAAATGTTGCAGTGCATTTTTAGACAACTCTTCATACGACTCACACGCAACTAAAAGCTACAAAGTTCATTTTCTTTGAAAACGATTTTTCATGAAGTACTGCAGGATAGTTCCAATAGCTGTTCTTGTTCTGTACTAAGAGAGATTCATACTCTGTATATCATGGATTTCTACATTAGTGAAGGGGTTTTCAATCCAACCATTACCAGGTTGTGGAACAGGGAAATATACTCGAAAATTTGCACAAGTGTTTTGTGCATTTCAGCAGAGAGTTTTTCACCTGAAGAATCAATGAAATTCTTGAGCACTGGACATGATGAATACTTATTGTTTTGAACTCGTATTGCCCACAACTGCAAAATACTTCTTGCATAACAACTGTGAGTTCCATTTTATTACAACACATTTCAATTTTTAGGCGTCGCGGACCCTCTGGCTAGGTCTCACAGGACCCCAGGGGTTCGCGGACCCCACTTTGAGAACCACTGACTGGTAACTACACCACCCATTAATCAGGGGCGGATCCAGGACCGACTTCTGGGGGGGCGGTGGGTTGTCATACTGATACTTTTAAGGGCTCCAAACTTTGGGATGGGTTTTATTAATATATATAAAATAAGAAAGTTTCCTCTTCTGGGGGGGGGGCAATCGCCCCGATCGCCCCCCCCCCCTGGATCCGCCCCTGCCATTAATATGGAATTGATACTAAAATATATCCTCACCAATTGTCCAGGTGCACATATCTCCTTTCTCGTGACTTATCGGTAATGTTCGTGTCTCTAAACCGGAGCTTCTGGAGTCACCTCTCTCACTTCCACACATGCACAGCACTCTGACCATGTTATTGTTATTATTAAGTATTCTGCCTTTTGGCAGGTCCTGGGACTTTTTTAATGTTTGGGACTGGAAATGTTTCTTCCACGTCTCTCAATATTCAACTTCTAGTTTTAACGTCCAATATTTTCTTCTATTCTTCAAATAATCGATCAGTTGTATTCTTTTTCTTATTCTTCGTTTTCCTCCTATCTTTCCTACTGTGATAGTATGAAGAAGATAATTTCTTCGCAAGATTTGTCCAATCCAATTGACCTTCCTATGAAGGATGCTGACTAAAAGTGTCCTCTTCTTTTTAAAAAACATCTTCTGTGTTACTCTCTCTCTCTATCTCTGTCCATTTTATCTTTTCCATCTTCCTCCAACACCACATTTTGAAGCTTTCTAAATATTTCTTCCTTGACTTCCGTAATGCCCAAGTCTCTGAACCATACAGTCCAATTCTCGATACATAGCACTTGACCAACTTCTTCCTTAGTGCAATATTAAGCTTGCTTGCTAGTTAAGAGTGATGTTTTGTTGAATACTTCTTTGGCTATGACAATTCTTGACCTGATGTCTTTGGTGCAGTAAGCATCTTTGGTCAAAATACTTCCCAGATACTTGGAATTATCGACTTCTTCAATTTCTCCTTGTTCTACTCTGATCCATAAGGGCGCGTTTCCATATACGGCATTGTTTTGTGCCGCGGTGCTTACTGAATGTATCTGGTGAAATTCATGCAGCATGACATGCTATATGTGGTGCTTCAAAACGTCCATTATCAAACACAAGATACAATTCCAAAATATGAAAAGACTGTTCTCTTTCTACATACTGCTGCACAGTGAGGTGCCTTATATGACATATACGTAGTTACCCCATGGAACATGTCGTCTCCTTTACTATTCTATCATCAGATGGCGTTATTGCAGCGGTCATCGAGAAAACAACATTACTTGTGGGATGAGCTGGCTTTCCAATCATACGATAATTTATCGTTATATACGATAATTTAAGCCTTAATACTATATGCGATAATGCCCTTGTGATAAGTTTTAACGATACCAAATTTTTAGAACACACACTTTTTTTGCAGTTTTTGAATGTGTAAATCAATTATGTGCATTTTAATTAATTATTGTAGAGGCCAAAACATTTTTATATATACAGAAATTGTTTGTTACAATGTACTAAAATTTATAACACGCCCAATATTTTTACATACATACATACCTTACAAAGCTTTAAAAAAAAGTCTGATTGTTTTCTGTGATATATTTTAGCCTCTCTTTGATGCTGTGATGTTATAGCGATAGGGGATGATAAATTGGCTGAGCCCAAAGATTTAGAACTCAGTGGTTCGGCAACAGCCAATATGCACGCCATCTCTTACAACAGCAGTGACCTGCAATTATTGCCTCATTTAATCCAGAGGCTCGGCTAACCGGGACACGGATAATCGTAAGTCTACAGTGAAGTCCCGGTAATCCGATTAATCTGAACAGATCCGGGAGGAAAGTTTTACTTATTTATTTATTTTTGTGGCGAAAATACGGAGTTTTAGGAAATTTATAACTAAAAGGATGAAAATGGGTGCATGTTTTGATGGAAAACGAAGTGAACTTAAGTGTTTTTCTTCAATTTTTGTATTTAGGCCTTAAGCCACATTACGACAATTACACAAAGTTTAAAAAAGAATAAAGACATCAAGTTTTGCAACATTTTAAACATTTTTCCAGTACAGTAAATACTATACGCTATGTATTACAACACAATAGATCCGTTGACCTGCTTCAAACCGCGATTTTATTGTTATTCCGGGTAATCCGAACAATCACGTAATCCGTACAGGGTTCGATCCCAATTAGTTCGGATTAGCGGGACTCCACTGTAAATGCTTGAAAATTTTACACTGATATCCAAATAAAGTTTTTAATCTAGTTATACAGTGTATGTGGCTATATGGAAACATCTTTTGTTAATACAGTAGTAGTACATACTAAATTGTAACGTGAATTGTGTTTTGTATTAATTTGTTATTCTTTTTCTTTGCAGGTAAGTGACGTTATTAACTTGAGATACTGGACTAAAGTGGAGCAAGGTACAGTTAATATTTGTACATACGAGTGAATATATCTCTGTTTAAAAGTTTATTTAATATTTTATCTAGGCCAATAGCTAAAACACGTTAAGTGAAAGCCTATTACATAGGTTTGATAAAAAGTAATGGCAACACGTAAAAATAGTGACACTGTTCTGACGTAAAAGGACTGTGTTTCAGCACTGGGACGGTAAGGCGATGAAGTGTAGCGAGTGGTAACGACTGTGTGCTATTCAGTTAAAAGTAGCAATACAGTAAATTAGAGGGGAAAAGTGGAAGTGCCCTAGCAATGTTTCAGAAAGTCGCATAACATAACATTGAAGTAGCACGTGGATGCAGTGCACGACAATGTTTTCAGGAACTTCATGATGATCTTTTCGTCAAAATGAAGGAACCACTACGCGGGAGGAAGCACTATGACACAAGACAAGCCAACATTTGTGCTATAATGGTAGTCCCTATGTGACATCGACAAAGGTTGACGCGCTGACGGTGTACAATGCCTTTCACGTGTAGCTGAAGATGATAGGGATGGGAGGCGATTGCATTGAAGAAATGTAACATGTATTCTTCCATGCATAAAGTCAGGTAGGAAGCACAACAATGTCGCCATTACTTTTTATACAGGACTTCTAATTTAAACCTTGGTGCGAATTTGTCAATTAATTTAGACCTTGTTCATTGGAGTATAAATAAATAGTTTTAAGATTTGATCACCAACGAAAGCAATTGTGTCACAGGCGTGACTGGCAATTCACTTCAGGGAGCGTTGAGTCCTTGGCGAGTGTTTTCAAGTTTCATGTATGTAAGCATTGATTTTATCTTAAGCTATTATTAAAATGTTAGATTTATGTTTGTAGTCAAGAAAGGTTTATGTGTTTGTGGCCAATGTTTTCGACAAGAGATCTCGGAAACCACAAGTGTTAGAAACGTGCTGTTTTCGCTGGTCGGTTCCAAATTTTGTGTAGATTAACCAGTTCTCATTTAAATTAAAAAAAAAAAAACGTTTGTTTTTCTATTCCACATTTTAGGCGTTGTTTTGACCCTATTAGTGGGTCATTCCATGTCAAATCGCCTAATTTTAAAACATGACCGTGCTTCAATGTCTCAGATTCTCTTTATTTTTTTTTTTCATACATTAATACCAATGAAATTATGCTAAATTATTTTTTTTTCCGATTTTTGGGATGAGAAATGGGCCGGGGAGAAATTTTTGAAAAATGTGAATTTTGCTTCAATTTCACTTTCCGGACTCAGCATCATAGAACTAAAATTACTATAACTTCCTTATTTTTTGAAGATATTGAACTTATCCAGGTATCAAATGAAAGCTTAATTTTTGCTTTTTCAGCAGATCCTAAGTAACCTTGCAAAAGGTTACACTGTCAAACATTAATGGGCATACAAAGCAAATTTTGGGGTCTTTCACAAATTGTGCCGTTGCTAAAATGTTACAACTATGAAAATTTCGAAACTTTTTTGTACATTCATCTTAACACGTACATGGTATGGTTAAAAAAATAAAGAGGATGTTTTTTGTATTTTTGTAATTATTTTTCAGCCAACTTTCCAATTTTGGCTTCACGAAATGACAGCTCAAAATTTTCTGGCTAATACTTAGAAACTAACAAATAAGTATCGTGTCCATCAAATAGACACTTTACAAATGCTTCTTTCAGACTTAAAAAAAAAAAAATCTGATAACTTCAGACGAAAGGTTTCCGTACTATGTATCGTTGCGTACCGCCAAAAGCTCTATTCTTTTTGATAAGATAGACTACAACGGAAGTGTAATTGACCAAACATTACAACGGAAGTGCAATTGACCCATATCCTCTTTTATTTATTAGAAAACAGAATCGATCTTTATGCTAAAAAAAAAAAATGTTTTCTATCGTATTCTATTTTTGGTTCACAAACTCAATAGAATGAAGTATCTACAATATGCAATTTAACAGCATGTTATAGTAAAATACTAGTATAACGAAATTGTGGTGACCTCCGAAATTAATTTGTTACAGTGAAGTTTCGATACACTGAAATAAGTCAATTCTCAAGAACTCCCTGTTGTTATTTACTACAGGATCTTCATAGGTATAGTATTTCAATATGAATTTAGAAAAAATCAAACTTCCTATTTATTAGACGAGAAGAAATTTATGATACATACCTGAAGTATTCCCTCTTAGTACTTGATGCGAAAAGAATAAACGAAATGATAAGGTAGAAATATTAAATCCAAACGTTCATTGTTTAATTTTAAACATTGAGCTTCTAATTAGCCGATAGTACATGGTGGGCGGAAAGCAACTTCCTATTTTTAATATTTTTCCCTCCTAAAATATTATAGGTATAAAGTCTTTTTTTCGCATATGTAGTTTATTATATACCGTTATCTTTCCAAAAGTTACAACTCAATGTGTGCTCCAGTATTTTCTAAACAATATCTCAAACGAACAGGTATGTTTGCTACGACTTTCTTCAAGACCTCAGCAGGAATACCACTTATGACCTCATGGATCTTATTCTCAAGTTCGCCAATAATTTGTGGTTTCCTGCGATACAGTTTCCTTTCTTAGCCCACTTCCATGAAAAGAATTCACATAGGATGAGGTGTGGACTCCGCGCTTGGCTATTCGGTGAGACCCCGGCGACCTATCCGCGTCCTGCAAAGCGTTAATCAAGCCATTGTCTTACAGGCAAGGCGTCCATTGTCTTACAGACCTCCCATCTTACATAAAAAATAGTTCATGTGACTCATCTCATTTCGAAATTGAAGGCCACATAAAATTTTCTAGCATTTTTAGGTATCTTTCAGCGTTCATAGTGTCTCAACAGATAGGGTCCAATAATGCGGGAAGAATTTAATCCACACCACACTGTCACTTTCGGCTTGCTATGCATTTGTTTCAGCGGTCTCTTTGGGCTCACTTTCTACCCAATAATAGCTATTATGACGATTAACGAACTCCCCTGCATGAAACACAGCTTCATCACTTCATAGAATTTTTTTCAAACAGGTGTGGATGATCTTCATGCCACGCGAGCATCCTTTCACAAAATTCAACACCCCTATCGCAATCATCTAGATACAACTTTTAGACATAATGAGGCTTCATGGTCTGTAATATAACTCTTTCTGGAGAATTGGACGCACAGAATAGCGTGTAATACCACTTTCTCTCACAGTTTACCTTGTTGAGTTTGAAGGTTTCGCTCGAACATTTCCATCACTGTGGCCACCTTTTCTTCTGATACTGAAGTCGAGGGCCTACCTGATCTCTTAATATCCACGACACTTCCGGTAGTTGTTAATTTTCTGCTGAAGTTTTTGCATCCAGAATAGCTTGTCTCCCATGTTGATCCCTCCACCACCATTGGGTCTGAATTACAGACTGCCACACCTCAAATATTGCTGCAATTTTGGCTCTTTCCTCAATGGTTGATCGTCCTAGAATCTTTGTGGCTTCAAAGAAACAACAAAAGTTTCCCAGGATCTGAAAAAAAAATAGGGAAAAAAGTCACACTTTAGTCTATAAAACAAGATAACTTTCATTGCTATCTACACATCGTCATTAGAAATTCACAATTCAAAATAGAGAGTTACTTTCCGCCCGCCCTGTAATAACTGTTGCACTGAAGATGCACAAAGCTTATTTAACGGAATAATGCTCATTGGTTACTTTCAAATCACTGTCTTGCTCAACTAATCGTGTATATATATATATAAACTAATGCAATATTATATTATAAAGCATGATGAATTTCAAATATTTAAAAAGAAATATAGACCGAAAAAAGAAGGAAAAAAAAATTTTTCATTTGTTAAATTGGAAGTTCGAAATTCGTTAAAATTAAATTCTTTATTTACATTAAATTGAGAAAAGGAAGGGACCTAAAAGTAATTTCGCAATTCTAAACATGTCGTTACTACAACATTTTACTATAGTTGTATTTCAGCTTGAAAATATTCTGTTCCTTAACTAATAGCGAAGTTAAGATACGCGGTAGTGTTATACGTCTCTCAGACTCGACAGACAGAAAAAGTAGTAAAGAGTTTTGTCAGTACTCGTTGTATGAAGCGGTGCGACCCTATGTCGAATCCTCACTCCAGCAACATCCTTCATCCAACTTCATTACGATCGTAAAAGCTTTTCCTTGTGTTGAAAGCAAAACAGGATTAACTAGCCGCATTGGAAACGCGCGACGGAAAAGTTGTAGTGGCAGGCGTCTCTCTATGTACAGCTACACCCCCTTTCCACGTTTTTTATTACTTCCCCATCCCGTGTTTTCGTCTGTACTTGCTTTTTTTCCTGGTGAAGTCTCTATTCACTTCAATGATAAACTCAATTAGGGATTTGAAATGTGTGTTTTGCGACAAGATTCGACGACGCTTTGTAACATTTTCCGCGTAGAACTGTTAGACATGGTGTTTATTGACATGAACATTTTAGTTGTTTACGTATAATTTGTACGTTTAGAAATCAGAAATAAATGAATTACTAGGGTGTTAATACATATAGTTTAGATACGGTAAATATACCGATATTTTAAAGTGAACCTAAATGAAGGTGGAGGTGGAAATACCTATTATGGAGACTTTAAGCAGGTTATGTAGTATAATATACAATCTATATAGCTTTATAAATTGTAACTATTTAGATAATTTATTTTCAACAATATAAGACAAATTCTATGTGAAGTAAACTAAAGATCGCTCCTCTTTCGGAATAGGTCATGAAACCTCAAAAGCTGTAAGCTGAGGTAAAGGCACGATACTATCTTGGTTTCGAATCTCATGGAAGTGATATCATAATCCTTTCTTTACTTCCGCAGGCTGTCTCAGATTCTTACCAGTTTTAACACATTTAGTTCCATGGTATTTTAACATTTAGTAACTTATCTCGGTATCAGGAATCATCTCCTGATGTTCGTTACATTAATTAGTATACTAGAAATATACTGGTATTTGCTAGCGGGCAAATGGTCGTCGAGGTAGGCTATTGTTTTCTTCGATTGAACATTGGTAAAAACTAAATAAATAAATGCAAGTAAATTGCATATCACACACTGTAGTTGAGAATCTCAAGTAAATATACACTATAAAGTTTTGTAAGATAAATATTACACAAATTATAATAGCTTGTACGTATAGATATGTTATTATAGCATTTTCTAGAGAGTCTTTAATTATTAAGAGAACGCACATTTTGTAGAGGTAGCTCGCATCGAAAATAAGAAGTCAGGTGAATTCATTGCTATTCCGCTACTAATTCTTACTTTCAGTGCGCCTACATTTCCGGACTACGTGAAGGTAGGTTATTTTCAACTTAAGGTCCGTCCCTATATTCCTAGTTCCCTGCGCTATTTCAAATATCATTTCGGGCACACCAGCACGTCGTGTAATGCGAGTGGTGCTCTTTGTGCGAATTATGGCCAGAGTAGTCATGGTGTGGGGCCCTGTAGAGCGACCAAGTCCTTTTGTATTAACTGCAATGGCGAGCACTCTGCTTCGTCTTTGGACTGTCCAGCCTTTCAACGTGAGATACATAACCGAGAGCTATGGTGTTGAGATCCCTGCTACTAATGCTAAGCGTCGCTCAAAAGAAAGCATCCCTTCCTCGCTTTCTCTGTCCTTTCCTACTGTTCCTTGTACTTCTTGTAAATCAGTGGCGATCCAGACATCCGTCGTTTTCATCCAAACCGATCTTGTTTCCGACAAGAGTCCAGAAATTCCGACCTCAGTCACATCGACTAGCGAACCTCACAAAACACAAGCGCATCACTGGATACCTTTGTTGCCGGCCTAAAACTTAGCCAGCATATACACCGGCTCAATGAAACAGTTCTTTCACCGAAAAGACTAAAATCTACACCTGTTTGTAAGCCACCTGCAGTTGCCTTGAACTCTGACATTCTGGAAGACGAGCTGATGGATACTGAGTGGACGGTACTTAGCCCTCGTAGGAAAGATTCGCTTCAAGCTTTTATTTTTGACCTTTTATTGTTTTTACTATTGTTATTGTTATATATTTTCTCTATTATTACTGGTATTTGTTGTTATTGTTACATATTTTTCTGTTATTCCCGGTGGGAACACTCGATCTAAAAGGTGTAATACCTTTTACGGGCAGCCATCCTGAGTGAGGTGTTTTCTGGGTTTTCCTCATTCACACTAGGCAAATGCTGGGATGGTACCTATCATAATAGTCCCAGGCTGCATCCTTCCTTCCTCTCCAGTTCCTCGGGCAATATGATCGCCGAGGAACGTCATCCCCATGTGCGATGGGCTAACGTGGCTTAGATGCTGAAAGCCCAGAAATCTACTTCCTAATTTTTAACCCTATATTTTTCTATTGTTATTCTTATTGGTATTTATTTATTTATTATATATATAGGGTGTTAGTGTACTATATCGACAAACTGTAAGAGGTGCTTCCTCACATCAAAATAATAGAAAAAGTTCATATAGATCTATGGCGAAAAGTGCGTAGTTCCAAAGCTAGGGCTGTCCAAAATCACGAAAATGCCAAATTTCAACAGGCCCTATTCTGGAAACTGTGGATGGTGATTCTTATCAGCGTAAAGGAAGTCATGCATACACAATCCAAAAATGCATATTTCATTAATTTTCAGTGGGCGTACAGAGTATTCCCTGCAGGGTGAAATTCTCAGACATGCCATCAACCGAATTTTGAGATATGCTCTGACTTTATGATTGGTCCAAAGTAAGCAAACAATAAGCTTTGATAGCAGTGAACTTTAGCGCGATGTTGGAAGTGTTAAGCAGCACGTCAGCAGCACGGTTTCTCGTACTCGGGAAAATGCATGCTGCAATGTTTTCTTTCACGCTTTTAAGTGAAGAAAACGTGAAACACACCGTGACGAAATACATTGCATTACACATTATTCCGAACACAAAAGAACATGGAGCTCCCGGTTCCTAACATTTCCGACTTCCCTCCAAAGCATTGGATGTTCATTGTTGTCAAGACTTACCTTTTGCCTATTTTGGGCCCTCCTTGAAATCAGGATATATCTGAAAACTCTATTGAGAGCATACCTGAGAATTACACCCTGTAGGGAATAGCCTGTATACCTAAGGAAAATTGACGAAATATGCACTTTTGGATTGTGTATGCGTGTCTTCCTTTACGCTGATAAGGACCACCATCCACAATTTCTGGAATTCGAAATAGGGCCTGTTGAAATTTGGCTTTTTTTGCGATTTTGGACAGCCCTAGCTCTGAAACGACGCACTTTTCGCCCTAGGTTCATACGAACTTTTTTTTATGTGATTGATCACCTTTTACAGTTTATCGGTATGGTTCATTAACACTCTGTATATATATAAAATTCTCATACGTTTACTATTTTATCTTTCTTCTTCTCTCCTCTTTATTTCTCTTTTGCAGTTATAATTTGTTATATTTTGATATGTTTGTTTTTAAATCATATTTACGTCAGTCCGTGTTTGGGCAATCTCGTTGATCGTGACGGAAGCCAATAGCTTCCATGCTGTCATTCCCATTAAACCTCAATCAACCTAAAATCAATCTAATGTGCATTTTTCTTCTATTAATACCAATCAAAAATTAAGGGTTTTCATTACTACTACTTTTGAAATGTAAATGATCAAAAAAGGTAAAATATATTTGGTTTGAAAGGTGACAAGAGTAAAATGGTTTGTAGAACATTTTGAGTACATAATAAAAGTTGTATTCACTTGGAAAAAGTTTGGGAAACGCGGTGCTAGAATATATGATAGTTTGGAAATTCAGTTAACAGTTATTCTCCTGTTAACAGTTTTTCGTCAGATAGAATTGTATTAAGAACTTCAATGTTTTCTGTGAAACTTATACTTCTTGGCGTAGCTAATCAATGTAAACGTGAGCATAATTTCCATTGTTCAAGATTTGTTTATACTTTATATAGTGCAGAAATGCTTTATACTTAATTAAGTATTTTACTGTACAACTGTTAAGAGAAAGTTGGAAAGGAAAATATATTTCAACCTCAGCACAATCCTGAAAAAAAAAGAAAAGAAAAGAAAGAAAGAAAGAAAGAGAGAGAGAGATAGCGTTATGAATGGCAGTTTTGTGTCATTTTCATTTTCAGAGCCATCATTCAAATATGAATGGATGTAATCTGAAAACTTTTGCACTGAATAATTCTTATAGTTCTTAAACTTAAAACTGCCATTTAGACTGTTATAACTACAAAAAATTTAATAACAGCATTATATTTATGGGAACATCGTAATGTTTTACATCATGGTCCAGATTGACCCCTTTTGCCGTTGACAAAATGTGGTATTAATCCAATATGGCTAAATTGAAAGTGGCGGTCATGACACGTAAATACCCCAAAACATAGCCCTATTAACATTTATTCAAGCCTCCTTGCTGGTCTAGTAGGTAACACGCGCGCTTTTGGTTCACGGGGTCTCGAGTCTGATTCCCGATGGAAGAGCCTTCAAATTTGAACGCATTACTGTGGTTCAGGTTAAATCTTAAACTATAGATCCACGTCTCGTTGCACCTCGGGACTGAAGAGGGAATATACAAATTTACACTATTTACAAAGGTGGAGTCGGATCTGAAGTTTCGACGAGGAGAACAATCTATCTATTGAAATGCTACAATACCAATTAAAAGCGCCCGACTTTAACTATGGCTTTCAAATCTTTCATTTACGGTTATGTGTGATTTCACGTTTAACAGAGACAAACATTTTAAGTACGAGTACTTTAAATAGATCAGTTAACTAGATCTTTTTCATAAAGTTTATGATATAAAATTGTTGTTCAAAGCCTTTGTATTTTAATAAACCTTCTCCAAAACCAATGCACATGAATTGTGCTTCCATCTTCCGAATTCTTTTAAACTATATGTTGTGGAAATTTATATATTTGTGGCCAATCCTTTCGACAATGAGATCTTGGAAACTACAGGCTCAAGAAAGATGACGTTTTCACTGATCGATTGGAAATTTTGCGTAGATTGTCCAGTTCTAATTGAATATTTTAAAAACATGGCTGTTATTTATTTATTACATTTTTTAGGGTACGCATGGAAGCGTTGAAAAAAAAAAAAACTAAAGCACCATATCCTACGCGTTATACATTCCAACACCATGCTGTTGTATATAGGGGTTGCATATGTCTCAGACGTTTATTTCATGGCCAAATAATAATGAAAAAGAATCGATAACCATTTCTCGAGTTTAACCAGTAAGATGAATCTTTATTTTTGGAGTGATTTGCACAATGAACACCATATATAACTGCCATTATAATTAATTGTATATGTGATGTATTTGCTTATTGCATACTACATGCAAGAAGAAAGAAAACACTGGTCATGCATGAATTAGAAACTCCAACCGGAAGTAGGCTCAAATTTTGCAAACGGTGCGAAATATTGAGGTCCCCTTTATGATACGCCTTGCCGATTTTTTTTTTTTTTAATAAAGATCTTTTTCACTTGTGTCTGTAAAGGGACATGTACATATGTTGTGAGGAATGAGAAGAAGATTTATGCTCATATGCGAATGATGCGCTGTGTAGAGAGCGCAGGTTCAGCTAGTCTATCTATTAAAATGCTACAATAGCAAATAAAAGCGCCTGAGCTCCAACCTATAACTGGCTTTCAAATCTTTCATTTACGGTTATGTGTGATTTCACGTTTAACAGAGACAAACATTTTAAGTATTTGTACTTTAAATAGTCTAAATTAGTTAACTATATCTTTTTCATAAAGTTTATGATATAAAATTATTATTCAAAGCCTTTATATTTTAATAAGCCTTCTCTAAAATCAATGCATGTGAATTGTGCTTCTATCTCCCGAGTTCTTTTAAACTATGTTTATATGTTTGTGGTCAATCCTTTCGACAATGAGATCTCGGAAACTACAGGGTCTAAAAAGGTGACGTTTCCATTGATCGATTGTAAATTTTATGTAGATTGTCCAGTTGTAATTGAATATTTAAAAAACGTGGCCATTATTTCTTTATTAGATTTTTACGGGTACACTGAAAGTGTTGAAATTAGAAAAAAACTAAAGCATCATATCCTACGCATTATATATTCCAACACCACATAATTGTATACAGGGGTTGCATACCGCTCAGGCGTTTGCTTCATGGCCAAAAGATAATGAAAAACGAAGGATAACCATTTCTCCACTCTAAGTTCAATCTTTATTGTTTGGAGTGTTTAGCCCAATGAACGAACACCATGTATCACTGACATTATAATTAATTGTGTGTGTAATGTATTTGCTTATTACATAGTATATGCAAGAAGAAAGAAAACACTGATCATACATGAATTAAAAACTCCAACCGGAAGTAGGCTTAAATCTTGCAAACAGTGCGAGATATTTAAAAAGAAATTTAAAAAATCTCCCCTTTATTGCATCTCTTGCCAATTTTTATCAAGACGTCTTTCACTTGTGTCTGTAAAGGGACAAGTACAGATGTGATGAATAACAAGGAGATTCATGCAATTCTCATATGTGAATAAGGTTCAGCTAGTCTATATATTAAAATGCTAGGTTTATATGTTTGTCCGCAATCCTTTCGACAATGAGAACTGGAAAATTACAAATGCTAGAAACATGCCGTTTTCACTAGTCGATCCCAAATTTTGTGTAGATTGTCCAGTTCTCATTCAAATTTTCAAAAAAAAAAAAAAAAAAGTGTCGTTATTGTTCTATTCAACATTTTAGGCGCCGTTTTTATCCGATAAGATCAACATTGTTGCAGGCCGAAACTACGGTTTTTGGCAACCAGTAGTGAAGTTACGTATGGCGGGTTGACGGACATTTTAGGCGCTTTGCTTAAATCGGAAGTTATTGCATGCTGGCAACTTCAAAGACCTCAAGAGACACAATGAGGCATACTTGGTCGGATATGGATTTATTAGAAAAAATATTTCCACTTGATATCGTTTTATCAATGTGTCGTTGTTATCGTTTAAAATCTCTTGTCGTCGCGAATTCTGTCGAGGAATTTGAAGCTTAAAATATATAAAACGATAATCATGCCTGTTGTTCTGTATGGTTGCGAAACATGGTCGCTTACTCTGAGGGAAGAACATAGACTGAAAGTGTTTGAGAACAGGATCCTGAGAAGAATATTCGGACCCAAGAGAAACGAGAATGGGGAATGGCGGAAGCTTCATAACGAGGAACTACATAGTTTATACGGTTTACCCAACATTGTTAGGGTCGTCAAGTCTAGGAGGCTTAGGTGGGCAGGTCATGTAGCTAGAATGGAAGAGAGTAGAAACGCTTTCAAAGTCTTGACTGGTAGACCCATAGGAAAACGACCACTAGGAAGACCTAGGCGCAGATGGGAGGATAATATTAAGATGGATCTCGCAGAGATAGGAATACAAAGTAGAAACTGGATGCAATTAGCTAAGGATAGAAGTCAGTGGAGAGCTTTTGTGAACGCGGCACTGAACCTCCGGGTTCCATAGGCCATAGAGTTAGTTAGTTAGTTTTTATCGTTTTACGTAGACAAAGTTGCTGCAAACTCACTCCAACATTTATACATAGCAGTTAACTTTTTTTGTGAGTCTCCTATCCTTTACTTGTATGAGTAAGGAGACATGCACAGTGGGAAGGAGGTTCATGGTCATAACAGAATATGCGCTGAGTAGACAGCGCAGGTTCAGCTAGTCTATATATTAAAATGCTAGGTTTACATGTTTGTCTCCAATTCTTTCGACAGTGAGATCTCGTATACCACAAGTGCTAGAAACGTGCCAATTCCAAATTTTGTATAGATTGCCCAGTTCTAATTGAATATTTAAAAAACATGGCCGTTATTTCTTTATTACATTTTTTAGGGGTACACTGGAAATTTTGCAATTTTTTAAAAAGTAAAGCAGCATATCCTACGAGTTATACATTCTAACTCAACATCGTTGTATACAGGGGTTGGATATCTCAGGCGCTTTTTGCATGGCCAAATGATAAAAACGGATAACCATTTCTCCATTGTAAGATGACTCATTCTTGTTTGGAGTATTTTGCCCAATGAACACCATATATCACTCACATTATAATTAATTGTGTATGTAATGTATGTGCTTATTACATATTGCATGAAAACAAATTTCAAATCCACTGTTGGATGATGTCTCTCTAAATTTATCTACAATTATCCATCTTTGACAATTCTCTACAATTATCGACGTTACTCCAATGTTTCTCGATTTCATCACACCATCTTATACTGTATAAGGACGATTCTTATGTTTCTCCTTACCCTTAGTATTTAATCAACGATTGTTTTTTTTTCTACTCATCGTTATCTTTTCTTCTTCCAATACAGTCGACCAATTGTCACTGCAACACCATTTTATTTTCATTATAGTATCCGCCATTTTTTCATCTTTTTGATCCATTTCTTTATTTTCCTATATTTGCAAGTGGTTCCAACTGTACATCGCTCCATGCTTCGTTCTGAATCTTCAGCCTGTGAATGTCTCATTTTGTCCAATTATTGTTGTTTATTTGTTTGTTCGTTTGAAGTTTTGCGTCCCTTTTCAACACCAATGTTGTATGAGACTTGGACTTATAGTTTAAGAAAGAATCCGACATACCGTAACCTAGGAGTATAAATAAGTAGTCTGCAAAGTAACGAGGGATGCGAAAGATTTTGTGATCAGTCAGTCAGTAGTATATTGACAAGTTGTTACCGCCAAACCTTCTGCTCGTCTGCAAATCACCTGGATGCCAACAACATCTCTTGACGTAATGTAGGAGGCAGCACAGCTAGCAACAACTATTAACCCGACTATGACTGGCAAACCGAGGCATCTTGCTTGTATTATAAGGAATTATAAATTATAGGTAAGTTAATTCTTTCGATAATCGCGTCGGTTGGAAATTGGGGCTAGTCGGAAGTTTTTTTTAAAAAAAAGACTGAGAGTGCAATGAGCTTGTTAGTGTAAAATCGTTACCATAACCTTTTTGCAGTATTCTGTGTTGACTTTTCCTTGAAATCTACCATTATCATAAAAGTGTGACAGACTGATAAGAGTAAGACAACCTACTCTACATCCTGAGGAATTATGTTGTATTTCCCGCCCTTTACGATTGTAATTAGTTGATGTTATGTAAACAACTACGAGAGTTATTTACATAATATAAAGTTAATATTGAGGTTGATCAGTATCTAAGGTCACTGTTATATCATGATCCAACTCTTTTACATATTAAATCAATGAAAATTAATGACACTGAATCTAAAATAGCAGTGGAAGAATTCACTCAATATTTATCACTACGTTACCAAAAACAAATAACTGTCTAGAGAAAAAAAAAACAGAAGAAAAGTATTATAACAGGAAATTAAACATGGTCAAATTTTTAAGAGATCAAATCCAAAGTTTAGTCCAAACAGTAGAAATACACTGCCGTAAAATGAAATTGCAACACCCTGTAAAACATGAGGGAGTTTGATGTGCTTCCGGTATTGGGTTCTTTGGTATAGTGACGTAGATGATTAACTGTGTAACAGTTTCGGCCAACAGATGGCAGCGCCACAGAGGAACATATGCACCACCTGTGCCGAGTCTATATTGTGAATTAGCAGAGGCCGAAGAGCAGCAGGTGCGTGAGAGTGACTCACTCAACGACGCAATTGTGCTCCATAGTCAAATGAGTGAGTTCGAACGGGGTCGTATTGTGGGCCTTAGAGAGGCTGGTTGGTTCTTTCGTCGAATCGGCAACCACGTTGGCCGTGATGCATCTGTGGTGCAGCTGTGTTGGCAGCGTTCCCACATCCGCAGAGAAGGTTCTGGACGTCCTCGTAGCACGGACGTGCGTCAAGATTGGCGTATTGTGAGCGCGGCATTGGCAGACCCCACAGTTACCACGTCCAACATTCGAGCAAATGTGGCCCCTGAAGTTTCCACACGCACTATTGGGAGCAGATTACTAGCGGCAGGACTTCGTACATACACACCAATTGCCCGTCTACCACTGATTCCACATCGCCGTCGTCGTACACGGTTGACCTGGTGTCAGCAAAAGAGCACCTGGAGGAGGAAATGGCGTTCCGTTGTGTTCAGCAATGAAAGCCGATTCTCTCTCTATGCAAGTGATGGTGGACTGCGAGTGCGACGTCGACCTGTAGAGCGTCTGCTCCCACAATGCGTGCGTGCAAGACACAATGGTCCCACCCCAGGTGTTATGGTGTGGGGCGCAATCAGCTACAACTCTCGCTCAGCTTTAGTGTTTGTGAATGGGACATTGACAAGCATCTCTTACGTGCAACAGGTGATAGAACCGCTTTTACTGCCTTTGTTGAGACAGGAGAGTTCTGTACTGTTTCAGCAAGACAATGCCCGGCCACATACTACCCGTGCATCAGAACGTGCTCTGCAAGATGTGTCCCGACTTCCCCGGCCAGCACGCTCCCCAGACTTGTCTCCTATCGAACATGTATGGGACATTATGGGTCGACAACTGACAACTGCTCCACGTCCACCTACAACTGTTGCTGATTTGCGCGACCAGATCGAGCAGGCATGACAGAATGTACCGCAAGACTATACCTGTCATCTGTATGATCCAATACATGCAAGAATCCGTGCCTGTATTGCAGTTCGTGAAGGGTATACACGGTATTAAAGTGGTGGTGGTAGTGTGATGATAGATGTGCCGTTCACAAAATAATGTACTGAAGGAGCTAATATTGTAATCATATCATATTCGTACCATGTACAGTATATGGAATAAATGTGGTTCAGATTGGAAAACAATTTCGTGGTGTTGCAATTTTATTTTCCGGCAGTATACTTCAATTTCCCACTATCCAGTGAAATTCCAGTTCCAATCGAGTACTGAAAAGAATTATGGATCATGCTTTGTTTCGAATGTAATTTGTGCACCGTAATGGTGTTATAAAACCATTACGGTGCACAAATTACATTCGAAACAAAGCATGATCCATAATTCTTTTCCATAATTTGACCAATATCACAGATAATTAGTATTCCCACTTAATTTAGAGTTTGTAGATGGAGAAATCCATCAAGAATAATACACTCTTAAAGCTGAGTAAGGTTACTGTGCTGGCCTGCGAAAATGCCATACTCCCTCAAGCCCGTAGTGCGCAAATTGCAATTCAGGATGATGAATTTGGAGTAGTTCACCAGCCTTCTTTCTTACAAGACGTATCCTCTTGCGATTTTCATTTATTTCCACATCGGAATTCACACTTTTGGAGAATCAAATGTGATAATTGTAAATAATAATAATAATAATAATAATAATAATAATAATAATAATAATAATAATAATAATAATAATAATAAAAACTCAAGACAGCTATAACGGCCGCAGTGGCTCAGTGGTAGAGCGTTCACCTTTGATGCATGAGGTCCTTAGTTCGATCTCAGCTCGCGCCAAGTGAGCGTTGTGGTGGACAAACACTGTATGCGTGGGTTTTCTTGGGGTTCCCCGTTTCCTGCCACTTTCTTCATTCCACCATTTCATTCATTTCTCATAATCACCGTCTCCTTTAACCTAGCCGGCCTAAGCGTAGGACGTAATACTTAAAGATTTTCAAATCAGCTACTGAAAAGTGGTTAGAAACCAAGATAGATACCTATTTTTATGTAACTGGCGTAGATAATCTGCAAATGTTGAATCAAGTGCATAAATTCCCATAGATATATCGAAAAGTGAATATAATTTGATGTTGCTCATGGTATTTTTACATCAGGTCATTTTATTATTATTATTATTATTATTATTTATCTTCGTATCTCTGTACCAAACCGAAACCTTCGGAAGTTTTCGTAAGAGCACTTAGTGTTTGGACTAACAATGAAGTTGATGGCATGCATTATATTATATCAAAGTGGGTTTACATCAATTCGTTGTCAGTTTGATGTTTTCCTATAAGGATCGGAGTACCAAACAGTTGTAAGATTGAGGTTTTTATTACTTTTCTTTATCATATAACGGTGTATTTACGGTATTGAAGATAACTTTTTTTTTCATCAGTTATAAAATGTTAAGCGGGAATTAACGTAAAAGGAAATATTATTGAATAATTTTGTTCCCAATGAAAAATTGATGTTACTGTTCTTATTCACTTATTCACTTTTAGAATCAGAAGATACTGTGTACAAAAGAATTATTGGAATAATGTAATGAACGAAACATCTTGAAAAACCTTTGTGTAACAGAATGTCCTTATTGCCCGACGCGACGTGGAATCGACCTAGGTACTCATGAAAGGTGAGCACTCGACCAATCAGTCATCACGCACGGAAACATCATGTCAGATAGTTCTGGGAAAGGGATGGGTGCAAGATTCTCCATCAATGTGAGTAGAGCTTCACGTTTTCCATAAGTAGGCTTATATTGCTAGCACCTTTATCGGGGAATTGAAATTTATTTGTATTTCGTTGTATGGAGAGATGATATTGCCCATTCGTGATTCACTGTTGATTTATGGAATAATAATGTTGACGTGCTTTTGAATCTCTCGTGTAATATATCCCTCTGTATGTTTTCCATACAAAGTTAATACAGTGCTGTGTGCGTAGGAAACGCCTTATGTCGTTATGTTTGATGACTATCTTCTGAAGCTCCTGAAAATTGATTTGTTTTCAACAAGAGAGTCTCACACACTCATGCACTGTTTTATATTGTTTGATTGATTCGTCAAGCATGCTTCCTTCATCGACTTTGCTCTTCGAAATCCTCACCCGACTTTGATAAGGGTTGGTAGCCCACAACATATTTGACGAATAGAGGCAGAGAAAATCGATCGACTAGCAATTGTCGCTTTACAGCATCGTTGTGTCGTAGTGCTCGGCAAATATTGACACTCCATGGTTAAAGCTTTTCGTCTTACAGTGTGATGATGTTTTGTATTGAAAGTAAACGGACACCCAAGTCATTGCAACATGCTCTGAAATTCAGTGTTCTTCCTATAAAATAGACATGTAGCAGTCTAGAATTGGTCTATTTTCTTTCTGCGTACTTCCAAACGCTTTTCTATGTAAAGCTGTAGTGTGGATAGAGTAATCCTACGTATTTTATTTTATTTATTTCTGTCCTTTACAGAATGTGACCTGAATGAATAAGTAATTTAACGTTTCTAGATTCTACCCAATAGATTGAAAAAGGGAGTAAAGAATTGGAAATGATTAGCACTTCGTGGTTTTATTTTATTATTATTATTATTTTTTTTTTTTTTTGAGTTGTGTTTTTAGTTTAGACACTTTCTTGTAGAGAACAAAACTCGAAATTATATGTACGGTCGCCAGTAGAAATATATATCCACGAAATTATGTATCCAGCTTCTTTTCGACAGAATGGAGGCAAATACTTCGTTGAATACATATTTTTATTAACTTAAAAGTGTTTCTTTCGGACTGCAACAAACTGGGCTTATACACTCCGGAAGGTTTTCAGAACAGAAATTATGAAAATGAATACTCGCCTTTGTTAGCGATTTTATTAAAGGCATGTGTTGATCATTCGCTTTCTAAGAATCCAAAATGATAAAATAATTGGGAGTTGGTAAAATAAAAAAGGAATGTACCCTGTGAAAGGAGATCAGATTCTGTTGAACAATCATCAAACAAGCGTGATGGGATCTAAGATTAAACTTACATCTGTTCGTTCCAGAGAGCTGAGCTCAGTCTTCTCAATACTAAAACTCAAGAAGCTCACAAGACATTTTGTTTAGATCTAGGAGAAGAATTAACATATTTACATTAGCTGGCGTTTTTATTATGATGTATTAAAACTACGTGCCAGTACTGTAGTTCATAGTCAACTAGAAATTAACTAAAGTATGGGTATGCCAAATTTGAAGCTTGCAACAGGAATATTTCGGTAGGTTCGTGTATCTGGAGCGCTGTTTTTGACACTGATCTGAAGTGAAGGATTTCACTGTGGAAGGGCAATGTGCATAATCAAGTTTCTGTCAGTAATTGGTGAAAAAGATCGTTAGTTAAAGGACGTTTGTAGGGACATGTCTTTGTGACAATATTGTTCGGAGTTGGGCTTGTGACTTTACTGATGGGCAAGAATCAGCTAAAGATTTGCCAAGGTCTGGACGCTTAATTTGTGCCACAGCGCAAAAACATGTTTGTGTTGAGGCATTAATCTCGAATGAGCAGTTAAAGATATACATAACCTTACGAAATATTTTCATGACATCGTCGACATGCCATAAGAATCCAATTGCAGTATTCAAAGTCAGTTCACAATGAGTTTCTTGTATGCTGGATATAGAGAAGGATTTCTGCATAACGATTGCCAGCTATTTTCTGACAAGGAACTATACAAATATTGGGGAATTGTTTCCCTCTCTTCAGTCCAGAAACTAAAGGTAAATATAAATTCTTTTTTTGCTTCTATCTGAGGTTTGTCATATTTCTTCGAATGACAAAGTTCTTTATCACATCTGCTTCTAAAGGATCTGTTTCAATTGTGGATTTTCTTGCACAAAAGAGATAAACGATCACCTCGCAGCACATTGTTCAACTTTCGTAAAAAGTTTAACGACCCACTATTACGCTCTGAGGCTAAAGGAGACGATGATGATATGGGTGATGAGAGTGAAGGAAGAAAGTTGGAAGATACGGGAGAACCCAAAGAAAACCCATGTACATTGTGTTTTTCCATCACAAAGCGCACTTGGCGCGAGCTGGATCGAACCAAGGACCTCCACGCGCCAGAGGTGGAGCTCTATCACTGCGACTGCCATTATATCATAGTTATGATGACTCTTATCACTTCTTCATACCAACAATAATAGTTATCCACAAAATAGTTTTTTAGTGATGATACAGTTTACAAAATTAATTACATTAGTTGATACTTTTAAGGTTGAATTTTCTTAATTGTCTTACAGGAAGAGCATTCGGAAAGTAGTCTCCATTCATGTAGTTTGCAGCGCGGGCGGCTCGAATAGCTGCCATTCCGAATCAGTTTGTCTCAGTCGTCTGTTCGCTCACTGTGTACGATATATATTTTTTTTTTTTTTTTTTTTTACGTTAACGATGTTTTTCTTCTTTCCGTTCTGTTGGAAATGTTTTAAACGATTGAAAATACTGCTACTTGTGAAGTGAGTCTGTGTCTGTGATTCGATTTATTAATGCAAGAAATGTGCGACCGTATTGATATTCACCGTCATATTGTCAGCGCTGTGCTCCTTTACATTAATGGGCAGATCTCATGATCTTGAGAAAACATATGAACTGGTTCAATAGTTTCAGTAGAAAATTTTCGATCATCTACCCTACAGTCCAGACCTACTCCTGACTTTCATCTTTTTACGAAATTGAAAGATATTTCTTGGGAGGAGGAAATTTTCACAGTGATGAAGACCTGAAAGAAGGTTACTTCGTTTCTCAAGAAATTAGTGGCGGAGAAATATTAACTTACTCACTGATTACTAGATGATAATACCATTGTACTTGTGTTTGTTTTCAATAATTTTTCGAGTATAAATTAGTCCTCTCTCCATTGGATTATATAAGATGTGCCCTGTTAATTTTAAATTTTAACTTCAGTATTCAAATCTGCCAGCGTTCCAGTCCACAGTATTGCATTTACACTTTTTCGGTGCTTCTCGTAACATGCATATAGAGTATAAATATAAAAAAGCATTTAGTATTTTAAACCAAACAGTGCTTTCAGCTAGAACTTCCGGTTGGTTACTTGAATCAATAGCGAAAAGTCGTTGACCAGTATGTTAATAGGTTAAAAGAGAAGTTACCTTAAAACATGTTTTATGTCCCTTCCAACATTAGCATGCTGAGTGATAAGTCAGTGAAAAAGTTGTTACTTAATGTGCTTCCCTGGAGTGTTAGAATTTAGTAGAAATCATTGCAAAATCATTAAAATTCTGCTCTTTCGCTTTCACTTTAAATGTGGCGGTGGTGTGGCTCAGCTTATTGTGGTTGCTGACAACTACAGCCACCTTGACATTTACATGCGCTTAAGGTTCCATTTGTCTATCTGCTTAATATAGATTGGTTAAAAACAGAGATGCAAGGGTGCTTGCTGTTTTGTTCACTTTTGTAAGTTGACAACATCGTGTTCGTGTGCTTTGTTGGGCTCCATTTTCCTTCCACATTCTCATTTCACCAATTCTTCCTTCATCATTCACTTGACTTAATCATCGCTTCCCTTAGCCTAAAGGGCATAATCGTGAGACATTAAACTGAAAGGTTTCATTTTCATTTTTTGTAATTTGAAAGTATTTAATAATGATAATATGTACTAAGTGCCTATTGAAGGTAATGGTCAATCAGAATGTTTGTTATTCAGATGAGGGATTTGAAGAAAAATTTAATTTTTCCTTGGCGACATAATTTTAGTAAGTTTTGGCTATCCAGCATCTCTCAGCTAATTGCAGGCCTCCATTCATAGCTCTGCCCCTAAATAGTAGCTATATATACATACTCACGTCTCCGATCTCTTTATTACAATCCCTAAAGATGAGTGCGATGTCTACATTCGAAACGTCGGATGTCAATATCTTCACCTGGCTGATAGTCTGAGAAGACTTACTACTAAAAGAAAAGGGATTGTCGGCGTATTGGCTCTACTGTACCAAATTTCACAAAATTAAATCCCCACGTTAAGCGGGTTTGCATATCCAGGCTCCTAACTATGAAAACATTTACGCTCAGTCCAACCTCAATCATTTCACGAATTCAACCTGTTTTACATATGTTATTAGGACATAATATCGATTGTGATTTATTCTAAAAACACTTTTATACATTGCAAGAGCTGTAACGTCCAAATATTTACTGAGAACTCATAGTCGTATCGGAATAAACAAAAGCGAGTATGGAACAGTAAACTGCTTACACAAAAGGCAAAAGAAGATTTGCAAAGGCATACAAAACGGTCGAGTGGTTTGGGTCGATACACTATCAATCACATGTTTGTGTGTTCAAACCCAGTAGTAAGTTGTTTCTTTTTTTAAGTGTCTTTCTATTTTCAGCCGGAGGCTGAAAATATTTCTTTGAGTAACGCATTGAAAACTTCTTTTGTTTCAAATTCGATTAGAACGGAACATTGTATGAATTGCGAATCTTAAATCCATAGCTTTAAAAAAAAAAACATGAAGTATAGTCACTACTCCATTATCCTCTGATTTATAAACAGTGGTGACTTCAGAAAATTAATCTCGGGGGGAATTTCAATATGCGGGTGGAGGGCAAACATTGGTAGTCCACATTGAGCACGATCGAATATATGGTCCTGAAGGCGGAAATTTCTTAACTCGAAAGGGGTCTCAAATTCTCCGTCAAATCACGTCCTGAAAGTATCATTGCTTAAAAGCTTTTCGTAGCAAATATAATATTACACTTGTTTCTCGTTCTACATTTAGAATTGGTAAAATCATAACTTACAGAGGATTATAATAAAAGCATAAAAATTACAATACCAATCATGCATAAATTATCCTGTAAGTTACCAACTTTGGGTCAGATTAAAACTCAAATATTGGTTTTCGGATTGCACTTAGAAGTAAGGCCTTCTCTATATAATCCTGATTGGAAAGCCATGTATAACTCTAATTAATTAATCAATATTTATACGAATATTTTTTTATTTTACTATTTTTACTATTCAATATTATATACACTTCATTTCCAAAATCAAAATCTCGAAAATGTATATTGCACGACTGCAGACTCGCAAATAAATGATTATTTATCATATATATTGGTCTCTATTCGAAATTCTATTTAATCGAATCCGACAAGAACACAGACAGAAACATCGAGAACAGGTGAAAAAAGAGAGAGAAAAAGGCGTTGTACGCGGGAAGTAAGTTCGAATGGTGCTTTACAAGCCGAACGCCTTAGACCACTCGGCTATGGTAACAACTAGTGATTGTGGCAAAGGCTTCGAGTAGTATTCTTATTACAGAATGACATTTTCTATTGCCTAAAATTTAAACCTAATTTACTTTGATATATCTATTAATTTGTTACATGAACTCGTTTTCGTTACTTTGATGAATGATGTATGTTGTTGATATAGATTCTATTACACGTTCTTTCGTAAATATTATAGAAAGTGTCAGGGTTATTTATGATCTTTCATGGAAATTGACTGGCGCATGCGCAGTACACAGACAGTTCAATTGGAAGGCGAGGAAGGAAATGCTAACACACTGCTAGGATGTTTCATCGCTGTGAAGTATAAAGAACAGCTAAAATGTGTTTTACGCTTGCGTAAAGAATCACCAGGTTAATGTTTGTCCAAGTTCTCACAAATCAACTGGATTCATGAAAAATAATTAATATTGTCATTACTGCACAATATGAAGAATAAAGAACGTATATTACACCAGGCCCGTATCCAGTGGGGGTCTAGGGGGGCCGGGCCCACCCTAAATTTTTGCGGGCCCCATCTAAAATTTCCACGGTAGGCTGGCAAATGAACTATCATATGGTGATAAACTATAATATGGTTGGTTCGGGAGCCCCCTAACTTCAGCACCCCCCCTACATTTTTGGGCTGGCTACCGGCCTGTATTACACCACATTGTTCTCGAATTCGAACTTACCTAATGAAGGGACAATAAACAAAATGTGCTTTATTCATTCGAATTGAGATAATTCAATGAAACTAGAAATTACACAATCAAAAGGAAAAATATCGTTAAAAAAACAATAATACTTTTATCCGAGATGTAAAAGAAAGTTATTAATTAACTGAAATGAAAGTAATATTGGGCATGATATAGAGTAAGAAAAAAAGTAAATGTATTCTTAGAAACGTTCAAAGTAAATTCACAAATACTTTTTGAAGATATACTACTCTTCCTTTACGTTTTAACGAACTAATAAGTAAACAAGCAAAGGAAAAGAATGAAGAACGAAAGTATTGCTCTTGAAAAAATATAATAAATAAATGAAACTGAAATAAATGTTTACACAAAAAATAACACACTAGTACTTCGTGTAATCACCTCCAGAGTCAATAACTTCTTGAAGTCTGGAGGGGATACTAGATACAAGTCTCGAGCAATACGACGGTGTGTCACGAAAATGTTGCCACAGTTCCATAACATGATTTTGAAGAAACGTTTGGTCTCTGTCTTCACGTCTCTCTTCCCATTCTTGCACCATGTAGGCCCAGAGATGTTCAATTGGGTTCAAATCTGGGGATAGAGGGGGCCACTCAATACAAATTAACTCTGGATGTTCACTTAGCCACTCTCGTGTTTGCCGGGAAGTGTGAACAGCACTGTTGTCATGCATAAATATATATTCTTCCTGTTCGGGGAAGTTTCTTTCTAAGGACGGTAACAACGTATTTTCGAGGATATTAATGTAAACACTGCTGTTCATTCTCTCAGGCACCGCAACCAAATCTCCAGGATCAGCAGCCGTCATGTATCCCCAAAAGTGTGCTGATATTCGTCCTGAACAAGAAGTTCTGATAATTTCAATAAACAATTTCAACAGACTATTACATCAGGCCAAAATAGGCTTAAACTTCAGAGAATACAAAATAAATTTCATACTGTAACAAAAGATTGAACACGAAACACGCTTACTACATTTTCAACTTGTGACATTAGCCGAGTGGACTAAGGCATTCGGCTAGAAATTCTGATGCATCATTCAAGAGAAGTTCGAATTCCACCACAGTACAATTTAGTTTTACCTCTTCTTGACGTTTCTGTTTGTGATCCTGCCGGATTCTATTAATTATAATTTCGTAATACGCTAAAATATACGTAATATTTGAAATTCTTAACCTCCCATTTTTACATTTTTCAAGCTCAGTTGAGAAGAAAGAGGGAAAATGAAAGTACAAACATTTACAATAATTACTTAGCATTTACTGTCATTGTAATTGTGGATATTTTATTAATGAAAATGTATAATGAACTAAAAATATATTTAGTAGGTCACATGTCTCCATTTTTCGATTCTAACTTGAAAGTTACAGGCGGTGACATATCAAAGACCCAAAGAGTTGTAACCCCTCCCATGGAAACTTTTATATTCTATTGAAATATAAAGTGTTCCAGTTTATAATCTTGGAAAAGCAACAATCACTGTGTGTGGAGGACGATTTATTTATACTAAGATTTATCACTTCCAAATGTGTCGAAGATGTGACTGTATATTGTGCATAATCATTCAAGAAATATAACACAACGAAGGGACTTCGTAAACCCTTCACGCCACCCCAGGAGGAGGAAGTGCGTCCCGCCGTCCCTCGGTTGGGAACTACTGCTTGTGAGGGAAACATTCTAACAGTGTGTTAGCGTTTCCTTCCTCGCCTTCCAATTGAACTGTCTGTGTACTCACTGCGCATGCGCCAGTCAATTTCCATGAAAGATCATAAATAACCCTGATACTTTCTATAATATTTACGAAAGAATGTGTAATAGAATCTATATCAACAACATACATGATTCATCAAAGTAACGAAAACGTGTTCATGAAACAAATTAATAGATATATTATATCAAAGTAAATTAGGTTTAAATTTTAGGCAATAGAAAATGTTATTCTGTAATAAAAACTACTACTCGAAGCCTTTGCTACAATCACTAATTGTTACCATAGCCGAGTGGTCTAAGGCGTTCGGTTTATAAAGCACTATTCGAACTAAGTTCGAGTCTCCGCCGGGTGCAGCACATTTTTCTCTCTCTTTTTTCACCTGTTCTCAATGTTTCTGTCTGTGTTATTGTCGGATTCGATTAAATAGAATTTCGAATAGAGACCAATATATATGATAAATAATCATTTGTTTCCGAATCTGCACTCGTACAATATACATTTTCGAGATTTTGATTTTGGAAATGAAGTGTATATAATATTGAATAGTAAAAGTAGTAAAATAAAAAATATTTGTATAAATATTGATTAACTAATTAGAGTTATACATGGCTTTCCAATCAAGATTATACAGAGAAGGCCTTACTTCTAAGTGCAATCCGAAAACCAATATTTGAGTTTTAATCTGACCCAAAATTGGTAACTTACAGGATAATTTATACATGATTGGTATTGTAATTTTTATGCTTTTATTATAATCCTCTGTAAGTTATGATTTTACCAATTCTAAATGTAGAACGAGAAACAAGTGTAATATTATATTTGCTACGAAAAGCTTTTAAGCAATGATACTTTCAGGACGTGATTTGACGGAGAATTTGAGACCCCTTTCGAGTTAAGAAATTTCCGCCTTCAGGACCATATATTCGGTCGTGCTCAATGTGGACTACCAATGTTTGCCCTCCACCCGCATATTGAAATTCCCCCCGAGATTAATTTTCTGAAGTCACCACTGTTTATAAATCAGAGGATAATGGAGTAGTGACTATACTTCATGTTTTTTTTTTTTTTTTTAAAGCTATGGATTTAAGATTCGCAATTCATACAATGTTCCGTTCTAATCGAATTTGATACAAAAGAAGTTTTCAATGAGTTACTCAAAGAAATATTTTCAGCCTCCGGCTGAAAATAGGAAGACACTTAAAAAAGAAACAACTTATTACCGGGTTTGAACATACAAACATGTGATTGATAGTGTATCGACCCAAACCACTCGACCGTTTTGTATGCCTTTGCAAATCTTCTTTTGCCTTTTGTGTAAGCAGTTTACTGTTCCATACTCGCTTTTGTTTATTCCGATACGACTATGAGTTCTCAGTAAATATTTGGACGTTACAGCTCTTGCAATGTATAAAAGTGTTTTTAGAATAAATCACAATCGATATTATGTCCTAATAACATATGTAAAACAGGTTGAATTCGTGAAATGATTGAGGTTGGACTGAGCGTAAATGTTTTCATAGTTAGGAGCCTGGATATGCAAACCCGCTTAACGTGGGGATTTAATTTTGTGAAATTTGGTACACTGCCACTATTACTGGTTTCCTAGACTAGAATTTCTTAGTACTTAGAATGGAAAAATATGGCCACACTTTCGCCTGGTTAACTTGTTATATAAACATTATTAACTTTTGACACAAGAATGATGTTTTATCTTATACTTGTTTCATTTTTTTTAATATTAAAAATTATGTATGAAAGATAATTAAACGTAAGTGCTTACACAGCATCACGCAGACTTTGCCTATTCATATTTTTCATTAGATCTGATATTTTTTGAGAGTTCTTCCTTTGAATACGAAGAGCCAAACTACTCTTTGTATGTGAAATTGCGTTATCAATATACTTGAGCTTACAAAAATGCGAACAAATTAGGGAGTTTCGGAAAATATATTCGGACGGATATTTTACTCTACAAAATGTTGATAGGTCCGCATAGATGCTTACATACGGTTACTCTATCATTACTTAAATCAACTTGCTCCCTATTTATCTTGGAGTTGAATAAAGACCGTAGGTTGCAGTCCCACCTATCTATACATGTAGATAAAAGTATTGTATACACTAATATAAAAATGAGAATGGTCAACAGAATTCTACATCTATGGACAGAATTTACAGGGTGTGTCTAAAGATCATGTCAGCATCTTGTGTATTGTCCTTCAGCTTGAATGCTTGCCTGTGCCTTTGCATGAATACAGTCCTAGAGGTACCGGACGTCGTAGTGGGAAATGACGTTTCATGCTTTTTTCCACCTGATAGCGCAGTTAATGAAGATCGGTTCGAGCGCTTGCACATGTAATTCGTAGGCATTATTAGTACTTTTAAAATTATTCAAATATCCGTTATTGTAATAATTTTGTTATTCGAAAATACTAATATCCGTTTTCAATTTTAGAATAATTAATTATTAATTATTCGAGCAATGAATTTTGTTCGAATAATGAATTATTCGACTTTTAATAGTACTAGGGAGCAACCGTCGAGTCCCACGCATGTTCATGTTGAAGTTCTGTTGCAATGGTGGCCAACGTTTTAGGATTCAGAGCCACTTTTTATTTCAGAAATCACTGGAAATCTACTTATTTGTTCACTAGTTCACTAGATGCAATAATGAAACAAGAACAGTGATCGATACAGATGATATGAGGCAAAACACCGCGAGTTCTCTCTCATGACTTTTCGGCCGACACGCTGGCCATTCCTGTTCTAGTGATTGTGCAGACTATGGGTGTTGCCGGGTGTCTTACAGAGCGCAAGCATTACCGTTTTGAAAGACCACATTTTGTGATATTACAGGAACGGTATAATAGCAGATTTAAAGATGTCAGTGTTCACTGTATTGCGATAGATATGCAGTTACTATAGGTAATAGTTACCCTGCCGTTACTGTAATACCTGACATTTCTCTTTGTGTGTCACTACCATATAGGTACGTTATAAAAGGTCGATGCCACATCCGAAAACGAGCATCAGTAGAGCATATGAAGTGGATGCCTTGGATGTATTTTTATGCTGCTGCCATCCGAAACAACATTGCTTGTGCACTTTTCGGGACCTATGCTACCATTATATTTCATTGTGATCATGCAGAAAATAAAATAGAATACTCTTAACAAGACACGACAATGTAAAAATTATATACACAGCGCACATTTCCCGTGCAACCTGTTACGTGATTCAAAGGAACGAGATCCGGCCTCCCACAAGTTTACGATATGCTCTTGCTCAAACTGCGTTAACTGTACTGACTGAACTCGTCCACGCGTTTTTGTCATGTCTGCCATGTTCAGAATAATTTGGACGTAATAAGTGTCGGAAAACTCGATCACTTCTTTGACACCTCACCAACTGCTGTTACAAACTGGAGTTTCTACGATCAGTGCTCGGTTCCTGGTGTATCAAAATTGCAACGCTATTGATCATGTACAACTCTCGATGTTGATCAGTTGTGCCTAGGCACGTATTTAGGTAGGTGCTATTCTTGTGTTCGAGCACAGGGTGGCATTTTTTTTTTTTAAGATTCACAATAAAGTAATATTTAAAACTAACAACCTGCAGAGTCTCGTGCAAGCGCGAGAAAATATTTTAACGGGTTTAATTCGCTCCAATTACAGTAGTTACTAATTAGCTATCTTATCTGATTATTTTTAAAAAGTCATCCTCTCCCACTCCACTCCAAGGGTTGAGGATGGACTTGAACATCATGAAAACTGATACCGTTAACTCAGCAACCTCGAAAACTGAATCCAACAGTAATATCTGTCGTTTTCGATTACTTTTAAAATCTCGCCCCCTCCCTGGGGAATGGAATATGACCTTGAAGTTTAATTGGATTAAAACTGTCACTATTCATCTCAGCAACCTCAAAAACTATGAATTCAACTCTAATATTGGTCGTTTTCGCTTATTTTAAAAATGCCCCCATGTTATGGGGATTCTGCATCCCCACATTTCATCTCAGGTGTCACCTAGCAATCTGGAACAGGTCATTTGGATCATTTCCCTGACAGCTTTAAAACATTAAAATTTCATGTTTCTATCTATTATGGTCCATCAAACACCACCACATAATCATCATTTAGTGAATTAGGACATTTAAAAGTACGTTGTACATTTTGTAACTTGTAATACCTAAACTGATACTCAACAAGATCTGGTATGTTTACAAAATCCCGGCATGTTTCCTTGTTTGAGACATAAGTTTGTGCGGGGGGGGGGGGTAAGGGGGAGGATTATTTAGAGCACAGGTACGCACAATATATAAATACGGGTCTGGTTGTACCATTCAGATGTGGTGTTTCTGCGTCTCATTTAAGTGTTCATTCTTTCATTTTATACAAACCGATCGTTAAATATGACTGCTACTTCGAATGCTGGCTTCGACCTTGATACATAAATGTCACCACGAAGCAGGGAGTGATAGTGCATAGATAGGTGAGAACTCGCGCTGCTTGCTAGTTTGACAAAGGTTAGATCGCGGGCGGGATCCTGAATGACTGGGCATTCGATCGCTCAAACGACTACTCCACTAGCATGATATTTTAGAGTAGCTGTGAGCTCCTTCATGGCTAAACGGTTACCATGGCCTTTGGCGTGGGAGACCGGGTTCGATTTCCGGCGGCGTGGTTTGGATTCCACGTTAATCAGTAGGTCCCGTTTCATATAGCCTCGCTACTGAAAGGGACGTTACACTCAAAATCAACTCAACTCGAGAGTAGCTGTATAAAAAGTGACAAACTCGATTAGTGATTCAGATCACACTGTAAGGAATAGATCCCATCTTATATAACTTAAATGCTAAAAGGGCCGTTGAACTCTAGCAAGCAAATCTAAGTGGTTGCCGACATATACACTCATGTCCAAAATGATTGTTGCATATCTATCTCTCTCATGTCTTCTTGTAAGAATATAATTTGATGTTTTTGCAGGGTACTTTTAATACTGATACTAAGTGTATAATCGGGAAATGTGTATTTGTGGTAAATTTCATAGGGAAATAACTATAAATACGAAAATTAGAATGAGTAAAACAAAATGTTGCTAAATAGACAAGAAAGTTTTATTTTCTTTTTATTGTTCTTATTTACTGCTCTTTTGACATGAAATTTGCCACATACATGTCTTTGCCGATTATACACATACTAACAGTGTAAGAAATACCGGGCGAATTCGTTATCAAATTATATTTCTACAACATATTTATAGACATGCGACAATAATTTTGGACATGAGTGTACATGTTCAGTTAGGGTATGTCACAATTTTTTCTTGTCGAATAATACCAACTTTTATCTGTGTAGGCTTATAAGTTGATTTTAGACTGTGATTATTGAACATTTTTAATGTTACGGTGAAAAGCATTTCGCCCTGTCAAAGGGGTGGGAAAAGAAGGGCCGCGTCGCTGTGACTTCAGAGAATGTAAAGTACAGTCAAATTTAGAACCTAACTAGTAGCCACCCTACAGTATTTTCTTTTAAAAGTGGTGAGATAGTTTAATAGCTTGTCCTGTAGTGAAAATTTCAGTGAGGAAAAATAACTTTGACATAATACTATTAATGAATAAAAGATTTTAAAAATCCAAAGAAACGTTGATTTTTTAAAATGTAATTGTACATACAATAATTGTAATCGAGTGGTTGTCTGATCTTTAGGTACTCCAATTTCCTTTGTTCGTAATGCAGAACTGTTGAAGTCAGAATAGCTGTGGCTGCTGGTTGATTTGATTAGTCATCTGACTGCAAAATCTTATTTAGAATATTAATTAATTTATGCAAACAATCAAACAACACTCATTACATGCAGATTCGAATTTAGCTTAGCAGCTGCAGAGTCCTTTCAGAAGAATTTTTATGTTACATAGTTTCTCCATATCAGTTCGGTAATTCTTTTCGTCTGTGATTTCATGTAAGAGAAATAATGTTGTACGAACTTGTAAAATGAAAAGCTTTTTTGGTAATTGTTAGGCAAGCTTCCAAATGACGTCCATATTCTTTAATTAGATTGTAGCGAGTCCTGAAGAGACATAATCCAAGTAACGATTTTGAAGTTGTTCCTATCTTTAAACGTAGTTCTTTTCCAAATTCTGTGAAATTTGAGCCATGTTGTAGAATTACTTACGTAGTTCTTTTTTATGGATCGTGAATAATTTATCTTCTCAAAATGCAAGTTAATCTTTGATACACAGTTTGTAAGTACAGATTCGTTCTTGCAGGGAAGCTTAATTGGAAATATCTCAGTTTTACAAATGGCTTATTGCATGACCGCTTTTATTAACGGACAGATTGAACACGTTCCAGAGGCCCAACATTCGTGCAAAGTAGGAAAATATGAATAAACGCCCTCATCATTAAAAATAAGTACTGTTAAAAAGTAAAGTTAAGAATAAATATCTGTACTTCAGAGGTAAAAGATCGTCGGTCCACGTTTTATTAATGATTTGGTTGGTCTACATGTCATTTTACGCGCTTTTGTCTTATGAAACCTAAAGGCCAGAAACTCTGTATGAGTGATAAAACGTCGATGCTCTTATATTAGTTTCGCGGAGGAAAAATAACGTCGACGTTCTCCTACCTGTGCGGTACAGATATGGTAAATCCGAGACTTGCCTCTTATTGGGAATCGTGGTAATTGCTGTACTATGCATATAACAATGTATCCTTATCAGCATCGAGAGCGAGGGTTGGCGGGTCTTGTCTCTGTACATAGCTAGAGTGTGGGCAGCTTGACGTTGAACAAGTGATGGGTATGCGATTCATCATAGTAGGGCGCTTGCTCACAGCATCACAAGGGACCTGTTGATGCTAAACGCGGGCGTGACTTCTTTTACCAGGTAGGTCAAACTCAATATTTCAAGTAAGTCAAGACCTTCATCGTGGCTAGAGTCTTGGTGTGCTCCTGCTGACGCTGCTCTCGATATGTGTTTTCCCGTACCTTCCTCGAAAGAGGGGGGGACAAACTGTTATGGACGAGATCCTTCAATAGTTGGATGAGGACAGGGTTGCCACAATAAATTATTTCACGGGCTTCGCTGTGCACTGTCTCGTTAGCCATTCTAAGTAGCCTACGATCTTCACTCGTCACGACCAGACGACTGAAAAACATCTTGGCAACGAGCGAGCATAGTACAGACTACATTACCTTCATGAGTGCTGAAGTCAAGAAAATATGGAAGCTTTTCCTCCACATTCAGACCTGGTGATTCGGATAGACCAGTGATCCAAAGACAAAGAAACGTTGTCATATAGGTAAAGAGTATGTATGAAGCCGCTAATGTAATTCTAATAAACACATTCTCTCGCTTCTCTTCTCATTAAATATATAATTTTCGTTTTCATAATTGTGTGACTGTGTAAAGCACTGCAATGAAAGGTAACTACAAGGTATATTAGAGTGGGAATCACACAGAAGAAAAGCAGCGCGTTTTATGAGAAATTTGATCGAGCGAGCCTGTAAAACTTGTCGTATAGAGAACATAAAAGATAGCACCAAGCCCAAAAGGCGTTTTGCTAAATCTTTTTTGTACGTTTTGTGTTCAAAACCACTTCATTTTTTTCACTATGGAAAGATGATTAAACACAAACTTACGTTTTAAACAGACAGGACAGGGTACCTTGATTAAGAAAGGTCAGATCGGGAATCAAACACGTGAACTTCGTAGGTTCAGTAGTGAACATCACTAATCCATAAAATACTCCACTCATAAAATTCTCCATTAATGCTGCATAGCTAACATTTCGGCGGCTTTTGGATCATGTAGTCTGTCTGGGTCGTCGGGTCATCGGATCTAAGATGCAAGGTCCAGACGCAGGTGACCTGATCAAAAGTTGTGACCTCTCTCAGGATCTGTGCTATTAGTTTCCGAGACGAGACATCACTTTTATGACATCTTTTGAAGAGAAGACATCCTCAACTTTTGGCTCGTAGTAACCCTACAGCGCGGATCTCTCTCTCTCTCTCTCTCTTTTGTTCACCTCAACCATAGGTTGGTGGGCAACATGGAAATTTTAAAACTTTACTCTCCTTTGGGAGAGCTGTTTTGTTCTTCGATAAAGTCTCTTCTTCGTAACTGCATCTAGAACAGCGCGGTAAAATATTATGTACCCTCTTTTCACATGAATTGTTTCTTGCAAAATCCAGCTTAAAACATGTAGCCAAGGAAAAGCAGGAGAGAAATAAAAGCAGTATGGTTTTTCTGCAGTATTAAGAATAACTTGACATTTGATGCTGCTTTTGGCTTAAAACGGAATACTTTTCATTCAAGGTATAGTAAATACTTCCAGACAGCTATCAGACATCACTTAATGTTGCCATACATTAAGTTAAAATTGATGCAGCCTACTCGACAAAACGTAGAATTCACATTTCTGGAAACATCAGAAATTCAACTCGACTCGATTGACAGACTAATTACCGGTATAATGAAACCTCTATAAGGCAAAGGCGATCTTCAAAATTTCCAAAATGGATCGTGTAGTGAGGGTTCAATGATTTACCAAGGATTTTCAAATCTGGGATTAAAGTTCAAATAAGGGATCTACAATTGATTTTAGGGTCTATCGTATTTTAAGCGTTTCCAGTCACTAACTTTTCTACTGTATATAGAGGGTGTTTCAAAACAACACCTACAACGTTTAGGAAGTGATTCCTGACACCAAAATAAGACGAAAAGTATAGACCAACCTGGGTGCACAAATGCTTCCTTTCGGAGTTATAGGCTGCCGAAAAAATGAAATTTAAAGGTTCATAGCTCGAAAACTATGGGACTTACCGTAGTCGGGTCAAGACTTCACTTTGGAATTATTTGGAATCATTATTAAATACATGTTTCAGAATTCTAAGGTACTCACGCAACAATTTTTGTACAGGCAGTTTGGTTACGGGCATATAATCTGAAGTACTCACTAACTACCTCTATAAAAATTATTGCGGAAGTAGTGCAGGATTCTGAAGCATGTGTTTTTGGATAGAGCACATATTCCTTAGTAAAGTCTTGACCCGACTACGGTAGGCCCCATGGTTTTAGAGCTATGGACCTTTAAAGTTAATTTTTTTTCACGTTTTCGGCAGCCTATAACTCCAAAAGGAAGCAATTGTGCACCCAGGTTCGTCTATACTTTTCGTCTTATTTTGGTGTCAGGAATCATCTCCCAAACGTTGTCGGTGTTGAAACACCCTGTATAATCAAACAGTCCTGTCAAACAGTCAAACTTGACAGGAAGTACAACTAGCACTCAGTTATAAAGAAAGAAGGGAAATTAAAAGACGCCTAAACTGTTGCTTTTAAGTTTCTAATAACTTCGAAATATTCCTAGAATTGATTTTTCCCAAACAGTGATACAGTTCATTTCACCTCAAAGATTTCCTGTCAAAAGTAGAGTTGTTATTTGCCTTGAGATATCGCTTAGGAGCATCTAATCGTAAACTCCATACCTCACCCACCCACCTGTCCGGACAACTCAGGTTAGTAACATTGTGTGATTACTTGTTATTAACTCTACAAGTATCGCACACGTTTGTAGTGAAATTGTCTTCAAGAGAGTGCAAGTAGTATTTTCAGACAAACAGCGATGGTTGTCGGCCGGTAAGAGAGGTGATCGGTATAAATAGGTTTCAAATGCATTGTTCTTACTAAATCGTAATTACGTTCCACTTAAACCTGCTCGTAATGAGGGGTGGGTGGCTGAAAGAAGTGATCGTTCAGAAAGGCTTCAGTGTAATTTACATTTCAATTAGTTAAATAGTTAATTCAGCTTAGTTCAAGTGTCGGCTAAGTTCAGTATCTTACTATTCTGTTGGAATTGATTGATTTCTCACACATGTTTCAGGTACGTAAGTGAGAATTTTTACTGTCAAACTGAAAATACCGTTAATCCTGCAAAATCATAAAGTCTGTTCTAAAGCAGTATTTCTGAACATTCTACATTTTCATTCTGTCACAGTGGAGTCTCATTTTCTGTGAATATATGCGGCGACCTTCACACTCAGTGACTCAGAAAATAGGCGAGAGAAATTACTCGTGTTAGCAGTAATGTGCCAGCTATTGCGAACAACTAGCCACTGCGTCATCCTTACATAGTAGTAATTATTTAGAAATGGTTTCCAAGTATAAAAATGTTAATGGAACTTAATGGTATAGTAAATTTAACAAAATATCAGGCTTGCTTTTTCGAAGATATTTTCAAACGATTTGTTCCTAGAGATGTAGGAGAAAGTAATAAGGAATCTTACATGTAATAAGCGAAATGTACCATTTTCTGTTTTTGTTAACAGAGTTTTGATATTCTGTGAATAATATTTCTTTTCTCCACTATTATTATATTTATCTACAGGTTCCGTTTTTAAACCACGTACTTTATACAAGTAGTTTTTTTTTTTTCGTTTAATATCCTACGATTATACTCTTGAGACTAAGGAATATGATGATCATATTGAACGAAATGGTAGAATGAAAGAAGTGAAAAAAATGAAATGAAATTTTTGAGTTTTACGTCCCACAGTTATGCCGGCTAGGCTAAAGGAAACGGTGATGATGAGCAATGAATGAAATGGTGGAATGAAGAAAGTGGGAGGAAACGGGAGAACCCCGAGGAAACCCACGCACACGGTGTTTTTCCACCACAAAGCTCATTTGGCGGGAGCAGGGTTTGAACCCGGGATCCCATGCACCAGAGGTGAACGCTCTACGACCGAGCCGCCGCGGCCCAATGAAAGAAGTGAATGGAAAAGGGAGAACCCCGAGAAAACTCCACACGGGCACGATGTTTGTCCATCATGAAGTTCACTTGGCGCGAGCTGGGATCGAATCAAGAACTGAACATATCAGAGATCAGTGCTGTACCACTGAAGTACCGCGGCCTTTCATACAATCAGCTTGTAACCATCTCCATAAAGATAAATGTACTCTCTTCAGTGTTATCCTCCAAAACAAATACCAATATAATAAGCCTAACCATTACTTGAACTTCTAACAAGTAAAGCACAACTATAGAACATTAAACCAAAATAAATGCATTTCACGTTTTCAATTTATCATCTACGAGACAAGATAAGGCAGAATTCTCGTAATGACACACGGAACGAGCAAGAGCTTTTCCAATAGAAGCAAATACTTTTCGAGACGAGACAGCAATTCCATAATGCTTTTTCGAGAGAGACCTCGAAAATAAACCATGAATTTCGAAAAGATATTTCAAACAATTTTACTTCTCAACATATTTACATGATGAATTCCAAAGGATTAATCAATGTATATAATAAAATTTTTTAACCTCCTTTATACAAAACTAAGGGTTGACAAGAACCATGGTTGTTTTTGAAAATGCCAAAAACTCGTTTTTGGAGGGGAGTTTAAACTAGTTTTTTTTTTGTTGTTGTTTAAACCAGGTTTTTTGGGTTTAGATATTTTGCTTTATGTATTTATATTACATATTGACAGAAATAAGTTTGTTTCGCCGTGGTGTTATTATGCAACAACGGGGTTATGCTGGAAGAGGTCACATAAGCTTAAAGAAGTCCGGTCAGTAAATTTCTTAAATTTGGAAACTCCCGCCATAGCCGTCACGAAAATCCCGTCATTACTCTAAATGCAAAACAATAACGGAAAAATCCTGTTATTGTTTGCATGTAAAATTTAAAGGTCAACGTATCATAATCACTACGCTAAAACTGAGGTATTAAATTACAAATTTAGTACGTACATATCATTGAAAGTCCAATCCAAGCTAATGTTGGAAGCTACGTAGGTAATCGATAAATTTTGCCAATTTCTGTCAATATATTTAAGCAACCTTGCCTTCTTTATAAAAACAACCTTGCCTTCTTTTAAGTAGGCGTTCAGCATGCAGAAATATACAATTTGGTGTCGTTTCGTATGTTCAGGCTTAACATCCGTACGTAATACCGAGGTTATCAAGGAGAAGACTTTTGCTTAAAGTTACATCCGAACCGCTACTTTGTTTACGCATGAAAGAAGGGTTGTGGTTCAACCGACAATTGAACATGGGACACCTTGATTAAAAGGTGAAAAGGAAATAAAATTAATGCAGATGGTTTGATGTGTGGAAACGTCACCATGAAGTTCACACGATTCGCATTTTTCGTTCTTTTTATTTTATTTTATTTATTTATTTATTTATTTTTGGTTTGAACCAGTTGTTTATTTAAAAAGAAAAGAACAGCTGGTGTAAACCAGCCAACCCTAAAAGTAAATACTGCTTTGAAAAAATACACAAATAACTAGCAAAATTCTATGTAGTATATTTACTTCAAAATATTCCATACCCTCTTTTTGGAACAAAATAATATTAAAATAAAACATAAGAGAAATACTTAGGTTTATATGATACACTTAAAGGCTGCACATCTAGAGCTTTTGGGTCTGTATATTCTTGAAATTCTACAGGTTATATAACCACCATCACGGTTTACGGATAACAAACTAAAATGATCTAGAGAAGAAAAAATGTCGATAACTCAAAAGTTAAAATAAAGTTAAATAGCCTCTAAAATTGCCCTCAAATACTACATTCTTCATGTTAGCTTTAATTCGTAAAACATGTGCTCCATCCATCTTGATGGTGAATTTCAAAGCGAAATATGGCATTTAGGTCATGAAATTCTTATCTAACTATAGAATATACTATAAGAAAGCTATTTAGATAGAAAAATCATGAAAATGAAAGCCAAAATTTCCAAAATTCTCGTTTTTTTCAAACAAGCCGGTTTTTTATGTGAAAAAAAAACATCGATTCAAAAAAGCCGGCTTTTTTGCATCTCTAAGTAGTAGTAACATTAGTAGGAGTTGCAGCAATAGTGGAATTAGCACTAGCATTCGTAACCGTAATAGTAATAGTAGTATTAGCAGTAGTAGTTGTAGTATTAGTATTACATACGGTGTAGCAGTTTTACGTATCTTCTCTGTTACTCGTAACGTACTAATGAGTGTAGTACAATAATTTTACGTCCATGAGCTGTATTATACTGTATAATAAACATAACTGGACAGAGGAAGCACAGATAACAAATATACAGACAGAATAGGGATATAGAAAGCAAACCTTGGGTAACCTTTCACACGATTTTTCCATTCGAGAAGGACAAATAGACATTGCAATGTTATGACGACACATTTCTCATTTTCCATTGCATACTGAAGGATTGACTTGACTAATCAGACTTGGTTGTTCTCAGGCCAGTTACGACCGGCCAGTTTAGGGTCCGCCCGGCTCAAGATTCAGGGCGGGACATCTTCGGGCCTGGGTTTGCAGGGCTCTGGTGTAGTCATAGAAGTAGCCTACGTAACATAACTTTTTCTATTGAGTTGAGTTGATTTTGAGTTTAACGTCCCTTTCAGCAGCGAGGCTGTATGAGATTTTACCTACTGATTAACGTGGGATCCAAACCACATGAGGTCCCGCCGGGAACCGAATCCGGGTCTCCCACGCCAAAAACGCGTACGCTAACTGCTTAGTCACGGAGCTTATAACGTTTTATGTGTAGACCAGTTTGATTATTACTTTTTAGATAAAAATTAACTACAAAATCATGAAAATTGTGTTCCATTAATAATAACAATAATACAATTTTTATGAAGCACCCAAGTTATACTGTGTTAATAATATGAGTGTAATAAGGATAAACGAAGTACTTTGGTTCTACAGATTAATAAGCTTATGTATTTTTTCCTTCTCCACATCTCCATAATATATTAGTACCACATCAAAAATAAATAACTATAACTTCAGAGAAAAGAATAACATAAAAGTTATAATAGTGGAGTGTATTTTTTTAAAAAAATATATACTTTTTCGAGGACTAATTCTCTTATTACATGATTTTTTAATAGAATGTGAAACACATTATAATTAATATGATGTGTACACATCCGAAACTAAGAGGAAACATAGAAATAATGCGACGTAGACGAACACACCCAGTTGGGAATACACCTACATAACTTCGAATATACGGCTACAATTTGTTACCATTATGACGCATTTCAAAATCAATGGTGAATGTTTACTCAGGGAAGACTAGTCATAAAATTCACTTAGGTATATTAAACTCTAATTACCTTACAGTAGTACAATTTTTATTTTGTCATTTGCAATATATTCTGTTTTGTTGTGCAAATGAAGTAACAGTTAGGAATCCGGGAAATGTAGACGTACTAATATTAGATCAGGTTCTTTGGTTATTCTGAAAGTTAAACGAATAGGAGAGACATTGGTTGCTATGAGAGCGGCAAGTCTAACATTTGACAACCAATCAACTTCAGTTTCCTCCATTACAATTGGAAAAACATGCGTTGAAAAGAAACCAGTTGAGAATGTTCCAAGGACATTGCCAAAACGAACTTGAAAAGAATTAATATTTCTTATTAACTTCTACAGGCTTTATACTAATTATTGTTATACTCATTAAACAATTCTCCTAATATATCCATCCATTTATAATTTCCTTGAGTACTCATTTTTTTCACATGTTTTGTTTAAAGGTTCTGTTAAACCATTATGCCATATGTTGTTTTATAAAGACACATACTCTAAATGGAGGTCTTAAAATTGAAAAATTCGCAAAATATAATCTCTCTACAAGTTACTGTTCCCGAGATATTTCTTAAATCTCCCGAAATTCGAACTTTTTGGACCAATATTTGGAGAACGGTGGCCAGGTTGTTACTATTTGGTACCAAAATGTTCACTATCTTCTTAGGTATTGATCAATACCAATATTGTCTCTCTATAACTTAAGGTTCCCGAGATATGCCTTATTAAATCTCCCGAAATCGGAAATTTTTGGTCATTATCTCGGGAATGGTAAGAGTGACACGAAAAAATCCATTACTTTCTCAGATAGTCCGTGTTGCTGTGTCGAATGGAGGGCTCAAAATTGAAAAATTCGCCAATAACAAGCAGACAGGCAGACACACACACATACACACACAGACATAGAGAATTCATTAACGAACTTTTTAATGCTTTACTGTATAATTAAGTTCGGTGGACTCTCCTACAGTTGTATTATACAGGGTATAACAGTTCCCAGAACGGCTACGTAGTGTTGCTTATGTGGTGATTTGATTGGAATCAGTTTGAGGAGTCGTGTTAACACATGTTTTGACTAACTCACCCTAGACCCGGGTTTCATACCTAACCCTAGACCGATAAATCAATTTTGATAAAGAGGTATGTTATAGATAGATAGATATCTGAAGTTCGCCGTAAAAGTAGGTGATCAAGCTTTATCGAGTAAACAATTTGATTATCTTAATTATTCACCCTACGTAGCACCGTCTGATTTCGGTCTGCGCCCAGAATTTAATACCGCCCTAAGAGCTTGGAAAATGTTATTGATATTGCTAATTATCCTACATAACATAAATACAGGAACTAAAATGTATTCCCGAAAGATAACCCAGTCTTTTTTTCTTCTTCTTCTTCCTGAAATAGGAAAGTGCTCAAACCAGTTAGATGCACAACACAAGGTGGCTACTTGAAAGACAACAGTAGTTACAAATGTATAATTGTATCTTAACGAACTTAAAAAGTTCATTACTGAATCCTCTATCTGTATGTCTCTGTGTGTGTGTCTGTAATTTGCGAACTTTTCAATTTTGAGCCCTCCATTCTATAGAACATAAAAACTATCGAATTTTTCGCGTCACTTACCGTTCCCAAGATATTGACCAAAAATGCTCCGATTTCGGGAGATTTAAGGAGCTATTTCTTGGGAAGCGTAAGTCATAGAGAAGTCATATGGATATTGATAAATACCTAAGAGCATGGTGAACATTTTGATACCAAGTAGCAAACGATGGTTACTGGCCAACTGGCCACCGTTCTTAAGATATTGGCAAAGAAGTTTGTATTTCTAGAGATTTAACGAGCTATATCTCGAAGTCATAGAGAGATTATATTTTGTGAATTTTTCAGTTTTGAGCTCTCCATTTTGAGCATGTGTCTTCGTAAAACAACATACAGGTATCGTAGAACGTTTTAACGTAACTCTTAAACAAAACATATGGAAAAAATTAGTACTCAGATAAATTATAAATGGATAGATATGTTACAAGAATTGTTTAAGGAGTATAGTAACAAAGTACGTAGAACAATTGATATAAAGCCTGTAGAAGTTAATAAGAAACATTAATTCTTTTTAAGTTCGTTCTGGCAATGCTCTTGGAGCATTCTCAACTGGTTTACAGTTGAGCTCTGAACTTTAGTGAACCCAGTATGTAACAAGGGAGAGTAGAGAAGTTTTGCTTGACGCTTAACAATATTCTAAAAAGAAGAAGAAGATGCATCAGATTTTCATGACAGGAAGTGATATTGATCTGTCACTTCTCAGGAAGAAGGATAATCACTCTAATGCCAAGAAACTTTGTGATGCTTGTAAATTGTATCTCCTGATACGTTGTCGCTCTTATTCATCGTTATGTATTAGTTTCCTATTAACATAGTTGATCACTAAATTGTTTAGTGATAGAGCTATAGTTTGTCTTTATTAGATGCATTATGTAGATTTTAAGGTTGGATTTCTTGGCTACATTGCTTCGAAACAGACACAGTGCTATAGTTCAACAGCGTGAAGCTAGTAGATGCGCAATGATTTGTCATGTTTGTATTTTGTGTAAGTTTGTATTATTATTATTATTATTATTATTATTATTATTATTATTATTATTATTATTATTATTATTATTATTATTTTCTCATAGAACCTAAAGAGCTTACTAAAGTTGAATGAATGAGATGTCGATAGATTCATGATAATCTCAGGAATGACATTGGTTGTATGTTGTTACGTGAAATTTAATGTGGATAATGCGAAACGGGCGTATTGTTTGAACGCAAAAATAAAATGCGAGTGAAATATTTTATTTGGTATCAGCGGGCTAAGCTAATAATTCCAGTGATAATTATACATTCTTATTTAGGGTAGTGTTAGTGTTCTTGTGTCGCAGTTGGGAAGTCCCAATGTCCATTTATTCTGAAAATCTTTTAAATTTTCCTTCAGTGTATGTGTATAATATACAGAGAGAGAGAGAGAGAGAGAGAGAGAGAGAGAGAGAGAGAGAGAGAAAATAGTAATTGATATCGAGAAGCGGTTTTCTGATTTGGATTCAGTGTCTAAGGAATGGATTCCATCTTCATCCTGACCTTTCTATTAAACTCAGAAGTGGTAGAAATTTACTACTATTTCAGTATTTATTCCCATACAGCGAAAACGATAATAATAGCTGTATAATGAATAGTTTCTGAAATAGATTCAAGATTCTGATAGATTGAATATCAACTCTGGTGAAACCGGAAGTAATAAAAACTACTACAACTTCTGGTTTAAATTAGGGATGGGCAAAACCGTTTTTTATAAATACTGAAACCGGTTTCTAGGGAAACCGAAATCCGAAAAACCGGCATTTCGGTTTCTCCAAAACCGGTTCGGTTTTCCCCAAAAACTGGTTCTGTTTTTTACCGAAACTGGTTTCGGTTTTCTCCAAAACCCAGTTCGGTTTCTAATCAGAGTAGAGTGTCGTAGTTCTCCGAAAACTTGATCCGTCTACAACAAGAACAGTTTTGTTTTCAAACACAGTGGTTTGTAAGCATATCGATTTCGATTTGCACTTCCTTTCTATGAGAATTTACACATGTTTTTGAACTTCTTACATATGTGTTCTCGACGCATGTTACAATATCATATATCAACTGCCGTAATATCAATATATCGAAATCGGAGAAAACTGGAACAGGTTTTGAAGAAAACCGAAACCGGTTTTGGAGAAAACTGGAACCGGTTCTGGTGAAAACAGTTTTTTGAAAAAAAATTCAAAAACCGTTTCGGTTTTACTAAAAATCGAAAACCGAAGAACCGGTTTTTGTGCCCACAACTAGTTTAAATGTTGAGATCTATTCAGCAAAAACTTGTAAGAAATACTGAAAAACTGTTTTTGACATGATTCTGTGTTCCAAGGCCAGATTCCATCTTCGACTTTATTGCTCTTTTGTAACTGGAAGTAACAGATCTGCTTCTAGTGTAACTATTGAAAGCTGCAGTTTGGAAAACTAGTAAGTTTCACACCTTGTTTCTTTTAATATACATACTGTATTTCCTTTGTACCCTTCACACAGGAATAATGAACTTTTCTTCAAATTTCACTGTTAAAATGGCACCTTATCAGACTTGTTTTTCTTCAACGTTTTTATTTGTCATCAGGAATTTACAAACCATTGAAGATTCCACTTCATGAAACGTGAGTATTCATAATATTGAATGAAAGAACTTTAATAGGAGCAGGTAAAAGATTATATAGGGTTTATAAAGAATATTACAGAAAAAAAAATGTAATAGGAGCAGAGAGCCATTTAACATAAAATGTTTTTTTATTACCTTAAGTATCCAAAGAAACGAAAATTACTCGAACAAGTTATTGGTGTACCAGGCCGTTGTTGAGCTGTCATTTGTAACGGTAATGAGACAGTTCCTTCGTGTACGAGCTATCAAAATCTTTTTATTATACGGAGATTGGTTACATATTGAAGCAAAACACGAAGATACCAAGTTAGGAAGCAAAATCTTAAGAGCGGAAGTGTTCGGCTGCTGCAAATCAATGTCGATTACGTAATAACCGAAGGGAGAGGAGTGGGAGAAGTTGGTGGAAGCGACTCATCAACCAGAAGGTAGTTGGATGAATCGTAAGTATTACTACATGTAACTTAATCAAGATGCTGTCGCGTGAAGTGTTCATCCTTCAATTTCCGGTCACGCATCGTTGCGTCTGCGGTGTAATAATACATCTTGCGAATACTGTTTGAGGCGTTAAATTATTGTAAGAAATGTTTAATGACAATACATAACAAAATACTTCTTTAAGAAACAAGAGGTAAATTTATGTTACATAATAGTATTGAGAGATCATTTCCTACCAGGATTGTCGATTTTCTTTGTAATTTAATCTATGAATTCAGGACGAACGTGATAAATCAATCATTGGCTATGTCATAGTACTTTTTATTGATTTGAAAACAGTAGGGTTTCTCTTGATTTGGGACTTCTTCCTCTTTGCCTCTGATGTGGGAAACCTGGGTTCGATCCACGGTGAAACTTTATGTTGTTTGGATTCCATGCTTGGCTGTAGATATATGTTATTTCATTGAAATGTGTAATGTAACTTATTTGGAAATATTTTGGTTGTTGTTGTATCTAGATTTTCAGATTCTATGAACACCAAATATAAATATATAAAATAAAAAATCGGGCACTTTTGTTTACTTGTTACCCATGGACATGCGTTTTGCCAATCAGTCACATCTTTACTTCCCCACATTTTGATTAGCTGCTTCCATACCGAGTGGCACACTATTCCAGTTAAGTGCATTTGGTATTACCTACGAGACTAGAATTAAAAGGGCTACGTCTCGAAAATATGCCATGAAAGTAAGTGGTGTCTCGTCTCGGAAAATGTAGATACGCGTTTCTGTTGGAAGAGCTGAATCTCGTCTCGTGGACAACACTAACTGGATAGCTAGGTCATGCGTTAGCGATGATGGGTAAATGAGTCATATATTGCGACTAAACTCAATCAGCAATGATGGAAACTGGCCTATAATAGTTCTAGATGGTAGTGTGTACTTTCTTCGGTTTGCTTTCAGATAATGTCTCGAGTAATTGTTTTCATACTTTCTTTTGATATATACGGAATCTTCTTTCAGCAGTGTGTTATCTCCGTGGTAGCTTTTTATGTACTCCAAAATGTGAATTATGATATATAGCGTGTTTCAAAACAACACCGACAGTGTTTGGGAGGTGATTTCTGACATCATGATAAATCAAAAAGTGTAGACCAACCAGGGTGCACAAGTGCATTCGGAGTTATAGGCTGCCGAAAACATGAAAAAAATGAAATTTAAATGGCCATAGCTCCAAAACTGCGGGACCTACCGTACGCGGGTCAAGATTTTATTTAGAAATTAGTATACGCCCTATCCAAATATCCATGTTCAAGAATCCTGCGGTACTTCCGCAACAATTTTTATAGAGGTAGTTGGTGAGTACTTCAAATTACATGCCCCTATGCAAACTCCGTCTATAAAAATTGTTGCGGAAGTACTACAGGATTCTGAAACTATGGACATTTGGATAGGGCATACTAGTTCCTAAGTGAAGTCTTGACCCGACTGCGGTAGGTTCCGTAGTTTTGGAGCTCATTTTTTCATGTTTTCGGCAGCCTATAACTCCGAAAGGAAGCATTTGTACACCCAGGTTGGTCTATACTTTTGTCTTATTTTGGTGTCAGGAATCACCTCCCAAACGTTGTCGGTGTTGTTTCGAAACAACCTCTCTCTCTCTCTCTCTCTCTCTCTCTCTCTCTCTCTCTCTATATATATATATATATATATATATATATATATATATATATATATATATATATATATATATATATATATATATATATATATGGCGGGGGGACGAGGGTGACGCGTCTCCCCAATATTTTGGAGTACAAAATATTCAGTATTTTATTCTAATTTAATTTATTTATTAACGACAGAACTACATATAAGTAATAATTATTTTATTTATTTGTAATATAATAGGTAACAGAGTTCGTGATATACCTCAGGGGGTCCGTGAAGGTAAGCAGAAAGGTAACATATAAAGAGAGAGAGAGAGAGAGAGATGATCTTAGTGAGCTATTTTATTTTCTGTTCTTTTGAAGTTTATGGAATCAAAGATAATAAACAGGTTGGGCTAGGTAGTACCATTTAAATCAGTTTCTTTGATGCCCCCCCCCCCCCAAATTTTACGGCTGATACCGAATTGCTTCCGAAATGTACGAGTTGATTCCCATTAGCTGACAGTGGATTTATCCCTAGCGTACGAGTTGATTCCCATCTGGTGAGTGCGTATTTACCCTTAGCGTACGAGTTGATTCCCATACCGTGCGATTCAGATATCGCATACCGTACCGATTCACGTGTGCCAACCACATCTTGGCTACTTGTGAAGTTGTAGTTAAGCAAACTATCCTAAATAATTCAAACTTTCAACTTTTGAATAACTTACTTGACAGATGCAAGTTGCAATATAAATTTGATAAATTTTATACAGTTTATACCGCTATAGAAAAAGAAGAAAATTACTTTTGACTCACCATTTCCGCTACTTGGAAGATCCTGGAGTAAATATGTAAACTTCATTTGCATCACTAAGTACACCACTAAAATATTTTCAATCACTGAACTCAGTCATTGACTAAACACAATCAGGAAACACAATTACTTGCAAAGATGCCACGGACCACCTATTAAGAAACACTAGGGTGTGGAGAAGAATGGAAAGAATTAGTTGGGTCGAGCAGAAAGCGAATAAGAGGGTGTTAGAAATGGTGCGTGAGAAAAGAACACTTTTAGATATTATTAGGAAGAGGAAGAGAAACTGGTTGGGACATTGCATAAGAAGAAATTGTATCATGAGGGACGTCCTAGAGCGTATGGTGGCGGGAAAGAGAGGGAGGGGCGAAGGAGACCACAATTAATGGATGATATAAAAACAGAAAGATCATACGCGAAGACGAAGAAGTTAGCGGAGGACCGTGGAGCATGGAAGCTTCTTAGCTGCGGCAAGTGACCTGCCAATAAAGGCAGAATACCTATGATGATGATGATGATTTCACATGCATTAAACATTTTTATTATTTTTTATTGATACTCTCATAATTTACGTGCTAAGTTGCAACTGTCAAGCGTAAGTATTTGAATTATGTACATGGGAGAAACATGTAGCAGATTTTCCGAAGATATTCCTAACGGGTAATGGTAGACTCTGTTAATTTAATCATTTGTTCTTCTATATAGTTCTGCTTGTCCCGCATTTTTTGGGGAGTAGTCTTCTTCTCGCTTCTCATTTTAACATAGGTTTCAGTCTGAACACCCTTCAATGTTTCTATCAGGTGGAAAATGTTTGGATGGGGAGAGTAAAATTGAGTGTTCAGTTTAGAGTGAAATGCTTCGCAACAGTTAGTAGTACGTTCAGAATTACTATTAAAGTCGTCCCACATTATGAGTGGGAAGTCTCTGTTTGTGAGAATATAGGTCTCAAGTAAATAATCAAAAAAATCATCCAGTTTTTCGTGTGTAGGTTTGCGGGACATTAGATCTTCTACGAAGCAGTCTTCAATTTGATCTGGTGGGAGAAGAGGCAGTCCAAACAAGGTTTTGAGAAGTGCTTCTAGTTCAGAGTCTTTTGATTTAAAATCATTTGACAGTCCCCGGGGATTGAATTTTTCTCCACCATGACTGACCGAGATGGAATCTGCAGCCCTTTATAGTCGTTTGGTGGATTGCTTGGTGGATTGCGGTCTCAAAGTCAACAGTTTTCTCTAGAGCTTCGTGCAGTTCTTTTAAGTTATTAGGCTACTTCGGAAGCTTGCGTGAGCGAGCAGCATTAATATTTTTCCTAATTCGAACTAAATCACGTGTTGTGAGTGTGTCGATATCACTATTAGATAACTCGATGCGTATAAGTTTCGACGGGCTCTCACACAAGTTTTCTTCCGCTTTTCTTTTGACTGAATTACTAACTCTTTGCCGGTTTAATGTACCAGAGTTATCTTTTCCATGATTATGATCTAATTGCGAGCGAACAACACAATTTAAAGAGTTTAGGATTACAACACACTTACATATTCTTCTCGTACATTTATGTATTTCAAACCCACCGACGAAACACTTATGGAAACAAAATTTGTAACCATTTATCACCAACAGTTGCTTGCCCTTTTCACTTGGCATCACTTCAAACTCCATCGCTGGTACACAATGAACTGGTTTCTCGCAAGTCAGTAGCTACACCTGCAGGAACTGTGTGAAAGCAGCCCGGGAAGCAACACGGACAGTAAGGGTTCGTAGTGTTGGGAATCAACTCGGATGTTATCGTTAGACAAACTTGTCCAATGCAGGAATCAATTCGTACACTACCAAAACCCCAAGGGACGCAAAACGCCAGCAGCGAATTTTACATGCCAGAGACGCCAATATATATATATATATATATATATATATATATATATATATATATTAGGGATGGCCAAAATTTTCCGGATTCCGGAAATTTTGTTTTCCGGAATCGGAAAATTTACTTTCCGGAATTCGGAAAAATTCCGGATTTCGGAAAAATTCCGGAATTCAGAAAAATTCCGGAATTCGGAAAAATTCCGGAATTCAGAAAAATTCCGGAATTCGGAAAAATTCCGGAATTCGGAAAAATTCCGGAATTCAGAAAAATTCCGGATTTCGGAAAAATTCCGGATTTCGGAAAAATTCCGACATTCGGAAAAATTCCGGAATTCAGAAAAATTCCGGATTTCGGAAAA